>NW_027361699.1:8912500-10112500 GCF_039654945.1 Dendrobates tinctorius
ACAACTCATCATGCTCCGATACGGCAGAGAAATGGCGGTATAGTACAATGAAAAATACCTCACTTTTTACATCTCATGACGAGGCCCATCTATTTCTCCATACAGAATCATTGGTCCCATATAATGTTTGAAACAGTATATGATGAGCTCCACATAATGCTACAGTATATGTTGGTCCCCATGGATGAAGCTCCACTGTCTTATGGGCCCAAATAATGCTCCAAACATAATGGGCCCCATTTCTAATGCTCTAGTGTATAATGGGCCCTGTAAATGCTGCTCCAGTGTCTGATGTCCACCTTTGGAATGTTCCAGTGTATGGTGGGCCCCATCTATCATTCTCCAGAGTATAGTGCTCCCCAAAAATTGCTGTCCCAACATTGAAAACAATCAAATAAGTCTCCTCGCTAGGGAATCCCTGTACTTGTCTGGACAGGTGCTGTAGCTTGCTTAACAGCTCGCCAGCCGTTCTCACGCCCAGTATGGATTGCACGTGATTGCACAAAGGTTAGAAAGGGTACCGTATCCCTGGATAACATGTATGGATAGCGTACACATTCAAAATATATGTCTATACAGCATGAGGCAGGCTCAGACGGTGTTAGGCCCAGTATGGATTGGACGTCATTGCACAAAGGTTAGAAAGGGTACCGTATCCCTGGATGACATGTATGGATAGCGTACACATTCAAAATATATGTCTATACAGCATGAGGCAGGCTCAGACGGTGTTAGGCCCAGTATGGATTGCACGTCATTGAACAAAGGTTAGAAAGGGTACCGTATCCCCGGATAACATGTATGGATAGCGTACACATTCAAAATATATGTCTATACAGCATGAGGCAGGCTCAGAAGGTGTTAGGCCCAGTATGGATTGCACGTCATTGCACAAAGGTTAGAAAGGGTACCGTATCCCCGGATAACATGTATGGATAGCGTACACATTCAAAATATATGTCTATACATCAGGAGGCAGGCTCAGACGGTGTTAGGCCCAGTATGGATTGCACGTGATTGCACAAAGGTTAGAAAGGGTACCGTATCCCCGGATAACATGTATGGATAGCGTACACATTCAAAATATATGTCTATACATCAGGAGGCAGGCTCAGACGGTGTTAGGCCCAGTATGGATTGCACGTGATTGCACAAAGGTTAGAAAGGGTACCGTATCCCCGGATAACATGTATGGATAGCGTACACATTCAAAATATATGTCTCAGGAGGCAGGCTCAGACGGTGTTAGGCCCAGTATGGATTGCACGTGATTGCACAAAGGTTAGAAAGGGTACCGTATCCCCGGATAACATGTATGGATAGCGTACACATTCAAAATATATGTCTCAGGAGGCAGGCTCAGACGGTGTTAGGCCCAGTATGGATTGCACGTGATTGCACAAAGGTTAGAAAGGGTACCGTATCCCCAGATAACATGTATGGATAGCGTACACATTCAAAATATATGTCTATACATCAGGAGGCAGGCTCAGACGGTGTTAGGCCCAGTATGGATTGCACGTGATTGCACAAAGGTTAGAAAGGGTACCGTATCCCCGGATAACATGTATGGATAGCGTACACATTCAAAATATATGTCTCAGGAGGCAGGCTCAGACGGTGTTAGGCCCAGTATGGATTGCACGTGATTGCACAAAGGTTAGAAAGGGTACCGTATCCCCAGATAACATGTATGGATAGCGTACACATTCAAAATATATGTCTCAGGAGGCAGGCTCAGATGGTGTTAGGCCCAGTATGGATTGCACGTGATTGCACAAAGGTTAGAAAGGGTACCGTATCCCCAGATAACATGTATGGATAGCATACACATTCAAAATATATGTCTCAGGAGGCAGGCTCAGAAGGTGTTAGGCCCAGTATGGATTGCACGTGATTGCACAAAGGTCAGAAAGGGTACCGTATCCCCGGATAACATGTATGGATAGCGTACACATTCAAAATATATGTCTATACATCAGGAGGCAGGCTCAGACGGTGTTAGGCCCAGTATGGATTGCACGTGATTGCACAAAGGTTAGAAAGGGTACCGTATCCCCGGATAACATGTATGGATAGCGTACACATTCAAAATATATGTCTCAGGAGGCAGGCTCAGACGGTTTTAGGCCCAGTATGGATTGCACGTGATTGCACAAAGGTTAGGCTAGTTTCACACTTGCTTTTTTTTGCAGCGCGTTTTTCCCGCAAAAAAACGCATTGAAAAAACACATACAAAAGCATACAACTGCTGCGTTTTTTTCAAGCATTTTTATGAGCATGCATGAAAAAAACGCAGCGTTTTTATGCGTTTATATGCGTTTTTAGTGCGTTTTTACCGCGTTTGCGTTTTTTTCCAACATTAGGTGGCCCCTCACACTAACCCAAACCATGACTTTACTAACCCTAACCCTAACCCTGACCCTAACCCTAACCCTGACCCTGACCCTAACCCTTAACCAAACCATACTTAACCCTAACCCAAACCCCAAACCCTAACTAACCCTAACCCTAACCCTGACCCTAACCCTAACCCTAACCCTAACCCTGACCCGGACCCTAACCCTAACCCTGACCCTAACCCTAACCCTGACCCTAACCCTTAACCAAACCATACTTAACCCTAACCCAAACCCTAAACCCTAACTAACCCTAACCCTAACCCTAACCCTAACCCTGACCCTAACCCTTAACCAAACCATACTTAACCCTAACCCAAACCCTAAACCCTAACTAACCCTAACCCTAACCCTTAACCAAACCATACTTAACCCTAACCCAAACCCTAAACCCTAACTAACCCTAACCCTGACCCTAACCCTAACCCTAACCCTGACCCTAACCCTAACCCTAACCCTGACCCTAACCCTTAACCAAACCATACTTAACCCTAACCCAAACCCTAAACCCTAACTAACCCTGACCCTAACCCCAACCCTAACCCTGACCCTGACCCTAACCCTAACCCTAAACCCCCTTAACTAACCCTAACTCTAACCCAAACCCCTAAATTCCATGGTTAACAAAAAAAACGCATGTGCAAAAAAACGCATACATAAGCATGCCAATGCGCACATATGCGCACCCATAGACTTATATTGGGTGTCTTGCTGTAAAAAAACGCATTGCGCGCGCATGCGTTTTTTTGAGGCAAGTCGGACGCACAAAAAATGCAACAGGTTGCATTTTGTGCGCCCGAGCGCATACCGCAAAAAAACGCATGCGCGGTAAAACGCGTACAAACGCATGTGTATGCGCACATAAGCGCATCCCATGCAAAGTATAGGAAAAAAAAACGCATGCGCTATTTAGCGCTAAATTACCGCGAAAAAAAACGCAAATGTGAAACCAGCCTTAGAAAGGGTACCGTATCCCCGGATAACATGTATGGATAGCGTACACATTCAAAATATATGTCTATACATCAGGAGGCAGGCTCAGACGGTGTTAGGCCCAGTATGGATTGCACGTAGAGTTGAGCGACTTTTGGTTTTTTAGGGTCGCGTTTCGTTTCGTGAAACCCGACTTTTCCAAAAGTCGGGTAGAGCAAGATCGTCCGATTATAGGGAAAAGTCGGGGTCATCCCGAAACACGAAACCCAATGTAAGTCAATGGGGAATAAAAGTCGGCAGTGAGAGGAGGACAGGAAACACACCTACAGTGCCCATTTGAATGCCAAAAGCATCAATTCTTCTTTCTTAAGCTTGTCAACCTTAATTAACTTCATATTACAAGTTACGCACTGAAAAATGGGGGTTATTTGGCTACAAACTGTGGGGGGGGAGGGCTGGCTCCAGGTTTTCATGTGCCCTGGGCGAAAGAGCGCCCCTTTAACACATACCACAACTCATCATGCTCCGATACGGCAGAGAAATAGCGGTATAGTACAATGAAAAATACCTCACTTTTTACATCTCATGACGAGGCCCATCTATTTCTCCATACAGAATCATTGGTCCCATATAATGTTTGAAACAGTATATGATGAGCTCCACATAATGCTACAGTATATGTTGATCCCCATGGATGAAGCTCCACTGTCTTATGGGCCCAAATAATGCTCCAAACATAATGGGCCCCATTTCTAATGCTCTAGTGTATAATGGGCCCTGTAAATGCTGCTCCAGTGTCTGATGTCCACCTTTGGAATGTTCCAGTGTATGGTGGGCCCCATCTATCATTCTCCAGAGTATAGTGCTCCCCAAAAATTGCTGTCCCAACATTGAAAACAATCAAATAAGTCTCCTCGCTAGGGAATCCCTGTACTTGTCTGGACAGGTGCTGTAGCTTGCTTAACAGCTCGCCAGCCGTTCTCACGCCCAGTATGGATTGCACGTGATTGCACAAAGGTTAGAAAGGGTACCGTATCCCTGGATAACATGTATGGATAGCGTACACATTCAAAATATATGTCTATACAGCATGAGGCAGGCTCAGACGGTGTTAGGCCCAGTATGGATTGCACGTCATTGCACAAAGGTTAGAAAGGGTACCGTATCCCTGGATGACATGTATGGATAGCGTACACATTCAAAATATATGTCTATACAGCATGAGGCAGGCTCAGACGGTGTTAGGCCCAGTATGGATTGCACGTCATTGAACAAAGGTTAGAAAGGGTACCGTATCCCCGGATAACATGTATGGATAGCGTACACATTCAAAATATATGTCTATACAGCATGAGGCAGGCTCAGAAGGTGTTAGGCCCAGTATGGATTGCACGTCATTGCACAAAGGTTAGAAAGGGTACCGTATCCCCGGATAACATGTATGGATAGCGTACACATTCAAAATATATGTCTATACATCAGGAGGCAGGCTCAGACGGTGTTAGGCCCAGTATGGATTGCACGTGATTGCACAAAGGTTAGAAAGGGTACCGTATCCCCGGATAACATGTATGGATAGCGTACACATTCAAAATATATGTCTCAGGAGGCAGGCTCAGACGGTGTTAGGCCCAGTATGGATTGCACGTGATTGCACAAAGGTTAGAAAGGGTACCGTATCCCCAGATAACATGTATGGATAGCGTACACATTCAAAATATATGTCTCAGGAGGCAGGCTCAGACGGTGTTAGGCCCAGTATGGATTGCACGTGATTGCACAAAGGTTAGAAAGGGTACCGTATCCCCAGATAACATGTATGGATTGCGTACACATTCAAAATATATGTCTATACATCAGGAGGCAGGCTCAGACGGTGTTAGGCCCAGTATGGATTGCACGTGATTGCACAAAGGTTAGAAAGGGTACCGTATCCCCGGATAACATGTATGGATAGCGTACACATTCAAAATATATGTCTATACATCAGGAGGCAGGCTCAGACGGTGTTAGGCCCAGTATGGATTGCACGTGATTGCACAAAGGTTAGAAAGGGTACCGTATCCCCGGATAACATGTATGGATAGCGTACACATTCAAAATATATGTCTCAGGAGGCAGGCTCAGACGGTGTTAGGCCCAGTATGGATTGCACGTGATTGCACAAAGGTTAGAAAGGGTACCGTATCCCCGGATAACATGTATGGATAGCGTACACATTCAAAATATATGTCTCAGGAGGCAGGCTCAGACGGTGTTAGGCCCAGTATGGATTGCACGTGATTGCACAAAGGTTAGAAAGGGTACCGTATCCCCAGATAACATGTATGGATAGCGTACACATTCAAAATATATGTCTATACATCAGGAGGCAGGCTCAGACGGTGTCAGGCACAGTATGGATTTGACGGCCCAGATTACACAGCGGAGGAGCAGGGAGAGGTAAAGATTGCAAATACTGGGGCCCTGCCCAAGCAAGGGGGGCCCACTCGTGGGCGTCGGTACTGGCACTGGGCCCCTCATAGTACAGCGGTGTGTCTGACGGCGGGTGTGCACCACCACCGTCAGAGACACTTGATTGCACTATGAGGGACCCTGTGCCAGTGCCCGCACCCAAGAGTCGGCCTACCCACCTGTCCAGGGCAACGGCACTCGCACGGTGTCGTGTGCTAGGTGGTGACCCCGGCCATGGGGGGGGAGGCAGCACAGTTAGGGAGTTTTAGAAAGTGGCATATGTTGATGTTGGACATTCAGCTGATGCAAAAGGCGAAATAGGTGAAGTCCCAGGAAGAGGTGGACCAAAGCAAGCCATTTTTCTGTCACCCTATGTGTCATCAGGGGAAGGTGGGACAAAATCCTTGAAAACCCATGCATGGTTTATTTTAATGAAGGTTAGATCATCCACATTTTGGGTTGACAGACAGGTCCTTTTTTCTGTCAGGATTGATCCAGCTGCACTGAAGACTCTTTCCGATAGCACACTTGCAGCTGTGCAAGCGAGCTCCTGTAAGGCATATTGGGCCAATTCAGGCCAGGTGTCCAGTTTAGCGGCCCAATAGTCAAAGGGGAATGACCTGTGTGGGAGAACATCGATATGGGAGGAAAAGTAGTTTGCAACCATAGTTGACAACTGCTGTCTCCTGTCACTTTCCATCGATGCAGTATTACCAGTTGTGTGAGCGGTATTTGAAAAATCAGTCCACAACATTGTCATGAAACCCCTGTCTCCAACGCCACTTCTGCTGTGTGCACCACAAACACCTCTGCCAAGCTGCCCCCGGCCCGTACGGCTCGTGTGAGAACCATCACCGCTGCTGTGTGCTGGTAATGCCTCAAGCAACCGATTTACTAGAGTTGCTTGTTTATTAGCCAATATTAGGTCAAGGTTCTCCTGTGGCATGATGTTTTGTAATTTGCCTTTATAGCGTGGATCCAGGATGCTGGCCAACCAGTAGTCGTCATCGTTCATCATTTTGGCAATGCGGGGGTCCCTTTTTAGGATCTGCAAGGCATAATCTGACATGTGGGCCAATGTTCCCGGTGTCAATGATGCACTGCGAGTGCTGGGTGGAGGAGCACTTTCTGGCAAATCCACATCCCTCCAGTCACGCACAAACCCTGTACCAGACCTTGCCACACCAACATTTTCACTTGCCCCATGAGATGCATCCTCCTCCCCTAAGTAATCATCCCCATCATCATCCTCCTCCTCCTCTTCTTCCTCCACCTCGTCCAGGAGAGGTCCCTGAGCAGACAATGGCTGAATGTCATCAAGGATTCCCTCCTCCTCTTCCTCCTCATCAACATTGGCTGCAGACGCCTGCTCCTTAAGGTGCGTCAAAGTTTGCATGAGCAGACGCATAAGTGGGATGCTCATGCTTAGGATGGCGTCGTCTGCACTTACCAGCCGTGTGCATTCCTCAAAACACTGAAGGACTTTACAGAGGTCTTTCAGCTTCGACCACTGCACACCTGTCAACTCCATGTCTGCTCTCAAAGTGCCTGGCCGTGTATCCTCCCACAAATGCATTATGGCCTGCCTCTGCTCGCACAGCCGCTCCACCGTGTGCAGGGTGGAGTTCCACCTTGTTGCAATGTCGATAATGAGGAGGTGGTTGGGAAGGTGGGGTAATCGCTGCAGCTTCTGCATACGAACGGAGTGTACAGGCGACCGGCGGATGTGCGCGCACAGTCTTCGCACCTTCTGGAGCAGGGCTGTTAACTCCGGATAATTTTTGAGGAAGCACTGCACCACCAGGTTCAAGGTGTGAGCCAAGAAAGATATGTGGCTGAGTTTTGAAAGGGCTATGGCCGCCACAAAATTACGGCCGTTATCACTAACTACCTTGCCTGCCTCAAGATGTACACTGCCCAGCCATGACTCAGTTTGTCGCTTCAAGTACTCGGCCAGCACCTCGGCGGTGTGTCTGTTGCCCAAACACATCATCTGCAAAACAGCCTGCTGACGCTTTCCACTAGCTGCTCGATAGGGGGACACATCGTGTGCAACAGTGGCAGCTGCAGATGGAGTGCTCGTACGACTGCGCTCTGTGGACGAGCTTTCGCTTCTGGAGGAGGAGGAGGAGGGTCGAACGCCTACAGCCAACTGTTTCCTATACCGTGGGCTAGGCAGCACTGTCCCACCACCGCTGTCCCCTGTGGACCCTGCATCCACCACATTAACCCAGTGCGCAGTGATGGACACGTAACGGCCCTGGCCATGCCGACTGGACCATGCATCAGTTGTGAGGTGCACCTTTCCGCTCACTGACTGCTTGAGTGCATGGACAATGCGGTCTTTCACATGATGGTGGAGGGCTGGGATGGCTTTGCGAGAGAAGAAGTGGCGACTGGGTAGGTCATAGCGTGGTACTGCATAGGCCATGTGTTCGCGGAAAGCTGTGCTTTCCACCAACCGAAAGGGCATCATCTCAAACGAGATTAGTTTGGCAATGTGGGCGTTCAAACCCAGTGTACGCGGATGAGAGACTGAGTACTTTCTTGACCTACTCATAGTCTCTGGGAGGGTGAGCTGGACTTGAGAGCTGCATATGGTGGAAGTAGCGGTGGACAGGGCGGACTGAGAGAGGGTTGATGATGGTGATGGAGTTGGTGTTCTTTCTGATGGCCTAGAATCAGTCTTTCGTTGATATAACAGTGGGATTCCCTGACTGCTGTGGCCTTGCAACGACACCTCAACATTTGCTGCTGTGCTAACCGGTGGGCTTACAGTGGGGGAAACAATGTAGCGTTGCTGACTACCTTCATTGTGATCAGTTGCACATGTGGCACTTGAGGTTTGGTGTTGTGTCCACGCTTGCAAGTGCATGCTGGTTAAATGTCTAAGCATGCAACTGGTATTCAAATTTTTCAGATTTTTCCCTCGGCTAAAGGTCTTTGCGCACTTCTTACAGATATCCTTGGCCTGATCATGAGGATTTTGTTAAAAAAAGTGCCACACTGCACTCTTCCTACTTTGGCAGACATTTTGCGGCCTAGCACGCTGTGATCTTTTGACCCTCTGGACAAGCTGTCCAGCAACTCTTTTGATGTTTGGAACCTGTCTTTGGAGTGCTCCGGGCCTGCCAGATAACAGCTGTTGCGATGTCGATGTCTGCTGTGGATGCTCCTCATCTGAGCTATTGGAAGCAGCACCCTCTTCCCCCAATGGATGCCAATCTGGGTCAACAACTGGGTCATCCATCACCTCCTCTTCTATGTCATGTGCACCTTCCTCTGTGTCACCGTGTATGGTGGTATAGTGTGCGGGAAGGGGCACCTGAGTCTCATCAGGGTCAGAATCTGGCTCTGTACACTGCGAGGACAATGTAGTGCTCTGAGTGAATGTACCAGCAGAATCATCCATCAGCGGCTGTGCATCAGTGCACTCCATGTCAGATTCATCTTGGCCTGGGTAATTCACCATTTGACTTGATAATCCAGGCATGGTATGTGAAAACAGCTCCATGGAGTAATCAGTAGTATGGCCTGCGTCATCCTTCAATCTTGGTTGGGGTGAAGGACACAAGGAAAGGTGTGGTTCATGAACATGAGCCTCCAATGACGACTCAGTGCTTTTACTTTTTACAACTGAAGAAGAGGAGGCGATAGAGCTGGAGGCTGAGACAGCAATGTAAGACAAAACTTTTTCCTGATGCTCTGGCTTTAAAAGCGGTTTGCCAACTCCTAGAAAACTAAGCGTTCGAGGCCTTATGTAGCCAGACGGTGACGCAGGCTCAACACCTCCTGCATTCGGTCCTATTTTGCTCTTGCCACTACCATCAGATCCACCACCAACACCATCATTACCAGCTGCCAACCCCCGCCCAATTCCACGGCCTCTTCCACCAGCCTTCCTCATTTTTGGTAGAAATGTAGACAAAATCCAACAAACTATATAGTAATGTAAAACAAGGTACAAGGTGTCTATAGGACAGGGGAGATTTTGAATTTCTGCAGACACTTGTGGACACTGGACACTTTTGGATTGTGTAAGGCCCACTGATATCTGAGCGCTATGTGACAGGCTCGATGGCACAGCTGTGACCAAAGTGACTAGAGGATAAGGGAGATTTTGAATCTCTGCACACACTTTTGGACACTGGACACTTTTGGATTGTGTGAGGCCCACTGATATCTGAGCGCTATGTCACAGGCTCGATGTCACAGCTGTGACCAAAGTGACTAGAGGATAAGGGAGATTTTGAATCTCTGCACACACTTTTGGACACTGGACACTTTTGGATTGTGTGAGGCCCAATGAATATCTGAGCGCTATGTGACAGGCTCGATGGCACAGCTGTGACCAAAGTGACTAGAGGATAAGGGAGATTTTGAATCTCTGCACACACTTTTGGACACTGGACACTTTTGGATTGTGTGAGGCCCAATGAATATCTGAGCGCTATGTCACAGGCTCGATGGCACAGCTGTGACCAAAGTGACTAGAGGATAAGGGAGATTTTGAATCTCTGCACACACTTTTGGACACTGGACTCTTTTGGATTGTGTAAGGCCCAATGAATATCTGAGCGCTATGTGACAGGCTCGATGGCACAGCTGTGACCAAAGTGACTAGAGGATAAGGGAGAATTTGAATCTCTGCACACACTTTTGGACACTGGACACTTTTGGATTGTGTGAGGCCCAATGAATATCTGAGCGCTATGTGACAGGCTCGATGGCACAGCTGTGACCAAAGTGACTAGAGGATAAGGGAGATTTTGAATCTCTGCACACACTTTTGGACACTGGACACTTTTGGATTGTGTGAGGCCCACTGATATCTGAGCGCTATGTCACAGGCTCGATGGCACAGCTGTGACCAAAGTGACTAGAGGATAAGGGAGATTTTGAATCTCTGCACACACTTTTGGACACTGGACACTTTTGGATTGTGTGAGGCCCACTGATATCTGAGCGCTATGTCACAGGCTCGATGGCACAGCTGTGACCAAAGTGACTAGAGGATAAGGGAGATTTTGAATCTCTGCACACACTTTTGGACACTGGACACTTTTGGATTGTGTGAGGCCCATTGAATATCTGAGCGCTATGTCACAGGCTCGATGGCACAGCTGTGACCAAAGTGACTAGAGGATAAGGGAGATTTTGAATCTCTGCACACACTTTTGGACACTGGACACTTTTGGATTGTGTGAGGCCCACTGATATCTGAGCGCTATGTCACAGGCTCGATGGCACAGCTGTGACCAAAGTGACTAGAGGATAAGGGAGATTTTGAATCTCTGCACACACTTTTGGACACTGGACACTTTTGGATTGTGTGAGGCCCACTGATATCTGAGCGCTATGTCACAAGCTCGATGGCACAGCTGTGACCAAAGTGACTAGAGGATAAGGGAGATTTTGAATCTCTGCACACACTTTTGGACACTGGACACTTTTGGATTGTGTGAGGCCCAATGAATATCTGAGCGCTATGTGACAGGCTCGATGGCACAGCTGTGACCAAAGTGACTAGAGGATAAGGGAGATTTTGAATCTCTGCACACACTTTTGGACACTGGACACTTTTGGATTGTGTGAGGCCCAATGAATATCTGAGCGCTATGTGACAGGCTCGATGGCACAGCTGTGACCAAAGTGACTAGAGGATAAGGGAGATTTTGAATCTCTGCACACACTTTTGGACACTGGACACTTTTGGATTGTGTGAGGCCCAATGAATATCTGAGCGCTATGTCACAGGCTCGATGGCACAGCTGTGACCAAAGTGACTAGAGGATAAGGGAGATTTTGAATCTCTGCACACACTTTTGGACACTGGACACTTTTGGATTGTGTGAGGCCCAATGAATATCTGAGCGCTATGTCACAGGCTCGATGGCACAGCTGTGACCAAAGTGACTAGAGGATAAGGGAGATTTTGAATCTCTGCACACACTTTTGGACACTGGACACTTTTGGATTGTGTGAGGCCCACTGATATCTGAGCGCTATGTGACAGGCTCGATGGCACAGCTGTGACCAAAGTGACTAGAGGATAAGGGAGATTTTGAATCTCTGCACACACTTTTGGACACTGGACACTTTTGGATTGTGTGAGGCCCAATGAATATCTGAGCGCTATGTGACAGGCTTGATGGCACAGCTGTGACCAAAGTGACTAGAGGATAAGGGAGATTTTGAATCTCTGCACACACTTTTGGACACTGGACACTTTTGGATTGTGTGAGGCCCAATGAATATCTGAGCGCTATGTGACAGGCTCGATGACACAGCTGTGACCAAAGTGACTAGAGGATAAGGGAGATTTTGAATCTCTGCACACACTTTTGGACACTGGACACTTTTGGATTGTGTGAGGCCCACTGATATCTGAGCGCTATGTCACAGGCTCGATGGCACAGCTGTGACAAAAGTGAGTAGAGGATAAGGGAGATTGGATTGCTTTTAAAAAAGCAGTTTGCGGAGCAGTGGGTAAACAGCAATACAGGAATGTCAGGAAGCCTTAGAAGGCAGCCCAACAACCAACACCACTGATACACCACTATATAGCCTCCCCTTGCACTGCACACACAATGACTTTTGTGTTGTGCAGGCCAAATCGCTAGCAGCAGAAGCAGTTTTTTTGTCTTCTTCCCTGCCTAACGCTCTCCCTACAGAATCAGCAACCGCTCCCTATACTGAGATCGGCAGAAGTAAGATGGCGGTCAGCGTGCACGCCCTTTTATACCCCCTGTGACGCCTACTAAAGCAAGCTAATCACTTGCATGCCCTTCTGAAAGATGGTGGTGACCCCTGCCTATGTCATCACGTTGCCCACAGTGTCCATGGATCCTGATTGGCTGAAAAAGAGCGCAAAACAAACTTTTGAAACGCGACTTTGGCGCGTAAGTCGCCGACCTCGTGGCCGACCTCATCCTAGGGTCGGGTTTCGTTTCATGAAACCCGACTTTGCCAAAAGTCGGCGACTTTTGAAATTGTTCGACCCGTTTCGCTCAACTCTACTTATGACCATGTGATATTTCAGTTTATCTTTTTTAACAAATTTGAAGAAATTTCTGCATTTCTGTTTTTTTTCAGTCAAGATGGGGTGCAGAGTGTACATTAATGAGAAAAAATGAACTGTTTTGAATTTACCAAATGGCTGCAATGAAACAAAGACCCTCTGTAGGTGACCTTGTTATTTTCAGGGCTGCAAGACGAGTCGTGGCTGGGAGATGTCAACATGAAGGTCTGACCAGATGGAGAAGAAACAGCAGAAAACGGCTCTTATTAGATAAGCGGTCACTGGTAAGTGCCTGGATGTACATATTATTCTGTATCTGCTCTGTAAGACTTGGAATAATAATGTTATTTGTAAAATCCCTTATTCTACATTCTCACATTTGTGTGAAATGTCTGTAGGCTTCCAGATTTTTTCATCGGACAGTACATCGACTTGTAGAGTTTTATAGGTCCACTCACACATGCATGCAAATCACGGATCTGAGAATGTGATCCGTGAAGGTCAGAGAATGTCCTGTTCTGATCCAATTTTGAGGATCAGGATAGGACATGCTCAATGCATTTGTAAAAGCGGGCAGCACACCGACACTGCACACAGATACAGGGACATAGCCTAATTATGTATAGCACAGTCAGTTAGTATATAGTGTGCTCACTTATTATGTAAAGCACAAGTGCCTTAGTATATAGTGTACTCACTTATTATATATAGTACAGTTCCTTAGCATATAGTGTACTCACTTATCATATATAATGCCATTCTTAGTTGCATAGTTTTCTCTTTTATTATGCATAACACCATCCCTTATTACGTACTATCCTCTCTAGTTATATATAATGCCTTCAATTATTACATATCTTCATCTGCTGTTATGTACAGCACTGTCTCTTACATAGTGTATTCTTGTTAATTTTGTTATTCACAGTACCCTCTCTTATTGCATAGTCCTTTATCTTGTTAAAATATAAAATGAATGATGATGGAGCAGCCGGTGATCAGAAGACCAATACATCAGCTCCTCCATTTGAAAAGAAGCTTTCCCATGCTCCAACAACCATCACTGCATTATATATATAACAAGAGAGGACAGTATATAATAAAAAACAAACCTCTATATAACCAGATATGTAAGGGACGGTGCTATACATAACGGGAGGGTGCTGTGTAATAATGGATGGCAATATACATAATAAAGGAGATTATGTAAGATATATCAATAAATCTATCTTTCTATCTATCTATCTATCTATCTATCTATCTATTACCTATCTATCTCTGTAGCTTTGTCACCATAGAAGAAGGGGGGCCCAGACACATTTCTTGCACAGGTGCCACAAGCTGTCACTGTCATGGTAACCAGTGTTATAGGGAACATTATTGCATCTTTCACTGAATCTACTAACGCTTCCAATGATAGCAAATGAGGTAAAAGCTATGTCTTAGGGATCTACAAATTATGTACCTGAGTGTGGCTTAGGCTAGTTTCACACTAGCGTTTAAACGACGCGCGCACGGCGCCGCTAAGCCACGCCCCCTGCCGGCTCCCTGTCCGCCCCTTCCTGTTATCGCCTCCTCCGAGCGCAGAGGGCTGCATGCGTTATGCGCACCCTATCCTTAGCATAGGGTGCGCAGGCCGTGCGCAACTATGAATATAGCGTGCGCTGCGCATTTTTGAATGTGCGCCGTGCGCGCCAAAATGCAACATGCTGCGTTCGGCGCGCACGGCGCACATCCAAAAATGCGCAGCGCACGCTATATTCATAGTTGCGCACGGCCTGCGCACCCTATGCTAAAGATAGGGTGCGCATAACGCATGCAGCCCTCTGCGCTCGGAGGAGGCGATAACAGGAAGGGGCGGGCAGGGAGCCGGCAGGGGGCGTGGCTTAGCAGCGCCGTGCGCGCGTCGTTTAAACGCTAGTGTGAAACTAGCCTTAGCTAAAAAGCAGTTTGGGCTGTTGCATGAGGTATCAGGTCTCCCAGCACAGCAGACCTAAACCAGTCTCTCACCCACCTCTTCTTAAGTTGAACTTAATTCAAATCTGTAAATGCTGGCCCAGACCCTGATACCTTATGCATAGCCAAAGGCTTACATGCTGCTGTGACATTATCAAATGTATACTGTGGGTGAATTGATCAGTCAACTACCTGTGTTACTATCCTTAAATTTTTCTAACATTAGTGGTCTAACAATCTAATATTTGTTCCACCTGAGTGTGGCTGAGCAAAAAAGCAGTTTAAACTGTTGCATGAGGTATCAGGGCTTCCAGCACAGTAGGCTTACACCAGTCCCTCACCCACCTCATCTTAAATTAAACTTAAAGCTGTAAATGCTTGCTCAGACCCTGATACCTCATGCAAGACCCATGGCTGACTGCTGCTGTGACATTATCAAATTTCTACTATGGGTAGACTACTATTCTACCAATAGTAGTCTATGTAACTGATGTTTTGGCACTTGAGTGTAGCTAAGCAGAAAAGCAGTTGGAGCTGTTGCATGAGGTATCAGGGTTCTCAGTGCAGCAGGCCTAAACTGGTCTCTCACCCACCTGTTAATTTAAATTCAAAGTTGTAGATGCTGGCCCAGATCTTGGCTCATAAATGGCCCATGCCTAGCTGCTACTGTGCTATTATATAATTTCTACTGTGGGTGAATTGATGCCCCTAATTTTTGGAAATGTTTGGATGCCAATTTGGGTCTCTTTCATGTTTTGTACCTGAATTTGGTAGGGCTCTCAGAGCACCAGGCCTACACCTGTCACTCACCCACCTGTTACTGATCAAAATTTAAGCTAAAAATGCCAATCTAAGCCCTGTACCAGGCCCTGTACAATGCATGTGTGGCACCCCAGAGTCCGGTTGCCACAGTGACATTGCCTCCCTCTAAGGGGTGATGTCATGCCTGGAGGCAGGGGGGGTCCCCAAGCCAGGTAACACAGTGTACATGTCAATTCCTGCTTCAGGCCAGAAAGGGGAGCTTCCTTATAAATTCTGGCCAGCAAGTGGGGCTAGTGAGTCAGAAAGAAGTCAGTTGAGAGAGTAAACAGGAGAGTTGTCATGGAAACAGGAGCCTGTTGGAGCTCGTGACAGGACATTGAGAGAGGAGAGTTGGCAGTTGGTCTGTGGAGAGGGAAGAGACAGGAGCAGAGACAAGAGCTCTGGGGAACTAAAATAGCGTATAGCTGACCCCAGAGCGGAGTACTGATAAAAAGAGACGCTAGAGTCTTTGGCTGGGCGGGTGCTCTACACCCTGACAGCTGAATCTGGAGGGCAGGGGACTGCAAGCTCCCTGGCCACACCGAAAACCGGAAGGCATGGCAACAAACCAAGAGCCCGAGGCTGACAGTGAAAAGGACAGAGCTCTTGATATAGGCTCACACTGCACAGAAGGAAGGTCCCCAACCCCACCTAGCAGGGTGGATCCCCTGAATGCCTCCAAGCAAGCCAGACTCAATCCATCATCTGTAATTGGTACCCCAGATTGCATCTACAGTACTTTCAAGTAAAAGGTAAAGAAAACTGCACCTTTCTGTGTCCTTCACTTATTCTCTGCACCCCAACGTTCACCACCATCTGAACAATCAAATATATTTGCCCTGGGGCCCCGCTCTACTGGTGGAGAGCTGAACCATCTTTGCTGCATCACCATCAGCCCCAGTGGACCAAAGCCACAGCGTCAGCCACCCACTGTGGCATCATGATTAAACACCACATAACTATCCTCTATTTTATGACATGGCCAGGGCCATGGAAATGGATCATGGTCCCATGACCTCCCCCATAGAACTGTCTGGTCTGATTCCGGGTACCCCATGGCCCTTGCGGGCGCGTCACGTGCATACTGCACACTTATACTATTTGTATTCTGGGTCAATTGATGCCACTTTTCCTGGTGTCTGCCCCTAATTTGAGCTGTTTTAGCAGCTTTTTGGCGCCCCTGAAGGTGTTGGGATGTTTGCCGAACCGAAGCAAACCTTGAAAGGTTTGCTCTTATCATATTTTTTAGCCAGTGCCTTTACTATAAATAAAAAAATTAAGAAATAAAATGACGTGAGGTCTGTTCTATTTTTGGCAACCAGCATGGCAAAACTGACAGCTGCGGGTTGCAACCCTCAGCTGTCAGCTGTTAGTTTTATTATGGCTGGTTATCAAGAATATGGGGATCCTCACTCTATTTTTTAAATTATTTAAATCAATAATTTTAAAAAATGGCTTGGGGTCCCCCATTTTTGACAATTAGCCAAGCTAAATCAGACAACTGTGGGCTGGTATTCTCAGGCTGGTAAGTGCACAAGGACCTCTCTTGTCCTCCCGACAGACCCATTGTTGCCGGGATTGGCAGCCTAGGAGAGAGCGCCTGCATCTATTTGGATTTTTTTTTTACAACCAATTGTTTTGACATTGCCATCTTATTTAAGGGACTCTTTGGACCTTATTCATAAATTGAGGAGTCTACAGTTACCTGAGTCAGTTTTATTAGTGACTATTGATTTAGAATCATTGTACACAAATATCACACATCAACATGGACTCAAGGCTGTAGAATATTTTCTGGAGTGTCAGAATTTTTCTGACCTATGACATAACTGTTTTCTCCTTGGTTTATTGAAATTTGTTGTGACTCACAATTATTTTATTTTTTTATTTTTCTTTCAACCGTCAAATTTCAGTTATGGCGATGGGTTCACACTGTGCTCCGTCTTTCGCCAACCTCTTTTTGGGGTGGTGGGAGGCAGAGCATGTGTACCCTTCGCCGGCATTTCAAGCACATGTTTTTTCTTGGTTTCATTTTATTGATGATACTTTTTTCATTTGGACTGGCACTCAAAATGATTGTGATGATTTCACTACATCATTGAATCAGAATCCATTTAATATTTGTTTGACTCATATTTCTTTTTCCACTGTAGAATTTTTAGATCTCAGGCTCTCTCTCCAAGGTAACCAACTGTGCACTAACCTTTTTCGGAAAAAGACAGCAACCAATGGATTGTTGGACTATAGGAGTTTTCACCCGGAACATCTCAAACGTGGTATACACTATGGACAATTTACAAGATTACGTTGAAATTGTTAAGAGACACAGGATTTCAAGATTAAATTTGGGGACCTGTCTGCGCATTTGCGCAGAAGGGGTTATCCCAGATCAGTGATTATGCAGGCTTATCATAGAACTGTATCCATGAGATCAATTGCTAACCCCAAGTCCATGTGCTTCTAAAAATGATATTAGGTTATAACCACTTTTCATAATCAATGGGATAGGATGAGCGATCTATTCTAGACACACTGGCAAATTCTCAAGACTGATGCGTGCATTTCTGATTTGTTGCCGGAACACCCGGTTTTAACTGCTAGAAGGACTCCAAACCTTCGCGACTCCCTGATGAGAAGCCATTTTGTTTGGTCTACCACACGGATAGTCACAGGCCATCGGTTACGGGGTTCTTACCCTTGTGGTGAATGCAACATCTGTGGTTTCATGGAGCGTACAACTTCCTTTGTGAATCCAGTTAATTCTCATACTTATCTATTAAAGGATTATATAAATTGTAAAACTCATAATGTTGTTTACCCATTGATTTGCTCATGCTCCAAGCTATATGTTGGTCAAACATCGCAGGAAATGCGGAAACACATACAGCAACATATATTGAATATAAATTTGGCTAGATCTGATGTTGCTAAAGGGAAGACTTTAACCACTGTAGCCTCCCATTTCTTGGAGTGCAATGCTGGACTTACACTGGGATTAAGGGTACTGGGTCTTCAAAAGGCTAAGCCTAATATTCGTAGAATGGACTTACAAGGGGAGCTTTTGAGATTGAAATCTCGGTGGATATATGAATTGAATTCTGTCAGGCTGTCTGGCATTAATGAAGACCTATCTTTCACAAGTTTTCTTATGACTTAGGCCAATTTTAGGGGGGGGTTGGGTTAAGGGACTTCTTGGGGTTGAATGGTTCATGGTTCCAGTCTTATATCCTCATTGGAATTAAATGGGCCAAGTGGATGGCAACTGTGTTCTATATGGGTAACAAACAATTGGTAGCATCTGTTGATATTCTAACGACCATGGTATTCATTCATCATGGCTATGATCAGCTTGTGGTTCCTCCTCCTTTCCCTCTTTTTGGGGGGGGTTGAGGTGGCTTTGGTGACCTTGTGTCTAGTCATACACATTTTTGGATTTACAGTAATTCAAATGGGTCATCCTTTTGAGATATACTGACTTCTCATATTTTTTGAGGGATAATTCAGAGGATGAGCAAGAGGCTAATTATGCTCCCAGATTATACCTTTTTGTATTGTTATCTTTGTTTGATGTGTAAATTTGCCATTTTTCTGTGATGTAAAATGGATTTGTGTGGCTAGATGCTTGACTTTTTATTCAGGTTTTCCTATATGGCATTACATCACTTCTTTGATGCGTGATGTACTAGATTGGGCCAAGTATTTTGACTTTTTGAATGTTCCATCATCTATTCTCTGTTTTGGGTTTTTGCACGTTTTTGGACGCTTAGTTTTTTTAATTGTTGGTTTGTGTATTGGGCATCCTTTTTCAGATGCACTGTTGTGCACATTGGTTGCTGGACATTCCAGTACTCATTTCTGTATTTCCTTGGCTATGACATGCAAAGACATCACTTCCTGTGCAGTGGAACGCATTTATTCAGTCTACGCATGCACATTGAGACCGGACGCTTGTTCCGGTATTTGACACACAAACAACATTCTTTCATGTCTTCGTGGAACGCACAGACTTAATCGGCGCGTGCGCATTGACCATTGGATCTTCCCACTTCTCCTGACAGGATACGCTCAGCGAACGCCGCTCATATGTGTTGGCGTTTGCTGAGTGATGAGCAAGTGCACTTACCTTTTATAAATAGGGTCCTGACTTACGCCATTATGACTTCCCCTGATGAAGCTGCTTTGAGGCAGCGACACGTGTCGGGCAGAGTGGGCATGATTATTTGGTAACTATGTCGTTACATTTGTGCAGTCTGTATTAGGAACTCCATGGGTGCCAGTGCATTATGGTTGCCTGTACACATATGTGATTTTTGATTGGCTTATAATTGCCTTATTATTTTGTAGATATTCATATGTGTACATGTGTACTTGGGTCACCAATGTACTGTGTACTGTTTCCTTTTTTGGTCCAGGATTTTTTGTATAACTTTATCAAAGCCACTGTATGGTTTGCATGTACAGTTTGGCTCTCAGGGAGAGTGGTGTTCACTTGCATAATTGTTTCATTGAATCAGTATTGGTGATCTATATATTAAATACCAGATCCTATATTGCATTTAAATGGACATTATTATGTCTTACAGTGGCATTAATTTTTATTCATAGACAAATTAATAACACTATCCCTGGTATACTTTCCATTGTTCTCCATTGTGTATTGAAGTTGCTATGTATTCATATTATTGACTGCTTTTGTTATTTTCTAATATTTTTGCATCTTTTGCACATACTTTTCTATGTACCTGCCTTTCATTGTTTTGCATGTTGCACCACAAAGATCTTAATTGTTTTTATCTGTGACTCTTTGTCTGTCTGGCATTGGTGTTGTAATAAAACCTTATTTTATGTATCATTGCCTTGTGTGCACTACATTTTGTGTTCTTTTACTTGACTTTTCACAATTCTGTTAACGCATTGAGTAGCATCTGGCTATATGGATTATTGATATTAGAATACTCCAATTCTGGCATTTTGCCTGGCTCTTCCCACTTGCCCTGTAGCGGTGGCAAGTGGGGTAATATTTTTGGGGTTGATGTCACCTTTGTATTGTCCGGTGACATCAAGCCCACTGGTTATTAATGGAAAGGCGCCTATAAAACTCAGTGGACAGTAGAGAAATATTGTTTATTATTTTAATTCTGTTACAGGATACATTGGCTTCTGTGGACTGAGGTGATGATGTGAGTATGGTTTAATTTAGATTAATTAAAGGAGTCTGTGTCATTCTTTAAATTAAAGGACTTTATTCTGGATGTGGTTTATTTACAATATAACTGTAGGATTAGTAATGGACAGGCATCTTATAGATGCTTCTCCATTACTAACCCGTAGGCTTGATGTCATCGTCAAGTGTGAAGAGCCTGGCAAAGAGCCAGAATTGGCACATCTAATAGATATGCCATTTCTGGGTGGCTGAGGGCTGATATTTTTAGTCTGAGGGTGTCAATATCCATGGCCCCTTACCAGCCAGAGAATATCAGCCCACAGCTGTCAGCTTTAGCTTGGCTAGTTGTCAAAAATAGGGGGACCTCACATTTTTTTAAATTATGTACTTAAACAATTAGAAAAATAGCTTAGGGACCTCTATTATTGATAACCAACCTTGTTAATGCTGACAGCTCAGGGTTGCAGCCCGCAGTTGTCAGTTTTACCTGACTATCAAAAATACAGAGGAACCCACATGAATTTTGATTTTAATTATGTTGGAATATGTTTGGTGCAACAATTCCATTCCTGTCTATGAGTGTTTAGTTGCTAGAATTGTATGCTGTTCATAAAGTTAGAACAAAAAAAACTCCTAGATGCTCTCACAGGGAGAGCATGTGACTGTATTTCCTGTGTCTGTGTATGAGAGAAGCAGCCTGCTGTAGATGCTGCATAGATAGAGACATCTATCATTTCCTCTGCTGCTCCTGACATTCATTTCATGCTACAAACAGAGATATTTGCAAAATCAAGTTAGTTTAGCTAGATATTGTACACACCATCCTTTCAGCAAGTTACCAACTTTTCACACCTGGAATCTGCAATCAAGGTAAATAATCTCTTTGAGTGAATCTTCAATTTTGCTTATAATTCATTGCATTTTTGCAATTAATCATTGATGAAAGATACTGAATAAACTTCTTTGCTACATATTTGCTTTTAACCATTGTTTTGCTGCACTACATGTACTTCAATGTTAGATTGCTGCCATTAGTCACGCCATGATAGACAATACAAGCCTACTTTCTCTTCTCGTTACTCCTGTGTTTAACCATTGCCCTCCTTGAAGATACCAGACTGCATTTCTGTGATTATTCGCATTCTTGATGAAAGATACCAATTTCTTACACTGTACTGTTGTGTCTATCCACACCCATTGCTTTGCTTCATCTATGCTACCTGCTCTGCTTGTGTGGTTGCTGTTCTGCATAACCTGCTGCCATAGTAATCACTGATCCACTTGTTATCCATCCAACCATCTAAATTCAATAGTGTATTCAACAACAGGGCACTTACTCTGATGTAATGATAACAATACAGCTTCAGCTGTAGAGTTATGATTAGGATCATCAAACATCATAAGACATTGCAGCTAGAAAATCATCAAAGTTATTCAAACGAGGGTCACGAGTCTCGATAAGAGGATTTGCCCAAGCGAGTGCTCATGAGGTAAGTAACATGATTACACATAAGACCTTGGATTGATCTGTGTGAAAATAGGCAGCATGCATATTAAAATACAAAATACATTGATTAATAAACCCACAAAATTTGCAACTTGGGTGGACTAGTTGGAAGTAACTGTCCTGGAGGCAAATGCGCCCGTGCTGTTATTTGGTTACTTAAGTCCTGAAGAGCCTGTATGAAACAGGCCTCCCGGTTAGCAACCTTGTTTTGCAGAGCCTCCATGTCCTCTTGTAAAGAGTTAAGCATAGAAAACAACTTATTTGTCTCAGTCATCATTATCCCAGCAGATTCCTTACTTGACCTGAGTATCCTGTAATAATTATGAATGTACTATGGAATTTGATTGCATGGGAAAAAACTAGTCTGAGATCAAAGTTGAGGCAAATAAACTGTATTTAACAAAACAATGAGTATAACATAAACTAACAGAGACAATCCTGCAATTATAGAAAAGTGCACAGCACAAAATGGAAATGTCCAGCAATAATGATAGCGGGCACAACCGCTAATATAAGCAAGTCCAGCAGTTACAGTGGGGCAAAAAAGTATTTAGTCAGTCAGCAATAGTGCAAGTTCCACCACTTAAAAAGATGAGAGGCGTCTGTAATTTACATCATAGGTAGACCTCAACTATGGGAGACAAACTGATAAAAAAAAATCCAGAAAATCACATTGTCTGTTTTTTTTTCATTTTATTTGCATATTATGGTGGAAAATAAGTATTTGGTCAGAAACAAAATTTCATCTCAATACTTTGTGATATATCCTTTGTTGGCAATGACAGAGGTCAAACGTTTTCTGTAAGTCTTCACAAGGTTGCCACACACTGTTGTTGGTATGTTGGCCCATTCCTCCATGCAGATCTCCTCTAGAGCAGTGATGTTTTTGGCTTTTCGCTTGGCAACACGGACTTTCAACTCCCTCCAAAGGTTTTCTATAGGGTTGAGATCTGGAGACTGGCTAGGCCACTCCAGGACCTTGAAATGCTTCTTACGAAGCCACTCCTTCGTTGCCCTGGCGGTGTGCTTTGGATCATTGTCATGTTGAAAGACCCAGCCACGTTTCATCATCAATGCCCTTGCTGATGGAAGGAGGTTTGCACTCAAAATCTCACGATACATGGCCCCATTCATTCTTTCATGTACACGGATCAGTCGTCCTGGCCCCTTTGCAGAGAAACAGCCCCAAAGCATGATGTTTCCACCACCATGCTTTACAGTAGGCATGGTGTTTGATGGATGCAACTCAGTATTCTTTTTCCTCCAAACACGACAAGTTGTGTTTCTACCAAACAGTTCCAGTTTGGTTTCATCAGACCATAGGACATTCTCCCAAAACTCCTCTGGATCATCCAAATGCTCTCTAGCAAACTTCAGATGGGCCCGGACATGTACAGGCTTAAGCAGTGGGACACGTCTGGCACTGCAGGATCTGAGTCCATGGTGGCGTAGTGTGTTACTTATGGTAGGCCTTGTTACATTGGTCCCAGCTCTCTGCAGTTCATTCACTAGGTCCCCCCGCGTGGTTCTGGGATTTTTTCTCACCGTTCTTGTGATCATTCTGACCCCACGGGGTGGGATTTTGCGTGGAGCACCAGATCGAGGGAGATTATCAGTGGTCTTGTATGTCTTCCATTTTCTAATTATTGCTCCCACAGTTAATTTCTTCACTCCAATCTGGTTGGCTATTGCAGATTCAGTCTTCCCAGCCTGGTGCAGAGCTACAATTTTGTTTCTGGTGTCCTTTGACAGCTCTTTGGTCTTCACCATAGTGGAGTTTGGAGTCAGACTGTTTGAGGGTGTGCACAGGTGTCTTTTTATACTGATAACAAGTTTAAACAGGTGCCATTACTACAGGTAATGAGTGGAGGAAAGAGGAGACTCTTAAAGAAGAAGTTACAGGTCTGTGAGAGCCAGAAATCTTGATTGCTTGTTTCTGACCAAATACTTATTTTCCACCATAATATGCAAATAAAATGTAAAAAAACCAGACAATGTGATTTTCTGGATTTTTTTTTATCAGTTTGTCTCCCATAGTTGAGGTCTACCTATGATGTAAATTACAGACGCCTCTCATCTTTATAAGTGGTGGAACTTGCACTATTGCTGACTGACCAAATACTTATTTTCCACCATAATATGCAAATAAAAGGAAAAAAAAACAGACAATGTGATTTTCTGGATTTTTTTTTCTCAGTTTGTCTCCCATAGTTGAGGTCTACCTATGATGTAAATTACAGACGCCTTTCATCTTTTTAAGTGGTGGAACTTGCACTATTGCTGACTGACTAAATACTTTTTTGCCCCACTGTATATGAAGCAGAGTGTGACCAGCACTTATATGTGGTAGTCCATAAATATGCGGACAGTGGAGCCGACACCTTTCATGGAAGTCCAGAAATGCAGGTGGTGTCAGCAAGGAGAAGGTTTTTTAGTGAGCTTCTTTTTAGGCTGAAAAGTCCTGCTCAAGTCCAGCATCGCAGCCCACAACAGTCCAAGAAGTAACACTCAGATAGTAATAATGTCAGAAACTCATACAGATCACAGTAGAACTAGAAACATATAGCTCCTCTTCTCAGAAGTTTGGACAAAGGGTAACCATCGCCAGGACCAGGAAGCAGCTCAGAGGTCTGAAGGCAGCTGCAAGTGATGAGGCAGAGCACCGAGTAAAAGAGCAGCAGCAGGAACTCCAGAAAAAAAGCCAGGAGGAAACTCAGAAGCAAGCAGCAAACAAAATACTCAGACAAGGAGGATCTCCCGACCCAGACTTACATAACAGGACCTTACAGTATCTTTTTAATCAGTATTACAGCACTGACCCGACACTCTCTTTAGGTTACTCAGCACAATCCTTCTGACAGGTTCCCTTTACCCAACATAATCTCCTGCTCAACAAGCTCAGGGCACATCACTGATTCGACACAGCACCCTCATTATTTCTTTCATGCTAGAAAAAGTGCTGCCAAGCAATTTTACAATTAGTAGACCTGGGGGAGAAAAGTCACATGGCAGAAGAGTTGCTGCTGTGCATCAGAGAACTGCAACGTGGAATTGTGGTGAGCAACAATACCTGGAACATTCTGACTGCCTTACAGTCAGGCAAAATAACTCACGTTCCATGCATGGCCCATGACCTGAATTTAAAAGTGCAAGATTTTTTTTTATGCAAATATGCACTTTTAAGAAAGGTAGTGGCAATGGCCAGAAAAGTGTCAGCCCATTTAAATAGATGTTGTATGGCTAACTACGCCTTCCTGGTGAGAAATGCATGCAGCCACACACTCCGATCCTGAGGGCGGGTAGCAGTGCTGGGTATTGATGCAAGAGACTAGTGCGAGTTTCTCTTTTCTTTACACTTGTAAAAATAATTTTAAAAAATCCCAAAATAAATAAAAAAAATATATTCCCTAATAAATTCTTTTTTTTCTAAATAAAAAAACCAATAAAAGTACACATACTTAGTATCGCTGCATCCGTAACGACCCACCCTTTAAAACTGTCCCACTACTGTAGTTAATCCCTTTAATGAACCCCTTAAAAAAAAACAAAGTAAATAACATTGCTTTATCATCATACTGCCAAACAAAAAGTGCAATATCGCACAATCAAAAAGACAGATATGAATAAACATGGTACCGCTGGAAACATCATCTTGTCCCACAAAAAATGAGCCGCCATACAGCATCATCAGCAAAAAAATAAAAAAGTAGTAGCTCGCAGAATAAAGGGATTCAAAAATAATTATTTTTTATATAAAATTGGTTTTATTGTATAAAAGCGCCAAAACATAAAAAAATGATATAAATGAAGTATCACTGTCGTCGTACTGACCCGAAGAATAAAACCCCTTTATCAATTTTACCACACGCAGAACGGTGTAAACGCACCCCCCCAAAGATATTCATGAATTGCTGGTTTTTGTTCATTCTGCATCCCAAAAATCGGAATAAAAAGCGATCAAAAAATGTCACATGCCCGAAAATAGTAGCAATAAAAACATCAACTCGACCCGCAAAAAAATAAGACGTCACATGACTCTGTAGGTCAAAATACGGAAAAATTATAGCTCTCAAAATGTGGTGATGCAAAAACTATTTTTACAATAAAAATCATCCTTTAGCATATGACAGCTGCCAAACATAAAAACCCGCTATAAATAATAAATCAAACCCCCCTTTATCTCCCACTTAGTTAGGGAAAAATAATAAAATAAAAAAAATGTATTTATTTCTGTTTTCCCATTAGGGTTAGGGCTAGGGTTAGGGCTAGGGTCAGGGTAAGGACTAGGGTTAGGGCTAGGGTAAGAGTTAGGGCTAGGGCTGAGATTAGGGTTAGGGGTGCATTGGGGTTAGGGTTGGAGTTAAAATTGGGGGGTTTCCACTGTTGGGCACATCAGGTGCTCTCCAAACGCAACATGGCGTCTGATCTCAATTCCAGCCAATTCTGCGTTAAAAAAGTCAAACGGTGCTCCTTCCCTTCTAACCTCTGTCATGCGCCCAAACAGTGGTTTTCCCCTACATATGAGGTACCAGCATACTCAGGACAAATTGGACAACAACTTTTGGGGTCCAATTACTCCTGTTACACTTGGGAAAATAAAAATAATATTGGGGACTAAAAGGTCATGTTTGTGGAAAAAATATGATTTTTTTATTTTCGTGCCTGGGCGTTATAAACTATTGTGAAGCACTTGGAGGTTCAAAGTGCTCACCACACATCAAGATAAGTTCCATGGGGGGTCTAGTTTCCAAAATGGGGTCATTTGTGGGGGGTTTCCACTGTTTAGGCACATAAGAGGCTCTCCAAATGCAACATTGCGTCCAATCTCAATTCCAGCCTAAAAAGTCAAATGGCGCTGCTTTCCTTCCGAGCTCTGCCATGTTCCCCAAATAGTGGTTTACCCCCACATATGGGGTATCAGCGTACTCAGGACAAATTGCGCAATAACTTTTGGGGTCCTGTTTCCCTTGGAAAACTAAAAATTGGGTGTGAAAAGATCATTTTTGTGGAAAAAATATGATTTTTTTATTGTACGGCTGTATGTTATAAACTTCTGTGAAGCCCTTGTGGGTTCAAGGTTCTCACCACACATCTAGATAAGTTCCCTGGGGTCTAGTTTCCAAAATGGGGTCACTTGTGTGGAGTTTCCACTGTTTAAGCACATCAGGGGCTCTCCAAACGTGACATGGCGCCCGATCTCAATTCCAGCCAATTTTGTGTTGAAAAAGTCTAACTGCGCTCGTTCCCTTCTGAGCTCTGCCATGTGCCGAAACAGTGGTTCCCCCTCACATATCAGGTATCAGCGTACTCAGGACAAATTGCACAATAACTTTTGCAGTCCAATTTCTTCTGTTACCCTTGGTAAAATAAAATAATTGGACCTGAAGTAATTTTTTTTGTGACAAAAAGGTAAATGTTTATTTTTTTAAAACATTCAAAAAATTCCTGTGAAGCACCTGAAGGGTTAATAAACTTCTTGAATGTGGTTCTGAGCACCTTGAGGGGTGCAGTTTTTAGAATGGTGTCACTTTTTGGTATTTTCTATCATATAGACCCCTCAAAGTGACTTCAAATGTGATGTGGTCCCTAAAAATAAAATGGTGTAAAAATGAGAAATCGCTGGTTAACTTTTAACCCTTATAACTTCCTAACAAAAAAATAAAAAATTTTGGTTCCCGAATTGTGCTGATGTAAAGTAAACATGTGGGAAATGTTACTTATTAAGTATTTTGTGTGCCATATCTCTGTGATTTAAGAGCATAAAAATTCAAATTTGGAAAATTGCAAAATTTTCAAAATTTTCGCCAAATTTCTGCTTTTTTCACAAATAAACGCAAGTTATATGAATTAAATTTTACCACTAACATGAAGTACAATATGTCATGAGAAAACAGTGTCAGAATCACCAGGATCCATGGAAGTGTTCCAGAGTTATTACCTCATAAAGGGACAGTGGTCAGAATTGTAAAAATTGGCCCGGGCATTAACGTGCAAACCACCCTTGAGAGTAAAGGGGTTAATGTACTTTTGATGACTGTCTTTGTGTATATGTCACCCGACCCCAATGCAAGTCAATGGGGAATAAAAGTCGGCATTGAGTGGATGAATGTCATGCGCTCAATGCCGACTTTTATTTCCCATTGACTTGGTTTCGGACGAAACTCCGACTTTTTTGCCCTAGTCGGACCAGTTTCATCTGAAACAAATTTTGCTTCATGAAACCCGATCCGACCAAAGTCGCTCAAATCTAGTCTGTGCCTTTTTCATGCCTTTTTTGTGTGTTATTTGTATAGACAATTTTTTTTGCCCGTGATTTTAAAATTTGTATTTGTTATCTGAGGGGTTGGTTTTATTAGTGGTCATGTGGCCTCTGGGGCAGTGTGTTCAAGGGTGTCTCTGTTTAAATTACTGTACAACCATTGTGAATGAAACTCTGACAAACAGCACTGCTAGTTTTCGAAACGTGACTATGTGACTATGTTACAGTGACTATGGATACCTCACCATTTTAAATATTTTTCAATAAATTCAAGCCTTCGTTAGAAGCTGGAGCTTTTTTTCATTGGTTTTCCTCTCAAGCAGTCCCGTAACGCCCTGTTACACATAAAGATGTTCCAGCGATCCCACCAATGATCCGACATGATGGGATCACTGGGACATCATTAGGCTGACGTTGGTGAGCTGTCACAAGACAGCCCCTCCAGCGATCAGGACCAGCGACGCTGGACGCTGGTTTCTAATGTAAACATTGGGTATCCAGGAGCCGTGGCTCCTGGATACCCGCTGTTTACCTTGGAAACCGGCGTACATGCTGGTTTCCAAGGTAAACATCAGGTATCTAAGAGCCGCGGCTCCTGGATACCCGACGTTTACATTAGAAACCAGCGTCCAGCGTCGCTGATCGCTGGTCTCTCGCTGCCACACTCAGCGATGCGCACTGGACAGCGGGGGACCAGCGATCGAAAAACGGCCCAGGCCGATTCAGCACGATCAGCGATACCCGACAGGGGGGCCGGTCATAGAATCATAGAATCATAGAGTTGGAAGGGACCTCCTGGGCCATCTGGTCCAACCCCCTGCTCAAAGCAGGATTCGCTAAATCATCCCAGTCAGATGTCTATCCAGCCTCTGCTTGAAGACTTCCATTGAAGGAGAACTCACCACTTCTCGTGGCAGCTTGTTCCACTCATTGATCACTCTAACTGTCAAAAAGTTTTTTCTAATATCTAATCTGTGTCTCCTCCCATTCAGTTTCATCCCATTGCTTCTAGTCTTTCCTTGGGCAAATGAGAATAAAGTTGATCCTTCTACAATGTGACAGCCCTTTAGATATTTGTAGACAGCTATTAAGTCTCCTTTCAGTCTTCTCTTTTGCAAACTAAACAATCCCAAATCCTGCAACCTTTCCTCATAAGACAGGGTTTGCAGACCGGTCACCATTCTGGTTGCTCTTTTCTGAACTTGCTCCAGTTTGTTGATGTCTTTTTTAAAATGTGGTGCCCAAAACTGGACACAATATTCCAGATGAGGTCTGACCAAAGAGGAGTAGAGGGAAATAATGACTTCACGTGATCTAGACTGTATGCTTCTGTTAATACATTCTAGAATTGCATTTGCCTTTTTTGCTGCTGCATCCCACTGTTGACTCATATTCAGTCTGTGATCTATTAGTATACCCAAGTCTTTTTCACATGTGCTGTTGCTTAGCCCTATTCCTCCGCTGATCCCCGTCAAACACGGCAATCTTGCTGGCGAGATCACTGTGTGTGACGGGGCCTTTAGAGTCAGTGCTTCCACATGCCTTATTCAGGGTGAGCTGGTGTTTTTATCTTTCTTCTACAACCGACAATCAGGCAGGCAGACAGATGATGTAGAAGAAAGATAAAAACCCCAGCTCACACTGAATAAGGCATATGGAATTTTTTTTGTAAGATTTGATTAAAAGCCTTTGTAACTACCTAACCATTTTGCAGTTAGCAAACAGTTGAGTACCCCAAGATTGCTAATTATTTTCACTTCTATTTAAGAAGCCATTACTTGTTCACGTTCAAAACAGTACAGAACTCCTGTTTTGTCTCCCTAATTAAAGGAATATTTTTTGGACATCTTATAAAAAAAATACAAAAAAACTCCAGATTTTCAAAGCCAGCTTACCCGTACACCCCGGTGTGTGAGATCCAATATCAATCCATGTAGAAGGCGTTAATTCGCCGAAACGCGTAGTCTGAGAGGCTAACCCCCCCTTCCCCTAATCTATTTATCTACTGTCCAGAAGTGTGGATTTATTTTATGATGGACTTTAATAATAAAAATCTTTGCTAATGTAAGAAAAAACTTTTTAAAATTTTGCATCCTGAATTTTGTCCGCTGGAGTTTAAAGTTACATTTTTTCTTATAAAAAAAACTATTTCTTCTTCATTTAGAAAAGTGAAAAACTCGTTTTTCTCCCCGAAGTGGTATAAATGTTGCAAACAAACATGTGAAAATACCATGGCTTCTTCCAATCCCCATCTTGCCTATAAACAACAATTGTGCATGCATTTGCATCTGCAAAAAGGCAAAAAAACAGCATGAAACTTAGCAGAAAAGGTATATGTGGCTATTTAGGTGTATTATCCTTAAGCATTTGTGAGAAAGCCAGTAACTGAATTAGGGTAGTGGATAACCTCTTTAATTTAATCACTGCTATGTGAGTAGGAACCTAACGACTTCTTTAAAAAAAACACATCATGCAAATTAAAGGGAATCTACCAATAAAATAAAACCCATATGCCCCATATATGGCGTGCATCCCAGAGTAATTGGCATTTTCATTCATATGTCAATTGGGCATTAAGTGCTCTAGGTGTAACAGAGCACTTCTCAAGCCCTTGACCTCTAAGGATGTTTTCCCACCCAGCACCTACCTCTTCAACTTCACTAGCAAGACATAGAAGCTATAAAAGTGTCAATGGATTTACATTTTATAGACCTACATGTGTAGTTTGGAGGGTTGATCTTACTGACAGATTCCCTTTAATGCATCCATGCACATGATATCAAAGTAGGCCTAACCTGATGATTTCAGTAACGCCAGCCAACCATTTGTTCTGCTTGAGGACCTCCCAACGCTGCAGATGATGTCTGGGGAGAAAAGGAACAGATAGATTACCTTGAAATGCCTTATCCTTTGTTCTCAGAGGGAACAAGTTGCGGCTAGAGGATTTTGGCAGTAGCTTTCATCCCTTTCCCTTGTGAGAACATATAAATAATCAGCCAAGCCTAACATTCATGTGTAAGGTCTCATTCAGATGTCCGTTTTTCACATACACATTCTATCTATGGTTTTGAAGTCTATGAGTGAATGAAAATTACACAAAAAATGGATTGTATCCATGTACAATCCATATACTGTCCGTGATTAACATTGCAATGGATGGGAGAAGCTTTGTTATTTATCTATTATTTTATATGCGGAAACCATTGTTGAAGCGCTTATGGTAAAAGCTGACCCTCTGACCAAATACTGATGAAACTCATTTTTTGGTACATGAAAAATCACTGACATTTGACATTTGAATGAGGGCTAAGGGCGCGTTAGGAGAGAAGTTCATCTTTCAGCTATGTCGTGACTATGAGTAAACTAGTAAACTAGCGACCTAGTTTGGCAATGAGCAAGTAAAAATAGAAATAAACACAGCCAATGGTTTGCTTAGAAAAGGAGCGGAGTTACAAGAAAGCGTTTTAAATGGTTTGAAGACAACATCCCATTCCCAGAAACAATAGACTTTTTGAACAAAATCTGTCCCCATAGGTCCACAAAAACAATTTAAATTGCTATAAAAGGCACTTTTGTCAATGGGCTGTCTAATATCGCAGCTTAGACCTACTTCAATTAATGTGATTAAACTACCATTCCAGCCCCAATCAAGAGACAAAAGTAAATCCTTTTTTTTTTAAGGGAAAAGCATAACTATTTTGCAAAATATTTCATACATTTTTACCTAACTAAATATTAAATGCTTTCTAATAAATTTTGAAATCCTAATATTAATCTGGCAATTATGATATTAAAAACAATAATGTATACACAATAATGAGTTTATAGCATTGTACAAATTATATCATTGCTATTTTACCTGCAAAATTATTATCATTATATTATTGTCATTTTGAGAAATAGAAGTATAAGTTCATTTTGCATGAATCTACAGCCTTTTTATTGTTGTTTAAGAACAACAGCAGCAACAATATAATAATAATAATAATAATAATAATAATAATAATAAATGTATTAATCTGGATTTAGAATGTTCTTTATCTAAAAAAATCTTTGCTTGATCTCTTTATATAGCAGCTATGCATAACTTAGATTTCCCAAAACAAGTTTTTACTTGATGACATTTTATGAGCATTTAGAAATCATGAATAATAATATTTTTTTTGTTTTGAATAAATAAAAAGTAACAAGGCTTGTAAAGTTGTAAAAGAAATGTTTTTCATGTTTGATGATGCAATAGACGTATCATCCAAATAACTATATTAACCCCTTAATTAACCCCTTTCGTTTTTTGCTCCCCTTCTTCCCAAAGCCATAACTTTTTTATTTTTCGGTCAATATGGCCATTTGAGGGATTGTTTTTTGTGGGACAAATTGTACTTTTGAATGACATCATTGGTTCTAACATATCGTGCACTGGAAAATGGGAAAAAAAATTCCAAGTGCAGTGAAATAGCAAAAACAGTGCAATTCCACAGATTTATTTTTTTTTACCATGTTCTCTAAATGCTAAAATTGACCTGCCATTATGATTCTCCAGATCATTATGAGTGACCAAACATGTGTAGGTTATTTTTATTTCAGTAGTGAAAAAAAAATCCAAACTTTGTAAAAAAATGTTGCCAATTTCCAAGACCCATAGCGTCTCCATTTTACATGATCCTGAGCTGGGTGAGCCCTTATTTTTTGTGGGCCGGTCTGACATTTTTATTGATACAATTTGTTGTAGATACAATGTTTTGATTGCCCGTTATTACATTTTATTGCAATGCAGCGGCGAACAAAAAAAGTCATTCTGGCGTTTTTCATATTTTTCTGGTTACACTGTTTAGCGATCGGGTTAATTTTTTTTTATATTAATAGATCGGGCGATTCTGAATGTGGCAATACCAAATATATGTATGTATGATTGTTTTATTTTGAATGGTGAAAAAGGGGGGTGATTTGAATTTTTATATTTTTTTTATTTTTGTATTATTTTTAAAGACATTTGTTTTTACTGTTTGCATGCTTCAATAGTCTCTATTGGAGACTAGAAGCTGCAGTAATTTGATCGCCTCTGCTACACACAGGCTATGATCAGATCGCCAGTGTGTAGCAGAAATGCTCATTTCCTATGAGCGCCAACCATGGGGTGGCGCTCATATCAATCTGGCAATGACAACCACAGAGGTCTGCTAAAGACCTCTGGTTTTCATGCCGACCCATTGGTGATCTGCGATGATGTGACGGGTTCACCAATGGGTGGAGCAAGTGACACGCATCCTGTAACCGTGAGTTAACAGCTGCGGGTGGATCGCGATTCCACCCGCTGAGTGTTGCGGGCACATGTCCGCTTTATAGATCAGCTGTCATGTGCCCAGAGAGGTGTAGGCTCAGTGCCAGAGCCTGCACCAAACATCGATGTGAGTGTACTATTACGGCACTTGTTGGGAACGGGTTAATAGATAAATCAATTTTTTAAATTTTCCAAGTATTTCAGAACACAGATCACAAACATAAATTGTAATATATCTAATATTAAATTGCATTATTTGTCCCCATGTTTTTCATTTTACTTTTAAAATTTACCTCAATTTTTTCGTGATAGGACAAAATCAAGTAAAGCAATCATTAAAAAGTGCATACTTTTGCATGATTGTGTATAGACTTCCCTGATCTCAGATTAAAACTGACATTGGCCGCAGAGGGGACCATTCGTCTGCTCCTCTGAATTTATAAATAAGCATGCTTGTGACAGCTGTCAGAAAAGACGATATTATCGTTGTATTCAGGACAAATTAGTGATGTGGAAGACAGAACAAGTATCTGAAAAAAAATATATATACATATACTATATATATATATATATATATACACTATATAATTGTTTGCCATGTTGTAAATGCATCAAAAAAATCCTAGTTGACAGTGCTATGGCCAAACTCAAGCTTGGGAAATAGTCAGATGTTGAAAACTTTCCATGTAATGAAATGCAATGTTTGACAGTATCTGCTGTTAACATATTAAACTAGGCTGGAGCATAAGAGGGACTGAGAGCTCATCCTCATGGCTCGAGGCTTGAAAGCTGCTTTACTGGGCATAACGCCACCTCTTAGCCATCAAAGCTGTCCACCTGGCAGGGAATTTCAAGCCAGTTAGCTGACAGGCATACAATCCAGCCAGGCAGGGGAATGAGAGCTGTAAAAAAAGAATATGAGTAACCTTTTATCAAGCAAAGGAGAATTGGAAACAAATATAATGTTTGGAATTACAATTCTACTTGTTCCATGCTATCAAATGTGGGAATACGCTTATTACTTAGTATGAACTTTCTCTAAAGAAGTGAAAACGAAACTGCATGACCCAAATAATAGCTGAGAGTTTTTGCACTTGTATTAAAACCCTGCCAAGTAGGTAAAAGGATCATTCTGTGATAGATGGGTGACAAGCACTAAATTATAGAGGAGCTTATATATGCATTACTTTATAAAGTCTAGTATATAAATTATGGATGTCTCAGCCACAGCGCTAGCGCTATAGTCTACTCAGCTGCAAAATATTAGGATAATACCACAAGATTCCTCCAAATAAATAAATAATTAAACGTTTTAATATATGCGCTCAGAGATAGACTTTTAAATAAACTAAACTCACTCTATAAATAATTATAGAAAACTAAGTAGCCAACCTGAATTGCAACCTCCAAGTAGCGATGAGGGTCAGGCACCGCCTACTTGACTCTTTAGAAAAGACTTCAATAATAGAAAATCAAATAATAGAGGAATTTATACTTCAGATTTTGCCACATACAGCATTAACCATGGGGCTAGGAAGAGGAAATTGTCCATAAAGAGAGGAAAAAGTTACCTTGAGGTAGACTTCTTTGATGAGGATGTTTTTGAGCTTCACCGCTCTCCATAGCTAGTCACGTGAGCGATCACGTGACTGTGACGTCACACAAGGTCCTGCGGACCTTGTTAGCTTTTGTCGGCGTGCGCCGCTACCGCTTCAAGCCCAGGAGGGCGCACTGCAGAGAGGACGCACGTCTCCGGCCGGGACGAGCGTCCGCAACCTACAGCACTAAACCACCCTCCTCCTAACTTGGTGGCAATACTTTGGATTTTATTATTATTATCGCTGCCGCTCCATTTGGATCTTCCATGCACAGGACCTGGACTGCTAAGTACCATTAGTTCAAAGAAGTCTACCTCAAGGTAACTTTTTCCTCTCTTTATGGACAATTTCCTCTTCCTAGCCCCATGGTTAATGCTGTATGTGGCAAAATCTGAAGTATAAATTCCTCTATTATTTGATTTTCTATTATTGAAGTCTTTTCTAAAGAGTCAAGTAGGCGGTGCCTGACCCTCATCGCTACTTGGAGGTTGCAATTCAGGTTGGCTACTTAGTTTTCTATAATTATTTATAGAGTGAGTTTAGTTTATTTAAAAGTCTATCTCTGAGCGCATATATTAAAACGTTTAATTAGTATATAAATTACCTTGTATCATTGATCAGTGTGTCTGCTTAGGATGGTCTATTGATAGTGTGGCATAAGTGCAATTTGTGGTCATATGGTATTGACCATCAGGGGACTGTCAATCACACTATGCCGGAGCTGCCAAAATGCTGGAGGTATGAAAAGAACAACCTTACCCATTGGCCTTTATTAATTTTTGCTGATGCAAACCTGTGGATTTATATATTTTGTCCATCACCTTTATAAAATTGCATCCAGTGATCACACAACTATGATAAGGAAAACTTTTTAATCAGAATTCCCACTTTAATAATTCGAAACAATCACTGACCTCAGGGAGACCAGTCAAAGAAAACACTGCGGCAACCGGCAAAGGCGCTCAATCAGTGAAATCCTAGGTGCAATGCTCCCTGGGAAATACAAATATGGAAATAAAGTCCATGGAGCCTCATTTAAGAGTCTCAAACACGGGACTAGCCAGACCTTCCCCCAGGGAAGGACCCAGCCAAGGGGTGGCTCCTTTCGGAAACCACCATTGCCACCATATTAAGTGGCCCTTTAAGTCAGTCGTGGTTTCCGAAAGGAGCCACCCCTTGGCTGGGTCCTTCCCTGGAGGAAGATCTGGCTAGTCCCGTGTTTGAGACTCTTAAATGAGTGTTTTCCTTGACTGGTCTCCATGAGGTCAGTGATTGTTTCGTGATGTTGGTCTACTAGGCATTGCTCCCACCTAGCCAGAATCCTACTCCACACTGATGAGGGGCAACACCCCGAAACAGCTGTCTGTGGATGGATACCTGGCCTTGGTATTTCCCTTGTCATATCTGTAAACTCATAAAGAGCTGGATATTGACTTAAAGGGCCACTTAATATGGTGGTTTCCGAAAGGAGCCACCCCTTGGCTGGGTCCTTCCCTGGATGAAGATCTGGCTAGTCCCGTGTTTGAGACTCTTAAATGAGGCTCCACGGACTTTATTTGCACACTTTAATAATTATCTGTCAAGATCCAATAGTAAAGCTTGTCTCTAGAACATTTTACAGTATAATTGATAGCTTCTAGTGATGAGCGATTGTGCTGGGATAATGTGTTATCTGATCCTGCTTGGGTTTCATCCTAGTATCTTAGGCGTGCTCGAATAATATGTTCGAGACCCCGTGGCTGCATGATTTGCGACTGTTAGAGAACTCCAATACATGTAAGGATTGCCTGTCATTTTCAACCCTATGTGCAATAATCAATGTAAAATTATGCATTAAACAGTTTAATCTGGAATTAATAAAGGATTTTTAAATATAAAAATGTGTTCAGTAAAAGTGCCATATTAAAGGGGTTAATCAGGACTATATTATTTATTTCTCATGGGGCTAAGAACTGATAGGCAGTTGCTAAATTTTTGGTGAAGAATCAACAACAAGTGGGACACAATTGTGAAGTTGAACGAAATTTTTTGGTTATTTTAAATTTTTGTGGAAATTCAAAAACTGAAAAGTGGGGCGTGCAATATTATTCAGCCCCTTTAACTTAATACTCTGTTGCGCCACCTTTTGCTGCGATTACAGCTGCAAGTCACTTGGGGTATGTCTCTATCAGTTTTGTACATCAAGAGACTGAAATTCTTGCCCATTCTTCCTTGGCAAAAAGCTCAAGCTCAGTGAGGTTTGATGGAGATCGTTTGTGAACTGCAGTTTTCAGCTCTTTCCACAGATTCTCGATTGGATTCAGGTCTTGACTTTGACTTGGCCATTCTAACACCTGGATATGTTTATTTGTGAACCATTCCATTGTAGATTTTGCTTTATGTTTGGGATCATTGTCTTGTTGGAAGACAAATCTCCGTCCCAGTCTCAGGTCTTTTGCAGACTCCAACAGGTTCTCTTCAAGAGCTCCATGCATCTTCCCATCAATTTTCACCATCTTCCCTGTCCCTGCTGAAGAAAAGCAGGCCCAAACCATGATGCTGCCACCACCATGTTTGACAGTGGGGATGGTGTGTTCAGGGTGATGAGCTGTGTTGCCTTTACGCCAAACATATCTTTTGTCATTGTTGCCAAACAGTTCGATTTTGGTTTCATCTGACCAGAGCACCTTCTTCTACAGGTTTGGTGTGTCTCCCAGGTGGCTTGTTGCAAACTTTAAATAACACTTTTTATGGATATCTTTGAGAAATGGCTTTCTTCTTGCCACACTTCCATAAAGGCCAGATTTGTGCAGTGCATGACTGATTGTTGTCCTATGGAAAGTCTGTCCCACCTCAGCTGTGGATCTCTGCAGTTCATCCAGAGTGATCATGGGCCTCTTGGCTGCATCTCTGATCAGTCTTCTCCTTGTTTGAGATAAAAGTTTAGAGGGACGACCGGGTCTTGGTAGATTTGCAGTGGTATGTGTCATGCCCCCTACCGGTGTCTTTCCCCCTACCGGCCATACTTACCAGCGCGGCCCCGCTGCTCTCCTGCACGCCTCCCGGCGCGCTCCTGCTCCACGTCGTGTCCCCGCTCCAGACATCCGGACTCCACGCCGTCGTTCCTGCGCACCTGCGCCGGTCTATTCCCTTGGCGCTCGGACCTCTGGGAGCAGTGACGCAGTGGCTCCGCCGACAACATGGCGGCGCCCACCGGCTATTTCTGCAAGGCATCTTGTCAGGTAAGATGCCTGATTATCTTCTGCGGTGACGCTGTTCCTGCGCTAGCGTTTCCGCTCCTCTCAGGTCCCTGTATCCTCTGCGCTATCCTGCTGTCCTGTTTGCGCTGCCTCCGGTAGCTTCTCTGCTCCGTGGCTCCTCCTGCCCTGTCCAGTGTCTGTCTTGTCCTTAGTGCCTCTCTGGTCCGTTACCCTCTGCTATCCGTTCTGCCTCTCTGTGTGTTGTCCGTACCTGGCTCTCCTTCCTCTCTCGCCCACAGTCACCAGCCTCCGTCTGCCGCTAATGCTTCCGGTTCTGCTTGTCTCTATTCTCCCTAGTTCCGGCAGTCCCTCTGTGCGCCTGGACTCTGTCCCTCCTCGCTACAGACTCTCATATTTCTAGCCCTGGTCGTCCACTTGGCTCCGGCTGTTACGGTTCCATCCCTCGGGGGCCTGCTCCTAACGCTCCCTGTATAGGGGGTGGGTTTCAATTGGTCAGCTCGCCCTCGGGGGCTTTGGAGCCGTGACCCAGAGGGTCCACTTCCAGGTTCCTCCCTTATTTTCCACACCGTAACAGTATGATACTCCTTCCATTTCAATATGATCGCTTCCACAGTGCTCCTTGGGATGTTTAAAGTTTTGGAAATCATTTTGTATCCAAATCCGGCTTTAAAATTCTCCACAACAGTATCACGGACCTGCCTGTTGTGTTCCTGGGTCTTCATGATGCTCTTTGTGCTTCAAACAGAACCCTGAGACTATCACAGAGCAGGTGCATTTATACAGAGACTTGATTACACACAGGTGGATTATATTTATCATCATTAGTCATTTAGGACAACATTGGATCATTCAGAGATCCACAATGAAATTCTGGAATGAGTTTGCGGCACTGAAAGTAAAGGGGATGAATAATATTGCATGCCCCACTCTTCAGTTTTTGATTTTCCACAAAAATTTAGAATAACCAATAAATTTCGTTCAACTTCACAATTGTTTTCCATTTGTTGTTGATTCTTCACCAAAAATTTACATTTGGTATCTTTATGTTTGAAGCATGATATGTGGGAAAAGGTTGAAAAGTTCCAGGGGGCCGAATACTTTCGCAAGGCACTGTAGTTAGCAACTACCTGCTTGTAAGTTTTTAGGCTCATAAGAAAAAATTAAAATAGTCCTGGATAACCCCTTTAATTCTGATGCACTCATGCACAATCTCCAGCTTCAATAAGATACTGAATGTTAGAAGCAAAATAGAAGCAAAAGGCCAGTGCAAAAGCAAATAAAAGTATTATCTCGGGTTATATAAACACATATGTATGTTTTTCTACTTCACAGGATCATTCTTCATACGTAATTTAAGGGGAACATACATACTTTGTTTCCTATTTAAACATCCGGTTCCAACTGAAAGTATATTGTTGACACATGAAAAATTAAAGGAATGTTATAAGAGGTTATGGCTTACGTCGTTGTAATTTTAATTAGAATAAAATGAAAAAACAGACTTCTTTGTGATTCGGACTTTACCCATATTGCCATGTTAAACATGGTATTGCTGTGATTCATCAAGTGTGATTTTAGGCTACAACGTTTTACACCAGCAGCAACTGCTGCTCTAATCAATGGCAGTTACTAGGAGAGCGGGATGTATTGGCACTTGATGAATCCAGGCTTATGAGTTATGGCGCATGAAACTCACAGTGAGCCAAAGAACACATAATGTTATAGCACATTTTATATGAGCAAATTCTTTTTATAACATTCTTGTATATCACATTTAACGCTAATAGGAAAATGTTACTGAAAGTTTTATTCAGCTGTATTTTGTCCTTAGCATTTGTTCTGCCTATTTATCCTCGAGCGTGGTATCATCTATTGTATACTTACCTAAAATTGTCCATCATCCACTGCCGTCCGGACGTCCTCAAATCCCACAACCCACCGCACCGGAAGTACGTCGACCGCCATATTGGAATACCCAATAGATGGGTATTCCAATAAGGCACCTGCTGGTGGTACCAGGCCCTTCCACAGTACCACCAGCAGGACACCGCCAGCACACGCACACCAGACCCCCCCGCTGCTACCGCTGGACCCCCCCGCCAGGACCCGCAACCGGATCGCCACCAGGGCCCGCCACCGGACCCCCGCTAGGACTCGCCACCGCCTGACCCCATCTCCAGCACAGGCCGCAAACCACCGTCTTTCCTGCCAGCTATGACTGCACAGAGGTGGGTGGGCAGGCAGTGGCGGGACACACACCCCAAACACACACTGCCCTCCCGATGTGATAGCATCGGGCCCACATCTAGTACTATATAACTGTTAAGTCTTTATTGATATGGCACTTTGTCTGTTTTGATCCCAGCTGCTGAGGATAATTTTTTGGTGGGTGAGCGCCAGTGTGTTTATTGTATTGTTGCATTTTATCCTTATTTAATAGAATACCAAAAAGTCGTTGCTCTTTTTCTTATTCAATGCCATTCATGGTTGAAATGGCAATAATAATGTCTCCTGGCCAGCCGCAGCAGAGATGGTCTTATAAACAGCTGTGAAAGGTGCTACATTGTTTCCTTAACTCCATTCACTTCAATGGGAGCTACAGGAATATAGCAGCAAAGCCTGTTTAGTTTTATTCTTGGACCTGAGCTGACATTCTGCATCTGGTTAGTTATCTCTGTCCCAGTCATTCCTAGGACTAAATCTTTCAATTTGCTTAGAGTGGAAATCCAGTTTGAATCTTTTTCAGAAATGTCATGGATATGTGCGAGAAAATCACATTTCTTGGACTGTTACTGATTTCCAAATTGCTTAAACACTTATCAGGGATTTTGGACACAGAAAAATAAAGAAAACTATTAAATTATTAGCCGTAACCCATTGCAAAGATATTTTTTCCCTATGGAATCCCTTCTCTTTAAAAAAAAATAAATGGTGGTCATCTGAGATGGCAGTTTTCAGATTTACAGTCTCATATGTTCCTTTAACAAATGAGAACATAATTTATTTCAGGGGTTCCCAAATTAAAATTATCTCAATTAGTATTGTTCCTATAGTATGAAATAAAAGTAGATTTCCAGGAAAACATATACTAAAGGGCCTGTCACACTAAGCGATATCGCTAGCAATATCGCTATAACGTCACTGGTTTTGTGACGTTATAGCGATATTGCTAGCGATATCGCTATGTCTGATACTTAACTCCGACTTGCTCCCCCGCTGATTATCGCTGATCGCGCGAGAACGTCCTGGGCCCTTTCTCGTCGTCAGCTTCCTGCTGGGCTTCCTGCTGTGACAACGAGCGACGCGTGGACGCGGGTGGAGGACGTCAGGATCGCCTAGTGTGACAGGTAAGTAGCGACCCCCGTCCCCAGCGATGTTGCTGGTGAGATCTGCCTGTGTGGCAGCTCACTATCGACCACTTAGCAATGCACCAGCGATCCTGACCGCGTCATATCGCTAGTCGGGATCGCTGGTGCATCGCTAAGTGTGACAGTACCTTAAGATCTTCAATGTCTAACAGCACTAAAGATTGTTTAGTCCTGGTGGTCGCTCCTAAAAAACATCACTTTGGTGATAAACATTAATAAATATATACTGTATATTGTAATATGGATGACTAATTGCCAATGTCTCAATTTTGTCTATTCCTTTGACCTTTATTATTCGAATTGCTTGTCAACCAATAACTAATTCTCAGGATTTCGGGACCTTAAGAATTTTGAAAATCAACAAGGCTTTTTGAAGATCCTAGGAAAAGAGCTATATGGATGTGTTCCTATGGGTGTCAAGCTTTAGCTGTTTTTGGAATTTGCTTTCTATTGTTCAATAGTTTTGCAAACGAGCAAATATTGTTATGGGAGGCTAGAACTTAGAAAAGAAAAGACACCGTATGACATAAAGAATGAAGGTGGAGGTAGTCCTTCACAATTACTAGATAAAATGGAATGGGTCATGGTTCAGAGTCAATATAAAATAATTATTCTGCCGTATTTTGAATTGAATTTTATCCATTCTATTCATCCACACTTTTGTATAGGCACGAAATCCAAAATTAAGCACAAATACAAAATCATGAGAGGTCAATATAAGTGGGGAATCCACACCATCTAGTGACAAATCTCTGCATAGTAATTATCTAGTACATTCTATGTACGCTTTCAGATGAGTTTCAAGTGTGATGGATAATTTGTGTACATATGCAAAATAACACACATACACACATGCATACATACATTACACACATACACACACAAACAACGCACACTTACTGTACATATGCACACACAACTTTTTTTTTTTACTAAATCTACCAGTATGTTTTTTGAAGAATGGTTCTTCTAGATATTTTAAAGCAAAGTTACATTACCCACTTCCAGAATACAGATGTTAGACAAGTACTATAGTTAAATTACAGCATAGTGGAGCAAAGTTCATGGAATTTTTTATCTAATATAAACTGGAATATACAAACCGGTAATTTACATTAGCTTAAGTTTATTGTATTTTCCCGGAACTGCCAAGAACCTATTCTCACCAGATTGTGACAATGCCGCAGCTCAAATCCAAAAGTTATTCCTCTGTAACCTATGTGATCATATAGGATGGGAGATCAGTATGAAATCCATTTTAATGTGGAAAATTAAAGAGGTGACATAACTCGCTAAATATAACTCACTTTTATTAAAAAGAAAAACATATGAATTGAGTAAGAGCACATTCAAAAACGGGGTAAGAAATAATTAAATCAATACATTCCATTCACTCCACTGTATTTTATATGCATTTTATTTAGATATGTTACCAAAATTTTTCTCTTTTTTATGCCAATATATTAGGAGTTGTTTGAGTATTCAGAACCTGTGCCATAAAAAAGGATAGAAATCTGGTTTGTAACTATTCTGTCTAGTGAAATCATGGCCCAGAATTATTAATGTTCTTGAAGATAATAGAATTAAGATAAAGATTGATATAAAAGTGATGTGCAGTACTGTGCAAATGTTTTAGGCAGGAGTGCTTTAAAAATAGAAGTTTTAATAATTTACTATTATGAATTGAGAAAATGCAAGGTAAGTGAACACAAGAGAAATCTAAATCAAACCAATATTTGATGTGACCACTCTTTTATTCTAAAGAAAACCTGTCAGAGGAATAACTCTCCTAAGGCCGGGGTCACACTTGTGAGTGTGATGCGAGAAACTCGCATCAATACCCGGCACTGCCGCCAGCACTTGGGACCGGAGTGTGCGGCTGCATGTGTGGCGCTCCTGAGGGTTCAGTCACCACAGAGGTACTGCACCTCCTCCTGAGGTGTGGTACCCCACCATCCAGGTAAGGTGGAGACACCTGACCACGCTCCAACACCTGCACCCCACACAGCATAGTAGTGCAGCAAAGCACCCTTTGGTGGCTCCCTGCTTGGAACACGAAGAGTGCTGGGAGGTGGGTGGAGCTTAGTCTGCACAAAAGGATTGGGAAGAGTTTAGGATTAGGTCAGTTTGTCTCAGGAGTCTGACGAGTTCAGTCTGTGAGAGAAGATCCCCGGAGTGGGATGGATGGAAGGGAGTGCTGCAGCCGACCTCAGTGACCTGGGTCCGCTGGCACAGGAAAGGAACAGTGATAGAAAGCCTGACTCTTCATAAGAAGGAAAGGATTAGTACGGAACGTGCCTGCTCCCTCTGCTTTTAGATCGGCACCCGTCACATCATCGTGAGGGCCCGATCCTGACATGGTGGCCCGGTATCATCATGACCAAGCTCAGAGCATGATCTCAAAATCTTCTGTACAAGTATAAAAGTAAAAAAGTAAAAAAATGTGAACGTCCCATAGAGGCACTAAGTAATAAAGTAAAAATAAGTAAAACATGTTGTAAAAATATTTGTAAAAATGTACGAAATAATAATGAAAAAAATATTAGACGAATAATTAGGCATTTTTCTGAAAAAAAATAAGCAAAAAAACTACACATATTGTCTCCTCCGAAATGACCTGATCTCATAAAAGTGTCACATTAGTTAACCCCTTCAATGAACACTGTAAAAAATAAAAAAAAAAGTGGCAAACTATGCTTCATCTTACTGCTTGAAAAAAGCAGAATAAAACACAATAAAAATGGCAAATTTAAATAAAATGTTATAGCTGGAAATGTCATCTTGTCCCACAAAACAAGCAGCTACACAGTTCCATCAGTGGAAAAATTAGAGCTCTCAGAATAATGATGCAAATTTATTATTTGTTTCTATAAAAGTTTTTATTGTGTAAAAATGCCAAAACTTAAAAAAATACATAAAAATTGCTGTAATTGTACTGATCCAAAAAATAAAGTTGCCTTCTCAGTTTTACCAAATACGAATCAAAAAAATAACCCAAAAAAACAATTCCTGAACTGCCGTTTTTTGCTCCCTGTGTCTCCCAAAAATCGGAATAGAAAACAATCAAAAAATGTCACGCGCTCGAAATTGGTAACATTAAAAACATTAACTCATCCTGCAAAAACAAGCCCTCACACGACTGCAAAAATATGGAAAAATTATAGCTCTCAAAATATGACATTCAAAAACTAGTTTTTTAAAAAAAAAGTGTATTTTAGTGTGTGACAGCAGCCAAATGTAAAAAAACTATATAAATCTGGTATGGCTGTAATCGCACCGAAGAATAAAGTTATCTAATCACTTATGCCACATGAGGAATGGCATAAAAAATAAATAAAAATAAATCTTCACCTGCTGCTTGTTTGTTCATTCTGTCTCCCATTGATTGCAGTAAACATGTGATCTGTGAAATACGTGATTCAGATGGGACCCCGATGCAGATAGGGTCACTCTGGACACCGTCTGGCCTATGACCAAGGGGAGTCTGTCTTTTTAGGCACGCATAAAAGTGCGGTCGACCACAGTGCATTTCATCAAAAAAGGACACCGCTGAACAGAGGCCAGGCAGAGACCAGAGTAACTCTGCTGTCTCATTATAGTGAATGGATCCCTTGGGGGTTTCATCTGAATCATGTCATTCAGAAATTTAGATGGAAACCAAGATGTAAGTGCTCAGCGTAGAGCACAGGATAAATATGATCCCAAATGTTAAGTAAAATGTTCCCAATAAAAGCTTCAACTCAGTCAACAAAGAAAGCCTTTCCCCACTAAGGCCCATCGTCTGTTAATGGAAATATAGGGGGCTTCCATCTTACTAGTTGTCAAAAGGCTCTGGAAATGCACTCACACCATAAAAGAAATCCAGAGAATTCTGTGCTCCTAAATCCTAATGCCACCTCCCTTCTGAACCTAGCATTGTGCCTAAACCACATTTAGCATCCACATGTTTAGCAGGGGTATAATTTCCAAAATGGGGTCACTTGAGGGAGTATTCTTCTCTTTTAGCACTTAGGAGCTCTATATATGGTGTCCACAAACTATTTTAGGAAAATATGAACACCGAGAGGCAAATAACGCTCTGTCACTCCCAAGTCTTGCTGTGTGGCTAAGCAGTGCTGAACAGCCATATATGGAGTTTTGCCACATTTAGCCAAAATTGTGTGATAAATTTTGGTGCCATTTTTACCCATTTTCTTGTGTGAAAATGTAAAATATGGGGTGTGAGGAGCTGGCCACTGACTAAAGACTCTTGGACCAATGCACATAGAGTGGAATCCACACTAATGCGCAGTTAGCTTTTGGAAGAGGGTGGGTGTGTACACTTCTGCCCAATCAGCGGGCTGATTCCAGAAGAGAGAGAACAATAAGCCACATGTTTAGTGAGTGAGTTGGTGCAGTGACGTTGAGGGGCGATGATCTATTGCGGAGGTCCTGATGCCAATGTGTTGATGGTCTATGGAATTTAGAAATTGGCTGCAGGCTAGGCTGGATACACATGCTGCTTTCATGGGATCTGTCCTCTGGATTTAAGGAACTATATTAAGGACTGTTGCTGATGGCTAGAGCTGGATACATGTACTATGTGTCATGATCTCAGTGCGGGTTTGACTTGCACACGTGGGGTTAATGTCTGGAACCAGTGCTGATGACTGGCATTTCTGGGGTTAAAAGTTGTGATCCCAGTGCAGGCTTGCCTGCACACCTTGGTCTATGATTGTGGCCTCTCCCTGGTTCTGGGAGAGGCTTCTTATAGCTTCAGGACGCTCCCATCCCCGTCAGTTATACTTTCGCCCTTGGCATTATGTGGTGACCCCTGAGTGTGTTTGTGCTGTGTTCTGGTTGCTTGATTCTCTGTGTACGACTCGGTCTGTTCTCTGGATATTGCTTTGGATTCTGCTTGGTACCTTCTTTGTCTGTTTGGTTTTGACTTCTGCTTGGCCCTGACTATCCGTTCTGTCTCATCCCTGGTACTTTACTGATATCTCTGTGTATGACCTCCGTTTTGCCTGACTCTGAGTATTTCTGTATAGCGTCCTGCCATCTCTGAAAGCAGGATGCTAAGCCCCGCCCCCTTTCAGTCACATGACCGTATGTCCTGTGACTGCTTGCTAAACTTCAGCGTCCACAGGTCCTGTGTATCAGTACTTTCCGGCTGTACCTGACCCCGGGCCCCCCTACAGTGCGGGTGAGTCCTTGCTCAGCAGAGGCTGCACGCCGGCGCTGACAGGATCCTGACATTATAACTGACCGTTAAGTTTTTTGGTTTTTTTTCTTTTCCTGCTGAGAAATATGGATCCCATACAATCTCTTGCTGAGCAAAAGAAAAATTTGAGTCAGATGTTTCAGGGTTTATCTCTGGAGCAGCAAGCTCTGGCTCATTCTCAGCAGCAGGTTTCTGAGACAATGCGGGTGGCTTTAGCTGCTGGGTCTCTGGGGGCTGGGGCAAGTTATGTTGTTTTGGTGTCCCCAGAACCACCTGTTAAACTGCCTGATTTCTTTTCTGGGAATAAAAAGGAGTTCAGGGTCTTCATGGAGGGGTGCAAACTCTTCTTTAGTTTGAGGCCACATTCCTCTGGGGATGAAAGTCAGAAGGTTGGGGTCATTATGTCTCTGTTAAGAGGGTCCCCACAAGCTTGGGCTTTCTCCCTTCCTCCCACTGCCCCTGAGAGAGTGTCTGTGAATGCATTTTTTGAGGCCCTCGGGCACATATATGATGAGCCGGACCGAGTGCGATTGGCAGAGGACATGGTGATGAGTGTCTGCCAGGGGAAACACTCGGCTGAGTGGTTTTGTACAGAATTCCGCCGCTGGGCCGCAGAGGTCTCTTGGGATGACGCCGCACTCCGAGGACTCTTTCGCAGAGGCTTGTCCGAGCGGTTACAGGATGCCTTGGCATTACATCCCCCACCTAACTCACTCGAGGACGCCATGACCCAGGCCGTCCGGATGAACCGCAGGCTAGGGGCCAGGGGGGTGATGCAGGCGGAGACTCCATTGTTCCCTAGTGGAAAAGAGAGTGTTTCTGTGCCCATGGACGTAGGGGCTCTCTCCCTGAAGGAAAAGGAGAGACAACGCTGGAGAGAAAAGCAGTTATTCTTCTACTGTGGTAAAATGGGACATTGGAAAAGGGAGTGTCCTGATTGTCCATCCTCAACCCGGTCGACGGGAAACGACTAGGTCTGGGTAGTCAGCGGGGAGACTACTCAGACCCTCAGGTACCCTTTTCCTCATTTTCTAAGGTATTGCTTCATGTGGAACTGTTAGTGGACGATTATAGTTTTGCCTCTACAGCTTTCGTGGATCATCCATCAATCTCATTGATTCCCAATTGGTCACACGCTGTAAGATAGGGACAGTTAGACTTAAGGTTCCGATCAAAGTGGTGGCCATTAACTCCTCCCCCTCACTAAAGAGGGAATTCTCTTTATGTCTGACTTGTTTTCACTCAAAGTGGGCGCTACCCATGTGGAAAAATTAAGTTGTTTGGTTCTGGACAATCTACCAGCAGGATTGGTGTTGGGCATGCCCTGGTTACAACGCCATAACCCAGTCATTAACTGGAAAACGGGGAAGATTGATCAGTGGGGGTTTAATGATTCAATGTTATGTGATAAGTCTGCACTATTGGTTGAACCTGTTAAATCTGTATCTGTGTCATCTGTCGAGCTGGAAGGTATTCCGGAGTACCTGAAAGAATTCGAAGATGTGTTCTCTGAAAGCGAGGCCGAGACCTTGCCGCCACATAGACCCTTTGACTGCGCTATCGAGTTAGTCCCGGGGGCTAAATTGCTTAAAGTCCATCTGTTTAATTTATCTGGCCCTGAGCGCTTGGCTATGAAGGATTACATTCCTGAGAGTCTTCGCAAAGGACACATACGTCCCTCAGTCTCACCTGTGGCAGCAGGGTTTTTTTTTGTAAAGAAAAAAGATGGTGGTTTACATCCCTGCCTCGATTTTCGTGAGCTCAACAAGATTACTGTACGAAATACATACTCCCTTCCATTGTTTCCCGATTTGTGTAACCAACTTTCAGGGGCAAAATGGTTCTCCAAACTGGATCTTCGGGGGGCATATAATTTGATAAGGGTCCGGGAGGGGGATGAATGGAAAACCGCGTTCCTCTCGACTGAGGGACTGTTTGAAAATTTAGTCATGCCGTTTGGTCTTACCAATGCCCCCGCCATATTTCAGAATTTCATCAACGTTGTATTCTCGGATCTCATTGGTCATTTTGTTGTTATTTACTTAGACGATATTCTGATATACTCTCCTGACAGTCAATCTCATCTGAATCATGTACGAACTGTTCTCCAAAGACTGAGGGAAAATCATCTGTATGCCAAATTGAAGAAATGTGTGTTTTTTGTTCAAGAATTGTTTTTTTTGGGATAAATTGTGTCCTGTGAGGGTTTTCGCATGGACCCCAAGAAGGTGCAGGCCATTGCGGATTGGGTGCAACCCCGAGACCTTAAGGGTCTTCAGCGCTTCTTGGGGTTTGCCAATTATTACCGCAAATTTATTCGGGGGTTTTCACAGGTGGTCAAACCACTCACAGATCTTACTTGTAAAGGTGCGGATGTGAGAAACTGGTCCTCGGTCACAAAAGAGGCCTTTGCGACCCTGAAAAGAAGCTTTATGTCTGCTCCCGTGTTAGTACAGCCAGATTCGTCCAAACCATTCATCGTGGAAGTGGACGCCTCTGAGGTGGGGTGGGGGCGGTGTTGTCTCAAGGGCCTGCCACTCTAACCAACCTCAGGCCATGTGCTTTCTTTTCCAAGAAGTTCTCTGCTGCGGAAACAAATTATGATGTAGGCAATAGAGAGCTTCTTGCGGTCAAATTGGCGTTTGAAGAATGGAGGCACTTTTTGGAGGGGGCCAGTCACCCGGTTACGGTGATCACGGATCACAAAAATTTGTCATACATTGAGTCTGCTAAAAGACTAACGCCCAGACAGGCCCGTTGGTCACTTTTTTTTCCTGTTTTAAGTTAACGATTACATTTCGTCCAGGGTCTAAGAATGTCAAGGCTGACACCTTATCGCACAGTTTTCAGCCGGTGTCGCCCCCTGAGCCACCATCCTCCATTCCTCACCCTGGGGTTGTGATAGCAGAGGTCTCATCTGAATTGGAATGGGAGATTCAGGGGGCCCAGTCGCGGGCCCCGGCGGCCAAGCCGGAGGGGAAGTTGTTTGTCCCAGAGCAACTTCACCTGAAACTCTTGCAGGAGTTCCATGAATCCAAGCTGAGTGCTCACCCTGGTATTTCAGCCACGTGTCTAGCAGTGGCAAGGATCTTTTGGTGGCCTACCCTTGGTTCGGACATAAAAAAATTCATTGCTAGCTGTGGTGTCTGCGCTCGTTCTAAAAGCTCTCATAGCCTGCCGGCAGGGGAGCTGATGCCCTTGGCAGTGCCTGAAAGACCATGGACTCACTTATCCATGGATTTTGTTACCAATCTCCCTCCATCTAAGGGTAATACAGTGGTATGGGTAGTGGTGGACAGGTTTTCTAAGCAGGCTCATTTTGTACCCCTGTCCGCACTACCGTCAGCTGAGACGTTGTCCAGGTTGTTTGTGCTGCATGTGATCCAGTTGCATGGGGTACCCCTGAATGTAGTGTCTGATCGTGGTGTGCAGTTTGTGGCTAAGTTTTGGCGTGCTTTCTGCAAAAAATTAGGGATGTCTCTGTCCTTTTCGTCAGCATACCATCCTGAGAGCAATGGTCAGGCGGAGCACACTAACCAGTCCCTGGAACAGATCCTCTGGTGTCTAACCTCTGCTAGACAGAATGACTGGTGTGATGCACGGCCGTTGGCTGAATTTACCTTCAATAGTCGGGTGAGTCAATCCACGGGTATGACTCCTTTTTTGATCAATTATGGGTTCAGTCCTCATTTTGGTGAGTTTTCTCATCTGGACTCGGGGTGTCCCGGGGCTGAGGGCTCTGTTCAGCAATTACAGAATACATTGGAAGAAGTTCAGCGGAATATATCTAGGTCTCAGGATAGGTATAAGTTTTTTGCGGACAGGAGACGAACACCAGGGCTCACATTTCAGGTTGGAGACAAGGTTTGGCTCTCCACGCGAAACATTAAGTTGAAGGCTCCTTCCGCCAAGTTGGGGCCCAAATTCATTGGCCCATACAAGATTGTGGAAAAATCAATCCAGTGGCGTATAGGCTGTGCCTTCCACCCTCTTTCAAGATCCCTATCGTCTTCCACAAATCTCTACTGAAACCTTTTGAAGCAGTCTCGGGAGACTCCAAGTCTGCTGCTCCTCCTGTTTTGGTTGCGGGGCAGGTGGAGTACGAGGTTGGTCATATTGTAGATTCCAGGTTGGTACGGCGGTCGGTACAGTACCTGGTTCATTGGAAGGGGTATGGACCGGAAGACAGGTCCTGGGTACCGGCCCGGTTGATGCATGCTGATCGCCTGGTGTGGGCTTTCCATGCTAAGTACCTGGGCAAGCCTGGGGGTCCAGAGGCCCCCCATTGAGAGGGGGGTACTGTCATGATTTCAGTGCGGGTTTGACTCGCACACGTGGGGTTAATGTCTGGAACCAGTGCTGATGACTGGCATTTCTGGGGTTAAAGGTTGTGATCCCAGTGCAGGCTTACCTCCACACCTGGGGCTGATTGTGGCCTCTCCCTGGTTCTGGGAGAGGCTTCTTATAGCTTCAGGATGCTCCCATCCCCGTCAGTTATACTTTCTCCCTTGGCATTGTGTGGTGACCCCTGAGTGTGTTTGTGCTGTGTTCTGGTTGCTTGATTCTCTGTGTACGACTCGGTCTGTTCTCTGGATATTGCTTTGGATTCTGCTTGGTACCTTCTATGTCTGTTTGGTTTTTACTTCTGCTTGGCCCTGACTATCCGTTCTGTCTCATCCCTGGTACTTTACTGATATCTCTGTGTATGACCTCCATTATGCCTGACTCTGAGTATTTCTGTATAGTGTCCTGCCATCTCTGAAAGCAGGATGCTAAGCCCTGCCCCCTTGCTGTCACAGGACCGTAGGTCCTGTGACTGCTTGCTAAATTTCAGCGTCCACAGGTCCTGTGTATCTGTACTTTCCGGCTGTACCTGACCCTGGGCCCCCCTACAATGCGGGTGAGTCCCTGCTCAGTGGAGGCTGCACGCCGGCGCTGACAGGATCCTGACACTACGGTTGTGTTACCTGTCATTGATAGGAGTGTGGACTGTGCCTACAGACTATACTGGTGGGAGATACAAAATATATGGGCCAACCAAAAGTTGTGAGACAGTGAGCATTGCCTGGTATGGGGGCAGTGGAGCTACTGGCTCCAGGGTGGGGATCTTGTGAAGTGGGGCTATCTATTTTGGCCATTTATCAAGGGTTATTGTAAAACAATCGACATAAAGAATATAAAATAGTTGCATCATTAACCTGCAAAGGTGAGTATTACAACCCACAACCTCAGATCGTCATATGGGGCTAAAACAAAATTGTTGTTGTAAAAATGTAATTATTTTTTATTCACTGGCCAAAGGTATAAAATCTGTGACACACCTTTGCTGTCAATATGATCACTGCACCCTTGGATGAATACATTGACAATTGTAGTTTGTAATATGGGCGCTTCTTCCCGTATGAACTTTGCACCGTGCCTCAAAAGTATTGGGTATTGGTGCACTCAGGAGAAATTGAACAAAAAATTGTTCGGTGCATTTTCTCCTCTTACCCTTATGAAAATGAAAAAAAATTGGGGCTAAAATAAAATTTTTTGTGGGAAAAATATGATTTTTTAATTACACAGGTCTATGTTATAAACTTCTGTGAAGCACCTGGGGGTTCTAGGTTCTCATCATACATCTAGGTACATTCCTTGAGGGATCTAGTTTCCAAAATGGGGTCATTGTGGTAGGTTTCCACTGTTTAGGCACATCAGGGGCTTTCCAAATGTGACACAGTGTCTGCTCTCAATTCCAGCCAATTTTGTGTAGAAAAAGGAAAATGGTGCTCCTTCCCTTCCTAGCCCTGACGTGCATCCAAACAGTAGTTGTCCCTCAAATATATGTTATTGATGTTGTGATGACTCAGCATTTTATCTTAATTAACCAAATGTCTATTTTCAGTAAGCCAGGAAAAATAGACTGTTATCTATATGTTGACTTTTGAATGTATGCATTTGTTCTTTAGTTGGTCAAGAACCATACCCTGTTGTCATGCAAGTCTTAATTGTTGATTTTTTTATATTTTTGAATGGCTAATGTAAGCCTCTTATATCAGCTCCTACAACTGATTGTCTGGTATGTTTGCAAGTCAGTGATGCACTGTCATTGAACAATGGATGTTTGCTTAAAATGTTGAATGACCATTGTGTGGGTCCTCTAGCTTGTTGACTTGGAAATCAGAGGATGTGAGTTAATCTCATCACATCTCCTTCTTAACCTCTGGATGCTGGTTTGAAGAACAACAGTTGTGAACTATAAAAAAGGATAAGCGCATCTGTAACAATATATACATACAGACATCCAAGTCAGCCAAGAGATTCAGAGAACCAGAGATTCTGTACTAAACCACAGCCAGGAACACTCTACAAGACAGCAGCCAAGAGTTCATGGTTCCATCACGAGGGGCACAGATTTGACATTCTACAGGATGTCAGCTTAAAGGACCACGGCCCCCGCTGAAAGAATATAGATCTGGTAAATGTGGTAAATGTTATTTATGAACTATTTTGTGTGACAAAACTCTGGATTAAGGGCAAAAGAATTTAAAAGTTTGAAAATTGTTAAATTTTCTACATTTTCTCCAAATTTCTGATATTTTCCCAAATAAAAGCAAGCCGTATTGAACTAATTTTACCACTGACATAAAGTAAAATTTGTCAAGAAAAAGCATTCTCATAATGACTGGGATCCATTGAAGCATTTCAGAGTTATTACCTCATAAAATGACACTGGTCAGATTTAAAAAATGAGGCCTGGTCATTGACCTACAAAGTAGCTTGGTCCTTAACCCTTTTCTGACAACGGTCGTAATGATCCATCCATGTGACCTGGGCCAATTTGACCATGGACGGATCATTACGTCATCGTGATCAGCCGCGCTCACGGGGGGTTTTCACAGCTGACACCCGACACTAGTTGTCAGGAGTGGTCACAGGGCTGACAGCTCCTCTGCCTTTGGATCGGAGACCGCACGGCATGACGCGGGGTCCTGATCGTGGCCATGGTGAGCGGATGTTGGCATGACGACATCCGTGTCACCAGAGTTAGGAAACTTGTTGATCATGGGCAGTGCATGATCAGCAAACCTCCCTGTCAGTGCAGCACTGACAGCTGACAGTTTCTATGGCATGCAGATGCTGCTTCATTTGCATGCTATAGAAGCTATCAGCCTGCAAAAAAATGATTGTCCCATAGTGGGACAAAGTAAAAAAGTTAGGAAAAAGTAAAAAAAGAATTATAAATATGTGTAAAAATATTTTAAAAATATAAAAAATAATAATACAAAATCAATATATATATATTCTATCACTAAATAAATACTTGAATGAAAGAAAAACTAAACAATAAAAGTACACATATTTAGTATTGCCATATTCGCAACAACCTGACCTATAAAACTGTCCCACTAGTTAACCCCTTTAGTGTACGCCATATAAAAAAAGGGCAAAAAGCAATGCTTTATCATCATACCGCCAAACAAAAGTGGAATAACATGCGAGCAAAAGCATGGATATAAATAAACATGGTACAGCTGAAAACATCTTATCCCACAAAAAATTAACTGCCATACAGCTCCATCAGTGCAAAAATAGAAAAGTTATAGCTCTCAGAATAAAGCGATGCAAAAATAATTATTTTTTCTATAAAATAGTTTTTATTATATAAAAGCACCAAAACATAAAAAATATAAATGAGGTATCTCTGTAATTGTACTGACCCAAAGAATAAAACTGCCTTATCAATTTTACCACACACGGAACGTTATAAATGGCACCCTAAAGAGAAATTCATGAATTGCTGGTTTTTGCTCATTCTGTCTCCCAAAAATCGGAATAGAAAGCAATCATAAAATGTCATGTGCCCAAAAATGGTACCAATAAAAACGTTAGCTCGTCCTGCAAAAAACAAGACATCACATGACGATCGCTGGCAGAGCAGGGGAGAATGAGGAGAGCCGTGTTCAGCACCCGTCCCCGGGGAACAGCGCTTATTGTAACGCTTCTTCTCGGGAGTCGATGCATGTAACATGGATGACATGAATGTGTGTTATGTGTATGCACGTGTGTGGGATGTTTTATGGTCCATGCTGACATTGAAAAACGGACATGTCAGCATGTTTTGCCCATGGACACACGGTCTGTGGAAACACACTGACATGTGCACAGACCCATTCACTTGAATAGGCAAATAGCACCCCGTTCCCCCCAAGTCTCTCCATATGGCTAAGTAGTACTGTACAGTCACATATCGGGTATTGCCACATTCAGAAGAAATTGTGGGACAAATTTTGTTGCCATTTTTACCCACTTCTTGTGTGAAAATGTAAAATCTTTGGCTAAAACAAAATTTTGGTGGTAAAAATGTAGTTATTTTGTCCTCAATGCCCAATGGTATAAAATTCTGTGACACACCCATGGTGTCAATTTGATCACTGCATCCCTAGATGAATTCATGGAGAGGTGTAGTTCATAAAATGGAGTAATTTATGGGGGGTTCTCCCAGTGGGTCATGGCACCTGCAAACCATAACAGTAAAATCTGGTGCTCCTTCCTTCTGAACGCTGCCATGTGCCCAAACAGTGGTTTACCCCCACATAGGGGATTTCAGAGTACTCAGAACAATTTGTGCAATAACGTTTGGAGTACAATGTCTTCTGCTGCCCTTTGGAAAATGAAAAAATGGGGTTTAAAAGATTATTTTTGTGGAAAAATTGAATTTTTGTGTTTACGTCTCTATATTATAAACTTCTGTGAAGTACTTGGGGGTTCAAAATGCTCACCACACATCTATATAAGTTCCTTGGGGGTCTAGATTTCAAAATGGTGTCACTTGGGGGGGGTTCCACTGTTTAGGCACATCAGGGGCTCTCCGAATGTGACATGGCATCCGATCTTAATTCCAGACAATTTTGCGTTGAAAAAGTAAAATGGTGCTCTTCCCTTCCGAGCTCTGCTATGCGCCCAAACAGTGGTTTACCCCCCATATGGGGTATCAGCATACTCAGGACAAATTGCACCACAACTCCTGTTGTCCAATTTCTCCTGTAACCCTTGGGAAAATAAAAAATTGGGGTTCGAAAATATCATTTTTTGTGAAAAAATATGAAGATAAGTTCCTTATGGGGTTTACTTTCCAAAGTAGTGTCATTTGTGGGAAGTTCCCACTGCTTAGGCTCATCAGGGGCTCTCCAAATGTGACATAGCATCAAATCTCAATTCCAGCTAATTTTGCACTGAAAAGTCAAGCGGCGATCCTTCCCTTCCAAGCTCTGCCATGTGCCCAAACAGTGGTTTACCTGCATTTATGGGTTATCAGCATACTCAAGAGAAATTGCAAAACAACTTTTAGGGTTCAATTTCTCCTGTTATTATTGGTAAAATTGAAAAAAAAATTGAATTTGAACTAATTTTTTTGTGAAAAAAAGTTAAATGTTCATTTTTTTAAACATTCCAAAAATTCCTGTAAAGCACCTGAAGGGTTAATAAACTTCTTGACTGTGGTTTTGAGCATCTTCAAGGGTGCAGTTTTTTAGAATGGTGTAATTTTTTGGTATTTTCTATCATATCGACCCCTGAAAGTGACTTCAAATGTGATGTGGTCCCTAAAAAAAAAATGGTGTTGTAAAAATGAGAAATCATTGTTTAACTTTTAACCATTATAACTTCCTAACTAACTAAAAAAAATTTTGGTTCAAAAAATGGTGCTCTTGCAAAGGAAACATGTGGGAAAGGTTATTTATTAAGTATTTTATGTTACATATCTTTGTCATTTAAGGGCATGAAAATTCAAAGTAGTAAAATTGCGATATTTTCAAAATTTTTGCCAAATTTCCATTTTTTTCACAAATAAACACAAGTCATGTCAAAGAAATTTTAACACTGTCATGAAGAACAATATGTCATGAGAAAATAGTCTCAGAATCACTGGGATCCATGGAAGCAGACAAGAGTTATTACCTCATATAGGGACAGTGGTCAGAATTGTAAAAATTGGCCCGGTCATTAACATGTAAACAACCCTTGGGGGTAAAGGGGTTAAGGGGTTAAACCACTACTGATTGGTAAATATTTCCTAATCATCAGCTGTTAGCCTGTTGCACAGGCAGACTGCGGTTAAAAGGGTAATCCCATATCCAAGATCCTATCCCAATATGTAGTAGGTGTAATAATAATAATAATATTAGCAAATACCTACAGTTAGAAATGTAGTATAGTTTTTTTTATTTGCTATGTCTCTTTCCTCTTGTGCAGGCATTGCAGGACCTTAGGTATCCATGGTTATATCCACTGATTAAGTGACAGTTAGTTAGCTAGTTGCTATTGGTCATTAAAATATTATCTCAATCCTCGACAAACCAATCCCTGTTCTTCCTTCAAAGTTTTTTTTTAATGATGAAGCCTCATTAAGACTGTTTGAGTCATCAGGAATGACCTGAGGAGAACAGGTGAGTGCTGGGGTCTGGGCTCACTCACAATTTTGCCTAAGAATATTGCCTTGAATAAAGAATTGTATCTAAACATTCTCCATACAGCAACTTGTCTCAATGATCCAGGAGCAATTTGGTGATAAACAATGTTTTTTTTCCAGCATGATGGAGCACCACGTTACAAGGCAAAAGTCATGACATTGAAATTGTGGGTCCAAGGCCAGGAAACTCACCAGATCTCAGGCCAATTGAGAAAATGTGGTCAATCCTAAAAAAGCAAGCGGACAAAGAAAACCACAGAAATTGTGATAAACTCCAAGCACTGATCAGGCAAGAATGGGTTGTCATCAGTCAGAATTTGGACAAGAAACTAATAGCAGGCCGTGATAAATTACACAAGTCTGGAAAAATAAGGGACAACACTGTAAATATTTAGTGATTGCATACACGTGATGTGTTTGTCAATAAAAGATAAAACATGTATAAAATGATTATAATTGTACTTCAGTAACCATAGAAGCATCTCACTAAAAGATTTGAAGACACTAAGGCAACAAACTTTGTGACAACTTACTTTTGAGTCAATCTTAAAACCTTTGGCCACAACTAAACATCTCGCCAGTTTATCATAAGCCTAGTTAGAGTTAATATTTTAAGAGCAACTTGTATTATAGAAGACATTACCTCAAAGTGGCAAAGTCCAAACTCTAAAATTAGTCCAGTATTCATAGATTCTTCCATAAGAACCTGCCAATGCAATGAATTCATAATGTTGCAATAAAGTGTAAAATGATGTGCTGAGAAACAACTGGCCAAGGACTAAATACAACTTCTTACAATGGTTTCTGCTACATTTAAATTGTTGAAAAGCAAACAATTATAATGAGAATGCTTTTTGCAGAATGTTAAAAAAATTAGATAGAAATTACTTTTTCAAAATTAATTTGTCTATGTTTTAATTAAGCTATTATTTCCATTATGTTAATTAAATGCAGATGGCTAATTGACAGAAACAGGAACAATGTAAGAACCAAAACCCCTTAAAGTCCACAATTTGTATATTAAAGGGAACATGTCACTTTGATCAAATAGTCTGGTCTGCAAGCAGGATGCGATAGAGCTGGAGTAGCTGAGCATATTGATGTATAGGTTTATGGCAAACAATTCACCAAAACAAGTCTCACATTTATTGGAACAACTATAAATGTATGTACACTCATAAAGGGAAGGCTGTCAACACTTAATATGCCCACCCACAGGGGACGTAATCTAAGGGATTCCAATTAATAAAATGCTAACTAAAAAAAAGTAATTTCTTCCAGTTACATTGCATGATGCCGGTAGACTGCAGATGAGACGTAAAAGGGTTCTGCATTAGCTCAATCAGCCCATTTTAGTGACAATATTATAACACATAACAGAAATAAAACAAACATTTTTCCTAGCTGGGGAGCAGTGTCACTCATTTTTATTATAATGCGAAAAATGTTTTCTCAAAGTATAAGTTAGACTAGATGGAGGCCCGATGCTGTCGCATCGGGAGGGCAGTAATGTCACGATGGGGGCAGGCTTTGCAGCGTTGAGAATCTCTCCCCCATGTGCTGACCCACCTATTCACTCTCTCTTTCCCCATGTGCTGACTTCTCCCATCTGTACTCTGTTCTTTGACCTGTCTACCCCATGTGGTATCCCCCTTGTCTGCTGTCTCTCTCCTTCCTGTGCTGTGTTCTCATTTCATGTGCTGTCCCATTTGAGCTGTCTCCCCCTGTGCTCTGTTTCTCTCACCCCTGTGAGCTTTCGCTCTCCCCATCTGCTGTCTTGTCCTCTCATGTCATCTCTTCTTTGACCTGTGTACCCCATGTGCTCTCCCCCTTGTCTGCTCTCTCTCTCTCCACCACTGTGCTGTCTTCTTCCATCATGTGTTCCGCTGCCATTTTTGTGCAGACAGATAGCGGCGGTCACATTAAAACTGCGCATGCGCTCCTCCTGTACAAAGATGGCAGAGGTCAGTGAATCATTTGGCTGATCCCGGCGGCGCGTTCGTGACGGTGTTCTGCTGTTGGTAACACGCAAGATGCTGCTTGCGGCATATACAGTGTGTGTGTGGTGCGTACGGTATATACAGAGTGTGTGTGTGTGTGTGTGTGGTGCGTACGGCGTATACTGTGTGTGTGTGTGGTACATACGGCATATACAGTGTGTGTGGTATATACGGCGTATACAGTGTGTGTGTTGTGCGACGGTGTTCCGCTGGCGGTAATGCGCAAGAGGCTGGTACCACCAGCAGTTTCCATATTGAGACACCTATCACTTGGATATCACAGTAAGACAAGGTGGGTGAGGGATAGATGTAGGGCCCCTTTGCTGATAGCCCTGATACCACATGCAACAGTTCTACCTGCTTTCATGCTGAGCCACACTCAGGTGGCACAAATATCAGTTTTCTAGACTAACATTGTCAGAAAAATTTAAAGATAGTAACACGGGTAGTTGAGTCCAAGGAAGTAGAGGGCTGACGGTCTCAAAGGACTACTGTTACAGGCAACACACATGAAGGAGACCCAACCAGGAGTCTACACATTTACAAAAATTAGTGGCAGACACCAACAAAGTGTCATCAATTGCAATAAAGAAGAATTAGTATAGAGGGGACCAACACCTCTTCCACTACAGCCAACCCAGCAGATGGAGACTGTAATGGTCAAGGTGGTGGAATCACTCTTCTGTATCCCTCTAAAAGCCTGGAAGGGGCGTAACTAGGTGGCCTACCAAATCCCTACTCGGACAAGTGGAAGCAGGCAAAAACTGCGACCCAAGGAGGTACAAAGAGGTGGAATAAGGTATTAATCCATGGCTGACCATAACAGAATGTGGCAGCTGACCCCCCCTACAGCGAGTAAGCTGCTAAGGCCCAAAGGATGGATAAAAAATGCAGGCAGACACTGAAGGGACTCTGGAACCTTGGGTGCAGATGTGACCGACTGAGGAACAGAAAAGCACTGGCAGGTGTGGGCTGGAACAAGTGTTAGACAGATGGGTGCTGGCAGGTGTGATCTGGACTGGCTGATTGACAGAAGAGCGCAGACAGGTATGAGCAGACGGGCACAGACAGGTAAAAGCAGACGGGTACAGGGTAGACAAACAGACATACGAACCTGACAGCTAGCAAGCATGCAAGGAAAACTGACAGCATAGCTCAGGCACCTCCATATTGAAGGTGAAGCCTTAAATAGAAGGTGTCGCCCAGCTATAGGTTGAGAATACCTTAGGTTGATACAGACGGTCCCTTTTAGAGGGAGGGAGCATGCGAGTGCCCCCTTTAAGCATAGTTCCCGGTCCTACAACTGAACCTTGGTGGACACCGACACATAGGGAGCGAGATGAGGAGGTGGGGTGTCTATTAAGTATGAGGAGACCCAACAAAGGGCCAAGTCTGTAATGTCAAGAGATCAGAAATGGTCCACTGTGTCAAAGAACAGATGCCAGGTCCAGGAGAAGTTGGAGGGCAAACTCATGTTGCTTTAATTTGGCTGTTAGTAGGTCATTGATGACTTTAATCAGGGCAGCTTCAGTGGAATGGTGCGGTCTGAAGTCAGATTGTATGTGGTCAAAGAGGGAGAAAGATTAGAGGTGGGAGGACAATTCAAATGGACATGTTGTTCCAGTAGTTTGGTGGCATAGGGGGGAAATGATATGGGGTGATAGGTAGACACAGAGGATGTGTCAAGGGTGGGCTTTTTGAGGATGGGTGTGATTGAGGTATGTTTCATTCAGGATGGAAGACATCAGTTGGTAGTGACAGGTTGAAGAGGTGGGTTATACTTGTGATGAAGACTGTGGTAAAGTTTGGAATGAGGTGGGACGTTGTTGTGTCAAGTTTACAGGTGGTGAGGCAAAGTATTCAGCTGAGAGGAGAGGGAGGGGGAACTGGTGAACGCAGGAAAGAATTGAAAGTACTGAATAGCTGTTTAGGGTCGTGAGACAGGTATGATATGAGGGACAAGATGTCTTTTTGTTTTCCTGCAGTCAGAATTTGTGCAGCATTTTTATAACTTTGTAGATGAGGGCCAGAAAGAACATGTGTTCCAGTAGATGGCAAGCGCTGGGTCAAGTGGCCTCTGCTCCTCTCCCTCCACCTTAACATCACACACACTAGAGTCCTCAGTGGTGGCACCCCAATTAACCTTTCCCTCACATCACAACTCTCCAAGCACCCAACTGACTGTGGGGAACCACAGATGGGCCATTCTGCAGAGCTGTTCACATATTCTATTCCATGGGTATCAGAGGTCTGATCTAAAGATTCACAGAGTCAAGAGGAGGAAATCAACTGCACCGATGGCCAAATTTTTTCTGACTTAGATCTATGGCGGGATGAAGTTTTGTGCGAACATAAATCAAACCCTCTTCAACAGATGTTAACCCCGTTGGGTGAAGGTGATCCATTTGTGACTAGTGTTGAGCGATACCATCCGATACCATGATGTATCGGATTGGATCGGACTGATACCCAAAAGGTATCGGGTATCGCCGATTCCGATACCGGAAGCCCCATTCAAGTCAATGGGACAGAAATATCGGAATTAAAAAAACCCTATCTTTACTTGTACATCCAGTTCCGGAGGGGGGAAGAGTGTGGGCGGTGCATGGGCGGACACTGTGCGTGTCTGTGTGTGCGGGCAGGGTCTGTACGGGCCTCTCGGGGGTCATACATACATACTACATACATACTTCATATATACTACATTCATACAACATACATACAACATACATACTACATACAAACTACATATATACTACATTCATACAACATACATACATACTACATTCATACAACATACATACATACTACATATATACTACATTCATACAACATACATACATACATGCTACATACATACTACATATATACTACATTCATACAACATACATACTAAATATAAGCTACATTCATACAACATACATACATACATACTACATGCTACATACATACTACATATATACTACATTCATACAACATACATACAACATACATACTACATATATATACTACATTCATACCACATACATACATAGTACATACTACATACCTGCAGAAATCCACGAGTGTCTCACGACGATCTCCCGTGGAGAACAGCAGCATCAGCTGATGCCACCGCTCTCTAGGGGCCCCAGGAATACAATGACTGGAGGTAGGTATCCTTCCGCACTGTAGTAGTATGTATGTATGTTGTATGAATGTAGTATATATGTAGTATGTATGTATGTATGTATGTTGTATTAATGTAGTATATATGTAGTATGTATGTAGTATGTATGTATATATGTTGTATGAATGTAGTATATATGTAGTATATATGTAGAATGTATGTATGTTGTATGAATGTAGTATATATGTAGTATGTAGTATGTATGTATGTTGTATGAATGTAGTATGTATGTAGTTTGTATGTATGTTGTATGAATGTTATATATATATGTAGTATGTATGTAGTATGTATGTAGTATGTATGTATGTTGTATGAATGTTGTATGTATGTAGTATGTATGTTTTTTTTACATTCAACACATTAGCCGAATGATGGGACTACTACTGAATGTAGTATATATGTAGTATGTATGTTGTATGAATGTATGTATGTTGTATGAATGCAGTATATATGTAGTATGTATGTAGTATGTAGTATGTATGTATGTTGTATGAATGTAGTATATATGTAGTATGTATGTAGTATGTATGTATGTATGAATGTAGTATATATGCAGTATGTAGTATGTATGTATGTTGTATGAATGTAGTATATATGTAGTATGTAGTATGTAGTATGTATGTATGTATGTATGTTGTATGAATGTAGTATATATGTAGTATGTATGTAGTATGTATATATGTTGTATGAATGTTGTATATATGTAGTATGTATGTAGTATGTATGTTTGTTGTATGAATGTTCTATGTATGTAGTATGTATGTTTTTTTTTTTTACATTCAACACATTAGCCGGATGATGGGACTACTACTGTCCCATCATTGGCTAATGTGCTAATCACTGTCATTGTAGCAGGCATAGCCCGATGGGACTTGTAGTCCCATCGGACGATGCCTGCACACACACACAACCACCGGCAGGCCCGCACAGACACCCAGCAGCCCGCACAGACCGCCGGCAGCCCGCACAGACCCCCGGCAGGCCCGTAGAGACCCCCGGCAGGCCCGCACAGACCCCCGGCAGCCCACACAGACCCCCGGCAGGCCCGCAGAGACCCCCGGCAGGCCCGTACAGACCCCCGGCAGCCCACACAGACCCCCGGCAGGCCCGTAGAGACCCCCGGCAGGCCTGCACAGACCCCTGGCAGCCCGCACAGACCCATGGCAGGCCTGTACAGCCCCCCCGGCAGGCCCGCACAGACCCTCAGCAGCCTGCATAGACCCCTGGCAGGCCCACACAGACCCCCGGCAGCCCGCACAGACCCCAGCAGCCCGCACAGACCCCTGGCAGGCCCGCACAGACCGTGCATCATGATGCGCACAGACCGCGCATCATGATGACATCATTTCAGCAGCCAATCACTGCCACAACACTGGCTCATTGCATTATGGGAACTTCCGATTCCAGTATCCGATATTGTAAAAATATCGGTACTCGGTATCAGAATTCTGATACAGTGAATATTGGCCGATACCCGATATTTGCAGTATCGGAATGTTCAACACTATTTGTGACATGACTCAGATATTTGAGGCGCCCGTGGACTGTACTGTGCTGTCAAGGCAGGAAGAGTAGGAGGGTGACTCTCAGGGTGAGGAGTGGGAGAACAGAGAGGATGACGATGAGGTAGTAGGTCACACTTGGTGTAAACCCAGAGGCATACAGTTGAGTAACTCAGCAGAGGAGGACAATGAGGTGGTTACGTAGACACAGTTATGCAACCGTGACAACCAATGAATCCTGAGGCCCAACTCTGGCAGTGGACAGCAGCGTTCGCGGTTCTGCAGTTGCCTAGTTTGGGTCTTTTTCTCAGATTGGCAAAAAGCTTAAAAATCATGTTATGTGTCAACTTTTTTTTAAAAACAAAAGAGTAGAGTAAAATAATGAAATCATTTCAGTACTGCATGAATGATCTGCCACATGCATGATCAACATGCATTAGTCTGGGAATGTCATTGTGCTAAAATGCAGATTAGCTGGTTTCGCCAACCACCGCCCACCCCATCAATCGCATCTTCTGATTCTTCCTCCTCCCTCTCCGTGGCAAGTATTGTCACACAGGTCGCTGGCCGAAGAACCTCCATTTCTTTACCCTCTACTTTTGGGGTGAATGATAGCCTGTCAGCTGATACGGAATTGGACATGCCTGCTGTTTTTGACTGATCTTACCTACCAAACAGACCCCATCTTTCTCAATCCACCATAACATCCCCGCCTGCACCTCTTTCACAGTCCAGCAGCTTGTCGTGTTCACTCTACTCCACCCTGTGGCGGCACAGTAGCAAATCCTTGGTTTTGCAGTTGTGCTCACATAAAAGATTCTTCACTCATACACATGGCACAGTTAACAGTTTGAATTTCAGCATCTTTAATCTACTAAAAATAATAAACTTTATTTATACAGTATATCACAAACACATTAAGAATAGCTTTACGACTCAGCAGTTCATATAAAACAGTCAAAAGTTACCAAATTTAAGAAAATCAAACAATTCAAAAATAATGACTACCCTGCTCTTCAGCGCTTATGATCTACAATGAGGTGTAAGTGACACCAATTACACGTGCTTACTTACAATGATGGTACAACCATCTTGAGGAAATTGGGGGTAGATAAATGCTACATGAGCCTTTTGGGTATGGTTGAGTTTGATGGTGAATTCTGTTCAGAGAAGAAGAGAATAATCTATATATTTAAAAAGGACTTTGATTAGGGAATGTGATAGGCCGTCCTAAACACATGTGCTTTTAGAGAGCACCTAAAAATGTCTAAGTTGTGGTTATACTCCTAGTTTCATGGGGGACAAAGGGTAAGAGGTGAGTCATCTAGGTAGGAGATTGAAATTAACCGTACAAAGTCCAGATCAGGGGTATTACCGTCTTTGTGTGTCTCAAAGTTGTGAGAGGCCACGAGAATTTGCTAGAGGTAGAAGCTGGAATGCAGTTGGGGAGGTGGTGCTGTTGATGTCTCCCAGGATAAGGGTTGTCAATTCTGAGGACATGAAGTGTGGACGCAACGCATAAAAGTGAACAAGGAAGTGGGTGAGTGAGCCTGGGGGCCGGTATATGACTGCTATTCTGAGGGAGAAGCGATGGAGCACCCTGATGGTGTGAACCTCAAAAGAAGAATGGCGTTAAATTGGCCAGCATTTATTTATTGGATTAAAAACAGGATTGTTGTTGGCAGCGAGGAATGTAGGGTTATCGTGGCGTTAGCAGTGATCGTACAGCGGTATATACACATAATCCATGTGTTGTAATCTGGACGTGGATAAGCCGTACGCTCACTATTACTTTTCTGAGAACTAATTATTGTGAACAGCCTGCGGCCTTCTCAGATGATTTGTGGCTCAATCGTGTCATTGTCTGAATGATACGGGCCAGATCCGAGTTATTTGCTGCTAAAATCACAGCGCTTGTTTCCTTATGACTCATGGCCTGTGATCTCTGTGATTATTGCAAGGCCACTCCAATCTGTTCATCACGGAAATGCAGCCTTTCCACCTTATGGATACATATGGTTTCTGAAAGCTGATGGCCGTCGCAGTCCCACCCAATACCAGTTGCCCAGTCACCATTACTTCTCTAAGAAACATGTGCCTGTGCTAGAGCAGCAAGTCACAGACAACATTACCCATTCCCTGAAAAATTCTATGTCTGCCAGGGTGCATTTCAACAATGACATCTGGATGAGCAAGCATGGACAGGGGAATTACAGCTAGATTACTGGGCACTGGGTGATTCTAGTTGCTGTAGGGGCAGTCATGGGAGGCTTGCAGGGTGCTTGGGAAGGAAAAACAAACCACTACACACCATAAGATGGATAATTAAACTACCAGACAACAGGAGTTGGAAAACTACTAGACAACAGGGGTTGGAAAACTAAACTACTAACCAGCTAGGGTTGTAGAACTAAACCACTACACACCATACAATGGATAACTAAACTAATAGACAACAGGGGTTGGAGAAGTAAACTACTAAACAGCTATGATTGCAGAACAAAACAAATACACACCAGAACATGGAGAAATAAACTACTAGACAACAGGGTTTGGAGAACTAAACAGCTAGGGATGTAGAACTAAACCACTACACAATATAGAATGGATTATTAACTTAATAGACAACAGGGGTTGGAGAGCTAAACTATCAAACAGCTATTATTGCAGAGCTAAACAAATACGCACCACAACTTAGAGAACTAAACTACTATACATCAGGGGCTGGAGAACTAAACTATTAAACAGCTTGAGTCGGAGAACTAAACTACTACACGCCAGGGGATGGAGACTTAAAGCACTAGACAGCAAGGTGTCAATAGATACCAATTCTTGGATATCGTTTGGCATTGTTGCCAAAAAGTTCGATTTTGGTTTCATCTGACCAGAGCACCTTCTTCCACATATTTTGTGTGTCTACCATGTGGCTTGTTGCAAACTTTAAAAGACGCTTTTTATGGATATCTTTGAGAAATGGCTTTCTTTTGCCACTCTTCCATAAAGGCCAGATTTCTGCAGTGTATGACTGATTGTTGTCCTATGGATAGACTGTCCCACCTCAGCTGTAGATCTCTGCAGTTCATCCAGAGTGATCATGGGCCTCTTGGCTGCATCTCTGATCAGTCTTCTCCTTGTTTGAGATGTAAGTTAAGAGGGACAGCCGGGTCTTGGTAGATTTGCAGTGGTACAATACTCCTTCCATTTCAATATGATCATTTGCACAGTGCTGCTTGGGATGCTTAAAGTTTTGGAAATCATTTTGTATCCAAATCCAGCTTTATACTTCTCCACAGCAGTATCACAGACCTACCTGTTGTGTTCCTTGGTCTTCATGATGCTCTCTGTGCTTCAAACAGAACCCTGAGACTATCACAGAGCAGGTGCATTTATACGGAGACTTGATTACACACAGGTGGATTATACAGTATTTATCATCATTAGTCAATTAGGACAACATTGGATCATTCAGAGATCCACAATGAACTTCTGGAGTGAGTTTGCTGCACTGAAAGTAAAGGGGCCGAATAATATAGCACGCGCCACTTTTCAGTTTTTGCATTTCCTCAAAAATTTTAAATAACCAATAAATTTCGTTCAACTTCACAATTGTGTTCCACTTGTTGATTTTTCACCAAAAATTTACATTTGGTATCTTTATGTTTGAAGAATACTTTCGCAAGGCACTGTACACATAGAATAGGTATATATAAATATATATATATATGTATATTGACACACATTATCTATAGTTTTATATTTCATAGAGAGCTAGAAGAATAGCCGATAATTCATTTGTCGACTTGTGTAGAATCATTGTTGAAGACGACAGGATAGGAGACATGGTTTACATACAGTAAGTCCATGCAGAACAGTTTGGTTTATAGATGTCAGTGACGAATACTGTTAGTAGTATGTTTTTGTAAAATTTGGCACCTGTATGTATTTAATAAAAGAATCTTTTCACGGAAAAAAAAGGCCTGGGTTCCCACACAATTTTCTGCACCAGAGAGATAAAGCTAGTGACTGAGGGCAGATATTAATAGCCTAGAAAGGGACCATGGTTATTGTCCCCCCCGGCTAAAAACATCTGCCCCCAGCTACCCCAGAAAAGGCGCATGTGTAAGATGCGCCAATTCTGGCACTTAGCATCTCTTCCCATTGCGCTGTAGCAGTGGCATATGGGGTAATAAGGGGTTAATGTCACCTTTTTATCCATTAATAATCCTAAAGTTTGTAATGGGTTAAATAAACACACACAGGCAGAAAAAAGTATTTTAATGAAATAAAGCAAACACAGTTTGCCATCTTTATTTTACAGATAATCCAAGAAACCCCCCCTGTTCTCCTGTAAGAAATAATAAAAAAAAAGACAACAATATACCATACCTGTCCGGCGGTCAGTCCCACGCCATAATCCATATCTGGGCCTTATTCAGTTTGCAGCCAGGAGCGGTGCTAATGCGACCGCCCCGGCTGTAAACTATTGCTGAATGATTGAGATGATGCCAGCGCTTGCTTCAGAGACCAGCGCTGACGTCACTGAGTCTGCCCTCCTGCCGGCCTGACCCGCGCTGAACTCTGCAGTGTGGGAAAATGAACTGACATTCTCCCACGCTCAAGAGTTCAGCTCGGGTCAGACAGCGTTTGATGATCAGAAGTTAGGTATAATAGATGAATGTCTAAAGCTAGGTATAAAAGATGCCCGTGAGAAATTGGATGCCAACGAAGCACATAATCTAGAACATAGGCTCAAAACAATTTCAAACTCAGCTCTTGCCTGCTGTATCACGTTTGTAAAAAAAATAAAATAAGTTAATTTTAATCTGCAACAGCTCTGCACACAGAACAATTTCAATGCCACTAAATGAAACGGTTGGATATAGCAGGTTGTATCAAGTTTATCAACAGAAAAAATTAGAATTATTTTTAAATGCGCATTAGGGCTGCAGACAGGTAAATATCACTGCCACAACATGACAATGTGGGATACGGTGGGCTCTATCTCATTCAGCAAAAGAAAATAGTCTAATTTTTTGAATGAATGCGCATTAGGTCTGGAGATAGGTTCATATCACTGCCACAACATGACAATATGGGATACGGCGGGCTGTATCACATTCAGCAACAGAAAAAATTATATTTTTTTTAATGCACGTTAGGTCTGCAGACAGGTTCATATCACCGCCACAACATGACAATGTGGGATATGGCAGGCTGTTTCACATTTGGCAACAGAAAAAAATATTTTTTAAATGTGCCTTAGGTCTGCAGTCAGTTTCATATCACCACAGCAATAAATGGCAAGGTGGAATACAGCAGGCTATTTCACATTTAGCTATTGAAAATATTATCTAGAATGCTATACTTATGCATGGAGCGCAATAGAAGCAGTGCACAACACACTTGTAGGACACGTGCCCTGCTGGCTTTGTCTGTGAACCTCAGTGATGCCCTAAAAAAAATTCCAGAAGGTAAATTTTATAGCCACACTGGACACTATCTAGCTACACTATCTGACTGATATACAACCGCCTAACTAACTAGCTAAAATCTTGCTGTTAACTGTGCCAGCGTCAGAAGCAGCCTGTCAGCGCTGTTACAGTGTCAAAATGGCACTAAAGTAAGATGTCCTCTATTTATATGGAGAAGGACATGTGATTTCTGCAGCCAATGACACTAGCCGTTGTGTCAGGACATTGTGGGTGTTTCCTGCACACATAAAGTTATGAAAAAATAAACGACTGCTGTGCTTACAACAAGAACGCCACGCCTCTGGGCTCTGAAAACCCCATCCCCTCATCAAACACTTGCCAAATGCTCATGATACACCACCATTATCATTGCTAAAGTGCTGAAATTTTTTTTGTGGCAGCGCAAATATTTCCCCACACTTTTACCGAATGTTACCAATTTTTCCCAATTTTGCTCGGGTTTCCAATCACAAATCCGAATGTACCATATTCCTGCCGAATTTATGTTTGGCGATCGTTTTCCGAACAAATTCGCTCAACACTAGTTATAATATATATTACTCACAACATCGTTCTCCACTCTGCTATAACTTTTAACAATTTACAATATTCACAACTATTTCGGCTTGAATCAACATTTTTTGGACTGGCTGGATTATACAAACATACTTTCAAGGGCTCCACAAAAAGTAATTTTGTTTGTATCTTTTTCTCCTGCATCTAAACAATTTGTTCCCTTGCATGATATTTTATTCTCATATTGTATTCTGTTTTGCTCTACACATTGCATTGTATTCTGTTTCATGGGTAATCAATAAAAAACTGGAGTCTGAACTGAGAAAGTAAGTTAATGTGTATGCACAATGTAAGTGCATATTAACACATGACCATTAACCAGAGAAAACAAAAAGCAAAAAACACAAATATCCTGAAATAAAAAGTAAAAAAATAAAAAATAAACTGCAAATAATGCATAAAGGTAATAATAATGATAATGGTATTTAGTAAACATAATATTGATCAAAATAATGTACAAGCCATCCCGCCATGTCACGGCAACCCTTGTGGGACAGTCCCTACTCTAGTATTTAAAACCTTTTCACTTGCCAAGTGATGTAAATGTGAACAAGGATCTAGCAACTGAACCACTAGTAAAAGCTTAGGCCAGACAGGATGGTTTTCCCATCTCAGAAAGAGGGCGGTCACACCCATATATGCACAGAATGCACAATGAAATGAATACAAAAACTGGAGTCTGAACTGAATCAATGTAGCTATGGTCAGATGGCAGAGAAAATCAGGCCAATTATGCCAATCACACTCTAATCAACTCTGGTGGATTACAGAATTGGAGGTCACTGTGGGGTCAAGATGAAGAATAAATTTTCTCCATCTTTTCTATTGTGTCATCCAAATGCAGTCCAGTGTTTTCCACCCATCCATAGACTTGAATGGCTAAGTGGCATCTGATTGTAAAGCAAGCTACAATTTTTTTTCACTGGCAGAATCTGTCTGTGAAAACAATCATGCATCAGCACTGCCCCTTTGAATAACATTGGTCTGAGTTCTGTCTGATAAAAAATCGGATATCGTTCATCAGATGTTTATGCTCATGTGAGCAAGCCCTGCTATATATATATATATATATAGAACAAAATTGAAAAAACAGCACAAAATAGAAAAAAGTTTCAGGTGCAGGCCCTCCAGGTACATACAAAACCTCCAAATAGTCCATCAAAAAAGAAGGCAGCACACCATGTTGGTTTTCAATAAAGTGGTTTTTTTAATAGCCCATATGGCTATGTGCCCATGCAGTATCGTTTCGGTTCAATAAGTGTGAACCTTTCTCAAGCACCGAAACGTTGCAGCTGCTGGCCGTGAAACACTAATTATTTAAGGCACCTCCAACTGATGGGAAGTGCCTGAGCAACATGTAATGTCAATAGTCAGCAAGCTTGCTAGTTCTCAGGTCCTCTGTACCTACGAGTCAGTTTACACATCCTGTACCTGTCTTCCCATGCTTGCCTTGTGATCCTATATTTCAGCCATGCCCACTAGTCTGTGAGCTATGTTCTTGGTTCCAGATACCATCTGTTGGATCCACCACATTATGACAGTGATCCTGCTCTATGTTGAGGGTTCATCAACAAATGCATGCTCCATTTTTAACTCTTGGAACACCACTTAGCTTTGGATTAAGCCAAAGAGGATTTTGGGCTTTTGTCATGTCACATCTCACTGGCAAACCTCTGGCATCGCTCAATCCCCTATGGGAGAGAGGGGATCCTCTTGTCTCCAACCTTCACACCTTCTTAGAAGACTTCCACAAGGTTTTTGATGAGCCAGGTCATGCTTCCTCCACAGCATCTTCTTTCCTCAGGGTGTGCCAGGGTAACCTTACAGAGGGTCAGTACGCCGTCCGTTTCCAGACCCTGTCAGCCAAACTTGCCTGGAATAAATGAGTTGCTGGTGACCACCATTTGGAAGGGCCTTTCTGGAAAAGGATTAAGGACAAATTGGCTGGCCATGATATTCCCACCTGGTTGGATGACCTGGTATCCCTGGCTACCAGGATCGACATCAGGTTCCAGGAGCGCTCCAAAGAGGCGACCGTGAGATAAGATCTATGTGCTTGGCTCCTACCTTTCAAAGGCTGATCATGCTGTAGACCACACCTTTGACACCCCCCTCTGAATCCACACAGATCAAGCTGTTGAAAACTACTATATACTATAACGACATATGAAAATAACAGTAGTCTTCGATATATGAATATGCATTGTAATTTATCTCTCGATGTAACCATTTTTCTGCTTGTGCAGTAAGTTGTATTTATGCTTTTGTATGTTGTAATGCATCTCAGCATGTTTTTAATTCACTAATGTCATTTAGACAGCAGCTGTGGAGGGAAGAGGTACGGAGTGATGTGATTTCCATATGAACCCGGCACTTCCCCCCACTGTTTGACCCGTTGAAGCGCTCGAGCAGCACGAAACGGCCGTTGTTAGCCTTTCTTGCACTCCTTATGTCACTCCCCCGACTTGACATGTTCATGATATGTCAATAAATCAGTGAAACTTCCATCTCGATGAGTGCGACCTCTTCTCTTTGCATGGATTCCCAGGATTGACTGTTTCCAGGTCTGGCACCCAAGATTCCAAGCTGCTGGGCTTCTGTATGCCGCACATCATTTGAAGTCACACGGTAACAGCGGTGCCGTCCGCTTTTTATCTTGAGTTTTGTGATTTAATATTGGACTAGTTCCAGGACTGTGCACGCTTGTTTTGCCTTTCACAGTGATGTTTTAACGGCTTGAACATTACATATAACCATGTCAGTTAACATGGAGTCAGAAGTAACCACACTGGGCAGTAACCTGCAAGCAGGTCGGGAGGATGTGGACAACTATTTTAAGGAGTGCGAAACTTGTGATGAGGTGCAAACTTTAAGCACAAAATCATTAGAGTTTAAACTCATGAATTTGGCTGAGAGAGAGATAAAATTGTTTTGGACTAATAATTCATTAAAGTCATACAGCGATTGTGGACGCGTACCACGAGGACTACGAGTATGGAAAGATATTTCTAATTTTAGTGATAACACTTCGTTCCGCACAGAATGGGAGAAGATTCTATTGAAATGCTCACAGGATTTGTTGCAACTAGTTTTGGCCACGAATTTACATAATTATGAGACAGTAAAACATGATCTTGTTAAAGCACAAGAGGAACTAAAATCCAGACTGACAGAAAATCAGTGGATATTGTTTAATAAAAAGATGGACAGTAAACTTCTACCGATACAGGCGGAAATTAAATCAAGAAAACGTGATACATTTCTACGGGACAAAAATGATTTCGCCAGTGGTCAGATTTTTAATTGGAATAAACAACGATCCAATATTAATACTAACTTTGGGCATTTTGGTAAAGGGAAAAATAAACGTTTCTATCACAAACAGAAACAGGCACCAGTAAAAAAAGATTACCTCACTTCAGATTCAGATTCCAGCGTGGGGGAGGGGGTCAGTTAAAATACTACCTCACCCGACCAGCAATCAGCATGTGAAGTAGCTCGAGCTGGATCTAATGTCCCTTTAGGCGGAGAGTCAGAAGAGAAAGGAGGAAGAGTTTTCAGTCGGTACCGCAAGAGGAAATAGGTCTCGTGGAGACAGAAGTAATAACGGACTCTCAACCATTTTCAGTGATCAATTTGACAGGACATGTTTTGAATGATTCCCATTTTGCATTATTATCTAAAGGTCTTAATTTTTTGCATACCACAGCCTTTCGATATGACTGAATTTAGAATTGATTTATTTAAGTCTATCAGGATGATCCATTTGCATAAACACTTTACAGCAAAACCCCCCATTGATAGTAAATTATCTGGGGAAGTACAATGTAGGGTGGGCCCTTTAGGTTTCATGGCTGGTACAGGGGCATTAGCTGATTTACATGAAGATGCCAATTTACTACTCAGTATCACAGGCTCAGATAGGGTAACTATTAATGAATCACAGTTGATCAATAGACCATTTACAGGGGGGGTTGCTTCACAATACATGCCTCCCATATCCCCGGGTAACCTTATTGATGTGTTTGAAATGCAAGTTATAAAGGACATTGAATCATTGGTATATCCTGTAGTGCCTTCTAATCTGACAGACTCAGAAAGGAAGGCCATGGTGGAGATCAGAGAATGGTCTGATACCATAGTGAGACCTTCAGATAAAGGCGGCAACACGGTTTTGTTGCCCAGGGATATGTATTTTTCTGAGGCACACCGGCAGCTATCTGATACAGTAACATATACCAGATTGAAGACTGATCCCACTCCCAAGTACATCAGGGAATTAAGGTCGTTACTCAGGAAATATGTCATGATGAATGTTATTTCTGAGAAGAAGGCAGAGAAATTGCTGCCGGAGTTTCCCACGCGCCCCCACTGGTACCACGTACCCAAAATCCACAAGTCTGCTTCTTGTCCCCCAGGACGCCCAATCATATCTGGGATAGGATCCGTCACGGAATCCCTGTCCCAGTATATTGATTGGTTGCTGCGCCCTTTATTGGGAGAGATCCCGTCGTACATAAAGGACACCAATGCTTTTTTGCATGTGATACGGGACTTTGCTTGGCAACCCGGCTTCATGCTGGCATCCATAGATGTGGAGAGCTTATATACACGAATTCCCCAGAAGTTGGGTGTGGATACTATTAGAGAAATATTGAACTCCACAGGCAAAGAGCAGGGCTTTGTGGATTTTGCTTGTGAAGCTTTGAATTTCATACTTACTCACAATGCATTCACTTTCGATTGTACGTGGTACCGTCAAAATGTGGGTACCGCGATGGGCACCCCGGCAGCATGTACATTCGCCAATCTCTTTTTGGGTGCCCTGGAAGAAAAATATGTCAACAATACCAAACAATTTTTTCAACATATTAGACTGTATCTCAGGTATGTGGACGACGTGTTCATTGTCTGGGATGGCACCAGAGATTCTTTTGGCAAGTTTGTCAGTCACCTAAATGAGGTGAACCAGATGAACATGCTGTTTACACACAATTTTGGAGGGACACGGCTGGAATTTCTTGATGTCTTGTTGGAAGTTAAGGATAATGAAATCTGCACGTCAGTTTACAGAAAACCTTTGGCTACTAATTCCATATTGCGTTATGATAGTTTCCATCCATCACATACCATCAATTCATTGCCATATGGTCAATTTTTGAGAGTCCACCGTCTAAATAATACCTTGGAGGGCTTTGAAACACAATCTAGAGAGTTATATAATAGGTTCAGACAACGGGGATATCCTAAGGCTCTATTAGATACCACACTTGAAAAAGTAAAATCTCAGTACAGTAACAAAGTTAGAGGAGTTGTGCCTCTAAAAAATAAAAGAGTCGAAAATGAAAAGAGATTTACCTTCTGTTTTCGATATAGTCCCATGGATCATCAGATACGAGCAGCAATTAGAAAAAATTGGCATATTTTGGAACAAGATAGGGATTTAAGCGACATAGTATCTAGAGGGCCCCTTATCTCATGTAAGCGGAGTACAAGAATTAGAGATATTCTGGTTAAGAATCGGATCGTCACTAAGCGTGACACTTGGCTGAGTAAAGGAACACCACAAGGGAATTATAGGTGTGGCCATTGTCCTTATTGTAAATTTCATCATACTGATCGTACACTACACATGGGCGCGGTCACGCATACAGTAACAGATTTGATCACATGCAAGACAGACCATGTAGTCTATGTGATTTTTTGCACATGTCGGTTTTTCTACATACAGTCATGGCCAAAAGTATTGACACCCCTGCAATTCTGTCAGATAATACTCAGTTTCTTCCTGAAAATGATTGCAAACACAAATTCTTTGGTATTATTATCTTCAATTAATTTGTCTTAAATGAAAAAACACAAAAAGAATTGTCCTAAAGCCAAATTGGATATAATTCCACACCAAACATAACAAAGAGGGTGGACAAAAGTATTGGCACTGTTCGAAAAATCATGTGATGCTTCTCTAATTTGTGTAATTAACAGCACCTATAACTTACCTGTGGCACCTAACAGGTGTTGGCAATAACTAAATCACACTTGCAGCCAGTTGACATGGATTAAAGTTGACTCAACCTCTGTCCTGTGTCCTTGTGTGTACCACATTGAGCATGGAGAAAAGAAAGAAGACCAAAGAACTGTCTGAGGACTTGAGAAACCAAATTGTGAGGAAGCATGAGCAATATCAAGGCTACAAGTCCATCTCCAAACACCTGAATGTTCCTGTGTCTACCGTGCGCAGTGTCATCAAGAAGTTTAAAGCCCATGGCACTGTGGCCAACCTCTCTAGATGTGGCCAGAAAAGAAAAATTGACAAGAGATTTCAATGCAAGATTGTGCGGATGTTGGATAAAGAACCTCCACTAACATCCAAACAAGTTCAAGCTGCCCTGCAGTCCGAGGGTACAACGGTGTCAACCCGTACTATCCATCGGCATCTGAATGAAAAGGGACTGTATGGTAGGAGACCCAGGAAGACTCCACTTCTTACCCCAAGACATAAAAAAGCCAGGCTGGAGTTTGCCAAAACTTACCTGAAAAAGCCTAAAACATTTTGGAAGAATGTTCTCTGGTCAGATGAGACAAAAGTAGAGCTTTTAGGGCAAAAGCATCAACATAGAGTTTACAGGAGAAAAAAGAGGCATTCAAAGAAAAGAACACGGTCCCTACAGTCAAACATGGCGGAGGTTCCCTGATGTTTTGGGGTTGCTTTGCTGCCTCTGGAACTGGACTGCATGACCGTGTGCATGGCATTATGAAGTCAGAAGACTACCAACAAATTTTGCAGCATAATTTAGGGCCCAGTGTGAGCTGGGTCTACCTCAGAGGTCATGGGTCTTCCAGCAGGACAATAACCCAAAACACACTTCAAAAAGCACTAGAAAATGGTTTGAGAGAAAGCACTGGAGACTTCTAAGGTGGCCAGCAATGTGTCCAGACCTGAATCCCATAGAACACCTGTGGAGAGATCTAAAAATGGCAGTTGGGAGAAGGCACCCTTCAAATATCAGGGACCTGGAGTAGTTTGCCAAAGAAGAATGGTCTAAAATTCCAGCAGAGCATTGTAAGAAACTCATTGATGGTTACCGGAAGCAGTTGGTCGCAGTTATTTTGGCTAAAGGTTGTGCAACCAAGTATTAGGCTGAGGGTGCCAATACTTTTGCCCGGCCCATTTTTGGAGTTTTGTGTGAAATGATCAATGTTTTGCTTTTTGCTTCATTCTCTTTTGTGTTTTTTCATTTAAGACAAATTAAATGAAGATAATAATACCAAAGAATTTGTGTTTGCAATCATTTTCAGGAAGAAACTGAATATTATCTGACAGAATTGCAGGGGTGTCAATACTTTTGGCTATGACTATAGGTAAAACCATACGTCCGCTATACATTCGTTTTCGTGAGCATTTTAAGTCCATTAGAACGGGAAAAGGAGTCCCACGTTTAATTAACCATGTAAGAGATGCACATGGAAATGACCCTAATGTTCTCTCCTTTGCAGGAATCGAGAAGGTGGTTTTACCGCCGCAGGGAGGGCATTTAAATAAAATCCTATTAAAACGAGAATCCAGGTGGATTATGAATACACAGGCGACAGGTCCGCTGGGTTTTAATGATAGAATAGACATGGCTGTTTTTTTATGAAGGAGTTTATATTTTCCCTCATTTCCCTTAAAGTTGATAGGAGAACTAGGTCACACATGTATACATGTGGCTTTTCTGATTGGTACCTTTTCTCTGGAGTCTCTTATTGCAGCTTTGATGAACTTCCACATATTTGAGACAAAGACATCTTTTTGAATTTGGTGGGTTTTCTTTCCCGTAGCATTTGAATCGTTTAGTGACTTGTTTTTTGTTTGCATAGTATACGTGCACATATACATTGTGCGTTTTCGGTGCAGCGGTTTTTGTCCGCTATGATTGAGATTTGTCATTGATAGTCCATTATTGTGTTTATCCATAATAAGATACAGCCATGCAGGTACATAGTAGTTTATGAGAATTCTAAAAAAACAGATAAAAAAACAGATATTAAGTTGCACACAATTTACATTTTTCATTTCAGGATAAGAAATTTTTTTTGAAAAAATTTTTTTTGAGAGAATTTTTTTGAAAAATCTTTTTTTTTTTTGTGAGTATATCAATGGTTCAATACAATAATAGTGAGACAGTTTGGTCTCTGGATACATATGATTGTAGATGTTTTCCATAAGAAAATGAAAAAAATAGTAGTTTTCGACATATGAAAATAACAGTAGTCTTCGATATATGAATATGCATTGTAATTTATCTCTCGATGTAACCATTTTTCTGCTTGTGCAGTAAGCTGTATTTATGCTTTTGTATGTTGTAATGCATCTCAGCATGTTTTTAATTCACTAATGTCATTTAGACAGCAGCTGTGGAGGGAGGAGGTACGGAGTGATGTGATTTCCATATGAACCCGGCACTTCCCCCCACTGTTTGACCCATTGAAGCGCTCGAGCAGTGCGAAACGGCCGTTGTCAGCCTTTCTTGCACTCCTTATGTCACTCCCCCGACTTGACATGTTCATGATATGTCAATAAATCAGTGAAACTTCCATCTCGATGAGTGCGACCTCTTCTCTTTGCATGGATTCCCAGGATTGACTGTTTCCAGGTCTGGCACCCGAGATTCCCAGTTGCTGGGCTTCTGTATGCCGCACATCATTTGAAGTCACACGGTAACAGCGGTGCCGTCCGCTTTTTATCTTGAGTTTTGTGAGAAGCATTTCTATTGTCACAGAAGGTGAAGAAAGTGTCAGAGAACCTCCAAAAGCAGATGAGTGTAACCATGTGACCAAAAGAAACAAGAAGAACATGGAGACATCACCAATAACACAACTGAGACATCGATACCAAGGCCTTGTGGAAGACGAAGATGGCACACCTAAGGATGAGGCACTACCAGCAAGCAAAGAAGAAAAGGACACACAGCAACACCCAGAAGTGACAACAAAAAGTACAGCCAAGAAGCGAAGACGAGTGGTAGTGATGGGAGACTCACTACTGAAAGGCACAGAAGCAGTCATCTGCAGACCGGACATAACCACAAGAGAAGTATGCTGCCTCCTAGGTGCAAAGATCAAGGACCAATAGGATACCAAAGCTCATCAGTTCCAAGGATGTCCACCCATTTCTTCTGATACATGTTGGCACCAATAGCACGGCAAGGAAGGACCTACCGTCAATCTGTAAGGACTTTGAAGAGTTGGGGAAGAAAGCAAAGGAACTGGATGCACAGGTAGTTTTTTCTTCTATCCAGTAGAAGGGCATGGCAGCAGGAGATGGAACAGGATCCTTGATGCGAACAACTGACTAAGACGATGGAGCAGACAACAAGGATTCGGATCCCTGGACCACGGTGTGAATTACCTGTATGACGGACTGCTCGCCAGAGTCAGACTACAACTCAACAAACCTGGAAAACACACATTTGGCAAAAGACTCGCTACACTCATCAGGAGGGCGTTAAACTACAGCAGAAGAAGAGTGGACAGCAAGAAAAACATTAAACTCAAACATGAAGCCAGAAAATATACTGATTAAGGATATGAGGTGCGGCAAAGAAGACCCAAGACAACATACTCGGAAGGGAGGTAAGAAAATTTCTAAAGCAATCTACAGGGATGATATTAGAACAAAACAAAGTCCTCTAACCTGCATGCTCGCAAATGCCAGAAGCCTGACAAACAAGATGGCAGAACTAGAAGCAGAAATATCTACAGGTAACTATGACATAGTGGGAATAACCAAGGTATGTTTAGATGAAAGCTATGACTGGGCCATTAACTTAAAGGGTTACAGTCTGTTTAGAAAGGATCATAAATATCGGAGATGAGGAGGGGTTTGTCTTTATGTAAAGTCTTGTCTAAAGTCCACTTTAAGGGAGGATATTAGCGAAGGGAATGAGGATGTCGATTCCATATGGGTTGAAATATATGGAGGGAAAAATAGTAACAAAATTCTCATTGGGGTCTGTTACAAACCCCCAAATATAACAGAAATCATGGAAAGTCTACTACTAAGGCAGATAGATGGAGCTGCAACCTATAATGAGGTCCTTGTTATGGGAGACTTTACCTACCTGGATATTAACTGGGAAACAGAGACCTGCGAAACCCATAAAGGCAACAGTATATCCTACAAAACAATCCGGAAGCATATGCTAGATAAAATTAATACACTTTATTAATCACAAACAAGATAAAAACCTTTTAAAATCATTTTTCAACGGAGATACAGTACATGTCACAAAATTAAGCTGTTTGCAAGAAAAAACATGCTCAAATGCCTAACACGGTACAAAGATATACATCTTTCCTGTATCTAAACAGTTCAATAAAATTAAATAGGCAAATGTTCAAAAAAAACCACTGATTTATCATAGAGATTAATCTATCTCTGGCTGCATATTTAAATTACATGGGTCACAGCAATTACATTCATATTAAGTAAGTAATAACTATATATCTATCTCAAAAGTATACAGTCAGATATAAACATATATACTGTATAAATCTCATAAAACACAATGGCTATGTAACAATAGATATATGCTATTTAGTACCCTGCTATATACATATGTTCATCAACTTGCAGATTTTTATTGCATCTAGAAAAAGATGACGAAGGGACGAAACGCACGTTGGGGCGCTTGGGGAGACCACATTCAGCAGACCACCACCTATGTAAGTGCTAACTTATTTACTTTACCCATTTCTATGCCTTGGCTGGACATGTTTGGTACCGGGTATTAGAGATTTATGTGGCAATATAAAGGTATAGTGCTTAAGCACTGATTACATAGGCAGTAGGTCAGGCTATTGTTGGTAAAATCACCAAGGTTGAGTAGTGACCTTGAATTTTTTATCTATATTAAGTTTGTATTGTATATTTGTATGATTTACTCTGACTGAGTTAATAAAGAATATAAATTTCTATATTGGCACGCTATACTGGATCTTCTTTCTGTGTTTACATGGAGTACTGTGTACAGTTTTGGGCACCGGTGCTCGGGAAGGATATAATAGAACTAGAGCGAGTACAAAGGAGGGCAGCTAAATTAATAAAGGGGATGGGGAACTACAATACCCAGAAAGAGTAGCAAAATTAGGATTATTTAGTCTAGAAAAAAGACTAAGGGTACAATACAAATATCTCTGAGAATCTGTTTATACCAAGGAAGGTGACGGTCACAAGGGGGCATTCTGTGTCTGGAGGAGAGAAGGTTTTTCCACCAATATAGAAGAGGATTCTTTACTGTTAGGGCAGCGAGAATCTGGAATTCCTTGTCTGAGGAGGTGGTGATGGTGAAATAAGTCGTGGGGTTCAAGAGAGGCCTGGATATCTTCCTGGAGCGTAACAATATTGGACCTAACAGTGATTATTTTCTTTAGACGGACGTATATCTGGGGATTTATACTGATGGAATATAGGCTGAACTGGTTGTACAAATGTCTTTTTTTGGCCTTGCTAACTTTATTACTGTGTTATAAAGTGATCAAACAAAACAGAAATCTGAATCAAAACCATATTTTGTGTGACTACCCCTTGCATTCAAGCAGCATCAATGCTTCAATTCTATTGGGTACAGTTGCACACAGGTTTTAAAGGAACTTGACAGAAATGAGGGAGGAGATGTAAGGGGGTGCCGCACTGTGGAGAGCTTTGTGGGTGAGAACAAGTACTTTGAATTGGATCCTATAATGAATGGGCAGCCAGCGTAATGAATGGCAAAGAGCGGACGCGTCAAAGTATCGATGAGCCAGGTGGATGACCCTGGCTGCTGCATTAAGGATGGACTGGAGAGGGCAAAGTCGAGTGAGGGGGAGGCCACTTAATAGAGTGTTACAGTAGTCAAGGCGGGAGTGGATCAGGGCGACAGTAAGGGTTTTTGTTGTCTCCATGGTGAGAAAAGGGCGGATTCTAGAGATGTTCTTTAGGTGTAAGCAGCAAGAGTGGGCAAAAGATTGTGTATGGGAGGTGAAGGAGAGATTGGTGTCAAACGTAACACCCAGACAGTGCACCTGCTTCTGGGGTGTTACTATGGTGCCACCCACGGAGAGGGAAATGTCAGATTTAGGGATGTTCGTAAATGGTGGGAGCAGAAGAAGTTCAGTTTTTGAAAGGTTGAGTTTCAGATAGAGAGTGGACATGATGTTGGAGACTGTGGACAGACAGTCACTGGCGTTCTGTAGTACAGCGGGGGTAAGGTCAGGGGATGACGTGTATAGTTGTGTGCCATCAGCAAAATATGGTACGGAAACCCAAATCTACTGATAGTCTGTCTAATTGGGGCCATGTAGAGAGAGAAGAAAAGGGGGCCAAGGACTGAGCCCTGAAATACCCCAACAGTGAGAGGAAGAGGAGATGAAGTGGAGCCAGAGAACAAAACACTGAAGGAGCAGTCAGAAAGATAGGAAGAGATCCAGGAGAGAGCAGTGTTCTTAATGCCTAATGACTGAAGCCTAGAGAGTAGGAGATGGTGGTCAACAGTGTCAAACGGTGCAGAAAGGTCGAGAAGAATGAGCAGAGAGTGGTCACGTTACATTTTGCTGTCAGAAGGTCATTGGTCACTTTGATGAGTGCAGTTTCTTTCGAATGTAGGGGGTGGAAGCCAGACTGTGAATGGTCTAGGAGGGAGAGAGTGGAGGTAACGAGTAAGGCGGGAGTAGACCAGGCACTCCAAGAGTTTAGAGATAAAGGGGAGATTGGAGACTGGTCTGTAGTTGCTTGTGCAGGATGTGTCGAGAGAAGGTTTCTTTAATAATGGAGTAATGAGAGAGTGTTTGAAGGAGGAGGGGAAAATGCGCGAGGAGGAGAGATTAAAGATTGTAGTCAGGTGAGTTATGATGACTAGAGAGAGAGACTGCAGGAGATGTGAGGGAATGGGGGTCAGTAATGCATGTAGTCGGATGAGAAAAACATAGGAGTCAGGAGACTTCTTCTGTGATGGGACTAAATGTGGAGAGTGAGCAAGGGGAAATGCAGGGAAGGATGGGAGTCACGGCTTTGGTGACTGGGAGCGGATTTCCTGATGGATATTATCTATTTTCTCTACAAAGTGGGAGGCCAGGTCATCAGCACAAATGTCTGTGATGGGGGCTTGTGCTTTTGGCCTGAGGAGGGAGTGAAAGGTGTTGTCAAAAAGTTTCTTGGGGTTGTTGGATAGTGAGGAGATCAGGGTGGTGAATTAGGTCTATTTGGCGAGGTGAAGGGCAGAGTTATAGGTTCTTAACATAAATTTGAAGTGGATAAAGTCTTCTGGTGTGCGAGTTTTTCTCCATAAGCGTTCAGCACTCCTAGAGCATCGCTGGAGAAATCGAGTTTGTGATGTGAGCCAGGGCTGTTTTACTCTGTGCTTGGAGGTTCTGAGGGTGAGAGGAGCTACTTGGTCAATCGTGCTTCTAAGCCAAGACTTAGACCTATTGTGGGTGCTGTTATTGTATCTGTAGGCTAAAGAGAGTACATTTTCCAGCATCAGTAGGAAATATTAATTAGCAAGGAAATATGTGGATGGCATAGCTGAGCAGTGGCTGTGGCAGGAGCAGCACAGTGGAGAGTTTAGACATGGAAGGAAAGGAGATGTGTGACAGTTTATGACTTGCAATGGCAGATTCAGTGGCAGCAGCAGTACTACAGTAAAGATGACATGATGGGCAGGGAGCTGAAGAGTGGCTGAACATGGCCCTTCTAAACTGACGGCAATAGAACAATGTAGAAGACAGACAACGTACATTTAGGCAGGCAGTTGGCATAGCCGATTAAATCATTGGCATTTACTGCACATGAATGAAAGTTGCTACTGAACTATGCCTAATTCATGCTAATAAATGTTAGGTTTTCCACGGTCACAGTAGGTGACCTGCTGCACTTGAGTATGACAAAGCCACCGTCTGCACTGAACACTCTTTTAGCAATACAGTTGAGGTTAAACATGACAGATCACCTATAGCAAACTGTGCGAATTCTTCCCAGTGGTCCATTCTGTTGACCTAAAAATCCTCGAGCTTGGAGCTCAGTATATTTTCTGCAGAAAGGACGCAATACAGGTAAGACTGAACCTGACTATTTAGGCGGTACAACTCTGTTTGCTGTTATGCAACAGGTAGTTCACTGGAAAATAAACCATCTGGTCTATCATGTCATAGATGTCGTTGGCAACCATCAACCGTGCACAAGCTTCACCGATTAGGGAAAACAGACTTTCATCATAATACGCCAATTCCCCAGCCCCAAAAAAGTCGTAACAATTTTTGAAAAAAAAACTTGATAATTTTCTTAAAGAAGATGCCACTTAAGGAATTCAAAAAGACACTCTTCGAGTTGTTTATTTCTCATATTGTAAAGTTGCATGGAATCTTTCTGAGCATTGTGTCTGATAGGGGTATGCAATTTGTCGCTAAATTCTGGAGAGCTTTTTGTTGTAAACTGGGGATTGACTTGTCATTTTCCTCTGCCTACCACCCTGAAACCAACAGTCAGACAGAGAGGAATAATCAATCTTTGGATTAAATTTTGCTTTGTTTCGGCTCAGCAGGATTACTAGTCTGCATTCTTACTACTTGCTTGGTTAATCTTCAACAGTTTGGTCAATCAGTCCACTGGAAGGTCACAGTTTTTCCGTAATTATGATTTTCAGCCCCATGTTGGAGAATTTTATAGAATTAGTTCTGAATGTTGTACTGTGCTGTTAGTTTTGTGTATGGGATTTCTCTGCAGACCGATTAGGCCAGACTTGCAGGAAATTCTCCAGGTGTCACCTTGTCAGGGTGATTGCCTGGCTATTTAACTGGCTTACTATGCTTGGACTATTGCTATTCACAACCTTGCATGGTGATGTGTGTGCACTTTGTGCTCAGTATCAAATCTTTGTTGCTAAACCTTGGATTTAGCCTCTGTGACCATTTGCCTGAATTACCCTTTTGCCTTGGCATTCTCTGATCCTCAGTGACTGACCTCGAACTTGCTCTTGACTATTCATTTGTCTAAAATGAAAAGTTTGCAGTCACTCTATGGGCCATGTACCTTGCCTTAGCTCCTGAATCTGCCCTTAGCCTGTACTAGAGATGAGCGACTTTGCCTTTTTTCGGGTCGAGTCGGGTATCATGAAACCCGACTTTCGCAAAACTTGGGTCGAACGCAATCGGCTGATTATCGTGAAAAGTCGAAGGCCGACTGAAACACCAAAACCAATGCAAGTCAATGGGGAAGAAAAGTCGGCAGTGAGTGGAGGACAGGAAACCCACCTACAGTGCCCATTTTAATGCCAAAAACATCAATTCTTATTACTTAAGCTTGTCAACCTTAATTTACTTTATAATAATAGTTAGGCATTGAAAACTGGGGGTTATTTGGCTAAAGTTGGGGGGGGTAGGGCTGGCTCCAGATTTTCGTGGGCCCAGGGCCAAAGAGTGTCACTGGGCTCCTTTAACACATACCACAATTCATGATCCTCTGATACGGCAGAGAAATAGCGGTATAGTACAATGAAAAATACTTCACTTCTTACATCACATGACTGATATCCATTTTAAATTCTTCAATAGCTCCAAAAATGGACAGTATATTACTCCATACAGTATTATGGCCACCGCATAGTGCGCCATACAGAGTAATGAGGCCCATATATTTCTCCATACAGAATCATTAGTCCCATATAATGTTAAATACAGTATTTGATGAGCTCCACATAATGCTACAGTATATGTTGGTCCCCATGGATGAAACTCCACTGTCTTATGGGCCCAAATAATGCTCCATATATAATGGGCCCCATTTCTAATGCTCTAGTGTATAATGGGCCCTGTAAATGCTGCTCAAGTGTCTGATGTTGTTATGAGCGGTGGAACGCACTAAATAAAATTAAAATAAAGTGTGTTCACCGCTCGGGGTCCACCGTGCGGTAGATGGGCTAACCGCTGCTAAAAGAGGCAGGGCACTCAGGCAGTAATGTGCACAGGGTTTTAGCTGCACTCCGTGCACTAAAGCAGACTCTGTTGTATGCACAGAGCTGCCAACAAAAACATACAAATACCGCTGAGTCTGTATAGGGTCACAGACTTCAGCGATGAGGACACGGTATTAAAGGTCACAGAAATAGCCTTAAACGCCAGGCCCATCCCCTATAAACCTACCGTACAAAATAAGGTATGAGGTGTCGCAACTGCGAACACCCGGGAGGCTGCAACCGCAGCGCGGCGTGAACAGAGCCGCAAGCAAGGCGCTGCAAAGACGCTGGCGCAATGCAGGACGCTTAGCTGCTGCAAAAGGTATTGCTGGAGCACGCTGGCGCTAGCGCTAGCGCTGCTACTGGCGGCTGCCCAATCACTCACACAATCGTAATATCAGAGGGAAGGGGTTTCATAATAAGTCATTCACCAGTCCAAGCATCCAATACCAAACACACAGCAGCAAGTATGTAAAATACTAGCGCATGGCGGAACAGCCATGCGCATTTTTTATAGTGACCGGGACCTTCCGGAAATCTCCAGAGCCCTGAGCTGAACCAATGGAATCAGGAGCAGGACCTGAGCACCTGACTCCTGAACTCCAATGGGAGCTCATTCCAGGAGCATGCTCAGAAGCTGGCTGAAAGGACTTAGCCTCTGGAGACAAATGTGAGGATCTGGATCTCTGCATAAGTATGGCACGACACAGATTCCTAACAGATGTCCCCCATTTGTAAAGCTCCAGCATATGATGGGCCTCACGGATGATGCTCTAGTGTACGATTGGTCCAAATAATGCTCCATATATAATGGGCCCCATTTCTAATGCTCCAGTGTATAATGGGCCCTGTAAATGCTGCTCCAGTGTCTGATGTCCTCCTTTGGAATGCTCCAGTGTATGGTAGGCCCCATATATCATTCTCTAGAGTATAGTGCTCCCCCAAAATTTCTTCCAACCCAACAATTACATAAGTCTCCTTGCTAGGGAATCCCTGTACTCTGGACTTCTCGTTGTCCCCATCTTCCATCTCTCTGCACTTGGACTGTTTAGGCAGAGGGCATACAGACGTGATGTCATCGCGCACTCTGACCAGAATGTTACTGTCAGGAAACGAGGAAGACGTCACGGTGGTGGAGCATGGAGAGGTAAGTATTTCAACTTTGCAAGTGATGTGATCCTGAGCAAGCAGGGGGGGCCCACTCGTTGGTGACGGCACTGGCACAGGGCCCCTCATAGTACAGCGGTGTGCATGATGGCGGGTGGGCCCTTCCACCGGCAGATAGACTTTTGCGTACTATGAGGGGCCCGGTGCCAGTGCAGTCGCCCATGAGAATGCCCCCCCACCTGCTTAAGGAACCTGCACTTTCATCTGCACCTTCCTCTTTGTCACCGTGTAAGGTGGTATAGTATGCAGGAAGGGGAACCTGAGTTTCATCAGGGTCAGATTCTGGCTGTGTAGAGTGCAAGGGAAATGTAGTGGTCTGGGTCAATGTACCAGCAGAATCATCTAGCAGTGGCTGGGCATCAGTGCACTTGTGGTGCCCCCAGGAGTACAGTCGCCACAGTGGCATTACCTTCCTCCTAGGGAGTGTGATGTCATGCTTGGGAGCAACGAAGAATCTCTCTAACAGTTAAAACAACACACAACACAGTTCCCACTCCAGGCCAGCAGGGAGATCTCTGAACCTGACTGCTGAGGAGCTGCTCTCTGTGGTTGGGAGGAGGGAAGTTAGGGCAGTCTGTGAAGGGAAGGGGAAGTGTGTGGACGTGAGAAGAGGAGCTGGAGGATGAGCAGAGTTAAGGCTCGCTCCTAGCTGGAGCGCATGGTCCGGATTCCGGTCTCCGAGTTTGTAGGGACACTGATGGTCCTGCAGCAGAAACCGGAGGAGGTAGCAGCTGTAAATGCTCTGTTCCCAACTAAGGCTCAGAGGCCCCAGCAGCAACGTGTGTGAGCCAGAAGGAAAAGGCTACGGCTGCCTGCCATACGAGAAAGTTCCAAAAGAGAGTCAACGGGGTAACTCCAGTGAACTCAGTACTGCGAGTGCCTCAGATAAGCGCTAGAACGGAGGCCACACTACCTATCTGCAGAGAGAGAATTCCTAATTTGCTTCCAGGCTGACCAACTCCTCCATCTGTACTCTGGGTCCTGGATGGCACTTACCAAGTACAGGTAAAGGAACTGCACAACTGTGTCTGTAATCTTTCTCCTGCGCCTGGCGTACGGCTCTGCTACATCCTGCACTGCACACCATCTACCAACTCGTTCATCTGCCCTGCGACTACGGCCCTGCCTGTGCAGGGCTTCTACATCTTAGCTGCACCACAACATCTGTCCCAGAGAAGCGACACTGCAGCGCTGGTCAATCTGATCAGAAACCTCAGGTGGCGTCACATATCATTCACCTATAAATGTTATTCACCCCTTTGCATGGACGCCCATCCCTCTGAGACACCGACCCGGTACCAATTAACCCCACTGCCCTGGCTGGCCACCCACACTCCATATCAGATTCATCTTGGACTGGGGAATTCACGATTGGACTTGATAACCCAGGCATGGTATGTGAGAAAGAGCTACATGGACTAATGTGAAGTGTGGCCTGCTGCATCATTCACTTTTGGTGGGGGTGAAGGACACAAGGAAAGGGGTTCTTCCTGACCAGGAGCCAGCACTTCACGACTCAGTGCTTGCATTTTTTGAAACTTCAGAAGAGGAGGGCATATTAGCTGGAGTCTGTTTCGGCAATGTAAGCCAAAACCAGTTCCTGAAGCTCCGGCTTTAAAAGCGGTTAACCTACTCCCAAAAAAGGTAGCCTTCCAGGCCTTCCGGAGCCAGACCATGATGCAGGCTCAATACCTCCTGCCTTAGCTGCTATTGTGCTTTTGCCACTATCAGCAGATGCACCATCACCATCAGTACCAGCTGGAACCCCCACGCCCACGTCCGCGGCCTCTTCTACCATACTTCCAAATTTTGGAGAAAATGTACACAAAATAACATCAGATATGTGGTACTGTATCAGAAGCGTACAGCTGTATAAAGTCAAAGGATAAATGTAAATCTCTGTATATATTTCATGAGTCACACAGAGACGCTCACAGGCTCAGTATGAATTAGACAAGGATATAAAAAGTTGAAAAAGGGTACAGTATCATCAGATAACAGGTATATATAGTATAGTTTAAACATTCTAAATCTCCGTATATAATTCAGGAGGCAGACACAGACGCTCTCAGGCTCAGTATGGATTACAACACAATATAAAAAGCCGTAAAACGGTAATGGATCTGAAGCGTACAGCTGTATACAGTGTAGAGGTCATTGTCAATCTCAGTATTTATTTCCAGAGTCAGAAACAGACTCTCACTTGGTCAGTTTGGATTAGACCAGAATATAAAAAGCAGTAAATGGGTAATGAATCACAAACGTAGAGCTGTATACAGTGCTGGGGTAATTTTTAAATCTACATATAAATTGCAGGAGTAATCCACAGACTCTTACACGCTCAGGATGGATCACACCACAATATAAAAAGAAGATCCGCTAGAAATAATCACACATGTGGGCCAATGTTCCAGGTGTCAATAATACACTTACAGTGGTGGGTGGAGGAAGACTTTCTGGCAGAAAGGGTACAGTATCACCAGATACCAGGTATATATAGCATAGTTTAAACATAAAAAATGTACGTCTATATATCAGGAGTAGTGTTGAGCCAACCCGCTAGTGTTCGAGTTCGGTTCGGTTCGTCGAACAGGAGGCAAGTTTGTCAAATGTTCGTTGAACGTTAAACGAACACCGTCGAACCCCATTGAAAACAATGGCAGGCAAACACAAACACATACAAACACATAGAAAACACATACAAAACATCTTAAAGGAAAAGAAAGGAAATGTAACACCAACTGTTATTCACTGTCCTATTAAGGGAATAGAAGAATCCAGGATATCTATAAACAGAAAGATAGTGAGGAAACACTTAGCTAACCTAAATGAATTCAAGTCTCCAGGTCCAGATGAATTACACCCCAGAGTACTGAAGGAGATAGCAGAAGAAATTTTTGAACCCCTCTCCATAATCTTTGAAAATTCTTGGAGAACAGGAGAAGTGCCAGAAGACTGGAGAAGAGCAAATGTTGTTCCTATCTTCAAAAAGGGGAAGAAGGTGGACCCAGGCAACTATAGGCCGGTGAGTCTGACTTCTATACCAGGAAAGATCTTTGAACAAATTATTAAACAACATGTATGTCAATACCTGGATAAGAATGAAGTGATCAAACAGAGTCAGCATGGGTTTGTAACTAATAAGTCATGTCAGACTAACTTAATTTCCTTCTATGACGGTATCACTGATTGGGTGGATCAAGGAAATGCTGTAGATATAGTATATCTTGACTTCAGCAAAGCATTTGACAAAGTCTCTCATACAATCCTTATTGAAAAAATGACTAAGTATGGAATGGACAAGGCAACTGTTAGGTGGATTCATAACTGGCTTAGTGATCGGACCCAAAGAGTGGTTGTAAATGGCTGCACATCCAGTTGGAAGAATGTCTCAAGTGGGGTACCACAGGGCTCTGTCCTGGGCCCTGTATTGTTCAACATCTTTATCAACGATTTAGATGAAGGAATTGAGGGTAAACTGATTAAATTTGCTGATGACACAAAGCTAGGAGGGATAGCTAATACTAGAGAAGAGAGAGAGAGGATTCAAAAAGATTTAATTAAACTGGAGAAGTGGGCAGCAACTAACAGAATGGTTTTTAACAGGGAGAAATGCAAAGTACTACATCTGGGCAATAAAAATGAAAAAAGCATATATAGAATGGGAGGAATAGGGCTAAGTGACAGCACATGTGAAAAAGACTTGGGTATACTAATAGATCACAGACTGAATATGAGTCAACAGTGTGATGCAGCAGCAAAAAAGGCAAATGCAATTCTAGGATGTATTAACAGAAGCATACAGTCTAGATCACGTGAAGTCATTATTTCCCTCTACTCCTCTTTGGTCAGACCTCATCTGGAATATTGTGTCCAGTTTTGGGCACCACATTTTAAAAAAGACATCAACAAACTGGAGCAAGTTCAGAAAAGAGCGACCAGAATGGTGACCGGTCTGCAAACCCTGTCTTATGAGGAGAGGTTGCAGGATTTGGGAATGTTTAGTTTGCAAAAGAGAAGACTGAGAGGAGACTTAATAGCTGTCTACAAATATCTAAAGGGCTGTCACATTGTAGAAGGATCAACTTTATTCTCATTTGCACAAGGAAAGACTAGAAGCAATGGGATGAAACTGAATGGGAGGAGACACAGATTAGATATTAGAAAAAACTTTTTGACAGTTAGAGTGATCAATGAGTGGAACAGACTGCCATGAGAAGTGGTGAGTTCTCCTTCAATGGAAGCCTTCAAACAGAGGCTGGACAGACATCTGACTGGGATGATTTAGCGAATCCTGCTTTGAGCAGGGGGTTGGACCAGATGGCCCAGGAGGTCCCTTCCAACTCTACGATTCTATGATTCTATGATTCTATGATTCTAAAAGGTGTCCCAAAGCAGACAAAATGCTCAGAAGACACAAATAACATATGGAAAAGGGCAACTACATATAGAAAAGAGGTGGAGGAGAAAAAGGAGGAGGAGGAGACTCAGATATAGGCATGTCATGCCCTTATAAAGTCAAGAAAGGCTGGAATAAAAATCTAAAATAAAAAAATTCTAAAATTCTAAAATCGATGATCATATACTGTTGGACTTCCCAGCATAAATTATGCCAACTGCCGATCGGGCGGCGTTATTCCCACGACCCTCCGAACAGCGTCCATGAAGGCAAAGTGTTTGGTTTCCGGGGGCAGTATGGTTGCAAACCTGAACCTTAAAGGAATGTTCAGAAGGGCACCACCAGGAGTGGAGCCTGTGGCTTAATTGGACTCCACACGGGCAACCTCAACCATGCCAGCCACGGGAAGGATGGACAGATTGCAAGCTTTCTCGATTCTGTGGGTGGTGGTGCATGGCCGTTTTTAGTTGTGAGAGCGAAATTTCAGCTTAATTCTGTTAACGAACGAGACTCCGGCATGCCCCCGCAGTCCGCGTCCAGCTTACTAGAGGGACACACGAGGCTCTGGCACGCGAGATCGGGCAATAACAGGTCTGTCATGCCCTTACATGTCCGGGGCTGCACGTGCGCTACACTGAAAGGACCAGCGTGTGTCGCTTACAGGTGCGGATAACCCGCTGAACCCCGTTAGTGATGGGGATCTGGGATTCCAATTCTTCCCCGTGAATGAGGATTTCCCAGTAAGTGCAGGTCAACCGCAATTCCGGAATTAGGCATAACCGGCATTCCAGAAAGAATATAATAAAGTGTCCAAACCACAGGTGCTGTAGCTTGCTTAACAGCTGGGCAACTCTGCTGAGTAGCAGACAGTGTTTGCATAAACAGGCGGCATAGCTAGGTTCACGGGTGGGCTTCTCTGCTCGGCAGTAGACACAGGTACTAGGCCCAAAAAATTCACTGGGCTAAATGGAGTTAAAAAATGGTTCTTTCATAAACAGGCGGCATAGCTAGGTTCACTGGTGGGCTCCTCTGCTGAGTAGCAGACAGTGCTACAAGGCCCAAGAGGATTTTCTGGACAAGATGCGGTAAAAAATTATTAGAAACACACATGGTGTAGCTCGACTGGTGTACTACACTGCTGGCTATCAGACACCGCTACTATGTCATGAAACTGTCTATTAACATTGAAAACCATTATTAATGTGAAAATAAAATTACGCTTTTGGTGAAGGAACCATTCTCGAATGCAACCTCAAACAGCCGAATTTTAAGCAAAGTGTTCCAGTTCGACGAACGGCTCGAACACCGCCAACAACAGCTCGAATTTTAACTTGGAGAACAGTTCGACTCGAACACCGCTCATCTCTAATCAGGTGGCAGACTCCGACGGTCTCAGGCCCAGTATGGATTCGACAAGATTGTAGAAAATTGAGAAAGGGTACAGTATCACCGGATACCAGGTATATATGGCATAGTTTACATATTAAAAATCTATGTCTATATATCAGGAGGCAGACTCAGACGGTCTCAGGCGCAGTATGGATTCGACATGATTGTAGAAAGTTGAGAAAGGGTACAGTATCACTGGATATCAGGTATATATAGCATAGTTTAAACATTAAAAATCTCTGTGTATATTTCCAGAGTACGACAAAGACACTCACAGCCTCAGTATGGATTAGACAAGAATCTAAAAAGTAGAAAAAGGGTAATGTACTCGAAGCGTACACCAGTATACACTGTTGGGGTATTTTTAAATCTTCATATATATTTCAGTCTCAGTAAGACAGTCCAGACTCTCCGCAAGAGGAAACGAGATGGATAAAAGTACAGACGGAAAGTCGAGTGATTGCAGAAATTTTGGAATTACTAATCACGGGAAAAACTCCCTGGAGAATTTTCAGAGGTGATGCTAAACCTCAATTACTTTGTCTGTGGAGACAGCGAAAACAGTTATTTGTGAAGAAAGGGTTGCTGTATCGCAGTACCGTGGATACCATCACCGTTACTCATCTCCATCAAATTGTGATCACAGGGAGAGAAGTAGACATGATCCTCACTGCCTATCATGATCTGTCAGGTAACTTTGGAGTGCAAAAGATAGGAGACACAGGCAGTAGGCGATTCTATTGGATTGGCATGAGAGGACACATTTAAAAATGTGGACAGGAATGTCACATGTCTATGAGTAGGAAAACTGTGAAAGCTGATGATAAACCACCACTGCATCTCATTGTGAGTCAACGTCCATAACAAATGGAAGCCATTGATCATCTGAAGATAGAGCCCAGCTGGACAGGGCATAGCTACGTCTTAATCATCATCTATCAGTTCACCAAATTTGTAGTGACAGTCCCAGTGAAGGATTTAACAGCCCAGACTACACTGCGGTGGAGCAGGGAGAGGTAAGTATCGCAAGTGCTGGGGCCCTGAGCAAGCAGGGGGGACCCACTTGTGGGAGGCGGTACTGGCACAGGGCCCTTCACAGTACGCCTGTGTGTCTGACGGCTGGTGTGCACCCCCACCGTCAGGGACACTTGATTATACTATGAGGGACCCTGTGCCAGTGCTGTCACCCAAGAGTGGGCCCACCCACCTGTCCAGGGCAACGGCATTCGCTCGGGTCCTTTTTTCTGTCAGGATTGATCCAGCAGCACTGAAGACTCTTTCGGATAGCACACTAGCAGCAGGGCAAGCGAGCTCCTGTAAGGCATATTGTGCCAATTCAGGCCAGGTGTCAAGTTTACAGGCCCAATAGTCAAAGGGGAATGACCTGTGAGGGAGAACATTGATATGTGAGGAGAAGTAGTTTGTAACAATAGTTCACAACTGCTGTCTCCTGTCACTTTCAATCGATGCAGTATTACCAGTCGTGTGAGCGGTACTTGAAAAATCAGTCCACAACATGGTCATGAAACCCCTGTCTCCAATGCCACTTCGGATGTGTGCACCACGAACACCTCTTTCATGTTGCCCCCTACGGCTCGTGGGAGAACCATCACTGCTTCTGTGTGCTGGGAATGCCTCAAACAAACGGTTTACCAGAGTTGCTTGTTTGTTAGTCAATATTAGCTCTAGGTTCTCCTGTGGCATGATGTTTTGGAATTTGCCTTTATAGCGTGGATCCAGGATGCTGGCCAACCAGTAGTCATCATCGTTCATCATTTTGGCAACGCGGGGGTCCCCTTTTTAGGATCTGCAAGGCATAATCACACATGTAGGCCAATGTTCCAGGTATCAATGATGCACTGCGAGTGCTGGATGGAGGAGCACTTTCGGGCAAATCCACATCCCTCCAGTCACGCACAAACCCTATACCTGACCTTGCCACGCCAACATTTTCTCTTGCCCCCTGAGAAGCATCCTCCCCTAAATAATCATCCCCATCATCCTCCTCCTCCTCTTCCTCTTCTTCCTCCACCTCATCCAGGAGAGTTCCCTGACCAGACAATGGCTGACTGTCATCAAGGCTTCCCTCCTCTTCCTCTTCCTCCTTGGCTGCAGACACCTGCTCCTTAATGTGCATCAAAATTTGCATGAGCAGATGCATAAGTGGGATGCTCATGCTTATGATGGCGTCGTCTGCGCTTACCAGCCGTGTGCATTCCTCAAAACACTGAAGGACTTTACAGAGGTCTTTCAGCTTTGACCACTGCACACCCGACAACGCCATGTCTGCCCTCAAACTGCCTGCCTGTGTATCCTCCCAAAAATGCATTATAGCCTGTCTCTGTTCGCACAGCCTCTCAACCATGTGCAGGGTGGAGTTGCACCTTGTTGCAATGTCGATAATTAGGCGGTGCTTGGGAAGGTGGAGCAATCGCTGCAGCTTCTGCATACGACTGGAGTGTACGGGCGACGGGCGGATGTGCGAGCACAGTCTTCGCACCTTATGGAGCAGGGCTGTTAACTCCAGACAATTATTGAGGAAGCACTGCACCACGAGGTTCAAGGTGTGAGCCAGGCAAGGTATGTGTCTGAGTTTTGAAAGGGCTATGGCTGCCACAAAATTCTGGCCGTTATCACTAACTACCTTGCCTGCCTCAAGATGTAGACTGCCCAGCCATGACTCAGTTTGTTGCTGCAAGTAGTCAGCCAGTACCTCCACGGTGTGTCTGCTGTCACCCAAACACATCATCTTCAACACAGCCTGCTGACGCTTACCACTAGCTGTTCGATAGTGGGGCACCTCATGTGCAACACTGGCAGCTGCAGATGGAGTGCTCGTGTGACTGCACTCTGTGGACGAGCTTTCGCTTCTGGAGGAGGAGGAGGAGGAGGGTCGAACGCCTACAGCCAACTGTTTCCTATACCGTGGGCTAGGCAGCACTGTCCCACCGCCGCTGTCCCCTGTGGACCCTGCATCCACCACATTAACCCAGTGCGCAGTGATGGACATGTAAAGGCCCTGGCTATGCCTACTGGACCATGCATCTGTTGTGAGGTGCACCTTTCCACTCACTGATTGCTTGAGTGCATGGACAATGCGGTCTTTCACATGCAGGTGGAGGGCTGGGATGGCTTTTCGAGAAAAGAAGTGCCGACTGGGTAGGTCATAGCGTAGTACTGCATAGGCCATAAGCTCGCAGAAAGCTTCGCTTTCAACCAACCGGTAGGGCATCATCTCTAACGAGATTAGTTTGGCAATGTGGGCGTTCAAACATAGTGTATGCGGATGAGAGGATGAGTACTTTCTTGTTCTACTGAGAGTCTGGTAGGGTGAGCTGGACTTGAGAGCTGCATATGGTGGAATTAGCGGTGGATATGGCGGACTGAGAGAGGGTTGGTGATGGTGATGGAGTTGGTGGTCTTGCTGATGGCCTAGATTCAGTCTTTCGTAGCAATAACATTGTGATTCCCTGACTGCTTTGGCCTTGCAACGACACCTCAACATTTGCTGCTGGTGGTGTGCTAACCAGTGGGCTTACAGTGGGGGAAGCGATATAGCGTTGCAGACTACCTTCATTCAGAGCAGGTGCAAATGTGGTATGTGAGGTTTGGTAGTCCGTCCACGCTTGCAAGTGCATGGTGGTTAAATGTCTAAGCATGCAACTGGTATTCAAATTTCTCAGATTTTTCCCTTTGCTAAAGGTCTTTGCGCACTTCTTACAGATAACCTTTGCCTGATCATTAGGATTTTGTTCAAAAAAGTGCCACACTGCACTCTTCCTACTATGGAAGACATTTTGAGGCCTTGCATGCTGTGCTAATTTGACCATCTGGCCAAGCTGTCCTGCAACTCTTTTGGCTTTTGTAACCTGTTTTTGGACTACTACTGGCCTGCCAGATAACAGCTGTTGCGATGTCGATGCCTGCTGCGGATTCTCCTCCTCCTCTTCTGAGCTATTGGCAGCGGCACCCTCTTCCCCCAATGGATGCCAATCTGGGTCATCAACTGGGTCATCCATCACCTCCTCTTCAATTTCATGTGCATCTTCCTCGGTGTCACCGTGTAATGTGGTTATCATGATCCATGCTGGATTGTGACAGATAAAAGCACTAGTAACCTTTTTTTTTTCCTTAAGCTGTGTGCTTAAAGTTAGTTTTGCCCCCGGTGGTCATTAGGGTCATTGCACTGTGGTGGTTTCAGTTCTAGTTTTGCCCCCGGTGGCCATTAGGGTCTTTGCACTCTGGTTACTTTAGTTTAGTGCACGTGATTATGAAGCAGGTGTGATTGCTCTGGCTCTTACCTATAAAAGAGTGTCAGGTGGTTGCAATCACTGTTGGTGATATTGGTCTTTTCCAACCATCCTTGGTGAAGGAAGGAACTTGAGAAGAGTCCCGGGCAGCTCAGTCAGAATCCTGGAGTGGCAGCTATGGTGTCAGCGAGGAGTTCTTGCAAAGCTTGGTGGAGTGGCAGCTAGGGTGAAAGCTGCACTCAGATGCTCTACTCTGTTGCTGGAAAGCTGCACTTGGATGCTGGACTCTGTTGCTGTAAAGCTGCAATCAGATGTGAGACTCTGTTGCTGGAAAGCTGCACTCAGGTGTTGGATCCGGTTGGAGGAAAAGATGCACTCAGGTGTCAGACTCTGTTGCTTGGAGCATTAGCAACAGAGCAAAGCTAAGTGGTGTTTCCCTGTTTGTCACTTTCCTCAATGTGTGTTTCAGTGCAGTTGTGGGATTAGTTTCTGCACCGTCCACTTCACTAGTAAGGGATTGGTTCAGGGCGAGCTAGGGATTTCAGGTATCTTGATCGGCGCCCGGTGCAGAACTGGCCTAGGTATCGTTAGGAGTGTAGAGACACTGACTCAGGGGAGTGCAGGAGGTCTCCACGTCCCCGTTCCCTATCGCAGAGCCATCATTGTAATTGTTTTCCTGGTTTTCCCCTTCATTCTGAAATTCACCCTGCTGGAGGCGGTGTATCCAGACATACGTGTACTACTGAAATTCGCCTGCTGGAGGCGGTGTATCCGGCTGCATGTTCTATTATTTAAATTCACCCTGCTGGAGGCGGTGTATCCAGGGTCATGCATGTCATAAAAATTCGACCTGCTGGAGGCGGTGTGTGCAGTCACACGTGACCATGACAGTGGTATAGTATGCGGGAAGGGGCACCTGAGTTTCATCAGGGTCAGATTCTGGCTCAGTACACTGCGAGGACAATGTAGTGCTCTGAGTGGATGTACCAGCAGAAAAATCTAGCAGTGGCTGTGCATCAGTGCAGTCCATGTCAGATTCATCTTGGACTGGGGAATTCACGATTTGACTTGATAACCCCGGCATGGTATGTGAAAAGAGATCCATGGAGTAATCTGTAGTGTGGCCTGCCGCATCCTTCACTTTTGGTAGGGGTGAAGGACACAAGGAAAGGTGTTGTTCTTGACCAGGAGCCTCCACTGACGATTCAGTGCTTTTATTTTTTGAAACTTCAGAAGAGGAGGCGATAGAGCTGGAGGCTGTGTCAGCAATGTAAGCCAAAATTTGTTCCTGAAGCTCCGGCTTTAAAAGCAGTTTACCTACTCCCAGAAAAGGGAGCCTTCGTGGCCTTGTGGAGCCAGATGATGACGCAGGCTCAACACTTCCTGCCTTAGGTGCTATTGTGCTTTTGCCAGTACCAGCAGATGCACCACCACCACTATCTGTACCAGCTGGCAACCCCCGCCCACTTCCATGGCCTCTTCCACCATACTTCCTCATTTTTGGGAAAATGTACCCAAAATATCACCAGCTATATGGTTCTGTAAAATATGGTACAAGGTGTATATAGTATTGGGGAAAATTTGAATCTCCCTAGAGATTTTAGGAGGCTGAACAATTATCTCAGGCCCACTATAGATTAAACGTCAATGTAACAGGCTGAAATTGGCTGGTGTATGACAAGGTACAAAGTGTATATAGCATTGGGGAGAATTTGAATCTCCCTAGAGATTTTAGGAGGCTGAACTATTATCTCAGGCCCACTATAGATTACACCTCAATGTAACAAGCTGAAATAGGCTGGTGTATGACAAGGTACAAGGTGTATATAGTATTGGGGAGAATTTGAATCTCCCTAGAGATTTTAGGAGGCTGAACTACTATCTCAGGCCCACTATAGATTACACCTCAATGTAACAGGCTGAAATTGGCTGGTGTATGACAAGGTACAAGGTGTATATAATATTGGGGAGAATTTGAATCTCCCTAGAGATTTTAGGAGGCTGACGATGCTCTCAGTCCAAGTATGGCAGCAGGCAGCCTAATAAGCAGGACTGCTGCACACAAAAGTGAGGAAAAATGAACGCTTGGTAACAGCGTGTGCAGAAAAGAGGAAGTAAAGTAATTTTGCTTTTAAAAAAGCAGTTTGCACAGCAGTGTGCAAACAGCAGTGCAGCTATCAGGGAGCCTTATAAGGCAGCCTAATATCCAACAGAGCTGATGCACAAAAATATATCCTCCCCTGTCACTGCACACAAACGGTTGTGTTGTACAGTGAAAATCGCTAGCAACAGAAGCAGTTTTTTTTCTTCTTCCCTGCCTAACGCTCTCCCTTATTCAGAATCAGCAGCAGCAACCTCTCCCTATGCTAAGATCGGCAGAAGTAAGATGGCGGTCGGCGTGCATGCCCTTTTATAGCCCCTGTGACGCCACACAAAGCAAGCCAATCACTTGCATGCCCTTCTCAAAGATGGTGGTGACCGCTTCCCATGTCAACGCGTTGCCCACAGTGTGCGTCCTCCATCATTGGCTGAAAAAGGGCGCTGGAAGCATCATTTGAAACGCGACTTTGGTGCTCTGGTCGCCGACCTCATGGCCGATCTCACGCTATGGTCGGGTTTCGTTTCATGAAACCTGACTTTAGCGAAAGTCGGCGACTTATGAATTTGACCGACCCGTTTCGCTCAACTCTACTGATTGTACCTCACTCACTCAGAGAAGAGCGGAGTAGAATTGAAAAAGCCATACACCTGACAACTCTGCTATTAACAGTGGAAAGGAAGAACAAAGACAAAAAAAAATCAGTGACTTTGAAAACTTAGGTAAGAAAGTGAAAGAACTGGGAGCACAGGTGGTCTTCTCTTCCATCCTCCCAGTGGATGGCCATGGAACAAGGAGGTGGAATAAGATTCTGCAGGTGAACAACTGTCTACGTTGATGGTGCCGTCAGCAAGGATTTGGATTTCTGGATCATGGAGTGAATTACCTATACGATGGACTACTTGCTAGAGATGGGGTGCACCTTACGAAGACTGGAAAACATGTATTTGGAAGTCGCCTTGCTACACTCATCACTAGAGCATTAAACTAGAACAATGTAGGAAGAGAAGCAAAAAGGCCAGAAAAAGCCATACACCTGACAAATGCTATTGAGAACTCTGCTATTAGAAGTGGAAAGGAAGAACAAAGACAAAAGAATCTAAATAATAAAAATATTGGATAAAGAGAAACCAATCACAAACTGAAATGTTTCTGTACTAATGCACAAAGCATGGGAACAAACAAGGAGAATTGGAACTACTAACGCAGGAAAAGAAATATGATGTCATTGGAATCACTGAAACTTGGTGGGACAATACACATGATTGGAATACAAGGCTAGAAGGATACAACTTATTTGCTAGAAACAGACTTGAAAAACGAGGAGGAGGTGTCGCATTGTATGTTAGAAACACGTATATCTGCACAGAGATTGAAGCTTCAGAGACTGGGAGTTCTGTGGAAACTGTTTGGGTAAGAATACAAGGACAGAACAATGGAAAGAAATGTAGGCATTTACTACAGGCCGCCTGTGCAAGCTGAAGATATGGATGAACTCTTTATGCATCAAATGGCCAATCTCTAAAAAATATGACATAGTTGTCATGGGAGATTTCAACTATCCTGACATTTGTTGGGAATCTCTTTCAGGCAAAACTAACAGGTCAAGGAAATTCTTATCCTCTCTTGCTGACAACTTTATCTTCCAAAAAGTAGGGAAGAAAACAAGGGAATCTGCTACCTTGGATCTAATCCTTATAAACAGGGAGGAAATAGTTGAGGAGGTAAAAGTGGCTGGGACCCTAGGAGGTAGCGACCATGCTATTTTAGAATATTGGATAACTAGAGGAGGAAGACCTGTGAAGACTCAGACGTCAAAGTTAGATTTCAGAAAGGCAGATTTTAAGGGATTCAGAAAGAGAATTGGAGGGATCCAATGGCTGGATATCCTTAAGGACAAAAATGTCCAGGAAGGATGGGAAATCTTGAAAAATGAAATTCTCAAAGCACAATTGTTAACAATTCCGAAAAGAGGGAAGAATAGGAAGCATTTAAGGAAACCAGGATGGATGAATGCAGAACATAAGCACATGCTAAAAAGGAAGAAAGAAATGTTTATAAAATGGAAAGAGGGAGGCATATCTAAAGAAAAATATAATGCGGTCTGCAGAACCTGCAGGGCAAAAATCAGATTACTAAAGCTGACAATGAATTGAGGCTTGCAAGAGACCTCAAAAGCAATAATAAAAGATTTTGGGGATATGTCAAAAGTAAAAGAAAAGTCAAAGATGCTATAGGATTTTTACAGGATAAAAATGATGAAATGGTAAGATAGGATGTTTAGAAGGCCGAACTTTTAAATTCCTATTTTGCATCTGTTTTCTCTCAAAAAGGAAATGTAACATCAACTGTTCTTCATAATTTTTGCCAGGGGTTGTATGTTAGAAAAGCACATATCTGCACAGACATTGAAGCTTCAGAGACTGGGAGTCCTGTGGAAACTGTTTGGGTAAGAATACAAGGAGAGAACAACACAAAGGACACCATTGTAGGCATTTACTACAGGCCGCCTGTGCAAGCTGAAGATAAGGATGAATTCTTTATGCATCAAATGGCCGAGTTCTCCAAAAAATATGACATAGTGGTTATAGGAGATTTCAACTATCCAGACATTTGTTGGGATTCTTTCTCAGGCAAAACTAACAGGTCAAGCAAACTCTTATCTCTTACTGACAACTTTATGTTCCAAAAGGTAGGGGAGAAAACAAGGGGATTTGCTACCTTGGATCTAATCGTTATAAACAGGTAGGAAATGGTTGAGGAGGTAACAGTGGCTGGGACCCTAGGAGTTAGTGACCATGCTATTTTAGAATTTTGGATAATTAGAGGAGGAAGACCTGTGAAGACTCAAATTTCAAGGTTAGATTTCAGAAAGGCAGATTTTAAGGGACTCAGAAAGAGAATCGGAGGGATCCAATGGCTGCCTATCCTTTAAGGACAAAAATGTACATGAAGGATGGGAAATTTTGAACAATGAGATTCTCAAAGCAAAATCGTTAACATTTCCGAAAAGAGGGAAGAATAGGAAGCATTTAAGGAAACCAGGCTGGATGAACACAGAACGTAAACACATGCTAAAAAGGAAGAAAAAAAGTTTATCAAATGAAAAGAGGGAGGCATACCTAAAGAAGAATATAATATTGTCTGCAGAACCTGCAGGGGACACATCAGGCTAGCTAAAGCTGACAAAGAATTAAGGCTTCCAAGAGACGTCAAAAGCAATAAGAAAGGATTTGGGGGATATCTCAAAAGTAAAAGAAAAGTCAAAGATGCTATAGGATTTTTGCAAGACGAAATGGTAAGAAAGGATGTTGAGAAGGCCAAACTTTTAAATTCCTATTTTGCATCTGTTTTCTCTCAGAAAGAAAATGTAACATCAACTGATCTTCACTGTCCTATTAAAGGAAGAGAAGAATCCAGGCTATCTAAAAACAGAAAGATAGTGAGGGAATACTTAGCTAACATAAATGAATTCAAGTCTCTAAGTCCAGATGAATTACACCCCAGAGTACCGATGGAGATAGCAGAAGAAATTTTTGAACCACTCTCAATAATCTTTGAAAATTATTGGAGATCAGAAGTCTCAGAAGACTGGAGGAGAGCAAATGTTGTTCCTATCTTCAAAAAGGGAAGAAGGTGGACCCAGGGAACTATAGGCCGGTGAGTCTTCTATACCAGGAAAGATCTTTGAACAACTTATTAAACAACATGTATGTATATACCTGGATAAGAATGATGTGATTAACCAGAATCAGCGTGAGTTTGTAACTAATAAGTCATGTCAGACTAACTTAACCCCTTAATGACCGCCAACTCGTCTTTTAAATGACCTGAGATATAAAAGAATAGCATACCCATACAGGTGACAATCAAGCAGCTGTTGACTGTACACTATAGCTGACAACTTGCTGTATCAGCCACGGTCATTGTTGGCATCGTCCATATCTGTTTAACCACTAAGATGCTGCTGTCAATAATGACTATATCATATAAATGGTTAAAAGAGTGTGGGGGCTTCCTCTTTATCCTCATCAGCACCCTGAGATCATAATTGTATAGTTCTGATGTTTGCCATGGCAGTTCATGGCCAAATAATGGCCTTAGAGTCTCACGGCTATAGTGGCCTGTTCAGAAGTTACTGACATTTAGGTGGTAAAAAATACACTTTTTCATTTATATCATGCCACTTTGTATTAATTCCTGAAAAGCACCTGAAGGGTTAATAAACTACCTGACAGTAGTTTTCAGAATGTCAGGGGGTGCTGTTTTTAAAATGTTATCACTTTTGGGGGTTTTCCAAAATGTAAGACCCTAAAAGTCACTGCAAACCTGGATAGGTCCCTAAAAAAAAAATTTTGTAAATTTCCATGCAAAAATGAAAAATTGCTGCTACATTTTTAAACCTCCTAAAATGCTAACAAAATAAAATAACATTTTACAAATGGTACTGATGAAAAGCAGACATGTGATAAATGTTATTTATTAATGTTTTGCTATGGTATGACTATCTGAATTAAAGGGATAATCATTCAAAGTTTGAAAATTGCTAATTTTTTCACTTTTCTGTCAAATTTCTGATATTTTTTATAAACAAACACAAAACATATCAATCTAAATTTACTAGTATCATAAAGTATAATGTGTCACAAAAAACAATCTCAAAACCACTAGAATTTGTTGAAGCGTTGCAGAGTTAATACCACATAAAGTGACACTGGTCAGATTTTTAAAAGTTAGCTCTGTCACTATGGCCTCTTTCACACTTCAGTTTTTTACAATCAGTCACAATCCGCCAGGTTTTTAAAAAAACGGATCCTCAATTTTTTTTTGAGGATCCGTTTTTTTCCCCCATTGACTTGCATTAATGGCGGATTGTGACGGATTGCTGTCCGTTGCTTCCGTTTTTTTTGAGGATCCGCCAAAAGTTGCTGTCCGTCACCATCCTCAAATATTTCCCAACGGAGCTTGTAACGTTTTTTTTCTGGCGGATCCTCCAGACACTCATTTAACCCGAAATTCTTTCTGGGTGCCGGACAAAAAAAATTCTCTCTCTCTCTCTCTCTCTCTCTCTCTCCTTTTCCCGGCCAGCGGTTCCTTTAAATTTCCTCATTTTCAGGATCCGTCTGAAAACGGATCCTGTGCCATCCGTTCACATCAGTTGAGAACGGATCCGCTTCTCTGACTTTTTGGCGGATTTGAACTGATGCAAAAAAACTGAAGTGTGAAAGAGGCCTAAGGGGTTAATTTCCTTCTATGACAGAATCACTGACTGGGTGGATCAAGGAAATGCTATAGATATAGTATATCTTGATTTCAGCAAAGCATTTGACAAAGTATCTCATACAATCCTTATTGAAAAAATGACTAAGTATGGAATGGACAAGGCAACTGTTACGTAGATTCATAACTGGCTCTGTGTTCGGACTGAAAGAGTGGTCGTAAATGGCTGCACATACAGTTGGAAGAATGTCTCAAGTGGGATACCACATGGCTCTGTTCTGGGCCCTGTATTGTTCAACATCTTTATCAATGATTTAGATGAAGGAATTGAGGGTACACTGATTAAATTTGCTGATGACACACAGTTAGAAGAGATAGCTAATACTAGAGAAGACAGAGAGAGGATTCAAAAAGATATAAATAAACTGGGGCAGTGGGCAGCAACTAACAAAATGGTTTTTAACAGGGAAAAATGCAAAGTACTACATCTGGTCAACAAAAATGAAAAAAGCATATACAGCATGGGAGGATTAGGGCTAAGCAACAGCACATGTGAAAAAGACTTGGGTATAATAATAGATCATAAACTAAACATGAGTCAACAGTGTGATGCAGCAGCAAAAAAGGCAAATACAATTCTGGGATGTATTAACAGAAGCATACAGTCTAGATCATATGAAGTCATTATCCCCTTTTACTCCTCTTTAGTCAGACCTCATCTGGAATACTGTGTCCAGTTTTGGGCACCACATTAACCACACAATGACCGTCAATGACATGGAGTTCAGCAAAGGGTGGCAGACATAGAGGAAGTGAGAAGTACTCGCAATACAGTCGAGACAGGAGCGTGATATTATCAAAGCTATAGTACCTGATGTATAGCATGAACTGTAGGTGTTGGTGAAGAGAAGCAGAGCTGTGTTCGATATGCTAGACAGCACCCAGAGCAATATGGAACAACATACAGCTCTGGCAAAAATTAAGAGACCACTTGCAAATGTTCAGTTTGTCTGATTTTTCTCTTTATAGCTATATTTTTGGGTAAAATGTAAATTATTTTAGTCTATAAACTTCTGACAACATGTCTCCGAATTTCCAAACAATACATTTTGTTCTTTTTTTCTGAAAAGGAGAAATGGTTAAAATTTAAAAAAAAAAAAACAGTTCATAATAATTTAGAAACAACAATACTAATGTTTTAACTCAGGAAGAGTTCAGAAATCAATATTTTGTGGAATAGCCATGATTTTTAATCACAGCTTTCAGGCGTCTTGGCATGCTTGTCACAAGTCTTTCACACTGCTTCTGGCACAAAAATTAAGCAGTTCTTTGTTTGATGGCATGTGACTATTCATCATTCTCTTGATTATATTCCAGAGGTTTTCAATGGGGTTCAGGTCAGGAGAATGGCCTGCCCACGACAGGGATTTGATGTGGTGGTCTCTTAATTTTTGCCAAAGCTATATCTGAACAGCAATGAAAGCAGAGTGGAACAGCAGAGCTGGGTATGCTAGATGGCAATTGGAGCAGCGTTGATCAGCAGGGTTGAATGTGGTGGACAACCCCTTGGACATGAAATTGGAGAGCTAAGTGTGCAAATGGTACGCTGGAAGTGAAATAGCAGAGCTGAGTTTGCAGGACAGCATCTTGGTATAGCAGAGCCATATGGGTGCAACAGAGCTGGGTTTTTTCTGGATTCTTGGGGTCAGATATATAGCTGAGTCTAGCTTGACACAAAACGAAAACACATGACCATAGTCCAATCAATAAAAATGTATATATTTTATTAGATAATACAATAAAAACAAGGTTAATTCAAAAAGAGGCAAAGCATCAAGTATACATAATCATCTGGTTAGAAATTGAGGGGTCAGCTAACCATAATCTTGAAAGGAGGTTGTATATATGTGTAGGATCCCATACATCAAAAAATTAAAAATAATTAGCTTTTGTGACCACTAAAAATTAGTGTACAGAATCATGATATGCTCATGAAACAATAGCGTTGCATAAAAAATAATAATATATATATTAGTGTCGTGAAAAAAAGGTGTGTTACCACAACAACATAACAATAAAAACAAAAATAATAATAATAATGATAATAAAGTGCAATAAGTGTACAACCAAAGGAGACAATAAATGTAATAAATAAAAAATAAAAAATAAAGTGCAAAGTGCAGTGATGTCCAGCAGGGGTTGCTACACATAGATAAAATTATGATCTTGTGACCATGACCATATACCCCTTATCAAGTGAGAGCATAAAGAGGCGTAATTAGGAGATAAGACTACCACAGTAAATGATAAAACAATCAGGAAACAACAAGGCGAAGGCAATTGGCCGAAACGCGCGTTGGGGAAGGGCAGCTACCTCTGGCGTGCAGGAGCATTTACAATCCACAGGTATAATTATTCAATGGTATAATTGGGTTGTTGGCAGTAACCTTGTTGTTTCCTGATTGTTTTATCATTTACTGTGGTAGTCTTATCTCCTAATTACGCCTCTTTATGCTCTCACTTGATAAGGGGTATATGGTCATGGTCACAAGATCATAATTTTATCTATGTATAGCAACCCCTGCTGGACATCACTGCACTTTGCACTTTATTTTTTATTTTTTATTTATTACATTTATTGTCTCCTTTGGTTGTACACTTATTGAACTTTATTATCATTATTATTATTATTTTTGTTTTTATTGTTATGTTGTTGTGGTAACACACCTTTTTTTCATGACACTAATATATATATTATTATTTTTTATGCAACACTATTGTTTCATGAGCATATCATGATTCTGTACACTAATTTTTAGTGGTCACAAAAGCTAATTATTTTTAATTTTTTGATGTATGGGATCCTACACATATATACAACCTCCTTTCAAGATTATGGTTAGCTGACCCCTCAATTTCTAACCAGATGATTATGTATACTTGATGCTTTGCCTCTTTTTGAATTAACCTTGTTTTTATTGTATTATCTAATAAAATATATACATTTTTATTGATTGGACTATGGTCATGTGTTTTCGTTTTGTGTCAGATTAGGTTTATGACTGTCCTTTTGCTATAATATAGTCTGGGGTGGTGTATGTACCAAGTTTACAATTTTGATTGGTCTCCCACTATATCCCCTTTTAATTGCTGAGTCTAGCTTGGCAGCTGGGTTTGTCTGAAGACACACATGGGGTTGTAGCTGTAGCAGAGCCAGAAGGTGCCACAGAGCGCAATTAGCTATTAAACACACTAAGATTAGATGTACCAGAGCTCAGGAATGAGGTAGAGGTGGGTTAATCAGAAGACAAACCTTTTTCAGTTTGCATAGGAAGGGTAGGTTCATATAACCGTATAAATAATCATTCAGAATTTCATCCAGAAAAGTGGGGACAATTTTTTTGTCACTTGTCATCCGTGGGCAGCGCATGTGCAATGTGCTTTTTTACAGCAGCTATTAATAATTTTCAAGGCCATTTACAGTTTCATATGTTACAGAATACAATGTATCCATAAATATCAGATGCTATAATGTGGCATCTGATTTTTTTGCACACTCATAGACTTGAATGGGTGAGTCTCATCCAAGTTATCGAGGAAACGCGAGCATGCTGCAATTTTTTTCACATGCCGATTCTGTCAGTCAAAAATATCTGTCATCTGCACTGCTTCACTGAATAACATTGGTCCGCATGCGATATATTTTTTTCAACTGATAGCACTTGGTCCAAAACTACAATCGTGTGCACGAGCCCAATGGTGCAAATTAAAAGCTGAAGATCTCCAAGCCCAAACTCCAATATCTAAAACTCTACTAACCAAAAGCACACGAAAAGGCAGTTTCATATGCTCAAAAACAAATAACTAAGCCACAGAAGTTAGGAGATTCTGGTCTGTGGAGTGATGAAACAAAGCTGGAATTTATGGGGCGTATGCATCAGCAGTATACCTGGAGGAGTACAAATGAAGCAATTGTTGCAAAGAAAACCATGCTTACAGGGAAGCATGGTGAAAGGTCATTGATGCTCTGGTGCTGCTTTGCTTTCTTTAGCACTGAAAACCTGAAGTGCATGAATGGCAGGATGGATTCAAGTTACCCTTGGAAAAAGAACACTACACCATCTAAGAGGAAGCCAATGCTTGAGTGCCATTAGATCTTTCAACAGGACAATAATCCCAAGTATACCTCAAAGTCCACCACTGCTTGATTTCAGAAGAAATCCTGGAAGATTCTGGCCAAGCATTCCTGTGCATAAGGTTGTATGGCTAGATAGCTGTTGGCCGAACGATCATTTGGCTGACAGCTATATAATGTCTATAGCCAGATTAATGTTAAAATCTGCGGCCAAATCTATGATAAAATATGATACTGATAAAGCAGAATGTGTCATGTTGTATGCAAATAGCCAAAATGATAAATTATGCAAAAAAAAAAGAAAAACAAAAAAACAAAAACAAATTAATGAGAAATATACTTATCTATAGCATGATAAAAACATAACATCTATCTTGATTAAAATGATCCATAGTCCTTTGTGTAACCCCAGTGCCAATAAACAATGTCATTTGTCATACTAATTACAGTCTGTTATTCAGGCCTTTCGGTGTGCAAACATTTTGCAACAGAGTAATCAGTTAGTGACTAAAAACTGGCAAGAGCACAGCTAGTTAAAATAAAGCACTGGCAGTGAGTTACATATAAGAAGTACCAAATATGTGGGCACTGATGCCAACATTTGTATACAGTTTCCAAGGATACTTTGCTGAAGGTAACGTCATCTGTGCACATTGCAGAGTTTTTCAGCTTGAGCTCGAGTCAACATTAGTGTTACACAGTAATAGAATTAGTCGGCATTGTATGCTAAGCACTACTATTCATTGTAAGAAAATGCAACTTGCACAATTTACAAAGCTTTACAGTCAAACGTGTGCAAATATATACACCAGGCTACAGGAAGCTGGACGATCTCCCAGGTGGGCATCTGAAGATAAATCACAAGATGATGCTGTTATCCAGAAACATTGTACAGGATTTCTTTCCTGTAACAGATACATGTTGGTGGGGTTTGAGGGACCCAGTCTGTACATCAAAACCTCCTGCTCAATCTCACAGTGCCTCATTGGTTACCACTAGTGAGGAGAGAGTATACTCATTGCTCGGGTTTTCCCAAGCATGCTCGGGCAATCTCTGAGTATTTGGAAGTGCTCGGAGATTTAGTTTGTGTCGCTGTAGCTGCATGATTTGCGGCTGCTGGACAGGCTGAATGCATGTGAGGATTGCCTTTTTGTTAGGGAATCCCCACATGTATTCAGGCTGTCAATCAGCCACAAATCATGCAGCTACGGCGACACAAGCTAAATCTCAGAGCACGCCAAAATACTGGGAGGAAACCTGAGCATGCTCGGGAAACCCGAGCAACGAGCATACTCGCTCATAACTAGTCACCACTGTTCCTTTGCAGCACCGGGGTCCTGAATTCCAATAACACCAGACAACATCTTCAAGGAGTATGAATGTTCTCCCTATATTTGTGTGATTTTCGTCCGGGTTCTCCGGTTTCCGTTTTGGGATACTAATAGGGAATTTAGATTGTGAGCCCCAATAGAATTAATGGTGCTATATAAATGAGTAAAATAAATAAATCTCTCCAATGTATTTTTTTCTTTTCCATCTCCCATTTATCATTCTTCATTTCTATTTTTCTGGGCCTGCGATGATGTCAGGGTCACGTGATCAGCCCATGTGATGTCTATCTCACTGGTGGGAGGGGTTGGGCCCTATGTAATGGAGGTTGGTAATTGCCACAGTGTGAGTGTGTTTCTGGAAGCTACAGGAACTTGGCTGCACTCAGCCTGAAACTTGTATACAGGGTCCCCATGCTGCAGGACTATAGCAGCAAGACTCGGAAGAACCCCGGGAATGGCACCTGGCGGATGCCGCAGGACCTGGCAGCCGCTTAGTTAAGCCCGTCCTTGTAAGGGGTGAGTCTGGGACCAGTGGTTCTCCAAGCTGGAGTATGTGTATGGTTTTTTCCTTACGTTCTGTTAACCTGCTGATTACTAAGTGAAATAAACCACTGAAACTGGACTTTATGCCTGTATGTTGCCTCATTACTGCCACCCTGCCATTACCTACCAGAGCGAATCCCTACAGTACAAAAATAAAATGAATGTCTAGCTCACCAGTCTACTTCTTGTATAGGTGCATGGTCACATAAGCGTGTGGGTAATGAACATAGAAAGGATATATAGCACTCCACGAATGAACTTGAAAAACTTCTGTTCAGCAAAAATCAATAATTTTGATTGCAACTGTATAGATATTTTTTTTAAAGTTGACTACCCACCACTTTAATCTTGGCCCATGACTTTTCAGCCTTAGCTCATAACATTCAGACTAAATGTTATCATCAAATATATGATTTGTTGTTTCAAGCAGGCTTTTTAAAATCGATTTTAACCTTTTTAAAACATAGGATCCAATTCATCAAAGTCACAATGTTTATGAGCAATCTGCAAAAATAGTGACTTCGAGCCACTTTGGGTCAGGTCCAACAAAATGGGTGGAGTTGGGGAGGGACGGGGGGTGACTGCACCCCTGCCTCCATCAAATTCTTCAAATCTAGAGTAACATTTATAACTCAGCACTCAGAAGCGCACTCCACTTACTAAAGGCGCCAAATTCTTTAAGTGGTATGCGCCTTTTAATAAATTCAGAACTGTGTGCTCTGTGAAGACTGACATAGCGAGAACTTTGCCACTCTAGATGAGTCAACCCTATTGTATTTCTATTTTTTATGGCACAATCTACAGTATATATATAAACGCCTTATCATGTCTGTCTGTTACCGAAATCGCGGGTCGCTGAGTGGTCTCGGCCGCCAGGCCTCGACCAATCAGCGACATGCGCAGCTGTTTGTAAGCTGCACCTGCCGCTGATTGGTCAGCGGCGGGCGCAGTCGGGCGCAGCGTTCAATGGGGCGGCAGGCCTTGATCTGTAAAAAAGAGAATTAAAATAAAAAAAATGTTATTCTCACCTTCCAACGGCCTCCGATCTTCTTTCCACGCGCCCGGCCTCACGGTCCCAGTAATGCCTTGCGCCTTAGACCGGAGATGACATCACTTGCGAGAGTGCGACGTCATCAGCAGTGTTTCGCGCAATACATTACTGGGACCGCGAGGCCGGGCACGTGGAAAGAAGATCGGAGGCTGTCGGAAGGTGAGTATATTACTATTTTTTTTTAACAGAGACCACGCATACCAGGAAAGGGGGGTGAGGGGGACCATGCATACCAGGAAAGAGGGGTGAGGGTGACCATACATACCAGCAAAGGGGGTGAGGGGGACCATGCATACCAGCAATGAGGGGGAGGGGGACCATGCATACCAGCAATGGGGGGAGGGGACCATGCATACCAGCAATGGGGGGAGTGGGACCATGCATACCAGCAATTGGGGGAGGGAGGGGGGCCATGCATACCAAAAAGGGGGTGAGGGGGTCCATACATACCAGCAAAGGGGGTGAGGGGGACCACGCATACCACCAATTTTGGGAAGAGGGCCCATGCATACCAGGAAAGGGGGGTGAGGGTGACCATGTATACCAGAAAAGGGGGGGTGAGGGTGACCATGCATACCAGGATAGGGGGGTGAGGGTGACCATGCATACCAGGAAAGGGGGGTGAGGGTGACCATACATACTAGCAAAGGAGGTGAGGGGGACCATGCATACCAGCAATGGGGGGGAAGGAGGGGGGCCATGCATACCAGGAAAGGGGGGTGAGGGTGACCATACATACCAGCAAAGGGGGTGAGGGGGACCATGCATACCAGGATAGGGGGGTGAGGGTGACCATGCATATCAGGATAAGGGGGTGAGGGTGACCATGCTTACCAGGAAAGAGAGGTGAGGGGACCATGCACACCAGGAAAGGGGGGTGATGGGACTATGCATACAAGGAAAGGGAGGTGAGGGGGCCATGCATACCAGGAAAGAGGGGTGACGGGACCATGCATACCAGGAAAGGGGGGAGGGGACCATGCATACCAGCAATGGGGAGGAGGGGGGCCATGCATACCAGCAGTGGGGGGAGGGGAACTATGCATACCAGCAATGGGGGGGAGGGGGACCATGCATACCAGCAATGGGGGGAGGGGGACCATGCATACCAGCAATGGGGGGAGGGGGACCATGCATACCAGCAATGGGGGGAGGGGGACCATGCATAACAGGAAGGGGGGAGGGAGGGGGACAATGAATACCAGAAAAGGGGGGTGAGGGTGACCATACATACCAGCAAGGGGGGGTGAGGGGGACCATGCATACCAGCAATGGGGGGAAGGGGGACCATGCATACCAGGAAAGGGGTGTGAGGGTGACCATGCATATCAGAAATGGGGGGGTGAGGCTGACCATGCATACCAGGATAGGGGGGTGAGGGTGACCATGCATATCAGGATAAGGGGGTTAGGGTGACCATGCTTACCAGGAAAGGGAGGTGAGGGGACTATGCATACCAGGAAAGGGGGGTGAGGGGGACCATGCACACCAGAAAAAGGGGGGTGAGGGGACCATGCATACGAGGAAAGGGAGGTGAGGGGGCCATGCATACCAGGAAAGAGGGGTGACGGGACCATGCATACCAGGAAAGGGGGGGGTGAGGGGACCATGCATACCAGCAATGGGGAGGAGGGGGACCATGCATACCAGCAGTGGGGGGGAGGGGGACCATGCATACCAGCAATGGGGGGGAGGGGGACCATGCATACCAGCAGTGGGGGGGAGGGGGACCATGCATACCAGCAATGGGGGGAGGGGGACCATGCACACCAGCAATGGGGGAGGGGACCATGCATACCAGCAATGGGGGGGAGGGAGGGGGACAATGCATACCAGAAAAGGGGGGTGAGGGTGACCATACATACCAGCAAGGGGGGGTGAGGGGGACCATGCATACCAGCAATGGGGGGAAGGGGGACCATGCATAGCAGGAAAGGGGTGTGAGGGTGACCATGCATACCAGAAAAGGGGGGGTGAGGCTGACCATGCATACCAGGATAGGGGGGTGAGGGTGACCATGCATATCAGGATAAGGGGGTTAGGGTGACCATGCTTACCAGGAAAGGGAGGTGAGGGGACTATGCATACCAGGAAAGGGGGGTGAGGGGGACCATGCATACCAGGAAAGGGGGGTGAGGGGGCCATGCATACCAGGAAAGAGGGGTGACGGGACCATGCATACCAGGAAAGGGGGGGTGAGGGGACCATGCATACCAGGAAAGTGGGGTGATGGGACCATGCATACCAGGAAAGGGGGGTGAGGGGGACCATGCATACCAGGACTGGGGGGTGAGAGGACCATGCATTACAGGATTGGAGGGTGAGGGGACCATGCTTACCAGGATTGGGGGGTGAGGGGTATCATGCATATCAGGATTGGGGGTGAGGGGACCATGCATATCAGGATTGGGGCATGAGGGGACCATGCATACCACGAAAGGGGGGGGTGAAGGGACCATGCATACCAGGAAAGGGGGTGAGGGGGCCATGCATACCAGGAAAGGGGGGTGAGGGGACCATGCTTACCAGGAAAGAGGGATGAGAGGACCATGCATACCAGGATTGGAGTGTGAGAGGACCATGCATTCCAGGATTGGGGGGTGAGGGGACCATGCATATCAGGATTGGGGGTTGAAGGGACCATGCATACCAGGATAGAGGGGGAGGGGTACCATGCATATCAGGATTGGGGGTGAGAGGACCATGCATATCAGGATTGGGGGGTGCATTATTGCATTCTTATTAAAACTTCATAAGTAAACTACATACATATTCTAGAATACCCAATGCATTAAAATCGGGCCACCATCTAGTCTAATATATAAAGCTCAATGTGGGTGTGTATGTATGCATGTATGTCCGGGATTGGCATTCGCACCGTCGCAGCTACAGCCACAAAATTTGGCACAGTCACATGTTTGGACCCCGAGAGCGTCATAGGCTATTTTGTGAGGTCAAATTTTAACGCTGCGTGTTCCAATTCACCAAACAATTTTGCCCCTCTCTACATAATGGGGCAAAAGTGTATGTACTGTATGTATTGGCATCTACACCGTCATAGCTACGGCCACAAAATTTTGCACAGTCACACGTCTGGACCCCGAGAGCGTCATAGGCTATGCTTGAGGCGAAATTTTAACCCCGCGCATTCCAATTCACCAACAATTTTGCCCCTATCTACATAATGGGAAAAAGTGAAAGGAAAAGTGTTGGAGGCAAATTGACAGCTGCCAGATGTGAACAAGGGGGACTTAAAGAATGAGAGCGATGGCGCCAAAGAGTATATACCGTACAGTTGCTAAGGTGGGGCCCTGACATGGGATACTCACCACACACGGGGATATGAGCACACACACAAAATGCGCCACACACTACCACGTGCGTCAACACATATACCACCCTCAGCACACATTTCACCACACATACACCAACCTCGCCACATAAAAGTCGAAACACAAAGGTCGCCACTCAAAACTCGCCACGCTGTCCCAGAGCTGTTTAAAAGGTGAAAAATGAGCTGTGATTGGTTGCTATCAGCAACAGTTTTCTTTGTAGACAGTTGTGGTAACTGAGGCCTATTATTCTTATCATTTCTATGGTGTTATCGTCCTTCTGTAAAGCTGGAAATAACACAATTTATTACCGTGCCAACACAGACCACACTCTGAAACAGACTGCAGGGGTAGCCCAGTATCACACAGGATAGGATTAGATACACGGCTCAGCAGGCAGAATCACCCAGGATGGGATTAGATACACAGCTCAGCAGACAGTATCACACAGGATAGGATTAGATACACAGCTCAGCAGACAGTATCACACAGGATAGGATTAGATACACGGCTCAGCAGTCAGTATCACACAGGATAGGAATAGATACACAGCTCAGCAGACAGTATCACACAGGATAGGATTAGATACACAGCTCAGCAGTCAGTATCACACAGGATAGAAATAGATACACGGCTCAGAAGACAGTATCACACAGGATAGGATTAGAAACACAGCTCAGCACACAGTATCACACAGAATAGTATTAGATACATGGCTCAGCAGACAGTATCACACAGAATAGGATTAGATACACAGCTCAGCAGTCAGTATCACACAGGATAGGATTAGATGCACGGTTTTTATGTGCAATATAATCATTATAATTTGTTATAACTAGCCAAAGTTGGTTACTATGCCCAGGCAACGCTGGGCTCTACAGCTAGTTTAGAATAAAATAATTGCTCAAATCATGTGGTTTTCACAAGAGACATTACAATACTAGAAAAAAAGATGAAGTTGAAGCACCCTCCACAACAATCAAATGGAAATAGTGAATTATTTACTTTTGTGATCATATCTGATTACATGGAGAGAATATAGCAGTCATATAGACCACAGCGTGGTTATGCAAGTGATCAATATTAAGTATAAAGTGCACTTGTCAGACTAAGCTAGCTTGTCTTATTTTAAGCTAGCAGCAGATCACATACAGTTGTGGCCAAAAGTATTGACACCCCTGCAATTCTGTCAGATAATACTCAGTTTCTTCCTGAAAATGATTGCAAACACAAATTCTTTGGTATTATTATCTTCATTTAATTTGTCTTAAATGAAAAAATACAAAAAGAATTGTCCTAAAGCCAAATTGGATATAATTCCACACCAAACATAAAAATGAGGGTGGACAAAAGTGTTGGCACTGTTCGAAAAATCATGTGATACTTCTCTAATTTGTGTAATTAACAGCACCTGTAACTTACTGTGGCACCTAACAGGTGTTGGCAATAACTAAATCACACTTGCAGCCAGTTGACATGGATTAAAGTTGACTCAACCTCTGTCCTCTGTCCTTGTGTGTACCACATTGAGCATGGAGAAAAGAAAGAAGACCAAAGAACTGTCTGAGGACTTGAGAAACCAAATTGTGAGGAAGCATGAGCAATCTCAAGGCTACAAGTCCATCTCCAAAACCTGAATGTTCCTGTGTCTACCGTGCGCAGTGTCATCAAGACGTTTAAAGCCCATGTAAAAAAAAATGTATGCTGTAAACAAATGTATTGTAAGGACTGGGACTGCATATCTGTTTTGTCTACTCTTGCTTCTGATGAATTCTGCCCTTAACCAAAATGGAGTTGCTGGCTTCACGAGGGCCATCTTGTTTCCTGTCTGAGACTCCTTGTTTCCTGTTTGCTGTATACATAAGGGAACTCTGCACACTATGCATTGCTTGTGTATCTTGTTCTTTACTTGCTGCCGAGCTGGAAGGACTAGCAACCTGCTTGCCTCTTCTACTCTTCGGGATACCCCACTTGTCTCCGGATCTACGTACCACGGAAGGACTCTGCTGCTATACCTGCTCTGCACCCACCTCTGCTACGGTCTGCCCTCCATTAGGAGCCGGCCTGGCCTCTGGGTCCTGGATTCCGCATTGCTGGACTGGTATTCGCACCCTCGTTCTGTACTACTACTTGTGCATACTACTGAGACTGTCTTATTGCCTGCTTTGCATCTGTCAGCTGAAGTGCATATTTCTTCAATAGATGTATACATCTTGAACTGTGATATACTGTATTTTGTCTTCATTTCTGACCCAAGTCATCGGGCTTCATAGAACTCTAATATAAACTTATAACATGTACTGTATATAACATAGGGGCACCTGGTCAGGGGCTGCAGGAGTGGTTTTACACCACTGCTTCACTAGAATGTACAAACACTATTTGAAGTCCTGTGTTTTTTTGCCGGCAGAGCAGGTCTTGTACGCCACTTACGCAGTGCAAGTGATGTATCAGAAGTGCCGTAAGAGCGAGTGATGATGGAGGCAATCTTCTGACAGCTAAGTGTGCAAGTGGTGTAAGGAGAGCAATCTGCCCTAGGGGCTGTGTTATGGTTAAAGCAGGAAGAACCCACCCATCATCATCATCATCATCATCACGAGGGATTCACAATTATAAAGCTTGGCCTACTGTCCTTGTTGTGCCACTGCCCAGTGTGTAGGTATAGACATAGTGTCTTCAAAACATTTGCCCTAGGGGCTGTATCATGGTTGATGAAGGAAGCAAGGCAGGTCTGAAGGGCCAAACAATTATGATGAAGCTAGGATTACTAGCATAGAGGTGGCCGTGCCCAGTGTCCAGGCAAAGCCATAGTGTCCCCAAAAATTAGACCAAGGGGCTTTAGCATAGTTGATGAAGGAAGCAAGACAGGTCTGAAGAGCCAAACAATTATGACGCAGCTAGGACTACTAGCATAGAGGTTGCAGTGCCCAGTGTCCAGGCATAGCCATAGTGCCCCCAAAAATGAGCCCAAGGGGCTGTATCATAGTTGATGAAGGAAGCAAGCCAGGTCTGAAGGGCCAAACAATCATGATGAAGTTAGTATGACATCGGCTGCTCTGCCCGCCGATGCCCCATCAGCGGCGGCACCCGCCGCAGCCTCTACTTACCGGTGCTCCTCCACCTGAGCGCTCTCCCGTCCTCGCTCCCCTTCTGCTGCGGTGCCGTGCGCCGTCCTTAGGCCGCGGGCGCGCGCCCGACCGCTCTCTTTACCTGGCGGTGGGCGTCGCTGAGGGGCTGGGCTTCATGACCACTTCCTGGCAATAAGGTATTTCTGGCGTCCTCCCTATGGGGAGGACACCTGGTGATTGTGTTGTATTTCTTCACAGTTCTGGCCCCTATAGGTTCTATACTGCTCTCGTCTAGTTGTTTCCTCTGGTCCTGTCCGTGTCTCCCTTGTTACCATTCTCTCTGGTCCGCCTCGCCTTGTCCGTGCATTCCACTTCCAGTCTCCCCTGCCTGTCTTCTGTGTTCTTGCTTCCTGTCCGGTCTACTTCCCTCCCCTGGGTTCTTTCGGCCTCAGCTCGTTCCTTACTATATCTGCCCCTGGGGTATCCGCCCTTGTCTGTCCTCTTCTTCTGTGCCTCTCTCCTTCAGTCCTCACGTGTATTGCTGCCTGGTTTCTTCCTTTTCCGGTATCCCCTGCTCAGGTACCCCAGTCTCTGTCCGGCATCCCTGTTCCGCTTCTGGTCCTGCTTGTCCTTCGAGCCGTCCCTCCTGGTACCGGCTGTCACGGTCCTGACCCCTGCGGCCTTGCCCCTAACGATCTCTGTATAGGGGTCGGTCATCACCTGGCGCGCTCGGCCCAGGGGCTCCAGGTCCGTGACCCAGAGGGTCCACTCTCGGACGTAGTCTGCTCCTGTGCGTCACAGTATCACCAGGCCATGGACCCTGCCGGTGCCGCGGCCGCTACGCAGAAGGAACTGCTTTTCTTACGAGAAAATCAGACCCGGATTATGTCCTTTTTGAAATCCATGGACACCCGGCTGTCCGCTTTGCAAGCCACTGATCTAGGGGATGCTTCCCTCTTAGCCAGTCTACAGTAGGAGCTCGCGCAGCAGCGCGATGCTCAGTCTCACATTTTGGGATACATGGCGTCCGTTGACGATTGACTGCTTGCTTTGCAGTCCTCTGTGGCCGCTTTAACCCTACCCCAGGACGCAGTTTCTTCTCCACTCCCTCGCCTGGGGTAGCCTCCCAGGTATAGCGGGGATCCTAAGTTATGTTGGGGCTTTCTAAACCAGTGCAGACTGCACTTTGAGCTCCTGCCCCAGCAATATCCCACAGATCGCGCCAAGGTGGCATTCATAGTGTCCCATCTCGAGGGGGAGGCTCTGGCTTGGGTGAATCCTTTGTGGGAGAGGGATGATCCCGTAGTCTCTAGTATCCAGAATTTTTTGGAGATGTTCCGCAAGGGGTTTGGCGAACCCGGACGCTTAACTTCTACTACGGAGGCCCTTTTTAACCTCCGCCAGGGTTCCCTTACTGTAGGGCAGTACGCCATCCACTTTAGGACTTTGTCTTCTGAGCTTGGATGGAATAATGAGGCACTGGTGGGTGCTTTTTGGAGAGGCCTCTCTGGCAAAATCAAAGACGAGCTTGCGGGTCGTGACACCCCCACCTCCCTGTAGTACCTCATATTCCTGGCTACTCGTATAGATATGCGCTTTTTGGAACGCGCGCGGGAGTCAGCTAGGGAGAAAAGGCCCTTTAGGTTGTATCAAGCTCCCATTCCACGTTCTTCTGTACCCTCTACTAGCGTTACTCGCGAGACCAAGCAGATAGATCGTTTCAACTTGTCCGAGCAGCGGCGCAGGGAGAGGAAGACAAACGGCCACTGCAGTGGAGCCAACCACTTTGTGCGCACCTGTCCTGAGAGACCGGGAAATGCCTCCACCTAGGCCAGGTAAGAGAGGTATCCTTAGGTGATCATAATTTCTCTCTGCCCCTTACCCTTTCAGCTTTGATTATTGCAGGTCGGGAGCGTAGATCTGTGGAAGCGTATGTGGACTCGGGTGCGGCTGGTAATTTCATTCGTCAAGAGGAGGTCGACAAACTCCAGATTCCGGTGGTCATCCTAAAAAACCCGCGAGCAATCACCTCTGCTGATGGCAAACCTCTACCCGAGCTCATCACTATGGTTACTGCTGAAGTAGGTCTACAAGTTGGAGCGCTCCATCTCGAGAGAATAGCTTTCTACGTTCTGCCTCAATTGTCCCACGCTGTTCTCCTTGGATTGCCCTGGCTCAGGCTGCACGAGCCAGTTGTCGACTGGTGCTCAGGGGAGATTCTGCGTTGGGGCCATTCCTGCCATGGGCGCTGTCTGCGGGCCATCGTTCACCCTCGTTCTCTGCCTAGGCCAGTCGATCATCCGGGCCTTCCCGCGCCGTACCACGTGTACGCTGATGTGTTCAGCAAGAAGGAAGCGGATTCTTTGCCCCCGCATCGAGCTTATGACTGCCCTATCGACCTGATCCCCGGAGCCACCCCTCCCAGAGGGAGAACGTATTCTCTATCCCCAGCAGAGACCATGGCCATGATGGAGTACATACAAGAAAACCTGGCCAAGGGTTTTATCCAGAAATCCTCGTCCCCTGCAGGCACAGGTTTTCTCTTTGTTTGGAAGAAAGACGGATCACTTCGACCCTGTATTGACTACCGGGGCCTGAACCATATTACCGTTAAGAACCGGTATCCGAATCCGCTTATTCCTGAACTCTTTGACCGGTTGAAGGGAGCTCAGATCTTCACGAAGTTGGATCTGTGGGGAGCTTACAATTTGATCCGGATCCGCGCAGGGGACAAGTGGAAGACGGCCTTCAATACCCGCGATGGTCATTATGAATATCTAGTCATGCCGTTTTGTCTCTGCAATGCTCCTGCTGCGTTTCAGGAATTCGTTAACGAGGTGTTTCGGGATCTACTGTACTCCTGTGTGGTGGTGTACTTAGATGATATTCTTATTTTCTAGCCCGATCTATCCTCTCATCGGAGGAGTGTACGCATGGTCCTGTATCGTCTTCGGGAGAATCATCTCTACGCCAAAATTGAAAAGTGCCTCTTTGAGCAAATGTCATTACCCTTCCTGGGGTATATAATCACAGATTCCAGTCTGAAGATGGATCCGGAGAAGCTCTCTGCGGTACTCAAGTGGCCCCGTCTCGTTGGTATAAAAGCCATCCAGCGCTTCCTTGGATTCGCTAATTATTACCAACAGTTTGTTCCTCATTTTTCCACAGTGACCAAGCCCCTCACGGCCCTGACCCGTAAAGGGACCAAGCCAAAAAGCTGGTCTTCAGAAGCCGAGAACGCCTTCCTTGCCCTGAAATGCTCCTTTGCTTCAGCACCGGTCCTACATCGCCTGGTGGCCAGTAGGCCCTTTGTCCTTGAGGTTGATGCCTCCTCCACCGGAGCTGGGGCAGTTCTTTCCCAGCTGGCATCATCAGGGCGCCTGGTTCCCTGTGGGTTTTTTTCTAAATCCTTTTCGCCTGCAGAGTGCAACTACTCCATTGGAGATCGGGAGTTGCTGGCCATTAAGATGGCTCTAGAGGAATGACGGTACCTGCTCGAAGGGGCAGTGCAACCCTTTACTATCTTCACGGACCACAAAAATGTGGCCTATCTGCAATCCGCACAAAGACTCAATTCCAGACAAGCCAGATGGACTCTGTACTTCTCTCATTTCGATTTCCCGATTTCAAGCTTCACTTCCGACCCGGCAATAAGAACATCAAAGCGGATGCACTCTCCAGGTCCTTGCACTCACCTGAGGAGGATGAGGGTTCTTCTTATATTATCGAGCCTGCCAAAGTTATCACCGTGGCACCGGTGAATTTCTCTACTCCTCCGCCAGGCAGAACCTTCGTTCCTCAGAACAAACGCTCGGAGGTGCTGTGCTGGGGGCATTCCTCCAAGGTTGCGGGGCACGTTGGAAACAAGAAGACCTTCTTACTTCTCTCCCATTATTACTGGTGGCCTTCTCTCCACCAGGACGTTATGGACTATGTAGCTTCTTGTACAATCTGTGCTCAGAACAAGGTACCCAGGAGCCTGTCTTCCGGTCTGCTGCACCCGTTACCTGCTCCAGAGGCTCCTTGGCAGCAGATTGCAATAGATTTCGTGACAGATTTGCCCCGTTCAGCTGGATGCACTACCATCTTAGTCGAAGCGGATCGCTTCTCCAAGATGGCCCATTTCATTCCCTTGCCCGGCCTGCCATCAGCTCCAAGGTTGGCCGAGATCTTCATCCACCAAATTTTCATGCTGGATGGTCTTCCTCAACAGATTGTGTCTGATCGTGGGGTCCAGTTTACCTCTCGATTCTGGAGGGCTCTCTGTCGGCTTATGGGCACTTCTCTCGACTTCTCCTCTGCATATCACCCACAGACCAACGGGCAAGTGGAACGGATTAATCAAGTCCTGATAAGCTACCTACATCACTTTTCCAACACCCATCAGGACAATTGGGTCTCACCTCTACCTTGGGCAGAATTTACCCATAATAATCATCCCAGCGAGTCAACCGCCAAGTCGCCGTTTTTTTTAGTTTCTGGTCAGAATCCTGGTGTTCCGCTGCCCTTTTCCATGTCTTCAGGAGTTCCTGCAGCAGATACTCTTGCCATGAAATTTTCGCAGGTCTTGAAGGAGACCAGGGAGGCACTTGTGAATGCCAGCATCTGGTTTAAAAAACATGCGGACAAGAGACGAAAGGACCTTCCTCCGTACCGTCCTGGCGACAAAGTCTGGCTTTCGACCAAGCACATCCGCCTGAGAGTTCCTTCTTACAAATTGAGTTCCCGATACATCGGTCCTTTCGAAGTACTTGGACGCATCAGTGAGGTGGCTTATAAACTGAGGTTGCCGGCTTCACTCCGGGTCCCTAACGCCTTTCATGTCTCGCTCCTGAAACCTGTGATTTTCAATCGGTTCCAACCAACTTCCATTGCTTCTCCTTCACCAATTGGGTCGGATGACGTTTTTGAGGTAAAGGACATTCTGGCTATGAAGAGAGTCAAGGGAAGGACTCTTTTTCTTCTTGATTGGAAGGGATTTTGAACCTCGAGAAAATGTTAATGCCCCTTTTATTCTGAAAAGATTTTTGGCCAACCTCAGGAGGGGGGGACGTAAGGAGGGGGGTACAGTGACATCGGCTGCCCTGCCCACCGATACCCCATCAGCAGTGGCACCCGCCACAGCCTCTTCTTACCGGCGCTCCTCCACCTGCGCGCTCTCCTGTCCTCGCTCCCCTTCTGCTGCGGTGCCGTGCGCCGTCCTTAGGCCGCGGGCGCGCGCCCGACCGCTCTCTTTACCTGGCGGTGGGCGTCGCTGAGGGGCTGGGCTTCATGACCACTTCCTGGCAATAAGGTATTTCTGGTGTCCTCCCTATGGGGAGAACGCCTGGTGATTGTGTTGTATTTCTTCACAGTTCTGGCCCCTATAGTTTCTATACTGCTCTTGTCTAGTTGTTTCCTCTGGTCCTGTTCGTGTCTTCCCTGTCGTCGCTCCGTTACCATTCTCTCTGTCTGGTCCGCCTCGACTCGTCCGTGCATTCCACTTCCAGTCTTCCCTGCCTGTCTTCTGTGTTCTTGCTTCCTGTCCGGTCTCCTTCCCTCCCCTGGGTTCGGTCGGCCTCAGCTCGTTCCTTACTATATCTGCCCCTGGGGTATCCGCCCCTGTCTGTCCTCTTCTTCTGTGCCTCTCTCCTTCAGTCCTCACGTGTATCGCTGCCTGGTTTCTTCCTTTTCCGGCATCCCCTGCTCAGGTACCCCAGTCTCTGTCCGGCATCCCTGTTCCGCTTCTGGTCCTGTTTGTCCTTCGAGCCGTCCCTCTTGGTACCGGCTGTCACGGTCCTGACCCCTGCGGTTTTGCCCTTAACAATCCCTGTATAGGGGTCGGTCATCACCTGGCGCGCTCGGCCCAGGGGCTCCAGGTCCGTGACCCAGAGGGTCCACTCTCGGACGTAGTCTGCTCCTGTGCGTCACAGCTAGGACTACTAGCACAGAGGTTGCAGTGCCCAGTGTCCAGGCATAGCCATAGTGTCTCCAAAAATTAGCCCAAGGGGCATGATACCATGGTCGATGAAGGAAGACGGGCCTCACTCTCATCACAAGTGCCTCCGATGGGAAATATTAATTAACATAACATTGTTTTTAGCTTATTGACCATGAGGTACATGTGTCAGAAGCAGGTTTTGAAAACATGTGTAAGAAGAAGAAAAGGGGCTTGTATGGGAAGGGATGGACGTGATCACCAATTTAAAAAAAAAATAATGTTATGGGTGACTTTAGGTTAGGATACTGTCATCCGGAGGGCTTAAATACTGTTGCAAAATCCAGTCCTTGTTAAATTTTATCAGAGTCAGCCTTGGTGATGAGCCGGTTTATTGAAGATGGCCCAGTTTGTGGACATTTTACCACCACTTCTTTTGGACCTGCTTGGCGTATCTCTCCCCTTTAATGCATGCTGTTGCACAGAGCTGGTATCTCTGCTAGCAGTGGTGTCTGAGGGTACTGTTGCCATCAAATGATCGACAATGGCCTTCTTGAAGGATTCCATTGTGAAACCCCTTGGTGACTGCAACAGTAGCGAAGGAAATTTGTCCTTGTACCGTGGGTCTAGAAAGGTGGCCAACCAGTATAGGTTGCTATTGAAAATGTGGATTACGTGAGGGTCTTGGCACAGACAGTCAGATATGAAGTGTGTCATGTGTGCCAAGCTGCAAAGAGGCAAATGTTCTGTGACCCCTGAAGGAGGAACAATACCCTTCCTCTCTTCACACTGACTCTCATTCTCCACCTCCTCCTCTCCAGCCCACCCATGCTGGACAGACAAGAAGCTGGGGTTGGGATTCCAATCTGTAGCATGAGGTGTCCCCTCGGTACCAATGAAAAAGAAGTCCTTTCCCTCCTCATTTTCATCATTATCTTCATCCCCCAATGTTACCTGATGATATTGGCTGGGCTGGGTAGGATCACCCATTGAGAAATATTGCTCCATACCCAGCTGCTGGGCACGCAAAGATTCCATTTTCTGATTCTGCAACAATTTTTTTTTTCAGCAGATATAGCATAGGGATGGTTACGCTGATAATAGCCTGATCACCGATCACAAGCTTGATGCAGTACTCAAAGTTATCAAGCACCTCACAAATAGCAGCGATCCACACCCACTCGACAGTTGTTATGTGTCTTGGCTGAGTCTTAGTGTGACGGGCATGTTTAAGCTGGTATTCAGAAAGTGCCCTCTGCTGCTCACTTACCCTTGCCAACATATTATATGTTGAGTTCCAACATGTTGGCAGGTTGCAAATGAGTCTGTGGTTTAGCAAATTAAATTGCTTTTGAAGCGCTGCAAGACCAGCACCAGCGGTTGAGGAGTGGTGGAAATGGGTGCAAATACGGTGCACCTTTTCAAAAGTAGGTAGGGCAAGTCAGGGTATGTTTTTAGAAATTTCTGCACCACTAGGATCAGCATGTGAGCCATGGATGGCACGTGTACCAGCTTCCCGTGCTTTAAAGCCGCCACCAGGTTACTCCCATTGTCGCAGACAACCAGACCAGGTTGGAGTTGCAGTGGGGAGAGGCACTGATCGGTCTGTTGTTTTATTTCTTGCCACAGCTCTGCTGCAGTGTGTGGTGTTTCTGGGAAGCCCTCACACCCAGGGCAGTGGGGTACTCGGTACCGGGCCCGATGATCCTCAATGGGAGATGTCACGGTAGCTGGAACCCGGCCCGTGGCCCTGGGCGCCCATTGTAAATGTTCAGTGTCAATGTGTAAGTCGTGACGCCACATGTAGTGTTCAGCAATGAAGATGTCAGCCGACGCTGCAGACAGATCCTCTGGGACGGATGGTGTGGTGCAGCAGTGATGTTATAGCCCTCCACAGGAAGGGCTGTAGTCCCAGGGCAGAGTAGGTGAAGTGACACGTAGATGGTGTAGTGTCAGGCGCAAGGGATGTAGCAGTGCTGGGCAGGTTGGCACAGGAATAAGTGGAGGACACCCGGGCATGTAGTTCCAAAGCTTTACTCAAGGTCTGTTGTACAAACAGGTGCCTGCCTCCGTGCCGTGTCCTCCGGGTCAGGGACTCAGTCAACCTCCAGGCCAGATGGAACACTCCTTTCCAACACTCAGCCAACATGTGCCTTTCTGAACGCCTCCTCTTATAGTGCCGTTAAATGAAGTACTCCTAGTACTGAGTTACACTGGAGTTCCTCCTGTCCGATGTTCTTATGAACTCTACTTGTACAGCAGACAGCTGTAGCCTGCTTCGGGGACTTCTTGCTACTAAGTCCCGGCTCACTATCCAGTTGCTGTTGTGCCCCCAAGTCTTGTGTGGGAATAAAGTGGTCACTACTTCTTATCCACCGGTGTCTGCTGCAGGACCATTAGTATCCATACAACCTCGGGGACCGGGCCCCGGCCTTGCGCTTGGAACTTCTAGGAAGGGTTCTCTTCTAACTCACGTCCTCTGTTCCCTTTTACTCCTCACGTACCATACTAATATTTCTTCCTATGGAGAGTCAGGCTTTCAGTCTATGTTGCTCTCCTTCTTCCTTTCACGTGCCAGCAGACCCAGGTCACTGGGATCTGCTGCAGCACTTCCATCCATCTACTCCAGGGATCTTCTTCTCTCCAACTCTCTAACCAACTCCTGACTGACTGACTGTCGTCCTAAACTCTTCCCGCTCCTTGTAATGTAATCTAACTCCACCCACCTCCCTGTTTTACTACACTACTTTGTGGTGTGGGCTGCAGGTGTTGGAGCGTGATCAGGAGTCTCCACCTTACCTGGATGGTGAGATACCATACCTCAGGAGGAGGTGCAGTACCTCTGTGGCGACTGAGCCTCAGGGGCACCACATTTCACCTAAGCAGATCAGCTTCAGCAGAGTGTTTTACCGCTTTGCAGATGCGCTGCTGCACGGCTCCCAACTTGGGAGTGATGTGGAGGGTAATTCAGCATAGGATGACGAGGCGGAGGAGGAGGAGAAAGAGGGGAGACTGGATGTATATAATGAGGCGGAAACCCTGATTGAGGTTGGGCCTGCTATTCGTGGCGTGGGTAGGATATGTGTTGATGGTCCAGTTTGAGACTTTGTCCCACCCACCACCAGGTTGAGCCAGTGTGCTGTGAAGGAGATGTATCTTCCCTGGCTACAAGTACTTGTGCACGTGTCTGTTGTAAGATGGACCTTCCCGGCTACGGCGTTGATGAGAGCACGCTTTAGATTGTTTAAGACGTGCTGGTGTAACGCGGGGAAGGTACACCAGGAAAAATAGTGCAGTCTGGGAACCGAGGGGCAGCCACAGCCAAAAGATCATGGAAAGACTGTGTCCCCACAAGCCTAAATGGCAACATCTCAACTGCTAGCAACTTGGCAATGTGCACTTTCAGTATTTGTGCTTGTGGGTGCGTGGCTTGGTATTTATGCCTCCTTTCATACATCTGGGGCACGGACAATTGGACACTTTCTTGGGACAAACAAGTGGATGAGCTTGTTGTGGCCTGTGTCTGTGCAACCGCAGCTTGTGAGCAAGAGGTATGATGATCACCTGCTTCCTGCCCAGCAGATTGGAAAGGATGTATCACAGGCGACATGGAAGTGGTTTGACTCGCATACAATGATTTGGTACCCTGTTGTTCAGCCCACCTACTAGGGTGCTTGGCTGCTATGTGTTTCCGCATACTGGTGTTGCTTTGGTTGCCTTTGCCCTGGGCTCTGCTCAGCTTCCTATGGCAGATGCTACAGATGACAACATTTGGTTCTGAAGGACTATCGGAAAAAAATTTCCAGACAGCGGCTGAACACATCCTTGCCTTGACTTGGGGCACAGAGGGATTGCTCTTGGCAACAGTTGACACACTTTGCTCAAACCAGTAGCCCTTGGTGCCTTTGTTGGTGCTACATATCCACCTTCATCCTCTGTGCTGCTGTGCTGGCTATGTGTGCCAACAGTCCAGGTCGGATCGGTGGTCTCATCATCGACCACCTCGTCGTCCATGTCATCCTCCTTCCATGTTGATATTGGCGACTGGCCAGATGGCAACTGTGTGTCATCTCCATCAGCCTCCACCTCTTCACCCGGTATATCACGTGGATGAAAGTGGCTTTCTTCTCGATGTGGAGTTTCAAATATTTGGCCATCATCAACAGACGATACCCCCTCACGTTCCTCTTCAATGTCGCGTGGTGAGAGGCCAGAGGCAATGCAAGGAAATGGATCAAACAGATCCTCGGAGTGACCAAGGTTGGGGTCAAATGTTTCCTGTGACTCCTGACCGGGTGATGAACTAGGAACAGGTTGAGAATAGGATGACCCAGCGTTATCTGTATTGACAGTAGACTGTTTTGTCATGGACGATTAGGTGCTGCTAGAACATTTCGTTGAGGCCTTATCAGCCATCCAAAACACTATCTGCTCTTGTTCTTCTGGCTTCCAGACCCGTTTATGTTCCAGACGGGAAATTTTGCCAGGAACCTAGATGCATCAACCTTCTTCGGTCTCCCAGACTCTGTGCCTTGTTGGGCACCAACGACCCCACATCCATGACCCTGTCCCTTCACAACAGCCTTTTTAGGAATTTTGGATTTTTCTGCCATAGTTGCAGATGTTCAGATGCAGATATTGGGGAACAAGGAGCAGTTAGTGCTTTGTGGAAGGTAGCACTACAGTCTAGTACTGCTTTATGTTTTAAAACAGCACCGCAGCAGCAGAAAAAAGTTGCCCTGAATTTTAAGGTGAGATTACGCACCCCAGTAACCACACAAGACAGCGGTGCTGCCACTAAAAAATTGCCCTGAGGTTTAAGGCGAGATTATGCACCCCTGTTACCACACAAGACAGTGGTGCTGGCTGCGTGTCAGTTGTGCGGTACCGTGCGTCCTATTCGCTGTGAGCACAGCAGCAGCACCGCAACAGCACAAAAAAACTGCCCTGCAGGGGTAAATGAGACCCCCAAAATAGCTGGGAAAACTGTCACTACTCAGTCCTTGACCTTATACTTTCTGGATTTCTGGATGATTTGCCCGAAATAATACAACTCTCCCTAGCAGCTGTTCACACTCTTCCTACAGTTGCTGTGTTCTGCATGCAATGTGCAGAAAATGGTGGCAGCAGGGCTTAGAGCAATGCTATGATGACTCGTAGCCTATGATGATGCTGGGCGGCCAGCCAATCATAGTAATGCCACCCACAATCAAGAAGGCTGCAGCATTACTGTGATTGGCAGGAGATCCAAGTAGTGCGAGGCGAGTAGTGAAATACTCGCTATGTTCCGAGTACCGCGAGTACCGCATGACTCGCTGAGTACCGAATACCCACGATTATGCTCGCTCATCCCTAAGTGCAACCCTTCCCCCCTCCCTCCAGTGTAATCTATAAGTAGTTCACGGACAAAAGAGTAAAATTGGTTTACAGTTAAACAACTATCTATTGTAGTTCTTTTTGGTAAACAATGTTTCTGGTTTTACCTTCAGGTGCATATATGAAAAGATTTTTGGGGTTACCCACTCTAGAGCAAGCAATGTACAACTGTCCATGTGAAAAACATGGGCTCTCCAAATTAATGCCGGCTACTTTAAGTGATTGACCTTTTGCTTTGTTTATAGTCATAGCAAATGCAAATGGGATTGGGAACTGCAGATGCTTAAAATTGAAGGCCATGTTGCTTGGTAGCAAAGGAACACGCGGAATGAAATCATTTACTCCCTTAGAGTTTCCCATAAGAATAGTGGCTTCAATAATATTGGGCATGAGACTCTTAATGCACAATCTTGTGCCGTTAAACATTTTTGGTGGGTCAAGGTTCCAAAGCAAAATTATTGTGGCTCCTATTTTTAAAGTGAGCTTATGTGGTGGCATTCCAGGAGGCTCCAAAGAATTCAGGAACTCCAATGGATACATTACCACTTGTTCACTCCGCATGACTGAATCAATGGACATGTATGTGATCGCTAGACCAGGCAGTCTTCTCTAAATTATTAGATTTATGGAGCTGACACTATCATTTTTAGGCGCTTGGATTGCACATTCACAAAGCCACTGATGGTTGTTAAAATTGTTACAAATATCAGGGAAAACTTGGTCAATAAGTTCCATTACCAAAGATGTAATTTCACAAAAATCTTCCAGAAAGGAAATGAGAACAGTAGTGGAATCATTAGGGAAACTGTTATGATTGAGTCACCGTAGGAGGAAAAAACAGAAATGCTAGCTAGTCCTGAAAACCAGAGAAGTTGGCAACTATCAGATTGCAGACCCCTGAACCTATCAACACAACTAGCAGTAGCCGTGGGGGGTTCCTACGATGACCTAGACCCCTCGATCACAGACGGAGAGATACATAGGCCTAAAGAAGGAAAGGGGAAATCTAACTGCCCCAGAGCAGACCCCAAAGCAATAGGCAGCCCCCCACATATAATGATGGTGAAGCAAGATGAAAACACTTACACAGACAGAAAGACAGGCTGAGCAAAGACGGGGCCCAAAAACTACCTAGATAGGAACGGATAGGAAGGCTGCTGTCTGCAATCTGCCAAAACCCTATCAGAGACAAATGCCAACAAGCTGATATAAAAAATGGCCCTGAAGCAACTAAGCTTCAAAAACTAAATCAGCACTCCGGTACTTTCAGAAGACAGAGCTCTAGGAACACTGCACACTCCAGCAGGGAGTGGCAGAATCCAAAAAGCAAGAAAAACAAAAACAAATCTTAGATGCAAAAAGGCAAAACAGAAAACTTAGCTTTAGGAGAGCAGCAATCAGACTGGTGTCCAAGAGTCCACAGAGAAATCACCCGCAGGGCAGAGAGGGCGTAGGCTGCCCTAAATCCAGTCAGTGACTCCACTCAGCCAATCGTCTTCATTAGTCCCAGGTGCCTGATAATCAGGCTCACTACCTTCCTTCACTAGAATAGGGAGTTCACCAGGCCTCAGTGACGGAGGGGAAAATGAACTCACAACAGTACCCCCCCCTTGAGGAGGGGTCACCGAACCCTCAACAACGTTACCAGGGCGATCAGGGTGAGCCCGATGAAAGGCACGCACCAATCTTTTGGCATGAATATCAGAGGCAGAGACCCAGGAATTATCCTCCTGACCATAACCCTTCCACTTAACCAAATACTGGAGTCTCCGTCTAGCCAGACGGGAATCCAGAATTTTCTCTACCTCATATTCCAAGTTACCTTCAACCAATACAGGGTCCGGAGGTGCCACCTCAGGCACAACTGGCTCAACAAACCTCTTCAACAAGGACTTATGGAACACATTATGGATCTTAAATGTGACAGGAAGAGCCAAACGAAAAGAGACCGGATTAATAATCTCCAAAATATTGTAAGGTTCAATAAATCTAGGCTTAAACTTAGGAGAAGCCACCTTCATAGCAATATTTTTTGATGATAACCACACCATATCACCAATCTTAAACTGAGGACCAATGGTCCTATGTCGATTGGAAAACCGCTGGGCCTTTTCCTGGGAGAGAGATAACTTATCCACCACTTGGTCCCAGATCTGGTGCATTCTCTCCACCACAGTGTCAACACCTGGGCAGGCAGAAGGCTCCACCTGCCCTGAAGAAAATCGAGGGTGAAAACCAAAGTTACAAAAAAAAGGTGACATCAAAGTGGCAGAACTAGCTCTATTATTTAAAGCAAATTCGGCCAAGGGCAAAAATGAAACCCAATCATCCTGATCAGCGGAAATAAAACATCTCAAATACGACTCCAAGGTCTGGTTTGTTCTCTCTGTCTGCCCATTGGTCTGAGGGTGAAAAGCAGAGGAGAAGGACAACTGAATTCCCAACTTGGAACAGAACGTCCTCCAAAATTTAGACACAAATTGAACTCCTCTGTCAGATACAATGTTCTCAGGAATCCCGTGCAAGCGAACCACCTGTTGCAAAAACAGAGGCACGAACTCAGAGGAAGATGGCAACTTAGGGAGTGGTACAAGATGAACCATCTTAGAGAACCTATCACAAATCACCCAAATAACAGTCATTCTTTGAGAGACCGGCATATCAGAAATGAAATCCATTGAAATATGGGTCCATGGCCTCCTGGGGACCGGCAAAGGCATCAACAACCCAGTAGAGCGAGAACAAGATTTAGACTGGGAGCAAGTCCCACAGGACTGCACAAAATTCCTGACATCATGAGACAAGGTGGGCCACCAAAAAGAGCGACTCACCAGATCTCTAGTACCAAAAATACCTGGATGACCAGCCAATGCAGAGCAATGAACTTCAGACATCACTCTCTTCTTCCACTGGTCAGGAACATACAACTTTCCACTGGGGCAACGCTCAGGTTTGTCCTCCTGGAACTCTTGCAGAGCAAGTCTCAAATCGGGCGAGATGGCAGAAAGAACTACCCCTTCGCCTAAGATGGTGGCAGGCTTGGTCACCACAGGAGAATCAGCAAAGAAACTCCTAGAGAGGGCGTCAGCCTTGACATTCTTAGTTCCAGGAAGGAAAGAGACCACAAAATCAAAACGTGTAAAAAACAAGGCCCACCTAGCCTGTCTAGGGTTCAAGCGTTTAGCCGACTCTAGGTAAATCAAATTTTTGTGGTCAGTGAGGACCACAACTTGATGTTTGGCTCCCTCCAACCAATGTCTCCACTCCTCAAATGCCCATTTCATGGCCAACAGTTCCCGATTCCCCACATCATAGTTACGTTCAGATGAAGAGAACTTACGGGAAAAGAAAGCACAGAGATTCATTTTAGATGTTACCGGATCCTTTTGGGACAACACCGCTCCTGCACCAATCTCAGAAGCATCCACCTCTACCTGGAACGGGAGTGAGACATCAGGTTGCCGCAGAATCGGGGCGGAGGTAAATCTACGCTTCAGCTCCTGAAAGGAAGCAACCGCCTCCGGAGACCAATTCAACACATCAGCACCCTTCCTGGTCAGGTCAGTCAATGGTTTGGCAATACTAGAAAATTTTGCTATACATTTCCTATAAAAATTAGCAAAACCCAAAAACTTCTGGAGGGCCTTCAAAGAAGTGGGCTGAGCCCAATCATAAATGGCCTGTACCTTGGCCGGGTCCATTTCAATAGTTGACGGAGACAAAATAAATCCCAAAAAAGAAATTCTCTGTACTCCAAAAAGGCATTTCGATCCTTTGACATACAGAGAATTCTCTCTCAAGATCCGGAACACAGTCCGAACATGTTCCACATGAGAATCCCAATCCTTGGAGAAGATCAAAATATCATCCAGATAGATAATCAAAAATTTATCGACAAAGTCTCGGAAAATATCGTTCATGAAGCACTGGAAGACAGAAGGGGCATTAGTGAGCCCAAAAGGCATCACCAGGTACTCAAAATGTCCCTCTGGAGTATTAAACGCCGTCTTCCATTCATCCCCCTGCTTAATGCGGATAAGATTATACGCCCCCCTGAGGTCAAGCTTGGTAAACCAGCAAGCACCTCTGACTCTAGAGAATAGATCCGAAATCAGGGGTAACGGATACTGATATTTAATAGTAATTTTATTGAGGGCACGATAATCAATACAAGGCCTTAAAGAACCATCCTTCTTGGCCACAAAAAAAAAAACGGCACCTAAGGGTGAAGAGGATGGTCTAATATGACCCTTCTCCAACGCCTCCTTAATATAGGACCGCATAGTCTCGTGCTTGGGTACAGATAAATTGAAGAGCCGACCCTTAGGAAATTTACACCCCGGATTTGGTTCAATTGCACAGTCATAACTCCTATGAGGAGGCAAGGACGCAGACTCATTCTCACTAAATACATCATAGTAGTCCGCCAAATAGTCAGGAACCTCATGCGACTGAGGAGAGGTGGAAAAAACCGGAGCCTCACTAAAGGTACACCGGCAACCCCAACTCACCACAGACACAGACTTCCAATCCAAAACTGGATTATGAATCTGCAACCAGGGAAACCCCAGAACAACGGCATCATGCAGACCAGGCAACACCAAAAATCTGCAATTTTCTTGGTGGTCTGGGGTGACCCGCATGACCAACTGGGTCCAAAACTGAGGTTTATTTTTAGCCAGAGGAGTAGCATCTATCCCCCTCAAAGGGATAGGCGTCTGTAGAGGTGTCAACGGAAATCCACAACGTTTAGCAAAATCCAAGTCCATTAGGTTTAGCGCTGCTCCCGAATCCACAAAAGCCTTGGCGGAAAATGTGGACAGGGAACAGATCAGAGTAATCGCCAAAAGAAACTTAGGCTGAACCCCACCAACAGAAAACGTGTGTGCAAAGCGTTTCTCACGTTTAGGACAAACAGAAATAACATGTGAGGCATCTCCACAGAAAAAACACAGCTTATTACGCCTTCTGAATTCCTGACGTTGCGCCTTAGACAAAACTCTATCACATTGCATAGGTTCAGACGTCTGTTCAACCGGTGGCAACACCTCGTGTAATCCTGCGTTCACGTAAACGCCGATCAACCTGAATAGCTAAAGACATAGAATCGTCCAGACCAGAGGGAACAGGAAATCCCACCATAGTATCTTTTACGGCTTCTGACAAACCCTTCCGAAAGAGAGCAGCCAAGGCACTATCATTCCAGGTAGTAAGGACCGCCCACTTTCGGAACTTTTGACAGTACAACTCTGCAGATTCTCGACCCTGATTCAATGCTAACAGGGTCTTTTCAGCCTGATCAATAGCATTAGGTTCATCGTACAGCAACCCCAAGGCTTGAAAAAAATGCGTTCACATTAGTCAGAATAGGGTCATCTGGATTCAAAGAAAACGCCCAATCCTGGGGATCGCCGCGTAGCAAAGAGATGACAATTTTAACCTGCTGCGCGGGGCTCCCTGACGAGTTAGGCTTCAAAGCAAAAAATAATTTACAATTATTTTTGAAACTCAAAAATTTAGATCGATCCCCAAAAAATACATCAGGTGTGGGGATCTTTGGTTCAACAGCATGTGAACGAGCAAGATAGGCAGAAATTCCTCGCACTTCAGCAGCGAGCTGCTCCACACGATCAGACACTTACTTTATCTCCATTGAGAGAAAAAAAAATTCCCCCTACGGCCTCAGAGATATAGAGGAAAGAATATACACACACCTTTTTTTTTTTTTTTTTTTTTTTTAAACACAATTCTTTCCTGCTATTGAGTACCCCAGGATCTGCGGTTGGGCGGGTGATTCTGTTATGATTGAGTCACCGTAGGAGGCAAAAACAGAAATGCTAGCTAGTCCTGAAAACCAGAGAAGTTGGCAACTATCAGATTGCAAACCCCTGAACCTATCAAGACAACTAGCAGTAGCCGTGGGGGGTTCCTACGATGACCTAGACCCCTCGATCACAGACGGAGAGATACATAGGCCTAAAGAAGGAAAGAGGAAATCTAACTGCCCCAGAGCAGACCCCAAAGCAATAGGCAGCTCCCCACATATAATGACGGTGAAGCAAGATGAAAACACTTACACAGACAGAAAGACAGGCTGAGCAAAGACGGGGCCCAAAACCTACCTAGATAGGAACGGATAGGAAGGCTGCTGTCTGCAATCTGCCAAAACCCTATCAGAGACAAAAGCCAACAAGCTGATATAAAAAATGGCCCTGAAGCAACTAAGCTTCAAAAACTAAATCAGCACTCCGGTACTTTCAGAAGACAGAGCTCTAGGAACACTGCACACTCCAGTAGGGAGTGGCAGAATCCAAAAAGCAAGAAAAACAAAAACAAATCTTAGATGCAAAAAGGCAAAACAGAAAACTTAGCTTTAGGAGAGCAGGAATCAGACTGGTGTCCAAGAGTCCACAGAGAAATCACCCGCAGGGCAGAAAGGGCGTAGGCTGCCCTAAATCCAGTCAGTGACGCCACTCAGCCAATCGTCTTCATTAGTCCCAGGTGCCTGATAATCAGGCTCACTACCTTCCTTCACTAGAATAGGGAGTTCACCAGGCCTCAGTGACGGAGGGGAAAATGAACTCACAACAGGAAACTGACATTTCCAAGGCATAGTCGCTGGTGTGTAAATTTGTCTGCAGTTGTATTTCCCATCAAATGAACCCGCATATTCATAGAAAGAGTTTGCATCTGAACATGTATCCACAGATAAGAAGATTTCAGACAGGCATTCCACTGTTGTTGCTCCCTTAAGAACAGGTAATGTCTGTCAGAAGTCACCTGCAAAAATTACAACAATTCACCCCATTAAACGATCAGTTCCCTGCAGATCCTTCAAGGTGCAGTCAAGGGCCTTGACCGCTTTCTTGTGCGCCATGGTACATTCATTCCAAACAATTACTTTGCAAATTTGTAATACCTTAGCTTTCCCAGAACCCTTAGTGATATTACAGACAGGAGTTTCTGACAGCGCTAGATTAAAAGGCAATCCTAGTGCTGAATGAGCCATGCGCCCTCCATCAAAAAGAGTTGCCGCAATCCCAGATGATGCAACAGCCAAGGCAATGTCATTGTTTGAGCGAAATTCTGCAAGCAGCAAATTAAATAAAAATGTTTTACCAGTACCTCCTGAGGCATCTTGGAAAAATATTCCCCCATTTCCACTGGAAATCTTTTTTGCCTGACCAATATTGCTGCTCAGTAATATTAGTCCATGTGCGTAGGGTGCATCCATCTGAGTGTTTGCAGCATGTTGTCTATGAAGAGCACATAGTACATCACCCAGCTTTGCACATAGACTTGCCTCTGCACCTAGCATTCACATGGTATGTTCATCCACCCCTCTCTCCTGCTCTCCTGCTGTCTGTCTATGAAGAGCACATAGTACATCACCCAGCTTTGCACATAGACTTGCCTCTACACCTAGCATTCACATGGTATGTTCATCCACCCAGCTCTCCTGCTCTCCTGCTGTCTGTCTATGAAGAGCACATAGTACATCACCCAGCTTTGAACATAGACTTACCTCTGCACCTAGCATTCACATAGTATGTTCATCCACACAGCTCTCCTGCTCTCCTGCTGTCTGTCTATGAAGAGCACATAGTACATCACCCAGCTTTGCACATAGACTTGCCTCTGCACCTAGCATTCACATGGTATGCCTTTCAGCTAACCCCAGCTTACCCCAGTGTTATTTATGACCTTGTTTACTCTGGCTTGATCATATGCATCTTGGTCCACTCTTAATTGTCTGACCAAGATGAGCAGAGACCTCTCCTCTCCGCTTCACACCTGACTGCACTTAGTTGTACATATATTGCATAGCTCAAGTCTGCATAGACTTCAGTCTGCAGTGTTATTCCTAGAAGTGAGTCCTAGAAGTGTGAAGATACATTTTAGAATTAAAACCAGAATTGAACCAGAAGGGAACTGAAGGTATCTGTACACAGTCACTGTAAACAATGTTTCTGTTTGTTTTCACTTTCACCCCTCTAATCCTTCACTTTCTGCTAATTCCTCTAATCCCTACTCCTAGTAAGGAACTGTTCATCTCTTCTTCAATCCTCCCCATCCACCTCACCTCCTCCTCAAAACTGTTCCTTAACATACAATCCTCTGTCTACAAACACAGACAGCCCCCTCATGCCCTCTCCTGCTACCACCTGCTGACACTTTCTCTGCTCCATCTCACTGCTGGTGATATCTCTCCAAATCCTGGTCCTCCTCACCACATTCCCACAGTCATTTCTACCTCCCATCCACGCTCTATCACAACCTTCCGTAACCACTCCAACCTTATACCGATTCACCCAGCCCCCGCTTCCCCAGTCCCACTAACAGGAGCTTTGTGGAACGCTCGCTCTGTCTACAACAAGCTTTCCTACATCCATGATCTTTTTGTTACTACCAAACTTTCCTTCCTCGCCATCACCGAAACCTGGCTCACCCCTTCTGACACAGCCTCTCCTGCTGCACTTTCATATGGTGGCTTCCACCTTTCTCACACCCCCCACTCCAGCAGCAAACATGGTGGAGGAGTTGGTTCTCTCCTGTCAGATACCTGCTCCTTCTCCCCAATCTCACTATCACCCTCTGTTACCCTCCCTTCCTTTGAGGTGCACTCTGTGCGCATCTATTCCCCCTCCAACCTCCATCTGGCTGTCATCTACCGCCCCCCAGGGCCAGCCACCACCTTCTTTGACCACTTCACCACCTGGCTACTTCATTTCCTTTCCGCGGACATCCCTACTATCATCATGGGCGACTTCAACATCCTCATTGACACTTCCCTCTCAGCTGCCACTAAACTTCTATTTCTCACGTCCTCCTTCGGCCTCACTCAATGGTCTTCTACAGCCACCCACAAAGATGGCCACACACTGGACCTCATCTTCACCCGCCTCTGCTCCCTATCTAACCTCTCTAACTCACTTCTTCCTCTCTCTGACCACAACCTTCTCACATTCTCCTCCCTCTCCACTCCATGTCTACAATCCCCACCCCACAAACTTTCACACCCTCGCAGAAATCTTAAACACCTTGACCTACACTCATTCTCTGAATCCTTCCTCCCTCTCACAGATATAAGTTCCTTACACAATGCCGACTTCCCAGCCCTCCACCTCCAAAACCAACTTCTCCACCATCACAGAAGATCGACTCTCCACGCTACTCTCAAGATCACATCTCACCACCTGTGCACTTGACCCGATCCCATCCCACTTCATCCCAAACCTCACCACAATCTTCATCCCAACCCTAACCCATCTCTTCAACCTATCACTAACAACTGGTGTTTTCCCCTCAAGCTTTAAACATGCCTCCATCACACCTATCCTCAAAAAGCCCTCTCTTGACCCATCCTCTGTATCTAGCTATCGCCCTATATCACTTCTCCCCTATGCCTCCAAGCTACTGGAACAACACGTCTACCTTGAACTGTCCTCCCATCTCTCTTCTTGCTCCCTCTTCGACCGCTTACAATCTGGCTTCCGGTCACACCACTCCACTGAAACTGCCCTTACTAAGGTCACCAATGACCTCTTAACTGCCAAGAGCAAGTGACACTACTCTGTCCTCCTCCTCCTGGACCTGTCGGCTGCCTTTGACACAGTGGACCATTCCCTATTATTACAGACCCTCTCATCCCTTGGCATCACAGACTTGGCCCTATCCTGGATCTCATCATACCTAACAGACCAGACATTCAGCGTCTCCCACTCACATACCACCTCCTCACCTCGCCCCCTATCTGTCGGAGTCCCACAAGGTTCAGTCCTAGGACCCCTGCTCTTCTCCATTTACACCTTTGGCCTGGGACAGCTCATAGAATCTCATGGCTTTCAGTATCATCTCTATGCTGACGACACACAGATCTACATCTCTGGACCAGATATCACCTCCCTACCAACCAGAATCCCTCAATGTCTGTCCACTATTTCATCCTTCTTCCCCGCTAGATTTCTGAAACTTAACATGGACAAAACAGAATTCATCATCTTTCCCCCATCTCACGTGCCCCCCCAACGAACCTATCCATTAAAGTAAATGGATGCCCACTCTCCCCAGTCCCACAAGCTCGCTGCCTCGGGGTAATCCTTGACACTGATCTCTCCTTCAAACCACATATCCAAGCCCTTTCCACTTCCTGCCGACTTCAACTCAAAAATATTTCACGAATCCGCTCATTCCTCAACCAAAAATCTGCAAAAACCCTAGTCCATGCCCTCATTATCTCTCGCCTTGACTACTACAACGTCCTGCTCTGTGGCCTCCCCTCGAACACTCTCGCACCCCTCCAATCTATTCTAAACTCTGCTGCCCGACTAATCCACCTGTCCCCCCGCTATTCCCCAGCTTCTCCCCTTTGTCAATCCCTTCACTGGCTCCCCATTGCCCAGAGACTCCAGTACAAAACCGTAACCATGACATACAAAGCCATCCACAACCTGTCTCCTCCTTACATCTGTGACCTCGTCTCCCGGTACTTTCCTGCACGCAACCTCTGATCATCACAAGATCTCCTTCTCTACTCCCCTCTTATCTCCTCTTCCCACAATCGCATACAAGATTTCTCTTGCGCATCACCCCTACTCTGGAACTCTCTACCACAACATATCAGACTCTCACCTACCATCGAAACCTTCAAAAAGAGCCTGAAGACCCACCTCTTCCGACAAGCCTATAACCTGCAGTAACCACCGATCGACCAAACCGCTGCACGACCAGCTTTACCCTCGCCTACTGTATTCTCACCCATCCGTTGCAGATTGTGAGCCTTCGTGGGCAGGGTCCTCTCTCCTCCTGTACCAGTTATGACTTGTATTGTTTAACATTATTGTACATGTTTTTATTATGTATACCCCTCCTCACATGTAAAGCGCCATGGAATAAATGGCGCTATAACAATAAATAATAAAAATAATGTTGTGTGTGGTCCTTGCGTGCATTTGTGTGTGTGTGTGTGAGGTGTGCATGTGGTATTTATGGGGTGGTGTTGTGGTAATTGTGGGGTGGTGTTTGTGTTGTGTGTGTCTAGATTGGTCTGGTGTTTGTGTGGTGTGTTGTGGCATTTGTGTGGTGTTGTGCTTGTGGGTTGGTGTATGTGTGAAGTCTGTGTGATGTTTGTATGGTGTTTGTGAAATGTTTGTGTGTTGTGTGTGGTGGTGCGGCCCCTTTAGCAGTGACTCTTTTGTGCCGTCACTATAATCCGTCTTTGTCAGTCACAATTTTCCCCTCAGCACTTTTACTTTCACCTTCACATTTATCCATTATATGTAGATGGCCTAACTTCGGGGGCCCCAATCTCATGACGGGGGGACACTAGCAAGATTTAACGCACGCAGTATTCTGCTCCTGTGGGTGGAGAGGGGGCGTGCCAAATTTCACCCAAATCCGGCAAGAACTGTGGATTTGTATAGAGCGGGCTACTACAGATTTCACATTTGCCTTGCCACAATTCTGTCTCTGAGCTCCTTGGCCAGTTCCTTTGACCTCATGATTCTCATTTGGTCTGACATGCACTGTGAGCTGTGAGGTCTTATAGAGACAGGTGTGTGCCTTTACAAATCAAGTCCTATCAGTTTAATTAAACACAGCTGGACTCCAATGAAGGAGTAGAGCTATCTCAAGAAGGATCACAAGGAAATGGACAGCATGTGACTTAAATATGAGTGTCTGAGCAAGGGGTCTGAATACTTATGACCATGTGATATTTCAGTTTTTTTAAATAAATTTGCAAAAATTTCTGCATTTCTTTTCTTTCAGTCAAGATGGGGTGCAGAGTGTACATTAATGATAAAAAAATGAACTTTTTTTGAATTTATCAAATGGCTGCAATGAAACAAAGAATGAAAAATTGAAAGGAGTCTGAATACTTTCCACACCCACTGTATAGTAGAGTTTTAAAATTAGACATTAGGACCGTCCCAAATAAGGTCACCTTGATGCGGTTGGATGGCTTTTACTTTTTTTTATAAAAATTATGTTAACTAAGAACCATATGTTATTTTCATGCACTATTGTTATTTATTTTGTTACTGAAGGCTATTTGCTCCTTTTGTTTTTATTTTAGGTTTCATTATTAATAGAAGTCTGTTCTTGTTGACAGCCATTTGTTTCTTCTTCACTCTTTGGACAAAAATATGTGTCGGTTTAAAGTTTTAATTGGTAAGATATACTGTCATTGCTAAACTACTATTTGCAAAAATAGAACAACCTCTATAAGTACTATGAAGCTCAAGCAGTAGTTCCACCAGATACATTGTGTAGCTATTCTAGTAATATTGGAAATTTGATGTACTAGCTCTAGATGTTTTTATGCCATACCACCAACTTTTAAAATTTGTCAGGCGCTTAGCGGGAGGAAAGTGGCATAGGCATGGCCTGGAAAATTAATTACAAGTGTCATATGTTTAAGCACAAATGCACTCCAGTCCATGACATATGGCAGCGGAAAGATATGCCAAATTCATTAAAAGACACATACCAATTTGGCGCATCTTACTCCAACGGTCTCGTCATTAAAATCCCAATTTTGATGAATGAGTCAATTGGTGATGAAAGAATTTGCCTGTTTGACTCCAACCCAGCGAATAACATCGGTGATTAACAAATTTGTTAAAATGGTAGTGCCAACTTGTACATTTTTGTACTATTCAGTGTACAGTATATGCCATAAATGCCTAATAAAGATAGATGTGGGGAACAGAGCACACAATAGGGTGATACCCTATGGAGGGAGAGTGGGTAGGTGTTGGTTACGCTCACCTGGTAGAATTGTGGCAGGCACATCTCCTATGTAGACATGAAGAAAAAGTGCTGCTGTTGCCCCGTGGCTGGTGGATAAATCCTCCATGAAATATTGGATTCAGTTAGATGACTCACGTATGTTGAGCTGAGCTGCTGGAGTATATTGATTTTTCAATAATGATGATAATAAGGGTTTTTTACATCCAATAATTGCCTAAGAAATGAAGATCGGGGATCATACATTTGAGTATTGCACCTATGCGGAAAACTAAGGTCCCCAGTCTCACTAGGTGAAGCAGCTGCTGGAGAGGTCGCCGCATTGCTTTCTCATCTCACTTATATAGCAGATACAGAAACAGTTTAGTTAGTCATTTACCTATTAGTTCACGTATTCATGATGCATTGCTTGACGCACGTCATGACGTAGTGTGAGGCCTACTGACTAATAATCACTAGAGGCTTCCAGGCTGATGGCGTTGGAGTACCGGCCAAGGAAGGTCACACTGCCCTGGTCTGGCTGCCACTGAGACCTGAAGTAGACACAGGAGTAGGGTAGTGTGGTTTTTTTTTTTTGCGCATTTGGAATACACATTTATATGTCTAACCTAAATTACTTTCCTCTCAGCAGAGCAATTTACATTTTACCAGAGTCTGCAACTATTTCCTGAGACAAATGATTTCAGCTGGACTTACTGTAAGCAGTGAAAGTGCAGCTTAGCGGGTGAGATGATGAGGCCTGCCTTTACTTGCCACATAGCGCTATAAAATAGCTGAGGTGGAAGGGTGGATTACTGTAAAACAATATTTGAACATAAATAATGCCTGCACAAAAGACAATATAAATACATCCTATCAAGCCTAACTGCTTTGTAAATACCAGAAGAATGAATGAATAACAGTTCTTTTCATGCTCAAGACTTTTGATAGTTTGACTTTGGTGGTTTGCTTACTCTGTACTGTATAAAAGCTGCAAAACACCTCAGCAAATCTCCTGTTAACTCCTTCTCTGCGTTCCTCATTACCGCAACTGTATTTTAGCAGGCTGGATCCTCAGACGCCCCTTCACCTTGCGGTCACAATCATTCACGTGATTTACTGTATTTCAGCCCCATGCATACATCACCAACACAAAGAGAAGTGAAAATTGCTTCAACACTTTATGCTGGATAATGCACATACATAAAAAGAACTTGTAACGTAGCCATCAGCTCTGCAGACTTATTCAGCCAATCCAGTTTCCATAAACAAAATAAAAGGACAGAATATTACACTTACACCCAGCTTTCACCACTGAATCTCACAAGTAAAACCAAGGGACTGCAGACATGATAGAATTAATTCTATACAGTTAATATTAAAAAAATGAGGATATGAACAATCATAAATGACAAAACTAAAAGACTTTAGTAAAGGACATTGACAGAAATGCAGGAGAGGAATTAATTTGTGCTTATGTTTGGCATAGCCTTTCATGCCTTCAAGACTGCTGTAAATTACTTTACACTTCCTACTGCTGAAATGGAAGATCTCATGGGCTACAGAGAGAGTGTCCAAGTAGAGCTCAACAAGTTGATTCAATGCATATTAGGGCTCACTTTATGAGATGGATTCACAAAAGCAGAGGTCAGGGTGGACACACGGACCAAGGGTGATGGAACAGTAAGCTCGAACAGAGAGGACCCAGACAACAGGCTGTGCTGGACAGCAGACAAACAGGCAAGCAGTGAAGTAGGACCAGGGCTGGACTAGCCATCTGGCAATTCTTGCAAATGCCAGAAGGGCCTGTCTGGTTGTGGGCTGCCTTGTCTGCTACATCGTTAACAGAATCGGTGTTCTCAAGACACCCACACTGTTAAGAGTTGTGATGGAGCACAAAGTCGCTTACTCCGTCAATTACCCAGCAGGCCACGGGTGTCATTAGAAATATTGGTCTTGTAGTAAATTTTGCTTTCTTTCATCCAGGGTAATATTAGTAATATATCCCATCTGGTGCTTGGGGACAGGGACAGTATGGGCCGGTGTGATTTCAAATGCCAGGGCTGAATTTCTCCTCAGTCCGTACTTGAGTAGGACATACAAGAAATCACAGATGAGAGCAGACGAGAACAGGTAAGCAGATGAAGAGGAAAAGGGCCATTTTCACGCAGAACTTAGATGTAGTTGGTTGAAACGTCAGAAGTCTACAGACTAATGTGACTAGTATTTAAAATGCAAAACAGCAAACAATGAGTAATCAAGATGTCTAAGAAGAAGTCAGAGGCGCAGCTAGGGTTTTGGTTCAGGGGGGGTGAAACTTCTGAGTGAGCCCCTAACCACGTAACCTTGATTACAACTTGGTGACACATCCTAATAGTGGATGTAGGAGATGACTGCGCTGTTACTGAAAATAATCTCTATATAAAGATCAACAAGGATATTACTGCCATATGGGCAGTGGTAAATACCAGTCCTACAGAACATATAAATGATTAGTGCACAGTTATAGTTGGTGACTTACCACTGACGTTCTTTCTGATGGAATCGTTCACTTTAAACGTTTTTTCCATCTGGCCCAGACCGACATGACAACTTCTTCCAGCCACAACTCAGCTGCAAAGATTACAAGAAAGACACATTTCACTTCTCATATTCCAGCCCCATCACCATCTATCCCCAACCTGCAGAAACCCCTCATCCTGCTGATACCCCAATGCTGAGCCGCTGTTCTGTACGTGCCCCTATTACTGCACCTGCTGTGTGGTACTGTGTGCCCTTTAAATTCTAAAGAAACCCTCTAGATCAGGGGTGGGCAATTAAATCTTCGAAGGGGCCACTTAAGATACTGGGACTGTTGAGGAGGGCTGAACCAATTGGGTGATCATATTTCTGCTTAAGGCTATGTTCACATGCAGCATTTTTGCAGCATTTCATTTCTGAAACCTAAATCTGCTCTCTTGGCAGTAAATCGGCTGTGTTCAAAATGCCAGTTTTGCTGCATTCGTATGCTATATTGTATTGGGTGTGAATTACACGTGTGCTTTATCTACATAGAAGAAAAAAAAAGGGATCGTTCCAGCTACTAAAAAACTTGCTTTATTGAAGAAAATTTAAAATAACAGCATGTCGGCTTTCTCCTCTCCAGGAAAGGATACGCTGGGGGGCACTAGAAACAGCTACGCGTTTCGATCCACTAAGGACCTTTTTCACAGATCGAAACGCGTAGCTGTTTCTAGTGCCCCCCAGCGTATCCTTTGATGGAGAGGAGAAAGCCGACATGCTGTTATTTTAAATTTTCTTCAATAGAGCAAGTTTTTTAAGTAGCTGGAACGATCCCTTTTTTTTCTTCAATCAGTGCTTCGCTGAAGTCCAGACAGGTTCCGTGCTCCGGCTGTTTGGTTGGTGAGCTGGCTAGGGCTTTTCAGCCCATATCTTTATATTTGTGCTTTATCTACATAACCTGTTTAATAACGTTGGTTGTATTTCCCAAAAATGTTTAAAAAATGCTGCATAAGCAGCTATTGCGTATTTTGCCGCATTTTTGCACTTTCTCATAACTTTCTGTGGGTGACAGTGGAAAACGCTGAAAGAACTGACATGCTGCAGATTAAAAAAACGATGTCGTTCTCAAATTCTCTTCGGCTCGTACTGTAAAATGCAGTTTTTAATTTGCATTAAAAAATCCCACTGCATATGAACATAGCTCAACAGTGATTTTATCAGTTTATAAAAAGCAGTAAATTATATATTTTTTTAATTTGCTGCTAAAAACCCATAGCAACTTGTATTAGCCGTTAATTAAAGGGATTTTCCAATTTCAGAAAACCCTTCTCATTAGCTGCAGTTATAGAAAAAAGGTTTTTTTCCTCCCCCTCCTGGGACCAACGCTGAGTCTCCGTGACATTTTCTGGTGCTTGTCATTGACTGCAGTACTCATATCTCGTCTACAGCTCTGCAGCCAGTCGGTGGGCTCATTCGCTGTGGGCAACTCATGACGTCAGCCCATGTGAGGCTGCTGAGCTCAGTTATTGGATCCAGTAGTGTCAACATGATGTCAGCTGTAGAAGCAAATTAGAACAGACTCCATAATGTAAACATATTCCCAATCCCAGAATCAAGTATACTGGTACGAGACAGGACCAGAACTAACATTCGGGACACCCATAGATATTAGAAGACCAAAAAAAGAACAAGGTGTAGATCCCATATATATAAAATTACAATAAGTATTGTAATTTTATATATATGGGATCTACACCTTGTTCTTTTTTTGGTCTTATGTCAGCTGTACAGACAATAACCGTCATCAGAATCAGAGGCTGAACCTGGGAAGGCGAGTAAGAACTCATTCAGATGTTTTTTTTCATGTATGAGAAGATCAGTCCTTGTTTCATCAGTAATTCTGTTCAGCGTTTCATCAGATCTTCCACAATGTCAACATTTCATCTGAGTTTGGTCTGAGTTTCATCAGTTTTTTTCCAATGACAAAAAAATAAGTTTCTCCACCTTTTCTATCTAGCATCCGGTGACGGCTCAGTGCTGTCCGCAATACCAGACATGAGTCTGTGATTGTGCAAAGACCACTTAGTATGCAAAAATAAAAATAAAAGTGGGACATGTGAACAGCCCCCCCAGATGATACTAGGTATGAGTGCTGTCTGTGAAAAACAAGGATAGAACTTGTACGTGAAAAACTGATATATGATTAAGCCCTAAAGCAGCTCATTTTTATTTTTTTTTTAAATTACGTTTGGGGAACAGTGAGTTTTCTAAATCTGGAAAGCCCATTTAAGGAAAAAAAATTGAGGGCATTGGAAAAATTAATTGCTCACCGCTCATATGTAGGGAGGAGGCCTGACAAACACTCGGTAAGAAGTTTTCCTTTCAGTCCATGGAGTGGAGAAGTGACAGGCAGACACACACAGACCAGCCACCAGAGTACATGGGGCACACATGGGCACGCACACAGACATAGACCAGTAACCAGAGTACATTGGGCACACATGGGCACACACAGACATGGACCAGCCACCAGAGTACATGGGGCACACATGGGCACACACCCAGACACAGACAAGCCACCAGAGTACATGGGGCACACATGGGCACACACCCAGACACAGACCAGCCACCAGAGTACATGGGGCACACATGGGCACGCACACAGACATAGACCAGTAACCAGAGTACATTGGGCACACATGGGCACACACAGACATAGACCAGCCACCAGAGTACATGGGGCACACATGGGCACACACCCAGACACAGACCAGCCACCAGAGTACATGGGGCACACATGGGCACACACCCAGACACAGACCAGCCACCAGAGTACATGGGGCACACATGGGCACACACACAGACACAGACCAGCCACCAGAGTACATGGGGCACACACACATGCATGCATACACACACAGACAAGCCACCTTTGTACATGGGGTGCACACCGGCACACACAGAAGCACACAGACTAGCCACCAGAGTACATGGGGCACACAAAAGAAGAGAAGTTTGGGAAGCATAGTTCACTACTGAAGGTTAGAGTGAGGGGGGTGCACACACTATGTGAGATTTCCAGGCTGAAAGTACTGAGGCTGAGGGGGCACTTCATTACTTGGCCTAAGTGTTTTTTCTCCTATCAGCCTGATCCCTGAGCTGCTAAAAGTTGCCAGGGAGGGAGATAATGGTGCAGCAGATAATAATTAGCTGCTCTTCCTCCAGTTTGATTTCAGGCTGTGATCCAGCAGTTCTGGGGTTAAAAGTACACAGCTCTGCAGGTCTTAGCACAGACCCAGCACATCTGCCTCCTAGTGCTAAACTCAAACATCCCCCTCCCCCCATCTAACAAGGTGACAAATTACCAGGTATATATGTGCAGAAGCTTGATGGGCACTGCAGTCAGGACTTCTCAGCGACGCTACAATAGCAGCTAGAGCTGTTCCCCTGTGAGTGATCTCAGCTGGTCTTGGCATCCTCTAGCAGAAGGTAAAAGCCGCTCCACCAATAGTAAGACAGCGGGGCGGGGCTAACACCAAGCGAGCTCACATGTAAAGGCCCCGTCACACTAAGCGATCTCGCTAGCGAGATCGCTGATTTCGTGACACCTCAGCGATCTCGCCAGCAAGATCGCTGTGTGTGATGGGGATCAGCGACCGGCCCCTCTGACGGTTATCGCTGATCGTGCTCTAGTGGCCTGGGCCATTTTTCGATCGCTGGTCTCCCGCTGCCCAGCGCGCATCGCTGCGTGTGGCAGCGAGAGACCAGCGATCAGCGACGCTGGACGCTGGTTGCTAATGTAAACGTCGGGTATCCAGGAGTCGCGCGGATCCTGGATACCCGACATTTACATTAGAAGCCAGCGTCCAGTGTCACTGGTCCTGATCGCTGGGGCTGTCTAACGATGTCCCAGCGATCCCATCATGTCGGTTCGTTGGTGGGATCACTGGGACATCGTTTAGTGTGATGGGGCCTTAAGTTCCTGCACTTTCCTTGTTTCTGTCTGCGGGCCGGACAGAAACAACCAAGGGGCCGGATGTGACCCACGGGCCGCCATTTGCCCAAGTCTGCTTTAGAATATAGTAATGCCGGGTGCAAGTGCCCAAGAAAACAGTGCCCATATTTTGTCCCCTAGAATGAAATGAGTGCCCCTTTGACAGTCGTAGTAACCTGAGTTTCCCTATAACAATAAGTGCCCACTTTACATTTAATAATATCCCGACTCTCCCTCCTGTACAGTTCCCCTATACACAGTATGATACTCTCTTATACAAAGTTTAATGCCCCCTCACTGTATATATACTGACCTCTTAGTATCCCCCAAACTGTTTCATGGCTCCAACACTGTATGATCACCCCCTCACTGTAATCTCCACACTGTATGATGGTCCCCTAGATAGCCTCCATATAGTATAATGCACCAGATAGTTCTCAATATAGTATAAAGCAGCCCCCATAGGCAGACTCTATATAGTATAATGCAGCCCACCGATAGGCAGACTCCACAGTGTAATTCACCCCCCATAGGCAGACACTATAGTATAAATGCAGCCCCCATAAGCAGACTGTAATATAAGGCAGCCCCCCATAAGCAGACTGTAATATAACGCAGCCCCCCATAGGCAGACTGTAATGAAAGGCAGCACCCCCCCATAGGCAGACTGTAATGTAAGGCGGCACCCCCCATAGGCAAACTGTAATGTAAGCCTCCCCCCATCAGCAGACTGTACTGTAAGCCCCCCATAGGCAGACTGTAAGGTAAGGCAGCACCGCCTATAGGCAGAGTGTAATATAATGCACCCCCATAAAAATAAATAAATACTCACCTCTCTTCCTCCTGGCCCCTGCGCTGCTCTGAGCTCGCTCTCATCTCCTGACAGTGGGCGCCGGGCAGTGACATCATCACGCCCGGTGTAAGTGTCTATGTCAGAAGCTGACAGGGGGATGATGGAAGAAGGAGCGCTTGTTCCTTCTCTCATCAATGCGGTCAGCTGTGTCTGCTGGATGCCAATACAGCTGATCCTGCGATGATGGGCGGGAGGCCACTGCTGGTACCGGGCCCCCCCGCCTGCTCAGGGGCCCATAGCGGCCGGACGGCAGTGCAGGGAGATCGATTCTCCCTGCTCTGCCGCTGAATGTAACTGTATGTGTGCCCTGTGCACGCCGATAGAGTTACAATAGTGTCGCTCCAGGTGGGCTCTCTCAGAGCGCGGGGCCCGGGGCCATGGCCCCCTCTGCCCCCCGGTAGCTACGCTACTGGAAGAAGAAAATGCAAGTTGTAGAATCCACAGCAGATAGCAGTGAGATGTAAAAAGTCTCTAGTAACAGTTTGCAATGCTTGCAGCAAATGAAGGGTTAACCAGCAAGATGCATAACAATGCAAACTGAATTTGTGTCAAATTTTATAAAATTCTCAGGTCTTGGTGGTTTCAAACAACCGTTGTTTTTATTAGCACAAATTCCCAAAAATTTTTTTGCTGCTATTGTACACATTATAGGAGATTATATCAGCCACAGAAGGCTCAAATTACGAGGGCTTCCACATAATGTCAAACATTAGTTATGAGCGAGCGGGCTCACCATTGCTCGATGCTTGATCGAGCATCGGGGTGCTCAGGTACGTTTGTCAATCAAATATCGTGGGTGCTAGAGTTCCATGATTGAATCCCTGTCCCATATGTTTCGCGCCTGTTAGACAGCCAATAAACATGCAGGGATTGCCTGACATGTTGGCTACTGGCATTACTGTGATAGAACAGTCGCATCGCCTAATGGGGTCTTATATAAGGGATGTGGTGCTTGGCACACTGTCCTCAGAAAGCAGTGCCGGGAGGGTTGTTATAGGAAGGATGGCTTATTTTAGAGCAGACAAATAGGCAGTGTTTAATGTTGACATTGTTGTACTTGTATACCGCTGCACCACCCATAAAAGAAATGTCCTTTTCAGGGCTATATATTTTTCTTTCTCTAGTAAAACTGATGTTACTTGCATTCAGTAGAGGGATAATTTTGGATTAGTGGCATATAGACAGTGTTTAATATTGCTATTGAAGTACTTGTAAACCGTTGCTGCACTATTAACAGAAAAATCCTTTTCAGAGCTACATCTTTTCCTTTCTTTAGCAAAATCGCTGTTACCTGCCTTCAAAGGAGAGATAGTTTCAGATTAGAGTCATATAGGCAGGGTTTAATATTGCTATTGCAGTACTTGGGGAAAAAAATATTTGATACACTGCCAATTTTGCAAGTTTTTCCATCTACAAAGGATGGCAAAGTCTATAATTTTTATTGTAGGTACATTTCAAATGTGAGAAACAGAATTTAAAAATAAAAACCAGAAAATTACATTGTATGAATTTTAAATAATTAAATTGGATTTTATTGCATGAAATAAGTATTTTATCACCTACCAACCAGCAAGAATTCTGGCTCTCACAGACACATTCGTTTTTCGTTAAGAAACCCTACTTCTCTGCACTCATTACCTGTATTAATAGCACTTGTTTGTGTCATGATCCAGGTCAGGGTTTGCTTTCTGCTTCCTGACCTGGTCAGGTGGGGGTTAACCTTCTCTGCCTCTCTCTGGTTTATGGGTGGCTATTTCCCTGCGCTGTGACTGGCAACTGATGTCAGTGATAGTTCATGTCTTCAGCGAGAGCAGCTGACCTAGCATACCCTGAGTATGTAATTTGCTACCTGTCTGCCCGTATTTGTATATTCACCATTCCCTACCTCTGACTTAGTGTTTTCTGTGTGACTGTTCCCGCAGTGTATGACCCGGCTTGACTTCTGACCTGCCCATCGGTCTTTCATTCCTGTTTTGGATTGTTCTGCCTGGCTCTGACCTTTGGCGTGTTTCTGACTGTGCTTTTGTCTCGTCCTCTTGTTACCATGCTCCCGACCGTTTTTTTTTACCTCTAGCTTGCTTCAGACCTTGCTCCTGCCTTCCACTGACAATGTGTTCCTGACTGTTGCTGTCTTGGCTTGACCTCTTTACTGCCCCCTAGTGGTGTTTGCTCAGCTCTACAGGTCTTCGCTTGAGGTGAGCTCCTGTTACCTCTCTTCCTCGCCCTTGTGGTTGTCCCTGTATTGCACGACAATTAGAACTCATTACCTGTATAAAAAACACCTGTCCACACACTCAATCAATCACACTCCAACCTCTCCACCATGGCCATGACCAAAGAGCTGTCTAAGGACATCAGGGACAAAAATGAAGATCTGCACAAGGCTGCAATGGGCTGAACCACTAAATCCTCTCCCTGATCCTCCTTTTTCCCCATCATGTTGAGTCCCAGGAGACAAGTGCTTCTATACTTGGACACTCCAAGGAGTTCTTTACATTTACATTAATTGATTCTGTCCTCTTTCTCTGCAGGTTTCAAAGAGAAATTAGGAGATTGTGTGATTGCGATGCCCAAATATTTGAGCAGTCAAGGTCAGAAGTAAACAATGGTGGGGAATGGCAATTAGTGTCTCAAGACGTAGATGATGCTGAGACACAGTTGCCAACAAATGATGTTGTTAATTCATCAAGTCAGGAGGACCAGAGTACAGAAGTGAAAGATGAGGTGGTGGATGATGTAGTCACTGACTCAACTTGGGATGGTGCCATGCAGAGCAAGGACAGCAGTGCAGAAGGGGAGTGAACTGCAGCACCACAACAGGCAGGAAGAAGCTGTGGGATGGACAGAGGGAGAAGACGGGTGACTATTCCCCAGAGCATCCACACTTTGCAAGTTACCAGGCCAAGGGTTGGGTGTTTCCCAGTCTGGTGCTTATTTAAAGAAAATGTGGATGATAAAAGAATGGTCATTTACAACCTGTGCTGTACCAAGATCAGCAAGGGTCTTACCACTACTAGCCTGACCACCACCAGCATGCTGAGGCCCTAGTCATCAAAGCACCTGACTAAGTAGGCTGAAAGCTTGGGTCCACAATCAATGTCGGCTTGTGACACCACTGCCCCTTTCCTTGTGCTACGTGCTTGATAATCTCCTGTCCTTGACGCAGGCACAGATGCCTCCCACCCTTCACCTGTTGTTGCACCTTCACAAGCACCATTAGTAACCACATCCAATTCCTTGTCCCAGCTCAGCGTTCAGCTGTCCCCACACCAGGCCTTGGAACGCAAGCAAAAATATCCATCCACCCACAAGCCCAAACAATAAACGGCCAAATTTCCAGGCTGCTTGTTCTGGAAATGTTGTCTTTTAGGCTTGTGGACACTGAGGCAACTTGTGGATGCAACCTCATGGTGGCAGCCGTCCTTCGGGAAACTCGCTCCCCAGCCGCCAATATTTTCCTGGTGTGCTGTCCCTGCCTTACGTCAGCATGTGTCCCATAACATCACCTGTGCCTTGACCAATGCAGTTACTAGAAAGGTTCACTTATCGACTGACATGTGGACAAGTGCTTGTTGCCAGGCATGCTACATTTCTCTGACACTAGGTGACCGAGTCGCACTCGGGAACGGCACACGTGCTACTGACATCGAGGATTGTGTGCCCTAGTCCTATAAGGGTTTCCTCCACATCCTTCACCAGTTTATGCATTCCATTATCCTCCTCATCCTCCATCTCCAAATTTTAATTTCGGAGCACATCGTCCATATCAGTCACAAGCTAGAGGCAGTGCAGCACTGCCTCAGTGAAGCAGCAACAGGTTCTGCTGAAACTAATTTGTATAGGTGACAAATAGCACACTGCTGCAGAGCTGTTTAAAGGTATAACAGTCCAGACAGATCTGTGGCTCTCGGCCTGAACCTATAACCAGGCATGATCGTGTATGATAATGGCCGTAACTGGTGGTGGCTCTGAAGCTTGGCAAACTCGCACACGTTCCATGCCTGGCCCACGTGTTCAACTTAGTGAATCAATGGTTTCTGAAAACCTACCCAGATTTGCCTGAGCTACTTGTGAAGATACACCATGTATGCACCCATTTCTGCAATTACACTACAGCTGACGCCGGTCTGGCAGTGCTGCTGCAGTGTTTGCACATGCCAGCTCACCAACTGGTGTGCAATGTTACCATGCGCTGGAACTCCACATTACACATGTTGGCAAGGCTTTGTGAGCAGCAGAGGACAGTGTTGAATACTAGCTCCAGCATGCCTGTGATGGATTCAGCTTCTGCTGAGCCCATTTTCCTTTTCAGAGTGGACCTTCTTGGCCGTGGCACCCACCCACCTAGGGCGAGCTGACCTAGTGAGAACCCACCCGCTGTACAGGGAGTGTCAGGGGCAAGACCAAGGGGGTGAGCCACCACGACTGCTGGGACCAGGCGGCCGGCTCAGGGGGACACTACGGGAGTGTCTGACGACCAGGGACAGGCAGGAAACAAGACAAGACAAGAGGTAAGTGCAAGGTATCTTCATTAGGATAACTTCAGAATCACATTCAGTGTAAAAACGTATGAACAAGCAAAACGTGCAAAGTGCGTGCGTGGGCACGCCAAGGTCCATAGCATGGTACGTGCCAGGTGGAACGCCTAGGTACAGGTAAAGACACAATGGCATCGGACTCCGGACCACTGGCAACGATCGATATGATCAAGGCATCAGGTCGCAGTCATCCAGCTTACGATCTCTGGCAGCGATCGGCAGGTTCCAGGCATACGGCAGGCAAACCAGGGTTCAGGCAAGGAGGCATGTCAGATATCCAGGCATGGTGCGTGTTAGGGAACATGCCAAGGTCCAAGGCTAGGTGCATGTGTAGGGGACACGCCAGGGTTCAAGGCTAGGTGCGTGTGTAGGGGACACGCCAGGGTTCAAGGCTAGGTGCAAGGCAAGGTGCGTGTGTAGGGAACACGCCAGGGTTCACAAAACGAGACAGGGTGCATGTGTAGAGACATGCCAAGGCACAAGGTACAAGACAGAGTGCGTGTGTAGAGACACGCCAAGGCAAAAGGTACTAGACAGAGTGCGTGTGTAGAGACACGCCAAGGCACAAGATACTAGACAGAGTCCTGCGCGTGCAAAGGGGCACACCAGGGTCAGGCGAGGCAGAGTCCTGCACGTGCAGATAGGCACGCCAGGGTCAGGATTCAAGGACCGGGTTAGGACCTGAGCATGCAAGAGGGCATGACAGGGGACATGGCAAAGCCTGTGCGTACTTTTGCAGAAGCACGGGGAGGTATGCCATGGGCAGGCGAGGGCCTGTGCGTGCTTTAGAGAGCACGCAGAGCACAGTGCGGAAACAAAATGAAGTGCAAGGGAGCACAGAGGGCACGGCTGGGCCACTGGCTAGCTGATCGGGCTGTGGCACTGACAGCCGGGCAAGACTCCAGCGAACCCGGCTGAGGCATGGCAGGCGACACAGCTGTCACAGACCGACGAGCATGGCTGAGGCACAAGCAGGCAGGCACGGCTAGGGCGGCACGGCTGAGGCACAAACAGGAGGCTAGGAAGGCCAGGCGCATGCAAAGGGCACACAAAGAAACAGAGCAAGGGAAGTCAAGACAAGAAACAAGACAGAGCTTAGGCAGTGTACGGAACCAGGAACGGAGGCATGGGCAAAAACACGGAACAGGAACAGAGCTAGAACAGAGCTAGCAGCGGAGCGTAGGCCGAAACCCAGAGCCGGGCCACGGGAGAACCTTGGAACTAGCCTAGAAACGTGCAAGAGAACATAATAGGAAAGAGTCTAGCAGCGGAGCGTAGGCCGAAGCCCAGAGCCGGGCCAAGGCAGATCCTTGGGACTAGACATGGAAAAGAGCACAAAAGGAAATAAAGGAGGGATGGTGCGTGTGCCAGGGAGCACTACAGAGCACCATAGGAGAGAGCGAGGCAGAGCAAGCAAAGACTGAGACCATAGGGAGGAACAAGGCAGAGCAAGGCAAGGTACGAAACAAGGCATAGCGAAAACAGGCAAGGCAGAGAATAACAGAAGGACTACAAGTCCAAGCAGGACAAAGACGAACATGGCACAGCGGACAAACATAAGACAAGGCACTGGACAAGAGATGGAGTACGAGCACAGAGTGTGTGCAGAGATGCACGACAGAGCAAAGTGCAAGGGCACAGAATAGAGGGAGCGCCCCACAGACCAAGCAGCCATGCAGGGACACAATACTCAAGCCCTGAGCATAGGAAGGGGTGGTCTAATATAGGGCATAGCACCTCCTCTTCCGGGTCAGGACCAGGGGAGAACTTCCTAGTTCAGATGCTTCAGGATAACAGAGCGTAGTCACATGATCAGGGTTTCAGACATGACGAGATGATCACAGAACCAGACAATGCAGGATCTAGGAAGGACACATGATCAGAGTTTCAGACATGACGAGATGATTGCAGAACCAGACAGTGCAGGATCTTAGGAAACATCACATGATCAAGGTTTCTAGACGTGACGAGAAGATCGCAGTAGGCAAAGCAGAAACGCAGGCATCTTGCAGCTCAGCAGACATGAGGTGAGTGTGCATACTGCTCTAGGGAACAAGCAGGATAGCAGACATGAGATGTGTGTGCACACCACTCCAGGGTCATGAGGCAAAACAGACATGGCGGACATAACGGACATGGCGAGCATGACAATGCCTCTCTGTATTCCGGTCAAATACTGCACATAACAACTGAGAAGTGGGCATGGATGTCTGACATCTTTCAGATAACCGTCCCCGTTTCCTTGTCTACTAAAAAGCTTGCTGCTCACAAATAAAAAGGAAGATTTGCATGTGGATGAGGTGGAGATGGAGGAAGAATGTACACAGGAATATACTACCCAATCCAGTTTCATCTTCTCAGCACAGATTGGGTGATATTGAGGAGGAGGGTGAGAAGGAGGAACAGGAGGGTATTAACCAAACCGTCTGTTAAGCATGAATGGGCAGAAGAGGAGGAGTATGAAGAGAGGGAGGAGGGGGTGGAGAATCATCCTCCTGATGTGGACAGATAAGTCTTGCCTGCTGGGTGTCTAGCACACATGCCTTACTTTATGTCCTGCTGCCTTTCCCATGACCATCAAGTTATACTCATTTGAGCCAACACTAATTACTGGTTGTTCACTCTTCATGACCCACGCTACAAGGAGAACATTCCATCTGTCCTTCCTGAGGCAGAGAGGCCTGGTAAAATGGTGCAATACCAGAAGACCATAGTCGAACAATTAGTACAAAAATTCCCATCTGACAATGCTGGTGGCAGAGGCCATCGTTCCTTGGGAAACCAAAGAGGAGAGACAAGGGAGACACACATCAGGTCCAATAGATTCAGGGGAACACTATCAAAGATCTGGGACAGTTTCATTAGACCATGCAAGCACCCAGGTCCTTATGAGCTGGGTAGTCTGATAAGAAAGGAAAAGTTTTGGAAGATGGTGAAGGAGTATTTAGCCAACCATACCAGTGTCCTCTGTGTTCTTCGAGTTTCTCATTGACTTCCATTATACTCAGTACTCGAGTCGAGCCCGTCCAAGCACTTTGAGTACCAAGTATTCTAATTGTGACATATAAATTTTAAAAAAATACAATCAAAATAATCTTTGTAAGTTTTTTTTGAACATTTCTGGACAATCCTAATATGCATATCTCAAAATTGACCAAGAATTGTTTTAGAAGAATTCCTGGAAGATTTTGAAGTGGCTATTAGAGTTGCCTGACTTGAACCTCATAGAAAATCTTTGAAGAAGCTGGTTGTGGCATGCCATCCCAAGAATATTAGAACTGGAGGACATTTCCGACAAGGAAAGGGCTAAGATTCCACAGGAACGCTGCCAGAATCTAATGTCTGGCTATATATGTATCATGTTTGTATCAGGTAATAGTCCTCTAAATAATACTAAAAACTCTTGTCATGAAGGGGTTGAATAACTGAGATTAGAGTAGTCATTTAAAGTGCCATTTTGTGATGAATTTAAAGAAACCGCTTGCAATATCAGCTGAATTATTGCAAGCATCAGAAAGTTTGGAAATTTTGAGGGTAAACCAAATATGCAATGGGACTTTAATAATTTTGTTTACTACTAAGATACAATATATACTAAATTATGATAGTATGTTTGGTAAGCATTATTCTAAGATTGTTACATAGGGATGATGCTTAAACAGTTGAAAATTGTTAAAATATTGCTACCTTATATACTCGAATATAAGCCGAGATTTTCAGCCCAAAAAATTGGACTGAAAGTCCCCCTCTTGTCTTATATTCGAGTCATATACAAAGGGGGTCGGAGGGGGAGGGGGGGGGCGGGGGTGTCAGGTCATACTTACCCGTTCTGACGCTGTGTCTTGAGCCCCCAGCTTCTCCCCGTGCTCTCTCTTCCTGCCTTCAGTGGTCATGTGGTGCCGCTCATTAAAACTCATGAATATGCGCATATTCATGAGTTTTAATGAGTGTTACCACATGACCGCTGAAGGCAGGAAGAGAGAGCGCGGAGAAGCTGGGGGCTCAAGAGACAGCGTCAGGACGAGTAAGTATAGCGATACTCACCTGTCCTGCGTCCATGGCTGCTTGCTGCTGTGTCATCGGTCAGTGACTTCAGACAGCAGAGGGCGCGGTGACGTGATTAGTGCGCGCCGCGCCCCCTGCAGTCTGAACGTCACTGACTGATGACGTGGCAGATAGCGGTGAGCAGCCATGGACGCAGGACACGTGAGTATCTCAGGTGCCAGCAGTGACACCGGCACCTGACACCCAGCGACGGAGAGGTAAGTATGTCATTTTTTTTATTTTTACATGCAGCAGCAGCATGGGGGCAGCATATGGGGGAATAATCTGGAGCTTCTTCTGGGGTCAGCATATGAGGGAACAATCTATGGAGCTTCTTATGGGGTCAGCATATGGGGGAATAATCTATGGAGCTTCTTCTGGGGACACTATATGGGGGAATAATCTATGGAGCATTTCCCACCCTAGGCTTATACTCGAGTCAATAAGTTTTCCCAGTTTTTTGTGGCAAAATTAGGGGGGTCGGCTTATACTCGGGTCGGCTTATACTCGAGTATATACTGTAAATAAAAATGGTGTGTTTATGTTAAAGCTGAAAAGGAATTGTTGCCCGAATATCTGGAAATGCTTATCATGTGAAAAAAAATAGCAACTATTACTTCTATTGAGCAATAAACCTAATCACTACTAGGGTAAAGTGTTTGAAAGGATTTTTCTTTAGGGCACTGCACATAATTAAATATTCTTTAAATTTTATTTTGAAGGCAAGGCATTTTTGTACAACATGTATATATTATTCATTATTGTACTTTTGGTTCTTTTTAGTGGAATCTAAGCACCTTTTATAAACTATTTTTCACATAAGAAAGGTATTTCACTTAGGGTTAGCACGTATTTTCCCTTGGATACATGTTATATACTCCGTGTGTGTAGAACTATGTGAATAACATATGGAGAGATTAGAGGAAATAATGCTGTGAAATGTGAAGCAGATATTCTATTGGACTTAAATGACCCCATCCAGAAGGCAGAAAATGCTTCTCTAAGCATAATTTAAAGAACTTCAACAGAAAGGGTCTAAACTGGTTAATCTTTAGCATAAAATATTGTATTGTAAAAATGTATTTTGTTTTCCTTGGCAGCCTATTGACGCTGAATTTGATCTAGATTGCACTCTTCATGTTTCTGGTCCCAAATTAAAGTGTCATTCCAACTGCAAAGTATTATAATAAAGGTGTATTATTTCTTGTCAAAGGGACTGTTACACTTTACATGCACCTTTAAAACCAATCACAATCAAAGCTCAATTTTATGTCATGAAATCAAATAAAGGGAACCTTTCAGGAGGAATTTGTACCTTAACCAGTTAATGACCTCCCATACTCCTTTAATGGTGGCAGTTAGGGTACCTTATTATTCAATGCCTCTTTTTAATGGTGCTGAGAATTAAGGTAATAGTGCCCCCCAGCATCATAAAATGTAGCTCAGGTACCTGAGACCCTGGAGAATACAATGTGCAAGTCCATTGGGCCCTGACCTTATCACAGTGGTCAAAACCTCAAAATTTAGTAACTATGGCAGTACTTGGGCTGTTCCTACCTCTTTTCCCCCTTTTAGTTGTTCTGGGAGAGAAGAGAGAAGACCTCTACACAGGTCACATCAGCATCTACGCACTTTCCTAGGCTTAGTGACCTACTGTAGGCCTTGGATAAGGTCTGCTTCACAAATGATGCAACCACTTTATGACTGTTTGTCACCAGGCCCCTATGATCTCACTCCTTTGACAATTTATTCCCCACATGACATCCATGCCATACTAGTACAAGTTCAACAAAAACATCTGTCTATGGCCAGACAGCTCCGACTTGCATGTGCTCTACTAATTCCTGAGTATGTCACTCTCAAAAGATGTAACATTCTGAATCCAGCCAACCTCCTGCCTGTGGAGTCGGAAAAGGGGGAATTGGTGACCGTATTAGCAAGTGAGGAAGAATACTTTGACATGACGCATGAACATGACTGCATAGAACTGTTCCTAATGCAGATTTTGAGGGTTTTTTTGAAAATGGCTCCAAATACCACCAGGATGGACGATTCTACACTGGACATGCAGTAGAATCCTCACATGAGGTAATCCGAGCTTAACCACTCCCTCCTCAAATGTCGGCACTGGAGGCTGAGTTGAAGGCACTCACTGAGGCATGTAGAGCCGCTGCAGGTAAAGTCGATAATATTTTCACTGATTCGAAGCCCATTAAAAATGCAGAGCTGGTGAAACAATTAATGGAGGCATTGATGTTACCTGTCCAGGTTGGCATTGTCAAGGTAAAAGCGCACACAAAAGGTGACTCCGTGGAGGTAGAGGGCAACAGAAGGGCGGACGAGGCTGCTAAAGTAGCAGCAAGGCGGCCTAGAGAGCAGTGGACGGTGGCGGGGAGTCAGCGTATTCCAGCCACACTGAGCCTAGATGTCCTGAAATCTCTCCAGCAACAGGCTGCGCAAACAGAGAAGGTACCCCGGGGGAGACTGGGAGGTGAGCTGAACTCGAACGGAGTATGGGAGAATAAGGATAAGTTGTGCCTACCAAAGTCCCTGTTCCTGAATATGGCGCAAGAAACACATGGCCCCACTCCATGGTGGATGCCTTCTGGATCACTCCTGGTTTCAGTTACGCAGCCGCAAAACTTGTACAATCATGCCTCATCTGTGCACAGCACAACCCAGGTAAAACAGTAAAAGTCCCTAAGAAAGCGACACCTAGGCCTCTCTACCCGTTTCAGAGACTGCAGATTGACGACATACAGCTACCAAGGTAGGAGTGTATGCAAATATCCCAGTATATGTAGATCTCTTCTCTGGTTGGCCGGAAGCCTATCCGGTAAAATGTGCAAATGCTAAAACAACTGCAGACAAACTGATGAAAGAACTGATCTGCAGGTATGGTGTCCCTAGAAACCATAGAAAGCGATAGGGGTACACACTTCACGGGAGAAATAATGAGGGAAGTCATGCAGGCCCTGGGTGTACAGCAAGCATTTCATACACCATATAGACCACAAAGTAGTGGGAAGGTGGAAAGACTAAATGGGACACTTAAACTGAAAATTCAAAAGGCCATGGCAGGACAGAGCTGGGTAGAGTGCTTGCCTCTTGCACTCTTTCCAGTCAGACACACTGCAAATAGAAAGACAGGCTTGTCTCCCTTTGAAGTCCTGTTTGGTAGTGCACAAAAGACTGGTCTGTACTTCCCACAGGTGCTACAAATGCAACACGGTTCTATGACAGCCTACGTCCAGGCCTTGCAGAAAAGACTTAATGTGGTGCATAAACATGTGTTCTCATCCATTCCAGATCCTAATGCCAGTGCAGATGTGCATCAGCTGAATCCAGGTGATTGGGTGGTTATACACAGACACGTGAGAAGGAGCCTGGACCCATGAGTTGACGGCCCCTTCCAAGTCCAGGTGACCACATCCACCTCAGTAAAACTTGAGGGAAAGCCCACCTGGATCCACGCCAGTCACTGCAAGAAAGTCTTTTCCACAGCAGAATGACTGTTCTACTCATCACCTTGCTGGCAGTGAAAGGGTTACTGCGCACTGCAGAGACACAGGATAAACTCTTAAATGCTAACTGGGACAACAAACTTATTCGGCATCATGCTCTACTTATAAAGGACATGTAGGACAGAAACCGAAAGACTGTTGGATCTGTACACACAGCCCAGTATCTGCGAGGACTATGCCGTACTTAGCCTTACCTCTGGAGCCATGGGAGGTATTAACCCCACACTGCATACACAATGAGACTTGGACTCAATCTAGGTTTTGGGGAAAAGATGTGCCCCGTGATATATCTGCCTCATTAGCTATAATCGGATGGGCCGCTAAGCCCTAGTTTCAGTTTAATATAATGCGGCCTAAGGTACAAATGTGGTGGCGGAAATAAGATTCAGACATCGGAAATATGGTCGCCAGGAGGAGGACTGAAATCCCTCACTCAGACCCCATTCCCATTGATGGACTGTGGCTCAGTCTTCAACACACTGCAGCGAATACCTGTGGTGAGGACAATAATTGCTTCCACATATACACTCATGATCAAACACAGGTTAATGAGACGGTGTACCAGGATGGTGTTGAAGGCTGTAAAGCATCTATGGGTAAAATAATAAGGAAAGAAAGGGGAAAATGTACATCTGGTATAAGTGGAAAACAAATGAATAATACTTGGTGTGCCCATAAGCCTATGTCAGGACTTTTGAGTTTATACCAATGTATACAGACCCCAGGTCACGTTTGTGTTCTCCCTGAAGGAGTATTCTTGGTTTGCGGACATCGTGCCTACAGGTGGGTGAGCCCAGACATAAGGGGGGTTTGCACTCTTGCCAAACTGACACCAGCCACTTTCATAGTTCCTCTTAGTAAAATAGACACAGCAGCAGTTCCAATTCATACTTTGTATAGAAGGGCTGCAGACAATAAATGGGGATACCAAATAAAATATTCAGTAGTATGCTAATATACCCCTTCATAAGGCTAGTTTCACACTAGCGCTTTTGAGCGCAGCGACAGCCTGCGCACGACCGCCGCTAAGCCCCGCCCCCTGCCGTGCCTCTGCCGGTAGCTCCGCCTACCGGTGCATGACGCTGCATGCGTCCTGCGTCCCCTATCTTTATCACTGGGGGCGCAGGCCGTGCGCAGTATGCATTTGGCGGCGCATGCGTCCTTTTGACGGTGCGCCGACCTGCGCCAAACCCAACCTGCTGCAGTTTGGTTGCGCTCGGCGCACCGTCAAAAAGGCGCCTGCGCCGCCAAACGCATACTGCGCACGGCCTGCGCCCCCAGTGATACAGATAGGGGACGCAGAACGCATGCAGCGTCATGCGCCGGTAGGCGGAGCTACCGGCGGAGGCGCGACAGGGGGCGGGGCTTAGCGGCGGCCGCTGCGCTCAAAAGCGCTAGTGTGAAACTAGCCTAACACAAATGTGGGATAAATTAGTGGAAGCTACCGACTACCTGGATGATCAGATTTTCCAGATTCATGAAGTTCTTAATGAAACTAATACAATACAGAGACAATTAATCATAGTTACTAACCAACATACTATAGTACTAGATTACCTGACAGCAAAAGAAGGAGGAATGTGTCAAATAATTGGTCCCACCTGTTGTAATTATATCGACCCTGCTGGCAATCTCCAGATCAGGGTCAGTAGAGACAAGATAGGTGAACTTAGAGACCAATGGTTAAAACAACACAGTGCAAATAGAGACTCCTGGTGAGGTAACACATTCTCTTTCCTAAATCCAGCAAATTGGTTTAATGGCCTTGCAGGATGGATTTTTGGCATTGTACAGACTTGTATGCAAATTTTGTTGTTTTGCTTATTGTTTTATGTGGCCGCAAAAGCACTAATATATATATTACTTAAGCTACTGAATAATATATGCATAAAAAAAGAATCTAAGGCTGAACCTTCTGTAGTGTATCATAGACCCCAGGTAGCCATTGCTGATGGGGAAAGTGAGTGTCCACACTGAGGGTGAATGGGCAAAGCAGGTAGGAAGCCCCCTTATGGGTACTAGACCCATGAGACAGTAGCTCCCTTGTGGACATCAGCTGACCCTGTGGCAAAGGTTATACCATTTACAAAAGGGGGAAATTGATATAGAAGAGTTAATGGTTTGCTTTTATATCCCTTTAAATGCCTTTAAGACTTCAATTGCCTTTTGCCTAATATTGCTAGAATTATTCTTATGTAGACTATTAGTCTCTGTTTTCAAGGAAACTATACCTGTTATCATATTTGTTCTCCATAGTCAGTAACAACATGTTCTGGGTACATTGTAAACATGGTATAACCCTGAAGGTGATGGTGGGTGTTGGTGGGGCTACATGAGCTCCATAGAATTACATATTGTTGTAAATGGTATAAAAAATTGCCTTGTATTTCATTACATCAGATAAAGTGATTTGACCATGGCTCGTGTGTTGAGTCTCTTGTCTCCATGCACTTGTGAACAGAAGGGCGAAAACCTCATATTCCGGACTCACTGGTGAGCTGGCATACCTGACGCTTGGTCAGAACAAAAAGCAGCTACAACATCTGTCTGGATCTTGAAGTCCCACAGGATTTCAGCCCTTTCATTCTCCACCACTTTTTCTGGAGTCTCCCAGGGGGACTTAGCCCATATGCTGTGCAGATGTTCTTGTATACAATTCCCGCTACTTGGTTGTGGCGTTCGGTATACGCCGTTCCCGCTTGCATTTCACAACCTGCCACCATGTGTTGGACGGTTTCTGGGGTTTCATTGCATAGTCTGCACCTTGGCTCTTGTCTTGTGTGGTAGATTTCTGCTTCTATGGATCTGGTACATAGTGCTTGCTTTTGTGCCACTGTAATAACGTGCCGGAGAGATATATGTCACCACGGAACAGGCAGACCAACAGTAAGGCTAAGTGCACACGTTGCAGAAAATTTCTGCACAAAAACCTGAATCCCTTCCCAGAAACCGCACCTATTTTTCCACGGCGGTTTTTGCGCGTTTTTTTGCGCGGTTTTGATGCGTTTTTGATGCGTTTTACCGCAGCGGTTTCTAAACGCATGGGAGAAGCCAAAACTGCGGAAAAATCCGCAAAATTAATGAGCATGCTGCGTTTTTTACCGCGATGCGTTTTTTTCGCGGTAAAAAACGCATCAATGTGCACAAAAAGTGCAAAATGCATAGAAATGACTGTGCAGCTTATTTTTAGTGGTTTTATAGCGGTTTTATAGTGAAAACCGCGGTAAAAAATGCTAAAAAAACGCTGTGTGTGAACACAGCCTAAAAGGGGAGGCTTATTTACAGGGGATAATACTGGTAAAACATACAGTATAACAGAGAATGAGATATAACAGATATATCAACAGCAGAGAGACATATATGGAGTTCTATCAGTAGAAAAGGTATTCTCCTATGAGACAAACTTATCAGTAGAGTTGAGCGACTTTTGGTTTTTTAGGGTCGAGTTTCGTTTCGTGAAACCCGACTTTTCCAAAAGTCGGGTCGAGCAAGATCGTCCGATTATAGGGAAAAGTCGGGGTCGTCCCGAAACACGAAACCCAATGTAAGTCAATGGGGAATAAAAGTCGGCAGTGAGAGGAGGACAGGAAACACACCTACAGTGCCCATTTGAATGCCAAAAGCATCAATTCTTCTTACTTAAGCTTGTCAACCTTAATTAACTTCATAATACAAGTTACGCACTGAAAAATGGGGGTTATTTGGCTAAAGTTGTGGGGGGGGAGGGCTGGCTCCAGGTTTTCATGTGCCCTGGGCGAAAGAGCGCCCCTTTAACACATACCACAACTCATCATGCTCCGATACGGCAGAGAAATAGCGGTATAGTACAATGAAAAATACTTCACTTTTTACATCTCATGACAAGGCCCATCTATTTCTCCATACAGAATCATTGGTCCCATATAATGTTTGAAACAGTATGTGATGAGCTCCACATAATGCTACAGTATATGTTGGTCCCCATGGATGAAGCTCCACTGTCTTATGGGCCCAAATAATGCTCCAAACATAATGGGCCCCATTTCTAATGCTCTAGTGTATAATGGGCCCTGTAAATGCTGCTCCAGTGTCTGATGTTCACCTTTGGAATGTTCCAGTGTATGGTGGGCCCCATCTATCATTCTCCAGAGTATAGTGCTCCCCAAAAATTGCTGTCCCAACATTGAAAACAATCAAATAAGTCTCCTCGCTAGGGAATCCCTGTACTAGTCTGGACTCCTCGTCGTCCCCATCTTCCATCTCACTGCACAGTATTTCAACCTTGCAAGTGCTGTGATCCTGAGCAAGCAGGGGGGGCCCACTCGTTGGCGACGGCACTGGCACAGGGCCTCTGATAGTACGGTGGTGTGTCTGATGGCGGGTGGGCCGAACCTGCACTTTCATCTGCAGCTTCCTCTTTGTCACCGTGTAAGATGGAACTGTATATGGGAAGGGTAACCTGAGTTTCATCAGGGTCAGATTCAGGCCGTGTAGCGTGCGAGGGGAATGTAGTGGTCTGGGTCAATGTACCAGCAGATTCATCGAGCAGTGGCTGGGCATCAGTGCACTTGTGTCGCCCCCAGGAGTACGGTCGCCACAGTGGCATTACCTTCTTCCTAGGGAGTGTGATGTCATGCTTGGGAGCAACAAACGATCTCTCTAGCAGGTTAACTGATTGGGCGGCGTTATTCCCACCAGTCATGACCCTCCAAACAGCGTTCATGAAGGCAAAGTGTTTGTTTTACGTGGGCAGTATGGTTGCAAAGCTGAACCTTAAAGGAATGTCCAGAAGGGCACCACCAGGAGTGGAGCCTACGGTTAAATTCGACTCCACCTGGGAAACCTCAACCATGCCAGCTACAGAACAGATGCACACATTGCAAGCTTAATTCCGTTAACGAACGAGACTCCGTCATGCCCCGCGGTCCGAGTCCGGCTTACTAGAGGGACACGTGAGGCTCTGGCACATGAGATTGGCCAATAACTGGTGTGTCGTGCCCTTACATGTCCGTGGCTGCATGTGCGCTACACTGAAAAGGCCAGCGTTTGTCGCTTACAGGTGCAGATAACCCGCTGAACAACGTTAGTGATGGGGATCACTGATTACAATTATTACCCGCGAACAATGATTTCCCAGTAAGTGCAGGTCAACCGCAGTTCCGGAATTAGGCCTAACCGTCATTCCTGAAAAAATGAAAAACTTACGTTTGCAAACCACAGGTGCTGTAGCTTGCTTAACAGCTCGCCAGCCGTTCTCACGCCCAGTATGGATTACACATGATTGCACAAAGGTGAGAAAGGGTACCGTATCCCCAGATAACATGTATGGATAGTGTACACATTCAAAATATATGTCTATACATCAGGAGGCAGGCTCAGACGGTGTTAGGCCCAGTATGGATTGCACGTGATTGCACAAAGGTTAGAAAGGGTACCGTATCCCCAGATAACATGTATGGATAGCGTACACATTCAAAATATATGTCTATACATCAGGAGACAGGCTCAGACGGTGTTAGGCCCAGTATGGATTGCACGTGATTGCACAAAGGTGAGAAAGGGTACCGTATCCCCAGATAACATGTATGGATAGCGTACACATTCAAAATATATGTCTATACATCAGGAGGCAGGCTCAAACGGTGTCAGGCACAGTATGGATTTGACGGCCCAGACTACACAGCGGAGGAGCAGGGAGAGGTAAAGATTGCAAATGCTGGGGCCCTGCCCAAGCAAGGGGGGCCCACTCGTGGGCATCGGTACTGGCACTGGGCCCCTCATAGTATGGCGGTGTGTCTGACGGCGGGTGTGCACCACCACCGTCAGAGACACTTGATTGCACTATTAGGGACCCTGTGCCAGTGCCCGCGCCCAAGAGTCGGCCTACCCACCTGTCCAGGGCAACGGCACTCGCACGGTGTCATGCGCTAGGTTGTGACCCCGGCCATGGGGGGGGAGGCAGCACAGTTAGAGAGTTTTAGAAAGTGGCATATGTTGATGTTGGACATTCAGCTGATGCAAAAGGTGAAATAGGTCAAGTCCCAGGAAAAGGTGGACCAAAGCAAGCCATTTTTCTGTCACCCTATGTGTCATCAGGGGAAGGTGGGACAAAATCCTTGGAAACCCATGCATGGTTCATTTTAATGAAGGTTAGATCATCCACATTTTGGGTTGACAGACGGGTCCTTTTTTCTGTCAGGATTGATCCAGCTGCACTGAAGACTCTTTCCGATAGCACACTTGCAGCTGGGCAAGCGAGCTCCTGTAAGGCATATTGTGCCAATTCAGGCCAGGTGTCCAGTTTAGCGGCCCAATAGTCAAAGGGGAATGACCTGTGTGGGAGAACATCGATATGGGAGGAAAAGTAGTTTGTAACCATAGTTGACAACTGCTGTCTCCTGTCACTTTCCATCGATGCAGTATTACCAGTTGTGTGAGCGGTACTTGAAAAATCAGTCCACAACATTGTCATGAAACCCCTGTCTCCAACGCCACTTCTGCTGTGTGCACCACGAACACCTCTGCCAAGCTGCCCCCGGCCCGTACGGCTCGTGTGAGAACCATCACCGCTGCTGTGTGCTGGGAATGCCTCAAGCAACCGATTTACCAGAGTTGCTTGTTTATTAGCCAATATTAGGTCAAGGTTCTCCTGTGGCATGATGTTTTGTAATTTGCCTTTATAGCGTGGATCCAGGATGCTGGCCAACCAGTAGTCGTCATCGTTCATCATTTTGGCAATGCGGGGGTCCCTTTTTGGGATCTGCAAGGCATAATCTGACATGTGGGCCAATGTTCCCGGTGTCAATGATGCACTGCGAGTGCTGGTTGGAGGAGCACTTTCTGGCAAATCCACATCCCTCCAGTCACGCACAAACCCTGTACCAGACCTTGCCACGCCAACATTTTCACTTGCCCCACGAGATGCATCCTCCTCTCCTAAGTAATCATCCCCAACATCCTCCTCCTCCTCTTCTTCCTCCACCTCGTCCAGGAGAGGTCCCTGAGCAGACAATGGCTGAATGTCATCAAGGAATCCCTCCTCCTCATCAACATTGGCTGCAGAAGCCTGCTCCTTAAGGTGCGTCAAAGTTTGCATGAGCAGATGCATAAGTGGGATGCTCATGCTTAGGATGGCGTCGTCTGCGCTTACCAGCCGTGTGCATTCCTCAAAACACTGAAGGACTTTACAGAGGTCTTTCAGCTTCGACCACTGCACACCTGTCAACTCCATGTCTGCTCTCAAAGTGCCTGGCCGTGTATCCTCCCACAAATGCATTATGGCCTGCCTCTGCTCGCACAGCCGCTCCACCATGTGCAGGGTGGAGTTCCACCTTGTTGCAATGTCGATAATGAGGCGGTGGTTGGGAAGGTGGAGCAATCGCTGCAGCTTCTGCATACGAACGGAGTGTACAGGCGACCGGCGGATGTGCGCGCACAGTCTTCGCACCTTCTGGAGCAGGGCTATTAACTCCGGATAATTTTTGAGGAAGCACTGCACCACCAGGTTCAAGGTGTGAGCCAAGCAAGGTATGTGGCTGAGTTTTGAAAGGGCTATGGCTGCCACAAAATTACGGCCGTTATCACTAACTACCTTGCCTGCCTCAAGATGTACACTGCCCAGCCATGACTCAGTTTGTCGCTGAAAGTACTCGGCCAGCACCTCGGCGGTGTGTCTGTCGCCCAAACACATCATCTGCAACACAGCCTGCTGACGCTTTCCACTAGCTGCTCGATAGGGGGACACATCGTGTGCAACAGTGGCAGCTGCAGATGGAGTGCTCGTACGACTGCGCTCTGTGGACGAGCTTTCGCTTCTGGAGGAGGAGGAGGGTCGAACGCCTACAGCCAACTGTTTCCTATACCGTGGGCTAGGCAGCACTGTCCCACCACCGCTGTCCCCTGTGGACCCTGCATCCACCACATTAACCCAGTGCGCAGTGATGGACACGTAACGGCCCTGGCCATGCCGACTGGACCATGCATCAGTTGTGAGGTGCACCTTTCCGCTCACTGACTGCTTGAGTGCATGGACAATGCGGTCTTTCACATGATGGTGGAGGGCTGGGATGGCTTTGCGAGAGAAGAAGTGGCGACTGGGTAGGTCATAGCGTGGTACTGCATAGGCCATGAGTTCGCGGAAAGCTGCGCTTTCCACAAACCGAAAGGGCATCATCTCAAACGAGATTAGTTTGGCAATGTGGGCGTTCAAACCCAGTGTACGCGGATGAGAGACTGAGTACTTTCTTGACCTATTCATAGTGTCTGGGAGGGTGAGCTTGACTTGAGAGCTGCATATGGTGGAAGTAGCGGTGGACAGGGCGGACTGAGAGAGGGTTGATGATGGTGATGGAGTTGTTGTTCTTTCTGATGGCCTAGAATCAGTCTTTCGTTGATATAACAGTGGGATTCCCTGACTGCTGTGGCATTGCAACGACACCTCAACATTTGCTGCTGTGCTAACCGGTGGGCTTACAGTGGGGGAAACAATGTAGCGTTGCTGACTACCTTCGTTGTGATCAGTTGCACATGTGGCACTTGAGGTTTGGTGTTGTGTCCACGCTTGCAAGTGCATGCTGGTTAAATGTCTAAGCATGCAACTGGTATTCAAATTTTTCAGATTTTTCCCTCGGCTAAAGGTCTTTGCGCACTTCTTACAGATAACCTTGGCCTGATCATGAGGATTTTGTTCAAAAAAGTGCCACACTGCACTCTTCCTACTTTGGCAGACATTTTGCGGCCTAGCACGCTGTGATCTTTTGACCCTCTGGACAAGCTATCCAGCAACTCTTTTGATGTTTGGAACCTGTCTTTGGAGTGCTCCGGGCCTGCCAGATAACAGCTGTTGCGATGTCGATGTCTGCTGTGGATGCTCCTCATCTGAGCTATTGGAAGCAGCACCCTCTTCCCCCAATGGATGCCAATCTGGGTCAACAACTGGGTCATCCATCACCTCCTCTTCTATGTCATGTGCACCTTCCTCTGCGTCACCGTGTATGGTGGTATAGTGTGCGGGAAGGTGCACCTGAGTCTCATCAGGGTCAGAATCTGGCTCTGTACACTGCGAGGACAATGTAGTGCTCTGAGTGAATGTACCAGCAGAATCATCCATCAGCGGCTGTGCATCAGTGCACTCCATGTCAGATTCATCTTGGCCTGGGTAATTCACCATTTCACTTGATAATCCAGGCATGGTATGTGAAAACAGCTCCATGGAGTAATCAGTAGTATGGCCTGCGTCATCCTTCAATCTTGGTTGGGGTGAAGGACACAAGGAAAGGTGTGGTTCATGAACATGAGCCTCCAATGACGACTCAGTGCTTTTACTTTTTACAACTGAAGAAGAGGAGGCGATAGAGCTGGAGGCTGAGTCAGCAATGTAAGACAAAACTTTTTCCTGATGCTCTGGCTTTAAAAGCGGTTTGCCAACTCCTAGAAAACTAAGTGTTCGAGGCCTTATGTAGCCAGACGATGACGCAGGCTCAACACCTCCTGCATTCGGTCATATTTTGCTCTTGCCACTACCATCAGATCCACCACCAACACCATCATTACCAGCTGCCAACCCCCGCCCAATTCCACGGCCTCTTCCACCAGCCTTCCTCATTTTTGGTAGAAATGTAGACAAAATCCAACAAACTATATAGTAATGTAAAACAAGGTACAAGGTGTCTATAGGACAGGGGAGATTATGAATTTCTGCAGACACTTGTGGACACTGGACACTTATGGATTGTGTGAGGCCCACTGAGTATCTGAGCGCTCTGTCACAGGCTCGATGGCAGAGCTGTGACCAAAGTGACTAGAGGATAAGGGAGATTTTTAATTTCTGCACACACTTGTGGACACTGGACACTTATGGATTGTGTGAGGCCCACTGAGTATCTGAGCGCTCTGTCACAGGCTCGATGGCAGAGCTGTGACCAAAGTGACTAGAGGATAAGGGAGATTTTTAATTTCTGCACACACTTGTGGACACTGGACACTTATGGATTGTGTGAGGCCCACTGAGTATCTGAGCGCTCTGTCACAGGCTTGATGTCAGAGCTGTGACCAAAGTGACTAGAGGATAAGGGAGATTTTTAATTTCTGCACACACTTGTGGACACTGGACACTTATGGATTGTGTGAGGCCCACTGAATATCTGAGCGCTATGTCACAGGCAGAAATTGGCTAGTGTATCACAAACTACAAGGTGTATGTAGAATTGGGCAGAATTGGAATCTCCCTAGAGTGCAGGTCTGTAAGAACGGAACATGTCCTCGACTTATTCTCACAGAGTGACTCACTGATAGCTTCACTGTGGCTGTGATAACAGCCGTTACACGGTACTGTGAGGAGCGTACACCGCTGTATGGTGTGAAAAAATGCACGCTCAGTACCTCAGCAGGACAAAAAAAAAAATTGTGATTGCTTTTAAAAAAGCAGTTTGCGGAGCAGTGGGTAAACAGCAATGCAGGAATGTCAGGAAGCCTTAGAAGGCAGCCCAACAACCAACACCACTGATACACCACTATATAGCCTCCCCTTGCACTGCACAGTGACTGGTGTGTTGTACAGGCAAAATCGCTAGCAGCAAAAGCAGTTTTTTTTTCTTCTTCTCAGCAGGACAAAAAAAAAATTGTGATTGCTTTTAAAAAAGCAGTTTGCGGAGCAGTGGGTAAACAGCAATGCAGGAATGTCAGGAAGCCTTAGAAGGCAGCCCAACAACCAACACCACTGATACACCACTATATAGCCTCCCCTTGCACTGCACAGTGACTGGTGTGTTGTACAGGCAAAATCGCTAGCAGCAGAAGCAGTTTTTTTTTCTTCTTCTCAGCAGGACAAAAAAAAAATTGGGATTGCTTTTAAAAAAGCAGTTTGCGGAGCAGTGGGTAAACAGCAATGCAGGAATGTCAGGAAGCCTTAGAAGGCAGCCCAACAACCAACACCACTGATACACCACTATATAGCCTCCCCTTGCACTGCACAGTGACTGGTGTGTTGTACAAGCAAAATCGCTAACAGCAGAAGCAGTTTTTGGTGTCTTCTTCCCTGCCTAACGCTCTCCCTACAAAATCAGCAGCAGCAGCAGCTCTCTCTATTCTGAGATCAGCATGAGTAACATGGCGGTCGGCGTGCACGCCCTTTTATACCCCCTGTGACGCCCACCAAAGCAAGCCAATCACTTGCATGCCCTTCTGAAAGATGGTGGTGACCCGTGCCTATGTCATCACGTTGCCCACAGTGTCCGTGGATCCTGATTGGCTGAAAAAGAGCGCAAAACAAACTTTTGAAACGCGACTTTGGCGCGTAAGTCGCCGACCTCGTGGCCGACCTCATCCTAGGGTCGGGTTTCGTTTCAGTCGGCGACTTTTGAATTTTTTCGACCCGTTTCGCTCAACTCTACTTATCAGTCCCGGGGGTCTTGATTGGAGGGAATCACTCTTGTCCAACATTGGCACCGAGGCACCAGCGGTGCTTGATGTCCTCTGTCTGGGGTCCTGGATATAGTCCAGCTGGAGTATAAGGGGTTAACGCAGGAGCCAAAGGGGTCTGAGGCTGATGATATGCCCCTTTTGCTCCAAGTCCTTCTCTCTGCTTTGGCAGTGGTGTTCTCGCACCAGCATCAGGGGCTCTACATTAACACATGAATCACAGCCCCTTGTACGTGGCTCAGTCTCTCTATACAGGTCTCAGCTCCGCTACTAAATGCAGCCTGTCTGCAAGGAAGCATCTTGCCACTTATCACAGTCTCTCTAAGGATCTTCACAGGGAAGTCTCTAATCACAGTATACAGCCCTTGCTCTGAACACAGACTTCACTCGGGGATCAGGACGCACCTCATCTGTCTCTGCAGACTTCAACTGTTCGTAGTCACGGGCTACGGTCTCTGCTTCTCTGCAGGTCTCGGTCTGTCCATTTGGTCAGGGCGCAGCTCCATGGTCTCCACAGTACACAGTCTCACATACTCACGTTCTGCTGTCCCTATGCACGATACCCCGGACTTTCTCTGTGACCGGGAGCTCTGTCTCTTCTGCAGTCTGTCAGCATCCTCCCCCTTCAGCTCCCCGGGCTGCACTGAGAGAAAACCCACGCAGATTTCCTGCTCTCTGCTCTCCTCTCCCCTTGTGCTCAGCCCCTCCCCTATTCAATGGTTCTGTGCATGGAGTAGAGGAGGCAGCCCTCCCCCAGCAGCTCTTGTATTTCACCTCCTTACATTCCCCCTCTCTTTTAGCTCGCCATTCCACTGGCGAGGGGTCTTCGTGCTCCACTTTGCTCTGTGGCGGGTAGACAGTTACCTGTAAACCTCGCATCTGCTCCTGTCTTTCTTCTGCCAGATACTCCCGAACGAACTGATTTAGGAGCTGCTCATCGGTTAGGTTTGGATGTTTGTCCTCTACTTCATCGTCAGCCGTAGAAGAAAATTCCTCAGACGCCTCTTGTGTTATCGCATTAACTCTTCCGATGGCTTCTACTGTCTTCTTCTTTTTCTTATTCTTGGCTTTGCCGCTAACAGACGTTTTGCCCTTTACTTCACCATCAGTGGGAAATGTAGGGACTTCTTGCCTGGGCTCCTCGGTTTGGGAACTTAGTCCTGGCAATTCTTCTCCACAGCTCCCCCCCCTCTTTGACTGGAGTACTTTCGTCAAAACTAGAACCGGAGGGATCAGGGTCATGCAAGCAGGAATCTTCACCATCCACGTCGGGCATCACTTTCCAGGACTTTTCAGCTACACTCCCTGTTTCACACCACTGTTCTATCTTACTTGCCCAGTTGTAATCTTGTGAGCGGGCAGACGGCACAGGCCCTACCTCAGGGGACGACACTAGTGGCTCTTTTTCCTCATTGACCGGAACCGCAGGAACGGATATTTCAGAAACTCTTGTCTCCTTCTCTCCTTGGCCGGTAGCTTGTGGTGGGTCCGATAGTAACTCATCTCGATGGACCACTCGGGCAATAGTCTCTTCCTCCTCTATGGGTCGAACTTTACCGTCGTGGCCAGTGTCATGATCCAAGGTGGATCTGACAAGTAAATGGACAAAGTGAACTTTTTTCCTTTGGCTTGGTGCCAAAGTGGGTTGATTGCCCCCGGTGGCCATTAGAATTATTACACGTGGTGTCATTTGTTCTAAGTTGCCCCGGTGGTGGTGAGTGGTATTACACCTTAGTTTTAATGTGCACGTAATTATAAAACGGGTGTGATGCTCTATAAAAGAGAGTCAGATGTGTTTATTCACTGTTGGTGATATCGTGAGTTAGTCATTCTCAAGGAAGCCTGGGTGAAAGAAGGAGCTGAATGAGAGTCCTGGGCAGCCCAGCCAGAGGGGTTGAGTCAGCTATGGAGTCTGCATGAAGGGCTGGCATGGCGTGGTGGAGTCGCAGTTTATGGTGTCAGCAGGAGGTGCTTGCATGGCTTGGTGGAGTGGCGACGATGGTGAGAGTTGCACTCAGCATGCTGGACTTGGTTGCTGAAAACTGGACTCAAGCATGCTGGACTTTTTGGCAGAAGCTGGACTCATCTTTGGGACTCTGTTTACTGGGCAGCTGCAACTGGTGGTGGACTCTGCTCCAAGGCTGCACTGTGGTGATGGATCCGGTTATGGTGATGGATCCGGGTGGAGGAGAGGATGCACGCAGGTGGTGGGCTCTGTTGCTAGGAGCGTACGCAACAGAGCAAAGCTAATTGGTGTTCCCCCTGTATTGTCATTTTCCCTTGTGTGTGTTTAGGTCAGTGGTGGGATTAGTTTCTGCACCGACCAATTCCCTAGTGAGGGTTTAGGGTCAGGGTTTTAAGGTTCCTGTGCGTCGCCCGGTGCGGAACCGGCATAGGGAACGTTAGGAGTGCAGGGACTCTGGCTCAGGGGAGTGCAGGAGGTCTCCACGTCCCTATTCCCTATTGCAGGGCCCACCATTGTTAATGTTACCCAGGTTTGCCTTAATTATTTAAATTCGCCTTACTGGAGGCGGGGTTTCCAGACTATTGTATAAATATGTGAATTACCTAAATTCACCAGTTGGAGGCGGTGTATCCAGTTGCACGTCTTATTATTTAAATTCACCCAACTGGAGGCGGTGTATCCAGGGTCACCCAGGTTGGGGTTCTTCCAACCCCGCCTCCACGTGCCGGAACAGTACAGACATAGGTTCATGGACAGTCGACATCCTCTCCACCTCTTCTTGGCATCTGACACCAGAACACTGTCTTGCTCTGCGTGGGGCTCTCCTTCTCTCACCATACCTTTCCTTCCAGGGGCGACACACCCTCCAAATAGCAGGAACCTCAGAGGGGTGAGCGGATCTCTGCCACCGCCGTTCTCGGGTAGGGCAATTTCTGGACAGGTGTCTCACTCTTCCGCACGCCCAACACTCACGGCCGTTTCTATCTGGTGGGCGCTTTGGTCTGTATCGCCGACCTCGGTGGGAATCGTCGCTCATTGGTCGTTGCTCTTCACTCCTGGATACATGATTACGGTCTGGAGGCATTGCTGAAGTCTTCTTCATGCTCTGCACTTCTCCTCTTCTTTATCCTGAAGAGCCAGCTCAATGGGAAGAATAAAATCCGCACCATCAATACATAAACCTTGCTGTTGTGAACTCTCTTGATCTGACTTCTGAGTCGGGGCTCCCTCTGGTGATTGCTGCGGGTAGTGGAGCTGGTCATGTTGATGGAAGTCTACCACCTGAAGATGATGATTGGAAGTCAGGGGTTACAGACTTTCCTTGCCTCCTCTTCATGGTTACAGTATCACTGTGGATGCTGAGGTACTTGTCTGTACATCTGCTATGTGCCCTGCTGGTAATTCCACTCTATCAGTTTTGACTACCTTTCCTCTCTTTATTACCAATCGGCCGCACTTCTCCAGTCCAAAGGACATCCCAATGTCTTTGCTGTAGATCCTTGTCAGATGGATCAGTGAATTGGTGTCTTGTTCATTTTTCATATACAGCTTGAAGTCATCCATGTAGAGGAGGTGGCTGATGGTGCTTCCACTCTTGAAATTGTATCCACAGCAAGACTCTGTAATTATCTGACTGAGGGGGTTCAAGTCAATGCAGAACGCAATGGGGACAGTGGATCACCTTGGTATATGCCACATTTGATGGTCAACTTGTGCTAGTTGTCTTGAGTTTATATGGTTCTGTAGCTTGGTGGCAATGATGCCTGACAGTAGTTTCCATGTTGTTGTAAGACAGGTTATTGGGTGGTAGCTGGATGGAACTGTTCATTTGTGAGATCCTTCATGATCAGCACTGTTCTATCTTTGTTAACCAAGCTGGGTGGTGGCCTGTCTCTAGCAGTTGGTTCATCTGCTTTGCCATGTGTTCATGTACCACTGTTAATTTCTTTAGCCAGTAGGTGTGGCTCATGTCTGGGCCAGGTGCTGTCCAGCTCTAGGTGTTCTTGACCCGCTGTTGGATATCTGCTTCTGTAATGGTGACTGTTTCTTGCTCTAGGTGGTTGTAGTATTTCATTCTCAGATCTTGAAGCCACATTGCACTGCTGTTGTGTGTTTTTCTTCTCCCATATGTTCCTCCAGTATTGTTCAGTCTCTGCTATTGGTGTAGTTGCTGACTTTGTGCTGTAACTCTGTAGTTGTGAGTACACTTTAGATGGTTCTTTGGAGAACAGGGCATTTTTCTTCTTGGTCTCAGCTTCTCTAGTGTATCTCCCTAGTATCTCCCAGCAAAGCCCTTTGTTTAGCAGTCTCTAGGGCTTCAGTTGGGGTCTTATTCTTGATCTTTACACCCTTCTGTATTTCTGATTGTTGGCTGGCTTCCTTTCATGTCACCTTGATCTTTGTCTCCAGTCTTCTTTTCCAAGGTGGGGGCACATACTTCTGTTGTTCTTGTTGGTTGTATAGCCAAGAATTTCCATGATTGCTGAGGCAGTAGCATAGATAAGTTTATTAGTTTGAGTTTTGGTGGTGGTAGGTATTGATGCAAGTGCTCTATCGACATCTTCTAGCATACTGACTGGTGGTGTTTCTTTGCTGAGCGTTGGCTCTCTAGTTGCAGGATGCAGGAATTTCAAGGGGTTGCACATGTTGTTCTTCCAGGTCTGGGGTGTAATCTGCAGTGCTGTTCATCCTTCTCAAGTTCTTTATGATAGTGAAATGTTGGGTGACTAGCTGATTCTCAGTCAGTGAACATTTCATCAGCTCCAAGTTCTTGCCTTGTCCAAGGTTTGTTCCAGTAGCTCATTTATCATCAGATTGTTCTGGTTACTAGTGTTGAGAATTCCGATACTGCAAATATGCTACATATATAGTACATTCATACATACTACATACTACATATATACTACATACATACAACATACATACAACATACATACTATACATTCATACATTCATACAATACATACATATAGACATATAGTACATATAACATAGAGTACATACTCCCCATCACTTGTCACTTTGATCCCCGAAGCAAGTGTCATCTGTAAAAAATATTAAAATAACAAACAACCAATATACTCCCTGATCCGCAGAAATCCACGAGTGTCCCACAACGATCTCCTGCAGTGCATCATTGGTCTCACTTTATGGCAAAAGCTGCATGGGAACTTTCTCAGAAAGCAATGCCAAAAGTGAGACTAGGGACTATTTTTTTACAGTGGCGGAGGAATACAGTGCGGATGGATACCTACCTCCCATCATTGTATTCCTGGAGCCCCGAGAGAGTGGTGGCATCAGCTGATGCTGCTGTTCTCCACGGGAGATCGTCGTGGGACACTCGTGGATTTCTGAAGATCAGGGAGTATATTGGTTGTTTGTTATTTTAATATTTTTTTACAGATGACACTGGCTTCGGGGATCAAAGTGACAAGTGATGGTGAGTATGTACTCTATGTTATATGTACTGTATGTCTATATGTATGTATGTATTGTATGAATGTATTGTTTGTAGTATGTATGTATGTTGTATGAATGTAGTATGTATGTAGCATGTTGTATGTATGTTGTATGTATGTAGTATGTACAGTTGTGGCCAAAAGTATTGACACCCCTGCAATTTTGTTAGATAATACTCAGTTTCTTCCTGAAAATGATTGCTAACACAAATTCTTTGGTATTATTATCTTCATTTCATTTGTCTTAAATGAAAAAACACAAAAAGAATTGTCCTAAAGCCAAATTGGATATAATTCCACTGCGAACATAAAAAAGAGGGTGGACAAAAGTATTGGCACTGTTCGAAAAATCATGTGATGCTTCTCTAATTTGTGTAATTAACAGCACCTGTAACTTACCTGTGGCACCTAACAGGTGTTGGCAATAACTAAATCACACTTGCAGCCAGTTGACATGGATTAAAGTTGACTCAACCTCTGTCCTGTGTCCTTGTGTGTACCACATTGAGCATGGAGAAAAGAAAGAAGACCAAAGAACTGTCTGAGGACTTGAGAAACCAAATTGTGAGGAAGCATGAGCAATCTCAAGGCTACAAGTCCATCTCCAAAGAACTGAATGTTCCTGTGTCTACCATGCGCAGTGCCATCAAGAAGTTTAAAGCCCATGGCACTATGGCTAACCTCCCTAGATGTGGACAGAAAAGAAAAATTGACAAGAGATTTCAACACAAGATTGTGCGGATGTTGGATAAAGAACCTCAACTAACATCCAAACAAATTCAAACTGCCCTGCAGTCCGAGGGTACAACAGTGTCAACTCGTACTATCCGTCGGCATCTGAATGAAAAGGGACTGTATGATAGGAGACCCAGGAAGACCCCACTTCTTACCCCGAGACATAAAAAAGCCAGGCTGGAGTTTGCCAAAACTTACCTGAAAAACCTAAAACGTTTTGGAAGAATGTTCTCTGGTCAGATGAGACAAAAGTAGAGTTTTTTGGGCAAAGGCATCAACATAGAGTTTACAGAAGAAAAAAAGAGGCATTCAAAGAAAAAATCATGGTCTCTACAGTCAAACATGGCGGAGGTTCCCTGTTGTTTTGGGGTTGCTTTGCTGCCTCTGGCACTGGACTGCTTGACCGTGTGCATGGCATTATGAAGTCTGAAGACTACCAACAAATTTTGCAGCATAATGTAGGGCCCAGTGTGAGAAAGCTGGGTCTCCCTCAGAGGTCTTACAGCAGGACAATGACCCAAAACACACTTCAAAAAGCACTAGAAAATGGTTTGAGAGAAAGCACTGGAGACTTCTAAGGTGGCCAGCAATGAGTCCAGACCTGAATCCCATAGAACACCTGTGGAGAGATCGAAAAATGGCAGTTTGGAGAAGGCACCCTTCTAATATCAGGGACCTGGAGCAGTTTGCCAAAGAAGAATGGTCTAAAATTCCAGCAGAGCATTGTAAGAAACTGATTGATGGTTACTGGAAGCGGTTGGTCGCAGTTATTTTGGCTATTGTGCAACCAAGTATTAGGCTGAGGGTGCCAATACTTTTGTCTGGCCCATTTTTGGAGTTTTGTGTGAAATGATCAATGTTTTGCTTTTTGCTTCTTTCTCTTTTGTGTTTTTTCATTTAAGACAAATTAAATGAAGATAATAATACCAAAGAATTTGTGTTTGCAATCATTTTCAGGAAGAAACTGAGTATTATCTGACAAAATTGCAAGGGTGTCAATACTTTTGGCCACAACTGTATGTATGTATGTATGTTGTATGAATGTAGTATATATGTAGTATGTATATTTATGTATGCATGTATGTTGTATGAATGTAGTATATATGTAGTATGTATGTTGTATGAATGTAGTATATATGTAGTATGTATGTTGCATGAATGTAGTATATATGAAGTATGTATGTAGTATGTAGTATGTATGTATGTTGTATGCATGTAGTATGTATGTAGTATGTATGTGGTTTTTTTTTTACATTCAACACATTAGCTGGATGATGGGACTACTACTGTCCCATCATTGGCTAATGTGTCAATCACTGTCATTGTAGCAGGCATAGCCCGATGGGACTTGTAGTCCCATCAGAGGATGCCTGCCCCCACACACAACCCTCGGCAGGCCCGCACAGACCCTCGGCAGGCCCGCACAGACCCTCGGCAGGCCCGCACAGACCCCCGACAGCCCGCACAGACCCCCTGCTCGCCTACACAGACCCCCGGCAACCCGCACAGACCCCCGGCAGGCCAGCACAGACCACCGAGAGGCCCGTACAGACCCCGCCCGCACACACACGCACAGTCTCCGCCCACGCACCGCCCACACTCTTCCCCCCTCTCGAACTGGATGTGCAAGGAAAGAAAGGGTTCACTTTCATTCCGATATTTGTGCCCCATTGACTTGCAGGGGTTTCCGGTATCGGAATCAACGATACCCGATATTTTTGGGGCATCGGTCCGATCCAATCGGATCCGATCTTTCCCGATATCGGAAGGTATCGCTCAACACTACTGGTTACTCGACATCTGATGCAAACCTTGTTAATCTGGTCGACGTCCAAGCCAGCATGATTCTCTTTGTTCATGACACTCTATAGTGTTAGCAGTCTTGCCCAAAGACCACTACTGGTATATTATTTCCAACAGGGGAGAGCCAGGATTTGATCCCCAGTCTCCCACATTGGTGGTTGTGCACTTTTAACCACTACACTGTAATAGCCACCTAGGGTAGGTATTCTAGTGTAATTTAGTGTTAGGAGCCTTGGTATACAATTGAATTTCTTTTTCCACAGGGCAGAGCCTACAGTTGTAGGCTGTGCGCTTAACCATTACACTATACCAGTCACTATATACATCATATCTTCTAGCAACCCCTAAAATAAAAGTAGATGTCACCAATTTTATCCACTTTTGAATTTTTCTAAATTTTTGTTACCCCAGAACTTCTACAATTATTTGCCCACCAAATAAATTTATGTGCTGACAATATATTTATCAAAAGACCACATCCCTTCATTCCCATTCATGGGAAAATTGAGACCCCTAATTTTCCTCCTAAAGCATTCATTTTTAAATTCCTATACCCATGAGCAAAATGTGGCAGTACAAAAGTCCCTCCTGAGTTCCAAGGGCCGTCTGTCATGCCGCTAATTTTTCCCCTCCAAGCAAGTCAAATACGGTGTCACATTGTATACAATTTGTAAGATCAGTCTGTACACCTTAGTAATTTACAAAGGTAGGGAAAACCAAATAAACCCACCAAACTGCCCCCAGACAATTGTCATACCGTTAATTAATGATGCCAATTCTTTATCAAGGGTACCACATGTACACCGACAATTATTATACTAGTATCCCTCTAAAAAAATCCCTACATGCTGCAAATACAGGGGCCTGAGGGACAATCAGAAAAAAATAAGTATGTTTTCCATTACTGAGAGTGTCCACTTGCAAGTGACCAACTTCTTATACTGAAGTGGAAAGACTGGAAAGATGTCTGCATGCTCACCATGTTGCATGTGGACACCACTTTGATGGTCAGAAACAGAGGTCCTACCAGGGACAAGCAAAAACCAGTCTGAAAAACAGACTATAACAAATTTATGGGAGGAGTTGACCTGTCAGACCAGGTGCTTCAACCATACAACCATGACCAGGCCCTCGTATCAAAAGGTAGAAATCTATAACTTTCTGTACAAAAAGCCACAAGGAACACTCCCTTTTCTCCAGTTCCAGGAAAAAATTTTGAGTGTCTCCTATTTCACTCAACGTCACATGAGGCAGCCTTTGAGTCCAAGGATGTTCGGAGACCGGCAGAGCGCCATTTTATTCACCCCGTCCTGCCACTCCCATCCAAAAGTATCAGAAAAAAAGATGCCGGGTTTCTAGTAAGCATGGCAGAAGGAGTGATTCTAGATATTATTGCCCCATGTGCCCATCACAACAAGGCCTTTGTATCCTCCCCCTATTTTGAGACCTACCATACACCTTTCAATTATTAAATTGCCATGAATTGCACTAAATTGTGTGGTAGGGTCTTTTTTTTCAAAATAATTTATTTTTATATTTTATGTTCAGTAGGCCCCAGTAGAGTAATTTTTATGGGACAAGTAATAAAGAGAATATTTTCATAAGTAAAATACAGTTTACCCCATCTCACAATTAATTTTAGGCCGTTGACATCACATGCCAAACTATTATTCACACAAATTCTCATCCTCATGCCCATTTCTGTATACTTCAGAATGTGGACTCCAGAAATGTTCTTGAAAAGTCAGGTCATCTGACAATTAATTCCACGACTTAATCACTCACAAACATTTTTGACTATTTATCTTAGTTTGATTGTTTTTACGACTATGTCTTGCTTCACAAAACTTTTCTTTCCATTTATATATTACTTACATATTATTTATGTTGGTGATACCGGCATGATCATTCTATTGGAGGATCTCTAATAATAATGCTCTTCCGTAGTTATACACTATGAGCGTTACTGCATGGTTCTTGCCGAACCTCCTCTACCAGACAATACTTTTAGAATTCTGTTGGAGATTGGCTGTTTTGTACACATATGGGTTCCTACCCGTTACTGGGTGTCCGCAATAATGTAGAGCCAGAAGACTGCAGTATCTGGTTGTCCTACTCCGGCGCTGAGAAGAAGGACTTCTCCTTTATTTTAAATGTGTTTATTCATTTTGGCAGAACAAGGGTTAATCAACCATGTTGGAAATCCCTGTACTCACAGGTGAGCACAAATACAATTCTTGGACACTATGGTATACAAACAGGGTGAGATGTTGTGTGCTGATTTGTTCATCAAAGACATGGATAGAAACAGTTTGCTTTAGTGTAACAGCAACCATCTGAGGAGGATGGTTGATTCCTTTCCTTGGTGTTAAATGGTCCGTGTACGGAGAATTGTTTCTGATGAGGATAAACTGGATGCAAGATTGGACGAGTTGTGTAAAAGGTTTTTGAATAGGGGATATCCTAAGAGTGAGATTATACGCTTTAAGGATAAGATATTGGGTATGACACATGACGAAATATGTCAGAAAAAGAAGAGAATAACGAAGAAACGTATTCCTTTTGTTTCCATTTTTTGTCCAACTAATGGTTTAATTGGCAAAATTATAAATAAACATTGGAATCTTCTACATGAAGGTCTACCACAAATTTAGGAGTTTGCTACTCGTCCTATTCTGTCTTATCGACGTGGTTATAACTTAAGAGATAAACTTGTGAAATCGGATGTAGATACGTGTAAAATTCCTGCAAAAAGGGTGTTTTGCCCTCCAAGGCAGGGTAATTTTCCTTGCCTTGGTTGTGCTTGCTGTGTCAATATGTTAAAAGGTGAAAGTTTCCATCACCCACATACAGGGAAGAAATTTTTGATAAAAGATAGATACACTTGTTCATCTAGTTATGTGATCTATTTGTTCACTTGTCCTTGTGAACTTATGCATGTGGATGAGAATACCATGGAGATTACACACATTAGGAAGCATAAGAGCACGATCAGAACTAAACTGTTGGATTTACCATTAAAAAAACAATTCTGTGAGTGTAGGCATTCTGTCAATCATTTAAGGTTTAGAGTGATAGATGTGGTTCCTGTACAGAGGTGAGGGGGAGACAGAGTTAGAATTCTCAAGAGAAAGGAACTAAGATGGATCTCTACACTTGATACATTGCAACCAAAGGGTCTTAATACTGTATAGACTATAATCTACAAATATGTGTGTTTTGTTCCCTTTGATCCTCTGTAATGACATCACATTGGTATACTTTTTTACTTTTTTATTGTTGTTCACGTATATTCTTACATTACAATGACAACTGGGAATGACCGGAGGTTATGGGGACTGAGAGTCCTGAAGCATTGTGGAATATTGTCTCACGTTGATTTTTTTTATATGCCATCCCCATGCCCTCTGCCCTCTGCTCTTCCCTTGTTTGTCATGTTATTAAAATAGACTAGAAGTGTGCCCGATGCTATCGCATCGGGAGGGCAGTAACATCACAATGGGGGCAGCTTTGTGGCGCTGGGAGTGGCGGCCCACCCACTTCCGTGCAGTCCCAACCGGCAAGAAAGATAGTGTTTTGCGGCCCATGCTGGACAGCACAGGCCTCAAGCCGCGGTCTTTCCTGCCGACTGTGACTGCATGGAGGTGGGTGGGCATGCAGCGGCGGGATCTGGCGCGTGTCGTCAGGCAGTGGGTCCTGGCTGGGGTCCGGCGGTGGCATCCCTCTCATTACTCCCTCCTCATTACACCCTCTCATTACACCCCCTCATTAGACTCTCTCATTATACCCCCTTCTTGTTATAGCCCCTCGTTACACCCCTTTCACAGCCTTGTGATCTCAGTGGCGGCCTGAATTCGAGTGGCAGCTGGGATCCAAGCAGCGGCCGGGATCCCAGCGGCGGTCGAGATCTTAGCGGCGTTCGGGATTGCAGCTGCATCCTGTATCCGTGCGGCATCACTTGCGTGTTCCAAAATGGTGGTCAGCGTACTTCCAGTGCGGCGCGGTGGATTGTAGGATTCATGGACATCCAGATGGAAGTGGATGACAGACAATTTAAGGCAATTACACTGTGTTCCAAATTATTATGCAAATTGGATTTAAGTGTCATAAAGATGTTATTTTTTGGTTTTCAAATAAACTCATAGATGGTATTGTGTATCAGGGCTCTTTGGATCACTGAAATCAATCTCAAATGCCTGTGATAATTAGTTTACCAGGTGAGCTCAATTAAAGGAAAACTACTTAAGAATGATGTTCCACATTATTAAGCAGGGCACAGGTTTCAAGGAATTTAGGAAATAAAAAGGATCTCTCTGCTGCTGAAAAGCATCAAATAGTGCAATGCCTTGGTCAAGAGATGAAAACATTAGATATTTCCCAAATATTTAAACGTGATCATTGTACTGTTAAGAGATTTGTGGTTGATTCTGAGCACAGACATGTTTCTGCTGATAAAGGCAGAATGAGGAAGGTTTCTGCTGGGCAAGTTCATTGGATTAAGATAGTGGCTGCTAAAAAGCCATTACAAACCACCAAACAGATATTTAAAGCTGCTGGTGCCTCTGGAGTCCCTCGAACCTCAAGGTGTAGGATCCTTCAAAGGCTTGCTGTGGTGCATAATTCTACTATTCGGCCACCCCTAAACAGTGTTCACAAGCAGAAATAGTTGCAGTGGGCCCAGACATACATGAAGAATAATTTTCAAACAGTCTTGTTTACTGATGAGTGTCGAGCAACCCTGGATGGTCCAGATGGATGGAGTAGTGAATGGTTGGTGGATGGCCACTATGTCCCAACAAGGCTGCAACGTCAGCAAGGAGGTGGAGGAGTCATGTTTTGGGCCGGAATCATGGGGAAACAGCTGGTAGGGCTCTTTAAGGTTCCTGAAGGTGTGAAAATGACCTCTGCAAAGTATATAGAGTTTCTGACTGACAGCTGTCTTCCATGGTATAAAAAGCAGAAATGTGCCTTCAGGAGCAAAATCATCTTCATGCATGACAATGCACCATCTCATGCTGCAAAGAATACCTCTGAGTCATTGACTGCTATAGGCATAAAAGGAGATAAACTCATGGTGTGGCCACCATCTTCCGCTGACCTCAACCCTATAGAGAACCTTTGGAGTATCATCAAGCAAAAGATCTATGAGGGTGGGAGGCAGTTCACACCAAAACAGCAGCTCTGGGAGGCTATTCTGACTTCATGCAAAGAAATACAAGCAGAAACTCTCCAAAAACTCACAATTTCAATGGATGCAAGAATTATGAAGGTGATATCAAAGAAGGGTTCCTATGTTAACATGTAACTTGGCCTGTTAAGCTATTTAATTCCAAAATATCCTTTTTGTTTAGTGAATGTGACCTCCTAATGCTGCAAATTCCACAAATGAGCATTTTTAGTTCTTTAAAACATATCAAATGTTTAGAAATTCTACTGTGCCTAATAATTTGGAACAGTGCAATTTGAGTTTTTATTCATTTTGGAGATTATACTGTTATTATTGGGAGGTTTCTTCAATAAAATTTGATGTATACTCTAACCGGTGATGACGTTTATTAGACTGACTGTCATTTGTACCGACTATTTAGGAAAATCAGAGAAAAATATCATTTGCATAATAATTTGGAACACAGTGTATATATACAGTATATAGATGTGACTTTGCATTGTTGTTTCTATTATATCTTGTTTTTCTATCTATATAGGGTTAAGGTTTGAAACATATGGGAAATAAGGAGTTAATATTTCCTCCATGCTCTACAGTTGCCATGGATATGGCTGATGTGAGCATCCTTGCATCTGTGTGTTGGCGCGCGGAGTTCGTGTGCACGCTGAACTTGTGGCTGATGATTCGATCATGTGACTTGATCACGTGGCTGGTCTCAGTCTCGGGCCGATGCGCCTGCACACCTGCGTCTATGTGCTGGTGTGTGTTTTGCGCATGCGAGCTGATCTTGTGGCCAATGATGCGGCCATATGACTTGATCACATGGCCGGTCTCGGGCCAATGTGCCTGCGCGTCTGCATGCTGATGGATGATCTCCGCTGCTGGTTCATGCCTCTAGGTCATCTAAGGAAGCGTGAGTATGTGCGATAGGCCCTATAAATATAGATTATGGGTGTTGATACCTTAGGGCATTTTGGATTATTTAACATCAATATATATACAGTGCCTTGCGAAAGTATTCGACCCCCCGTAACTTTTCAACCTTTTCCCACATATAATGCTTCAAACATAAAGATACCAAATGTTAATTTTTGGTGAAGAATCAGCAACAAGTGGGGACACAGTTGTGAAGTTGAACGAAATTTATTGGTTATTTTAAATTTTTGTGGAAATGCAAAAACTGAAAAGTGGGGCGTGCAATATTATTCGGCCCTTTTAACTTAATACTTTGTTGCGCCACTTTTTGCTGCTATTACAGCTGCAAGTCACTTTGGGTATGTCTCTATCAGTTTTGTACATCGAGAGACTGAAATTCTTGCCCATTCTTCCTTGGCAAACAGCTCGAGCTCAGTGAGGTTTGATGGAGATCGTTTGTGAACAGCAGTTTTCAGCTCTTTCCACAGATTCTCGATTGGATTCAGGTCTGGACTTTGACTTGGTCATTCTAACACCACTGTGTGTGTGTGTGTATATATACTGTGTATATATATATATATATATATATACCTGATCGGTATCTCAAACAAGGTTTAGTGTGGGTTTCTATGACTACTACTATGCATGATGGTGATTGGTCCAAACACACAGATGGCTGTTTCTATGACTACCATTATGCATGATGCTGAATGGTCTAACAGTGTGGGGGGCCGTCTCTATGACAATGGTTATTTTCTTATTTTGTGACATTATTTTTTTACTCCTTATATATATGCAATATGATATTACTATATGAATCTTGTGAACAATTTTAATTTTGTATCATTTTGTATATGTTATTTGTATTAATTGATAATGGGCAGTACATTAGTGGTGATTGGTGCATGTTTGCATTCACACTATATAAGGCTGGCATTTTTACTGTGGTGTATACTTGATAAAGACCATTTTGGTCAAAACATTGTATGATTCTATGATGGCGGAAAGTTGTTTCTATTTTTTCACCTGGATTGGATGCTGTTCCTCTTCTTTTTGACTTTGAGGAGTTATCAGTGACAGTTGCTTGGTTTGTATGTGTGGTAATTCCCAATCCTTCTCTATTTTCGTTTATTCCCCTACCTCTACACTCCAGTGCATTCATCTGTTATATGTGAGTGAATATTTTGTATGTCTGGAGTTTTAGTGCCACCTATTGGAAGTAGCAATCTGTCAACATTGACTTTTTGGATTGCTACTTCCAATAAGTGTTATAATATAATGTAATATAATAGATTTCTATTCTTCTTCTTCTCTGAAGAGACAATTTGCATATTTGCATATTTCCCAGAGAAGCATTGCAGCTTTAAGTCTCCTCATCTCAGCATGCTTAACACGTCACTCTCCATGATGAGAAACGTTACTACTTGGATCACGGTCAGATGCCTCTCACACAGCCAAGCCATATCTCACGCTTTGCACTGATGAGGGGCAGTACCCCGAAACACAGTGTCAGCAAATTGAGATTCTGGTTTGACTTTTATTCTGTAATGTGACAAGGCTCGTTAAAGGGTCGACATTGACTTTTAGGATTGCTACTTCCAATAGGTGGCACTAGAGTTCTAGTCTTTTTCCTCTATTTCCAAAATTTTCACTAAATTCAGATATTTTCACCCAAAAAACACAAAAAATATTGACCTAAATTTACTACTAACATAAAGTACATAAAGTACAATGTCTCACTAAAAAGCAATGCCATAATCACAGGGATATGTTGAAGTGTTCCAGAGTTATTACCACATAAAGTGACACAGGTCAGATTTTAAAAATTTGGCCAGGTCATTAAGATCAAATTGGCTCCGTCACTAAGGCCTTAAAGAAAAGATATAGCTGTAGAGGTGCTGAGTAAATGAATACCTTTTTTGTAGAAATCTGCCCAGTCACTACTAAGATATCTATAATATCTGGTGTTGAAGTTATATGCAAATGAACTAGAAGTGCATTGGAGCATGGCAAGGCATGTCAGCTCTCCGGCCTCCTGTGTTTTATGAACAGGTCAGTCAGGGACTTATGCTGCATGTTGGCAAGAGGTGGATGTTAATCGAAGCTACATTGACCTCTCAATCAAATGTAGGAGGTAAGTCCTGGGTAAGAAGTAAGGAGTGAGGGTCTGAGAGCTGAATTGCTTTGGCACACCCTGTTGACCTTATAGTCCATTTGCATATAATTTAAATGCTGTATATTTCAGATATGGCTGGGTGGATTTCTACACCAAAGGTATCAATGTATTCAGGGTAACAGTGCTTATGCAACTATACTTTGAGATTTAGGTAGAAATTCCTCCTTCCACCTAATAGTTTCCCTATAAATTGCTTGTTCACTGCTTTAATACAGATGACCAAGGGAGGTTCAATGTATTCCCTTGAATAGGAATTGCCATCCCTTCTGCCTAGTTTGACGCCTTCTGCATAATCCACAGAGTCTGTTGTGCTTGCACAACACCTGCTCTTTACAGTGCAGGTGCAAGAGTTAGATTGTGAATGATGTAAAAGACATCAATCAAAGCCTATGATGGTGGGGGCAGAGGAGGTACCGAGCACAGACCAGTGACTTCCATAGAGCAAGACCATTCCAATTATCAAACAATGGAGAAGGCTTGTTACAGGCATTTTCTTATTTATCTCAAGATCAGAGGGAGTGTTGATTGGGAAACCCTCCAGCAATAGGAAAGTTATTCTGTAGATAGATGATACTTTGTAAAAATGGGAATAACCTGGGCAGCATGGAGCTTTTATAATTTCCCTAAGTTTGCATGGGTTTTCTCTGGATTCTGCAGTTTTAGCAACACTCCAAAGACCTACTAAAGAAAGTTTGAGTTCAGGCACCAGAACAGTACCCGGATCCGAACCCAGATCCCATTCACTTGAATGGGGGGACCAAACATCCAATGTTTGCCATGCTGTCATGTGCATGACAGCGCGGCAAACACTGCTTCTGATTGGAGATAAAATCATTACCGCCAGTCACACAGCTGCTGTTCACATGCTGTCAAATGCAGCATGAGCCCACAGCTGTGATCGGAGGTATAGAGTTCACCTCCAGTCACTGGCGTCGACTGATGGGACTACTGCTCCCAGAAGCCTAGACCTACTACCACTAATAACAGCGAAAGCAGACGGCGTCTGATGGGAGTATTCATCCGCCGCCACCTGCGCACTACATAAATAATTTTAAAAAATGCAGCTTGGGTTCCCCTGTATTTTTGATAATCAGCCGGCGGCTGATGAATACGCCCATCAGTTGCCGCCTGCTCTCGCTGTTATTAGTAGCAGTAAGCGTAGGCTGATGGGAGCAGTAGTCCCATTAGCTGACACCAGTGATCATAGGTGAACTCTATATCTCCTATCACAGCTGCGGGCTCATGTTGTCATTTGACAGCATGGAAGAAGCAGCTGTCTGACCAGCGGTAATGATTTTACCTCCGATCAAAAGCGATGTTTGCAGCGCTGTCATGTACATGACAGCATGGCAAACATTGGATATTTGGGCCCCCCATTCAAGTGAATGGGATCCAAGTTTCGGGTTTGAGACCGGGTACTGTTCTGGTATCTGAACCCAAAATTTTTTTTAACTGTTCGGCCAAACCCGCAGGACCAGAGCAGAACAAACACCCGGTGTTTGGGGAGAAGAACGTGACCAGTAACATGAACTTCCTGGTGAAGTCCATGTTCAGTGCCCAGTGCCCGAACAGTAGGTGTTCAATATGTACGCCAAATTTTACTGTTCAGGTTCACCCATCTTTAGTAGCGAGTTTATGAAAAACAGTTGTGCATAGGTGCACTATTTTATTTTCAGAACTCCTATAAAACAAGTGAGAGTAATGGGAACATTGCAGCTATGCTGTTTCTACAACTCGTACTTTGTCCTACCAATCTCATTAATTTCTATTTCTGTTATGCGTATGGCAGTTTTTGTAACTCCACTATTGGTGGCCAGGTCCAAGAAGCAGTTATTTCCATTCCAACTATGAAAGGCCGAGATAAGAATAACCCTTTAACGAAGTCAAATTGTTAAAATGGAAAATTTTGTCTGTTTCCATGGACCACTAGGAGGAGATAATCATATTTGCATTTATTCAAATAATATTTAGCTCAAAAGGTACTGTAAACATGTCCTGATGGTTGCAGACAAATAATGTGAAAGTGTCCAAAAAAATAGTGGAAGCAGTTCCTTATCAGGGGTTTTATTGTCTGACTACACAGTCGGTATACCATGGCTTTTTCCAGATTGAAGCTTCCTGGTGAAGTCCTGGGGCCAGATGGATACATTTAAGTGTATAACCTTTTGTGGGAATTGGGGAAGCTATAGATATCTACCACATGTTGTATCACTCATATTGTTATGCAATCTTATTGCCTGCAACAATATCAAAATGAAGGGAACACTGTCAGGCCGTATAATTTTAGAAGAAGTACATGTTCAATGACTGCTCTCCTCAGCCTCTGTTTTTACTGGCATGGAAAATAAACACGCTCAGAGTCCAGCAAGTAATTCTGCATTTTTTAACTTTTTATGAGCATAATGAAGTGAGAGTTTCTGCAAAAAATATTATGTAAGCTATTCCTTTTCCAGAAAAGTGTCCCCTTTTCAGAGGTTACGTGCTTCGCCTGACTAGTCCTTCTCCATTTTTTTTCTTCTTTGTTTCTATTTCTTCTACTATGAAACCTCACAGTTTGCACCAAGCTCCACATCCATCATTTTGCACCTTGAGATGACCACCCCTTGACTTGTTTTCTTTTACGGCTATGTAAAAAAAAATGCAGAAGTGAAACATATTTTCTGAAATGCGCCTTGAGAATACTAACATTTTCGCAACACTTACACAAACAAGAAACTTTTAACAAATGTGGTTAATTGGGAATTTATATTTGTTTCTAGTTGTTAACCATGGAATAAGCGATGGATGGGTCTACATTCTTAATCCTGACTAATTTGGATCTCTTGCTGACAATTTATAACCTGGCGTTAAGTTTTGACCACCAGTCACGGTACATAATGTAAAGACATCATTTATTTCTTAAACTCTAATAAACTAACAGTTTTTTTTATACTTTTATACACATGGCTTTGCTTGAGATCATAGGAACTAAGTAACCTGAATTGCCCTCACACAGCTCCTCGACTGATACTTTGTATATTATGTCATTATAGAAGCAGACTTTATTTTGTTGCAAAATGACATTTTCTTTCTATTCCTATAGAAACAAATTCTCTATAATGTTATTTTAGCTTGAGGCAGTTCACAAAATGCTCTTCCCCGAGCATGGGCCCCAGTATGTTTAAAGCAAGCTTTCCCAGCTAATAAAAGCAGAACATTAGATAGTGACTTCATAAGTCTTTCAACACACTTGAAATAAAAACAGTTCATAGCAAATATCATATGGTTTAGAAGAAAGGAGAAACATTTGAAGGCATTTATTTTCATTTCAGAGTGTTTTATTTAGGCACTCGGGCCAATAAATAACTATGTAAATGATAAGATGTTTATTCTTATACAATACTGACATTGTACACAGAAAGGTTCAGACGCAATGAATGCCGGTCCTAGAGGGGCCGAATCATTGGAAGATAAACACCGTTTTTAAGTATCATGCTGGGTCAACATAAGGTTTGAATAAAGCTACTCTACTCGGTTCTCTCAACTTGACTTCTTTTTTCAATATGTTCTCCTAATAATAGTTTACACATTTCAATTTAACCAGAAACGTCAAAAGAGAACATATTTTTATTTTTGTTGCACCCTCTTCAAACTTACTCTCCTCAGTATACTACCACTACCACTATCCTTCTTCCAGCAGTCCTTTAATAATGTATTTAATAGACTTGTTTGTAGCTGAAGGTTCTCTTCTAACCCACAGACCAATTTCATATCCTGGAAGTACATTTGTGGGCTATAGAAAACTTATTAATACTCTATTTTAAGTAAAAATAAAACTTTTTTTAACTCCTTTACCCACTGTTTTATTAACCCCTTTATCCCCGAAGGTGGCTTGCACATTAATGACCAGGCCAATTTTTACAATTCTGACCAGTGTCCCTTTATGAGGTAATAACTCTGGAACGCTTCAACTGATCCCACTGATTCTGATAATGCTTTTTTCATGACATATTGTACTTCGTGACAGTGGTAAAAATTACTCGGTATGACTTGCGATAATTTGTGAAAAAAAATGAAAATTTGGCAAAAATGTTGAACATTTTGCAATTTTCCAACTTTGAATTTTCATGACCTTAAACCACAGAGAGATGTCACACAAAATAGTTAATAAGTAACATTTCCCTCATGTCTACTTTACATCAGCACAATTTTGTAACCAAATTTTTTTTGGGAAGGAAGTTATAAGGGTTAAAATTAGACCATTTTTTATTTTTCCAACAAAATTTAGAAAGCTATTTTTTGGGGGATCACATCATAATTGAAGTTACTTTGAGGCATCTATATAATAGATGATAGCAAAGAGTGACACAATTCTAAAAACTGAACCCCCCCCAAGGTGCTCAAAACCACTTTCAAAAAGTTCATTAACACTTCAGGAGCTTCGCAGGAATTTTTGAAATGTGGAAAAAAATGAACATTTAACTTTTCTTCACAAAAAAAATTACTTCATATCCAAATTTTTTTATTTTGACAATGGTAACAAAAAAAATGGACTCCAAAATTTGTTGTGTAATTTCTCCTGAGCATGCTGATACCCCATATGAGGGAGAAAACCACTGCTTGGGCACACAGCAGAGCTCAGAAGGGGATGGAGCACCATTTGACTTTTTGAATGCAAAATTTGCTAGAACAATTGATGGATGCCATGTTGCATTTGGAGAGACTCTGATGTGCCTAAACAGTGAAAATTCCCTACAAGGGACACCATTTTGGAAACCAGACCCCTCAGGGAACTGATCTAGATGTGTGATGAGCACCCTCAGGTGCTTCACAAAAGTTTATAATGCTATTCTGTGAAAATCAAATTTTCCTTGCAAATATGTTTAGCCCCAAATGTTGCATTTTCATAAAGGTAATAGAAGAAATTGCACCATACAGTTTGTTGTGCAATTTCTCCTGAGTACTCCAATATACAACATGAGGTAGAAAACTACTGTTTTGGGTGCACGGCAGGGCTCAGAAGGGAAGGAGCATCATTTGACTTTTTGAATGTAAAATTTCCTGGAATCATTATCGGATGTCATGTCCCATTTGGAAGACCACTGATGTGCCTAAACAGTGGAAACCCTCCACAAGTGACCCCATTTTGGAAACTAAACCCCTCAATGAATGTACTTAGATGTGTGATGAGCACCTTGAACCACAAGGTGTTTCACAAAAGTTCATAACATTGAGCCGTGAAAATTAAAAAAACACATTTTCCCCACAAAAATGTTATTTTGGCCCCAAATTTTGCATTTTCTTAAGGGGAACAGGAGAAATTGCAGCACACAATTTGTTGTGCAATTTCTCCTGAGTATGCCAATAACCCATATATGGGGGAATACTAATTTTGAGGCACAGTGCAAAGCTCAGAAGGAATGAGGCGCAATATTGGAGTTCAGATTTTGATGTAATGGTTTGAGGGTGTCATATCACATTAGAAAATAAAAATAAAATTTCTTCCATATGACTTGCATTTATTTGTAAAAAATAATGGAAATTTGTCGAAAATGTTGAACATTTTGCAATTTTCCAACTTTGAATTTTCATGCACTTAAATCACAGAGATATCTCACGCAAAATACTTAATAAGTAACATTTTCCACATGTCTACTTTACATCAGCACAATTTTTGAACCAAATTTTTTTTTAGTTAGGAAGTTATAAGGGTTAAAAGTTAAACAGTGATTTCTCATTTTTACAACATCATTGTTTTTAGGGACCACATCACATTTGAAGTCAAGGGTAACAGGGGAAACTTGACCCTAAAAGTTATTGTGCAATTTGTCCTGAGTATGCTGATATCCCATATGTGCAGGTAAAGCACTGTTTGGGCACATGGCAGAGCTCGAAAGGGAAGGATCAGTGTTTGACTTTTCAACACTAAATTGGCTGGAATTGAGATCGGATACCATGAGACATTTGGAGAGCCCCTGATGTCACTAAACAGTGGAAATCCCCCACAAGTGACACCATTTTGGAAACTAGACCCCCCAAGGAACTTATCTAGATGTGTGGTGAGCAATTCGAACAGCCAAGGGCTTGAAAGAAGTTTATAACGTAGAGCAGTAAAATCAAAAAATCATATTTTTTCCACAAAAATAATCTTTTCACCCCATTTTTTATTTTCCCGAGGGTAACACGAGAAATTGGACCCACAGAGATATCTCACACAAAATACTTAATAAGTAACATTTTCCACATGTCTACTTTACATCAGCACAATTTTTGAACCAAATTTTTTTTTAGTTAGAAAGTTATAAGCGTTAAAATTTAAACAATGATTTCTCATTTTCTCACTTTTGAAGTCAAGGGTAACAGGGGAAACTTGACCTTAAAAGTTATTATGCAATTTGTCTTGAGTACACTGATACCCCATATGTGGGGGTAAACCACTATTTGGGCGCATGACAGAACTTGGAAGGGAAGGATTGCCATTTGACTTTTTTAACGCAAAATTGGCTGGAATTGAGATTGGACGTCATGTCGCATTTGGAGAGCCCCTGATGTGCCTAAACAGTGGAGAACCCCCACAAATGACCCCATTTTGGAAACTAGACCACCCAAGGAACTTATCTGGATGTGTGCTGATTAATTTGAACCCCCAAGTGTTTCACTAAAGTTTATAACGCCCGGCCGTGAAAATAAAAAATCATATTTTTTTTCCTACAAAAATGATTTTTGATTCCCCAATTTTTAACTTTTCCAAAGGTAACAGGAGAAATTGGACCCAAAAAGTTGTTGTTCAATTTGTCCTGAGTATGCTGATCCTGCATATGTGGGAGAAAACTACTGTATGGGCACACGTCGGGGCTCACAAGGGAGGTAGTGACGTTTTGGAATGCAGTCTTTAATGGAATGGTCTGCTGGCATCATGTTGTGTTTGAAGAGCCCCTGATGTGCCTAAACAGTGGATTCCCCCCACAAGTGACCCCATTTTGGAAACTAGACCCCCAAGGAACTAATCTAGATGTGTGGTGAGCACTTTGAACTCTCAAGTGTTTCACTAAACTTTATAATGCCTGGCTGTGAAAAAAAATCATATTTTTTTCCCACAAAAATGATGTATGAGTCCCCAATTTTTAGATTTCCTAAGGGTAACAGGAGAAATTGGACCTAAAAAGTTGTTTTCCAATTTGTCCTGAGTATGCTGATACCCCATATGTGGTAGAAAACTACTGTATGGGCACACGTGGGGGCTCGGAAGGGAAGTAGTGACGTTTTGGAATGCAGACTTTGATGGAAAGGGCTGCGGGCATCATGTCGCGTTTGGAGAGCCCCTGATGTGCCTAAACAGTGGAATCCCCCCACAAGTGACCCCATTTTGGAAACTAGATCCCCAAGGAACTAATTTAGATGTGTGGTGACCACTTTGAACCCCCAAGTGTTTCACTAAAGTTTATAAACCCCTCAAAAATGATCTTTGAGTCACCAATTTTTAATTTTCCCATTGGTAACAGGAGAAGTTGGAACCCAAAAGTTGTCAAATTTGTCCAGAGTATGCTGATAATAAATTTACTTTTTTTTACAGGAGATCAAGGGCTTCAGTGGAATAGGCGAGGTTGTAAGGATGGTTTAATTGAGAATATTAAAGGAGTCTATGTAATGTTTTCAACTAAAGGACTTTATTCTGGCTGTGTGTTTATTTACAATAAAACTATAGGATTTGTAATGGAAAGGTGTCTTTTAGACGCTTCTCCATTGCTAAGCTGTGGGCTTGTTGTCACCTGACGATAGAGAGGTGACATCAACCCCACAAATATTACCCACTTGCCACCGCTACAGGGCAAGTGGGCAGGACCAGGCAAAGCACCAGAATTGGCGCATCTAATAGATGAGCCTTTTCTGGGCAGCTGCGGGCTGCTATTTTTAGGCTGATGGTGGGGGCCTATATCAATGGCCCCTTACCAGCCTGAGAATACCAGACCCCAACTGTGAGCAAGACTGGTTGTCAAAAGCAGGGGGGACCCCATGCCGTATTTTTAAATTATTTATTCAAATACTTTTAAAAAACAATGTGGGGTCCCCTCTATTCCTGATAACCAACCTTGCTGAAGCTGACAGCTGAGGATTGCAGCCTCCAGCTGTGAGTTTTGCCTGACTGGTTATAGAAAATACAGGGGAACCCACGCCGCTTTTTTCATTTATTTATTTATTTATAGCGCAAGCGGCGGCTGATGAATACCCCCATCAGCCGCTCCTGCTGTCACCGTTATTAGCAGCAGCAGGGCTAGGCTGATAGGAGTAATAGTCCCATCAGCTGCCACCTGCTGTCTCTTTTATCACTTAAATGTAATGCTCATCATTCTACCTTGTTCGCTGGCAGAGCAGGGGAGAATGATGAGAGCCGTGTTCGGCACCCAGCATGGGGAACAGCGCTTACTACAACGCTTCTTCCCACACACATGCCACACGTGTTCCACACGTATTACAAACACAGACACTGACATCTCCGATACCGGAAATGTTTTTTGCGTGACGAGCTGACGTTTTTATTGGTACAATTTTCGGGCACATGACATTTTTTGATCGCGTTCTATTCCAATTTTTGGGTGACAGAATGAGCAAAAACCAGCAATTCATGAATTTCTTTTGGGGGTGGTGATTATATCATTCCATGTGTGGTAAAACTGATAAGGTAGTTTTATTATTCAGGTCAGTACAATTACAGCAATACCTCATTTATATTTTTTTCATGTTTTGGCGCTTTTATATAATAAAAACTATTTTATATAAAAGATCATTATTTTTGCATCACTTTATTCTGAGAGCTAGAGCTTTTTTATTTTTCCGCTGATGGAGCTGTATGGCAGCTCATTTTTTGCAGGACAAGATGACATTTTCAGCGGTACCATGTTTATTTATATCCGTCTTTTTGATTGCGTGTTATTCCACTTTTTGTTCTGCGGTCTGATGATAAAACATTGTTGTTTGCCTTGTTTTCTTTTTATGGTGTTCACTAAAGGCTCGTTGCGGACACACCGATACCAAATATGTGTACTTTTATTATTTAGATTTTTTTTCATTCAAAGCTTTATTTAGATTTAGAATATTTATTGATTTTTTTAATTTTTATTTTTTGAGTTTTAAAAAAATATTTTTACAATTATTAAAATTTTTTCTTTACTTTTTCCTAAATTTTTTACTTAGTCCCACTACGGATCGCATCTATAATGTGCAGATGAAGCAGCATCTGCATACCATAGAAGCTGTCAGCGCTGCGCTGACACAAGGAGACTTGCTGATCATGCACTGCGCATGATCAGCATGTTTACTAGCTCGGGTGAGCCGGATTTCGTCATGATGACATTCGCTTACCATGGCAACAATCGGGACCCCGTGTCATGCTGCGGGGTCTCTGATCCAAAGGCAGAGGGACTGTCCGTCCCTGTGCCAGCTTCTTCTTGTTTGATTGCAGAATTTCAGGAGTTAGAGTGCTGGAAGTGGTCTGTGACTGCTCCTGGCACTTAGTGCTGGGTGTAAACTGTGAGCATCAGCTGACACCTGGCCACAATTGACCGCGCACCCTCCTGGGTGCGCAGCCGATCGCGACAACGTAATATTGTGTTCATGGTCAAATTGACCCAGGGCACATGGAAGGAATATTACGCCTAATGTCAGAAAGGGGTTAAAAAACTCCTTTTATTGATCTAATATTAAAACATACTCGTTGAAGTGCAGGAAGCAAGAAACAGCCGTCGTCCATTGTGTACCACACAAATACCTTCTTGAACTTTTTTAATGGAACCGTGAGTGTCACCTTTTTATCTTGCCAATGGACATTAACTGAACTGTTTCTTCTAATGGTGAGCACCCATGATCCCAGAGGCAAGGTGTAAACAGCTTTCTGTTAACGGATTTGCAAGTTGGCTGCAGGTGTCACAGTGATGCTGCTCTTTCTACTCATTTATTTGAGAAGATATTAATGCTTTGTACTCCAAAAGATAAGTTGCTTATGTCAATTTCAGAATCATAACTTCTATAAATTGTAATTTCTGACATTGTTTTTTTGGAAAGTACATAATTAAAATCTTTATAAACAAAAGGGATCAAAATGAGAGAGATTTCACCAGTGTTGGGTGACATTCAGGACGGTTTAACATGTTCTGATATTTCCGGTACCGGAAAAACCAGTACCAGAGATATCCGTGTCTGTGTGTCGGCTGCCAGCATGAACTCCTGTGACCTCAGCATCATTGGAAAATGACAGTGCTGAGGTCACAGGAGTTCATACCGGCAGCGAACATAGACTCAGTACCATCACTGCTAGTCACTGAACCTGTGCGCGCTGCTTCCATTCATTCATTCATTCATTCATTCATTCCCCAGTAGTTTACAGCCCGAGTGGTCGCATTAGCACCGCTCTGGTTGTAAACTGATTATCTCCAGATAAAATTGTTTATTTTTTTATTTTTTTACAGGAGATTGGGGGATTCGAGATAGGATTAGCAGTGTAATAAAGATGGGAAAAATATGTGGTGTATTATTTCATTAAAAGACTTTATTATTGTGTTTTTATTTAACTCTTTCAGAACTATAGGAATAGTAATGGATAGGTGTCTTATTGACACCACTCTATTACTAAGCTGGGCTTAATGTCACCTTACAATAGAAAGGTGACATTAACCCCTTATTAACCCACTTGCCACCACTACAGGGCAAGTGGGAAGAAATCTACAAAACTCCAGAATAGGCGCAACTAATAGTTGCGCTTTCTGGGCAGCTGCAGGCTGCTGTTTTTAGGCTGAGGGGGGCCATATTCATGGCCCCTTACCAGCCTGAGAATAGCTGCCCGTACCTGTTAGTTTTGCCGGGTTGGATAAAAAAAGGGGGACCCCACGTCAGTTTATTTTCATTCATTCTACCCTGCTTGCGCTATTGCGGGCAGAGCAGGGGAGAATGAAAGCCGCGTTCAGCACCACATGCACCACATTAAATTTTTACCACTAAAATGTTGTTTTAGCCTCTAGTTTTTAATTTTTCTAAGGGATAATAGGAATTTTTTTTTTTTACTTAAAACTGGGATCCATTTTTTACTGATTGTGCCAATACCCTACATGAAATCAGGAAATATTTTTCAGGCACAATGCAAAGCTCAGAAGGCAAGGAGCACCAGATTTTACCGTTATGGTTTGCAGGTGCCATGACCCACTGGGAGAGTCTATGAGGTGCCAACACAGCAGAACCCCCCATAAGTGACTCCATTTTACAAACTACACCTCTCAATAAATTCATCTAGGGGTGCAGTGATCTTATTGACACCATGGGTGTGTCACAGAGTTTTACTCCATTGGGCAGTGAAGAAAAAAAAATTACATTTTTACCACAAAAGTTTTGTTTTAGCCCCAAAATTTACATTTTCACACAAGAAGTGGGTAAAAATGGCATCAAAATTTGTCCCACAATTGCTACTGAACGTCGTAACACCCCATATGTGGCTGTACAGTACTACTTAGCCATACTTAGAAACTGGGGAGGAACGGAGCACTATTTGCCTCCTGGAGCGCAGATGTTCCTAGAGCATTTTGAAGACTCCATATAGAGAGCCCCTAACTGCTAGAAGAGCAGAATCCCCACTTAAGTGACCCCATTTTGGAAATTATACCCCTTTGGGTATTTATCTACAAGTGTAGTGACGTTTTTGACTCCATGGGTATTTTCCAGAAGCAAGCAGCAATGAATATTGCTGATTGAATATTGAAAACTGCTGTTGTAGTGACCAGTATATGCTGTAGTGACCAGTATGTTGCAGTCACCAGTAAGCTGCAGTCACTAGTACGTTATGACCAGTCTGTGCTTCTGGGGCATTAGTTACTTCAGAAATGCCAAACATGGAAGCTATATGTGGTTTAGGTACACTAAGGAGCTCTGAAAGGAGGGGGCATTTGGATTTGGGAGCAGAGAATTTACAGAATTTTTTTTGGCGGTTGAGGAGCCATTTCGCTTTTCCAGAGCCTTTTTGCTACCAGTACCATGAAAACCCCATATAATTCCAATAACAGATGACAGACCTGAGTGAGGGCTTGCTTTTTTTGTGGATTGAGTTGAAGCTTTTATTGGGAACACTTTATATAACATTTGGGATCACATTTATCCAGCGCGCTATGCTGACCACTTACTTTGGGGTTTCCAGCTAAATCTCTGAGTGATGTGATTCAAATAAAAAACCCCAAGGCATCCATTAACTATAATGATTCAGCAGAGTTACTCGGGACTCCGTCTGGCCTCTGTTCAGCAGTGTCCTTCTTTTCAGAAGTGCACAAATCTTGTGGCCGACTGCACTTTTATGCAATTCTAAAAAAAATGGACACAGCCGGATCACAGGTCAGATGGTGTCCACAGTGCCTCCATCTGCCTCATTATAGGGAATCTTCCGCCAGAGCTTCTGCCTGAATCATGTATTTCAGAGATTTATTCAGAAACCTCTGTGCTAGTGCTCAGCGCAGAGTGCAGGATGAATGTGCTCCGAGCCTTACTGCGATCTTTGGAAGGCAGAATGAAAAAATCAACAGCAGATGAAGAATTGGTTTTATATATTTTTTACACCGTTCCTCGTGCGATATAAGTGACTAGGAGACTTTATTCTTCGGGTTTGTGCGATTACAGCGATACCAGATTTATGTAGAGTTTTTATGTTTGGCTGCTATCAAACACTAAAAGACGCTTTTCATTGCAAAAAATAGTTTTTGCATCACCATATTTTGAGAGCTATAATTTTTCTATATTTTGGCCCACATAATCATGTGAAGGCTTGTTTTTTGTGGTACAAGTTGACATTTTTTATTGTAAACATTTTCAGGCACATGACATTTTTTGATCGCTTTCTATTCTGATTTTTGGAAGGCAGAGTGAACAAAAACCAGCAATTGAGTAATTTTTTTTGGGGGGGGTTATGCAGTTCCATGTGTAATAAAATTGATATGATTACAGCGATTCCACGTTTATATCATTTTTTTATGTTTTGGTGCTTTTACACAATAAAAACTATTTTATGGAAAAAAATCATTATTTTTGCATCGCTTTATTCTCAAAGCTATAACTTTTTTATTTTTCTGCTGCTGGAGCTGTGTAGTTGCTTGTTTTTTTGTGAGACAAGTAAGCATGGCTCCTCCGTCCTTCCCCTGTTGTATGCATGGCCTCTCAGTCCTCCCCCTGCTGTATACATGGCTTTTTCATCCTCCCCCTGCTGTATGCATGGCTCCCTCATCTTCCCCCAGCTGTATGCATGTCTCCTCCGTCCTCCCCCTGTTGTATGCATGGATCCTCTGTCCTCCCCCTGTTGTATGCAAGGCTCCTCCGTCCTCCGCCTGTTATAATATGCATGGCTCCCCCATCCTCCCCCTGTATGCATCGCTCCCCTATCCTCCCCCTGCTGTATGCATGGCTCCCCTGTCCTCCTCCTATATGCATGGCTCCTCGGTCATCACCCTGTTTTATGCACGGCTCCCCCCATCCTTCCCGTCATGCTCACCCCCTCCTGGCATGGTCTCTGCACTTCCTTGCTTCTCCTATGGTCTCCAGCGCCTGCAGCTTCTTCCTATGTTTAGTGGTCATCTAGTACCGCTCAATAAAGTAATGAATATGCGCTCCATGCCTATGGGAGTGGAGTTGCGTGCATATTAATTACTTTAATGAGCGGTACCACGTGACCGCTGAACACAGGAACAAGCTGCTGGTGCCAGAGACCATCGGAGAAGCAGGGTAGTGCAGAGACCACGCCAGAAGGGGGTATGATGTGACAGCCACCGACTCCTGCAGCTCCCCCTCCCCCGCCGACCCCCTTGGACATTGATTCGCATATAAGCCAAGAGGGGCACTTTAAGCCTTAAAAAAATGAGCTGAAAATCTCGGCTTATACTCGAGTATATACGGTATATGCAAAAGTGAGGTAAATATTAAACCATAACACATATAAATAGTAATAAGTCCTATATTATAAACAAAAACTACGGACACTATACTTGGTACATAAGGAGGGTAACAATTGGACTTCAAGGATAGTTGCTTGATGGAGAATATTATCATAAATAGTCCAACTTGAAATATTCCTCACATATTTCTTATTCCACTTCCAGGCATTTTCCATTAAAGGGAGGCCCCAAGAGAAAACGATAAAAGATCCTGAACCCAACAACTCCCAACAAAAAAAACAGGTACCTGAAGGTATTCTCGATGTAGAACTCAATGGATATAATCCACACAAAATTCAACAACACTTTGCTCTAGAATAAAAACAAAAAAAAATTAAAAAATTATAATAAAATACATACAAAACCAGTTATAATAAAATTGATACAGATGACTCAGAGGAATGGAACAAAACTAAGGACCTCATTGAGCTCATTTGGATGAATTGATCCCAGGGTCCAGATCCACCTTGTCTCCAAACAAGTTCAAGGATGATTAATTTCCCCTCTTCTAACTCCTAAGACAATGCGATCTAGTCCTCTATCCAAGAGACAACTGAGGTCACACTGATGGTGTAACTTGAAGTGCCGTGGTAAAGTGTGCAGATGGTTTGTGTCCTTTTCATTTTTGGCAGCAGTAATGTCACAAACATGCTCCCTTATTCTGGTTTTAAGGGCCCTATTTGTTAAATCTATATAATGTGATTGCTTGTGTGATTTTGAATTTCTTACTGCCGTCTGTGGAGAAAAACACAGAGGCCTGCTCGATGCTGGGGCATGCTATGAACTTAGCACATGAGAAGCAACCCCATCTCGCTCCATGAGGCTGAGGGAAAGGGAGCAATTTTTGATCACTTTTATTATAGTGACTTTGCCCAAGAAGACCCTAAGGTTCCGGCCACGTCTTAGGGTAATACTTGGTTTGGGAGGTAAGTATGTCTGGAGTGTTCGGTCCGCTTAGAGGATAGGCCAATATTTAGCAACAGTTTCCCACATCAGGTTCCACTGTGAATGGTATCTGGTGATCATTCTTACTTTTCTTGCCTCATTCCTTAAATTTGCATTATTAATGCTTGATGTATGGATAAGGTCATGCCTATTTTGTTTGGGGGCTCTACTGTAACATATCCGGCAAACCCTGGGAAATTGTCTGGTTGGTATTGATTTTATAACTTGTGGAGGATGGGCTGATTCTGCATGTAATGCAGAGTTTACAGATGTTTCCTTCCGGAAGAGATTCCATTACTATCACCTTTGGCCATTGTGTTCAGGAAATCTATCTCATCTGGATGGGATTTATATGTTAAGCATATATTCAGGTCATTTGTGTTTAGATCATCAAAAAAAGTGGCCAGCTCTTGTTGACTTCCTGCCATATCAGAAACACATCGTCAATGTACCGCACCCAAAAGTGAACACAGTCCATTGATGAGTATCGATCTGACAGGAGTAGGTCCCTCTCCCACAGCCCCTGGAACAGATTAGCATGGGAGGGCACAAAGGCCACTCATGCCTGTCCCCTGGAGATGTAGGTACAGGGACCCACCAAAAAATAAAAAATTCTTCAAAGCAAGCTACAAAAGATCCAAAATTAATTGGGCTTCCTCTGCTGCCAGAGTGGTCATAGACAAATAATAGGCAACTGTTTTGAGACCATCATCATGCCTAATGCTGGTGTATAGTGCCTCAACATCAACAAGTAACAAGGATCTTCCCCTCATCCATATTGATGGAATCTATTTTTTGTAGAAAATCTCCTGTGTCTCAAGTAAATGACGGTAAACTTTCCACCAGGAGTTTTAGTTGTGCGATGATATATTTGCACACCCTCTCAAAAAAGTTTCCTATACCCAATATGATGGGTCTGCCAGAAGCTGTTTTACAGTCTTTGTGCACCTTCAGTAGAAGGTACAGGGCTAAAACCCTGTCTTTCACCACAATAAGTGCATCACGTAGTTGTTTAGAGATAATTTGTTTCTCATATGCTGTATCCAGAATCCCAAACAGAGCATCTGCATATGACGTTAACGGGTTAAATGTCAACTTCCGGTAACATTGTTTCTGTCATGTCGGACGCTGTTCACACCACAGCGTCCGGCAGGCAGAGGTAGTTCCACCTCCAGCCACTATAGCCTCAGTGGCGCCGGCTTGATCTTCAGGCTCTCGGGGGTTAATCCTGCTGGAGACCAGGTTGGAAGGTTAGTCACGCCCACGGTCTTTAAATAGTCATACTGGCATATGGGCGTCACCGATTATAGCTTGTGTTTCATACCAAGTGGTTCCGGTCTGGAGTGGAGGTGTTCAAGAGAGAGAGATTCATATCTGGTGTCGTATGATCCGTCGTTATCCTTTCTCCTTCCCATATTTGTGTTTAGTTGTGCCCTGTTCACATTACTGTTTATTCCTGTGTGTGTGCGGCGCAGTGCAGTTTAAGTTCTCCCTGTCTGTCATTATTTGTGTGGGGGCTTTGGTGGTGTGACTCCTCACTGGGTGGAGGGTGGAGGGTTAAGTGCAGGGCTGAGCAGGAGATAAGGAAAGGTCGGAGGCTCAGGCATTTGCACCTTCAGCAAAAACCCTGGGTTGAGGGTCAGACAGGGTTTCCCCTAGTAAAAGGGACACCACAGGGGCCCCGGGTATTTCAGCCTTAGTTGAACTAAGCCCCCGTGACAGTTTCTCACGCAACTGGCGGTAGGCCTCAGCCTCGTAGAGTTTGCAAGGCCAAAACACTATGTTTCCACCCTTGTCTGCAGGCTTATTTACCACATCTCATATTTCCTTTAGTCTGTTTTGACTATTTCTTTCTTCTGATGTAAAATTGTCTCCGTAGATTCTAGTTGGAATAATTTCCATTTCCTCAGAGACTAATTTAACAAACAATTCTACATTAGGGCATGCGGACAAGGATGGAAACTTATGTTACTTCTGTTATAGGCAATGTGGTGTCTCACTCATATCAACTCCATCATGTTCTTAAGAGAGTTTTTCCAGAGTTTGTAGAGCCAGTTCTTCCTCAGTTGTTGGAAACATCCATTGTAAATCATCACTGTGGAACCATTTCTTGAATATTAACATGAGGTCAAAAATAACTAGATCCTTAATTACTGTGAAAAGGTCAAAATGTGAGCTAGGTGAAAAAGTAAGATCTCTTGATAACAATGACAGATCAAGTGTGGAAAAAACATGGTCAGACAGGTTTATTACCTTTAGATGACTGGATTTACTTTTAGATTGCTTGGATTTGTTGCCCTTCTGGCTAGTTTCCCAATGTTGTGTCATCTTCTTTCACAATCTGGTATTGATGTAAATTGATGCAAATACCGGAAGATTGTGAGAGATCCGATTTTACACTTACTGATGACAGGGATGAAACACATGCTGATCTATTAGGCCTGAAGTTAAATGTTGGTTTCCTCCACCTATATACTTTTTTCTGAGTACAATCCAGGTTATCCCTTGTGAGTTTTTTAGGCTGAGTGTCCTGGATTTGTTTCTCCCATGTCAGAACAAGTTTCCATCTGTTGATTGAAAGCAATCAATTTATCATTGGGAATGGAATCTTTAAGAAGTGAATATGAAGCATCTAATTTATTTTCTATATTTTCATTCACTGTCTGATTGCGCAAAATCAACAACTCCATAAACTAATATGAATTGCTGGTGCTTACTTCCTCCCAGCTGGATATTAAATTGTCATCCTCAAAGGGAAACGAGTGGAACACTTAGACCCTGAGACCACGTGGAATCATTTGTTTGCTTAAATAATTCTCTAAAAATGCTCTATTACACCAAACTTTCATGTGTCTTTGTAGCAGACGTTTGGTATTTTCCTGTAGTTCCGTAGCATTCCTCTGGTCGCCTGAATTAATAGGAGACCCACTATGAAAAACCTTTATGAAGTTTAGTCTGCCAGGATGAATCCCTGGTCTTGTAGTCCATTTGACTGAAACACATATTGTGAAATTACACAGAGAAATAATTAGACGTAGGGAGGTTTGGTCAATGAAAATGGCATCAAATCAGAATACACCAAGTTCTATATGCAAAAAAATGATAATATAACGCCAACAAAAAATGGACATATATAGGGTTCAGTACAATAGAGTAAATTCAGAAAGAAAAAAATGTACACAAGAACCAATAAGAATAAAGAAGTGCAAAATTGTATTGACAAAAAAAAGCCAAAAAGACAAACAAGGTTATTAATCGGTGGGAAACCAAAGAATTGGCACCATACACCCACCGCATGTTATATTGAGGTTGGACATAGAAGTTGATAAAGTATGACACTTCACAGAATATTAAATACAAGCAAGAGACCAAAAAGTCAAAATGGAAAAAACTCTCCTACAGAGATGAAGCAACTAAAGCAAAACAATGCCAATATCAGTCCGAAATGAAAATTATTTCCCATCCAAATTTTCAGTATAAAGCAGTAAACGGGATAAAATATAACTTTTAACCCTTTCGCGCCTAAGCCTGTTTTTGCCTTCGTGACCAGGCCAATTTTTTCAATTCTGACCAGTGTCACTTTATGAGGCCATAACTCTAGAACGCTTCAACGGATCCTGCTGATTCTGACATTGTTTTCTCATGACATATTGTACTTCAGGATAGTGGTAAAATTTCTTAGATATGAACTGCGCTTATATGTTAAAAAAAAATCGAAATTTGGCAAAAATTTTGAAAATTTTGCAATTTTCAAACGTTTAATTTTTATGCCCTTAAATCAGAGAGTGATATCGCACAAAATAGTTAATAAATAACATTTCCCACATGTCTACTTTACATCTGCACAATTTTGGAAACATAATTTTTTTTTGTTAGGAAGTTATAAGGGTTAAAAGTTGACCAGCGATTTCTCATTTTTACAACAAAATTTACAACACCATTTTTTTTAGGGACCACCTCACATTTGAAGTGAGTTTGGGGGGTCAATATGACAGAAAATACCCAAAAGTGACACCATTCTAAAAACTGCACCTCTCAATGTACTCAAAACCACATTCAAGAAGTTTATTAACCCTTCAGGTGCTTCACATGAATGAATGGAATGTGGAAGGAAAAAATAAACATTTAACTTTTTTTCACAAACATTTTACTTTTTTACTTCAGAACCATTTTTTTTATTTTCACAAGTGTAAAAACAGAAAATGAACCACAAAATTTTTTGTGCAATTTCTCTCAAATACGCCGATACCCCGTATGTGGGGCTAAACCACTGTTTGAGCACACGGCAGAGCTCAGAAAGGAAGGAGTGCCATTTGACTTTTTCAATGCAGAATTGGCTGGAATTGAGATAGGACGCCATGTCGCATTTGGAGAGCCCCTAATGTGCCTAAACAGTGGAAACCCCCACAAGTGACCCCATTTTGGAAACTAGACCCCTTAAAGAACTTATCTAGATGTGTCGTGAGCACTTTGAACCCCCAAGTGCTTCACAGAAGTTTATAACGTAGAGCCATGAAAATAAAAAATCATTTTTGTTCTACAAAAATGATCTTTTAGCCCCCAATTTTTTATTTTCACAAGGGTAACAGGAGAAATTGGACCCCAAAAGTTGTTGTCCAATTTGTCCTGAGTACACTGGTACCCCATATGTGGAAGAAAACTACTGTTTGGGCACACAGTGGGGATCGGAAGGGAAGTAGTGACGTTTTGGAATGCAGACTTTGATGGAATGGTCTGCGGGTGTCATGTCGCGTTTGCAGAGCCCCTGATGTGCCTAAACAGTGGAAATCCTCCACAAGTGACCCCTTTTTGGAAACTAGACCCCCCCAAGGAACTTATCTAGATATGTGGTGAGCACTTTGAACCCCCAAGTGTTTCACTAAAGTTTATAATGTAGAGCCGTGAAAATAAAAAAATCATTTTTTTTCCACAAAAATGATCTTTTAGCTCCCAATTTTTATTTTCACAAGGGTAACAGGAGAAATTGGACCCTAAGAGTTGTTGTCCAATTTGTCCTGAGTACGGTGGTACCCCACATGTGGGGGGGACCACTGTTTGGGCACACGGTGGGGCTCGGAAGGGAAGTAGTGACGTTCTGGAATGCAGACTTTGATGGAATGGTCTGCGGGCGTCATATTGCATTTACAGAGCCCCTGATGTACCTAAACGGTGGAAACCCCCAATTCGAATTCCAACCCTAACCCCAACACACCCCTAACTCTAGCCCTGACCCTAGCCCTAACCCTAACCCTAACCCTAGCCCTAACCCTAGCCCTAACCCTAGCCCTAGCCCTAACCCTAGCCCTAACCCTAGCCCTAACCCTAGCCATAACCCTAGCCCTAACCCTAGCCCTAACCCTAGACCTAGCCCCTAGCCTGCCTACCTGCTTTTTTTTTCTTTACTTTTTTTTTATTTTTGTGTTTTTTATTTTTTGTATTTTTGACTCATAGTAACGCCACTTCTCCTCTGATCTCACACTGGCAGATGATCAGAGGAGAAGCAGCGTTACTATGTGACAAGATCGCTGCCCGGCACATAGTAACGCCACTTCTCCTCTGATCTCACACTGACAGATGAGCAGAGGTGAAGCAGCGTTACTGTGTGACAAGATCGCTGCCTGACACAGCTGTGCCAGGCAGAGATCAGCTGTGCCAGGCAGCGATCTAGTCACACTGTAACGCTGCTTCACCTCTGCTCATCTGTCAGCATGAGCTCAGAGGAGAAGTCGTGTTATAATGAGGGAGATCGCCGGGAAACAAGCAGCTTTCCCAGCGAGCTCTCTCATTGGCTGCTGTGACGCGACGTCATCAGGACCTGAACCAATCAGGTCTCGATGACGTCGGGGGTCCCAGCATGCATTGTGCACCGGGATCCCCGTGTTATAAGGTATGAGGGGGTCCCGGGGGGCACAAAACCGCCGACAGTAGATAAACGTCGGCGCTGCACAAAGCCCAGCAAGCGCCAACGTTTATCTACTGTGGGCGGTCGCGAAGAGGTTAATATACCAATTAAAAAGTACCAAAAATAATGTCACCCACAAGTGAGTTTAAAAAAGATGCAAGATAAATGGGTGATCCTCCGAAGATACTTACAAGCACCCAAACGCATCATATAAGGGATATAGAGTGTAACTGTTGAAACAGATAACAACCTATACAATGGATACAGCATGAATGAAAGAATAGCACAATGCTATAGCCAATTGCACATGTATACACATGTATATTTCAAAGGTCAGACCACATGTTCATAGCCTTCCATAAACAAGATTTCAAAAAAAGGAACAATCTCACCGGTTTATGCAGACGGTCAGGAGTCACCAGGGATACTCTGTATGCCAACAGGAAGGTAGCGATGGGAAGACAATACCCTGTCAATTCCCTTACATGCTAACCATTAACTGATCCCCAGGCTCCTGCCCTTACAAGGGCAGTCCACAGCTAGCCCTATATTGCACATGCCCTGCACTTTCCCTATAAGGAGCGTCCCTTATATATATTATATATCCTACAGAGGTGAGAAGAACTATAAGGACAAGTAATCAAATAATACAAAGGTTGCCTTCTTCTGGGGGTTGCATCATACCAACAGGAGCATTGTTGTATAGTTTACCACAGACCAATCATAAAGCGAGTTACAAAGAGAAGTTTACTAACAGCGCATCTGTATGGCCGAGACCGAGAGTATGCAAGCTGATCCTGAACTTGATATTTAAATTAATAGGGTGGATGATTATAGTGTTTGGGGAATGGTATGTGTTTCCAGCCAATCATATACCTGTGACATCAGTATGCCAATCATATATCCTTATATCTCATGGCCATAGAAAAGACTAGGGACCAGCCATGGTGTGCAGTAGCAGCCAACTTAATGGCTTCAGGCTGGCCTTGGTACTTTTGCTCCCTGATCCCTCGTTTGCAGTGCAGCAGGGCAGCATAACCATCACCTCTTCTTCCGAAGTGCTCAAGTCACTTAGATGGCCTTGACTCCATGTTGGGTCTTGGACCTCATCATCCCCCAATGCATCATCACACCTTTCCAGTCTGTCCGTAACTCTCCTGCACTGCTAAATCACTTCTGCCATTGCTACTCTTCTGCTTCTCCCTTCTACAAATCCTTCCTTTGTCTCCCAATTGCACAATGTATCCAATTCAAGCTACTAAGTCTGGCCTACAAAGCTGTCTATATTCTGTCTCCCTCATATACAGTGGGGAAAAAAGTACTTAGTCAGCCATCAATTGTGCAAGCTCTCCCTCTTAAAAAGATGAGAGAGGCCTGTAATTGCCATCATAGGTAGACCACAACTATGAGAGTCAAAATGAGAAAACAAATCCACAAATAACCTTGTCTGATTTGACAACATTTATTTTGGAAATTATGGTAGAAAATAAGTATTTGGTAATTAACAAAAGTTCATCTCAATATTTTGCTATAAAGTCAGAGGTCATATGTTTTCTGTAAGTCTTCACAAGGTTGGCACACACCGCTGGTGGTATGTTTGCCCAATCATCCATGCAGATCTCCTCTAGAGCAGTGATGTTTTGGGCCTGTCGCTGGGCAACACGGACTTTCAAATCCCTCCAAAGGTTTTCTATGGGGTTGAGATCTGGAGACTGGCTAGGCCACTCCAGGACCTTCATATGCTTCTTATGAAGCGACTTCTTTGTTGCCCTGGTGGTGTGCTTGGAATCAATATCATGCTGAAAGACCCATCCATGTTTCATCTTTAATGCCCTTGCTGATGGAAGGAGGTTTGCACTCAAAATCTATTGATACATGGCCCCATTCATTCTTTCATGTACACGGATTAGTTGTCCTGGTCTCTTTGCAGAGAAACAGCCCCAAAGCATGATGTTGCCACCCCCATGCTTCACAGTAGGTATGGTGTTCTTTGGATGCAACTCGGCATGCTGTGTCCTCCAAACAAAAAAAATCTACATTTTTACCATCAAAGTTTTGGTTTAGTACCAGATATGTGATCCTCGCATAAGTGGATAGGTGACTTAATTCTTCGGGTCGGTGCTATTAGGGTGAGAGCATATTTATATTTTTTTTTTAACTCTGGCTGCTGTCACACAGTAAAATATACTATTTATTGCAAAATATAGTGTTTGCATCACCATATTTTGAGAGCTATAATTTTGCCATATTTTGGCCCACAGTGTCATGTGAAGACTTATTTTTTACTGAACGAGTTGACATTTTCATTGGTGACATGTTTGGGCACATGTCATTTTTTAATTGCATTCTATTCCAATTTTTGGGAGGCAGAATGAACAAAAAAACAGCAAATCGGGAATTTATTTTTGGGGGGTATATGCTATTCTGTGTGTGGTAAAATTGATAAAAGAATAAATGGATCTAGCACCTCTTTTAAAATCTCAGGCTTTATTTAATGCTTTAAAACACAGTATCAGTGCAAAGTTCACATTTTACATGGATTGTATATCATATTGGATCACCCGCCAGGGCAGTGGGGATACTCAGTACCAGGCCACTTCTTAAAGGGGCAGTGTCATGGCAGCAGTTAGCTGGTCCGTGGCACTGGGCGTATAATAACAGGGGAGATAGTTAAAAAGGGATAAATGAAGTTTGTAATAAAGTGTTTGTGACACCACCTGTGATATTCGATCAGGGGACCAATGCTGCTATACAGATCCTCTGGGATGCTGACAGGGCAGCAGAGATGGTTGAGCTCTCCACAGGTAGAGCTGTATCCCAGCGCAGTTTAGATGTAGATGTTAAAGGTGAGGATGGTGAATGTGATGTAGAGCAGGTCATGCAGGAATGATTGAGAAGACTCAGCAGGGTACAGTTTCCTTTACCTTTTACTGAGCAATGCAGGTACAATCTGGGGCTCAAATTACAGATGGTTCTGGAGGCGGTCAACCTGGAAGCAATTTGGGAATTTCCTTTTTTCGGTGGGATGTGAGGCCTCCTTTCTAGCGCTATTCTCTGAGGTACTTGCTGCTGTAAACTCTATTCAAGTTCCTCTTTTGTCTGATACTTAGGTAGAACTCTGCTCGCATGACAGGCAGCTGTAGCCTACTTCAGGGGTCGCGCCTGTCTGGCATCTCTGGCTTACACGTGCTGCTGTGTCATCGCGTATCAGTTGGGGATAGAGGATCTATGGTCTTCTGCCCTCCGGTTTCTGCTGCAGGGGCTTTAGTACCCACACAGGCTCAGGCTCCAGTGCCCGGTCACTGGCGCTCAAGCCTAGGGTGAGCTCATATGGAACTCCTATCCCCAGCTGATCTCCACATGTCCTCTCTCAACCTTGTTCAGGCTCTAACTCCCCTAACTTCCTCCTCCTGACCAGAGAGAGCATCTCCCCTGAAGTCAGGTTTAGAGCTCCCTCTGCTGGCCTGGAGCAGGAACTGTGTTGTATGCTGCAACTATCTGGTAAGGGGGATTCCTTCTTTGCTTCCAGGCATGACATTACTCCCCTCTGGAGGGAGGCAAGCCCATTGTGGCAACCAAACTCCTGGGGTGCCACATTATCGGAGGAGACAGTCTCGCGAGAAATTCAATAACAGGGTGGATACGTTTTGAAGCGATGCTTCCTAATCATAACCAGGTAAAGTGTGAACTTTACCCTGATATTATGTTTTAAAGCATGAAATAAAGCCTGGGATTTTAACAGAGGTGCTGGATCCATTTCATCTTTTTTCTAAATGGACTGTCTCCTTTTGGTTTGTGGGATCCTGTGCACTTGACAATAGGTGAGGTGATCACTTTTCTTAATTGCAGTAAAATTGATAAGGCAATTTTTTTCTTCGAATCAGTATGATTACAACGATAACACATTTTTATTATGTTTTGGCACTTTTACAGAACAAAAACAATTTTATGGAAAAAATAATTATTTTTGCATTACCTATTCTGAGAGCTACTTTTTTGTTTTTCTGCTGATGGAGCTGTATTATGACTTGTTTTTATGGAACAAGATGACATTTTCAGCAGTACTATGTTTATTTATATGCATCTTTTTGATCGTGTTTTATTCCACTTTTTGTTCTGTGGTATGATGATAAAGCATTGTTTTTTGCTGTGTTTTTTATTTATTTTTTATGCTGTTCATTAAAGCAGTTAACTAGTGGGACAATTTTATAGTTTGGGTCATTGCAAACACTGCAATATCAAATATGTGTTCTTTTGTTGTTTATATTTTTTTCATACAAATATTTATTTATGGATACAATAGCTTTAATTTTTTATTATTATTTTAGATTTTTTTAAAAAAATATTTTTACAATTTTGTAAAAAAAGTAACTTTTTTTTAACTTTTTAACTTTGTCCCACTATAGAACAATCATTTTTTGTAGGCTGATCGCTTGTATAGATTGGAGATGCCGCAGCATCCCCATGCTGTACAAACTGTCAGCTCTGCACTGACAGAGAAAGTTGCTGATCATGCACTGTGCATGATCAAGCAACTTTTCTAGCTATGGTGACCCGAATGTCATCCTGATGACAGCGGGTCACCATGGCAAAGATCGGGACCACGCGTCATGCTGTGGGGTCTCCGATACAAGGGCAGAGGGGCTGTCATTCCTGTCACCACATTTGTTTGCAGCATTTAGGGGGTTAAAGTGCCTTGAGCAGTGCTTGACTGCTCTTCCACTTAGTGCCGGGTGTTAGCCGTCAGAATCAGCTGACACCTGGCGGCGATCGCCCGCGCACAGCCTGTGTTCGCGGGCGATCGCGATGACGTAATTAATCCATCCCTGGTCAATAAGGCCCAGGACACAAGAATGTATTATTACAACAAATGTCAGAAAGGGGTTAGAATTATATATTTTCTTTTTTATTCTATGTCTTTTTAAGTCATTTACCTATCCAAATTTGTTTGCAAGGAAATTGTCCTGCTCTTATCCCAATTTTGCAGCCCCCTAGCCTTTACTATGACCATTCTACAACCATTTTAATGCTCCAAAAGTTAGGTTCTCATTAACTTCTATTGGGTAGGAGTTTGGGGTCAAGTTCATATACTGAACTGAACTTTTAACTCTAGTTTGGCGGCACCCGACAAACCTGAACATTGACAAGTCGGCTCATTCCTACTCAAAATTGTAACATTTGGCCTTGTCAGGAAGGTGAAAACGGGGGGGGTGAAGGGGTTAAAGGGAAACTGTCACCATGAAAATGCAGCCCAGTCTGTAGGTACCATGTTATAGAGCTGGGGGAGCTGATGGGATTAGTATATAGTTTTGTGAGAAAAGTCTAAGCATGACCTATTTTATTCATTTAAACCTCTGATATTTTCTGAGATTTTTGCTCTATTAGGCGGTCCTATCAGTGATTGACAGCTATTCTTGTATGCACATTTATACAAACAAAGCTGATGGGACCACCCACTGGACCAAAATACCAGAAACAACAGAGGATTAAATGATTAAAACACAGGTTGTCCTGAGACTATCCTCACAAAACTATATATTGATCTGCCCAGTTCCTCCTGATCCATAATTTGGTGCCTGCAGATTGGTCTGCATTTTCATGATGACAGGTTCCCTTTAAGTCTACTCCATCTATCAGAATAGGTCTAGAAGAAATTACGTGCCTGCAGAAATCCCATTCAAATAAATGGAACAGAAATTTTTGAAACAAATCTGTTTTTTATGACTATCCCCTTATTATGGAGAATTCTGGAAAGTCGCTTTAATCAATAACCTCTTTTTAAACCGATGTAAGGTAGAATTTTCACTGAAATGTATAGCTCTCTTTAGAGATAATATGCTTCGTAGGCATTCTGTTCTGTAAATGAAATGCTCCAATTATAACTGTATGATACCGTTCTTATAAATAGACATTAAGCTGTAGACTTAGTAAATATCAAGTATATTTAATTCATTTCATATAAAAAAAACAAATCCAGCATTCAGCAGCTCTTCTCATTATTTCTAGAAAAGAGGCGAGCAGACAAGCTCCTACATGTAGTTCGATAAAGCCGTAACTATTTTTTTTTATTACTACTATTTCTGGGCATCACAATTCAATATAATCCCAATAGTCACCCAAAATATCTTATCAAATGTGGTTTATTTTATTTAACAGATCCCTTAGACAAAACCATGCACAGTCCACTGATCTGCGAGTGCATATGGTCCACATTACAATAAGTCTTTCTTTTCACGGAAAAATGTTTGGAAGTTTTAATAGCAAATGGCTCAGCTGTACCATTGTTAGGAGCTTCCGTTCTTCTTTCTAGCTTTTCTTCCCACGACTCTTGCAACCAGGGCCCACTTACTTATCTCCCCATGGCATTGTTTTACCAGATTCACTCTTTCTCTCAAAGGGGAATGAAGTGCAAATGGCTTTCGTATATTATAAACGACACAACCTTCTTCTGCATTACCATAATTTGGACTATAATTGAGCCTCAGACTTCTGGTGACAGTCTCAGCGTATTGACCTGAGGTTGCTGTTGTCAACGCAACTCTATAATGCTAATGACAGACTTATTATGAGCAGATGGAAATAATTTATTCTGAATCAGGAGGAGGAAAAATAATGAAGTCATTGATTGAAAGACGTATGTGAAGCAAACTTTACAGTCTTTTGCTCAGTGTCAGCTAAACATGTCATGTATCTGGATTTGCAAACTATTAACCTATTTATACATTATTAAAGCTGGTATTTAAAACATGGGCATAGTTACAACTGAGATAACATTGAAAAAAACAAACAAAATGAGAAAAAATCATGTATTTTTTAGATAATAAATTTTCATCTGATCTCGTTGAAGGTTAAGTTCAATCGGTTTCAAGCTGCCAAATTCTTTAATGAGACAAAATATATCACAGGTCTCTATGTTATTACAGTTTGCACGTTTTACCATCATGTACTCAAGAATAAAAAAGCTAAACTAATACCATGCATCCTCACTGACTGTGGAGCATTTCCTTGCCACTAGGCAGTTAGCTCTGCTATGAAACTATGTAAGACTGTTATAGTTTCAGTTTTTAACAACCAGTAGCTGACAAGTTACATGTGGCTTTCAAGCCTTTGGGCTCATACTCACATGCAAGAAACTCGAACGAGTCTCGCACGTCAATACCCGGCACTGCCGCCGACACTCGGATTGGAGCGTTCAGCTGCATAGAAATACATCAAAGTTCCTTACATTTGCCAGTCCTACTCTAACATGAAAACCTCAAAAAGAGGAAAAAATCCTCCAAAAAATTCTGAAACAAACCAGACAGGCCTAAATGCATCTGCACTAATACTAATTATTAGTGCAGATGCATTTAGGCCTGTCTGGTTTGTTTCAGAATTTTTAGAGGATTTTATCCTCTTTTTGAGGTTTTCATGTTAGAGTAGGACTGTCAAGTGTAAGGAACTTTGACGCAGTTTGTCAGCTTCCGTATTAAGGCCTTAATATCAACCAATACCTTACATATATTGATATGTTTTTGTGCGCTTTTTATATTTCTTTCAGGGTGCAGTTGGGCCCAAATGGTTCTGCAAACTTGCGGCCTCTGTTCACACGGGATGCATTCTAGTTGGCACTGGGCAGCTCCCCTATATGGTGTTACTAAGAGGTTGTGAGCCAGAAGCCCTGCATTCCCTGTGTGAACACTGCCACATGCGGATTATTTCTTCTGCACTGGTGTACCACACAGCCAATCCCTGACTGTAGGCTGGCTGTTTCATTTGGTATTTATGCACCTGTGCAGCTGCCATTTTACTTGGGTCCGCTGCACCCTGTACTAGTGCAGATGCATTTAGGCCTTTCTGGTTTGCTTCAGAATTTTTTGGAGGATTTTTTCCTCTTTTTGAGGTTTTCATGTTAGAGTAGAACTGGCAAGTGTAAGAGACTTTGACGTTAGTTTGCCAGCTTCCATATTAAGGCCTTAATATCAACCAATACCTTGCATAGAAATACATGCAGCTAAACGCTCCGATCCGAGTGCCTGCGGCAGTGGCGGGTACTGACGTGCGAGACTCATCTGAGTTTCTCGCATGTGAGTATGAGTCCTTTAAGTGCTTTTCAAGGCTTTTGACATCTGCAGGTGCTAAAACACACCAGAAAGAAACATACTAAGAACATTAAGTAAACATAGACCATTACCCAGGCAACTAAGGTCGGCATTAGGGTAAAGCTAGAGGGTGCTGAAGGGCTGCATACATCTGAAATTCAACCCACCACAATGGACAATTGCCATGACACAGTTTTTTTGTTTCATAATATTCCACAGGTGCATTGTCTGGCTGCCCCCTCAAGTTGTTTGTTGCCCTGTGCATTACCATATTTTGACACCCTTGTGTTGTGTACTACACAGTGTCCAAATTTTATAATTTTACAATGTACAAATAACAGTGATATAAAGGGGTTATACAGGAGGTAGCTTCTAACTAACTGCCTAATTTGCTGTACGATGAACTCTCCCAGCTAAAAGCAGTCATGTATTGCTCCTGGTGGCGATTCTTCTGCTTCCTTTGATGTCACCTCAACTGAGAAGTACAGTAATGCTGATTGAACCGATGGCTCAACTGCAGATTGCATCAACATGACATAGGCAGTGATGGATCGTGGGCAGAGCTGACCGGGAGAGAAAAAAACCGGGTCTGTTGAAGTGAGGAAGCATGAAAATTACCGCCAGGACTGGACCATGACCACTTTCAGTAGGTGGAGATCATTGCACAGGAAATTAGGCACTTATTTGGCAACTACCTGCTGATAAGTGCTTAGCCTGATAAGAAAAAAAGTACCAAACAACTTTTTTAAAGTGCCCAAATAACACTGACAATTTCATAGATAAAACTGCATATTATAAATTAGGATATTAAACTCCATCCTACAGATGCCTTTTCTAAAATGTTGATAAATTAGATCAACAATTCCATGCAAAAAGAAATATGTTTTTTAGATTATGACACAAACCTGTCTGCATCCTCATTTACACAACAGAAAATAGAAAAAAAAATATGTGCTAAATAAAATGTTCCTATTGGCCAGTCTATATTTCTCTTATGGACACTTTTTTACGTAATTAGAGGGGTTGTCCAATACAGTAAATGTCCTTAAGAAATATATTCAGCACAAATCAGAACAAGGAGTCCTGGAATTGATAATATGGCCTCACAAAGCCATGAGCTCAACATCTGCATGGGGTTTGCATGGCAATTAGGGTTTGTGCCCACATTCAGGAATTGGCAGCGCTTTGGACACAGCACATGTCCGGCTATTAAAAGCAGGTGAATCCGCATGTGTTCACTGAACTGCATCCATTACATTCTATGGGTGAAAATTCTCTTGCGGCGATGGACATGCTGTGGTCTGGAAAGACGACTCTCATGTCTGTCTCCGTGGGTGAGCCGCGGGTATTTCTGGACACATAGTGGACATGGGATTTCAAGAAATCCCATCCACTATGCTGTAACATCTGGACGCAGCAGGTTGGACGCTGCACAAATGCGCAGCATCCAACTTGCAACGTTTACTGATCGTGGACACATACCCTAAAAGAGAGAAAAGTGACTAGTTTTTCAACAAGTTTTTTAGCTACCTCCCTACCGCATTCTTTCAAAAACTGTGTGCAAGTGTTGCTAGAGGAATTGATGCTGTTTTGAAGGCAAAGTGTGGCCACACTAAATTTTTATTTGACTTAGATTCTTTCTTGTTCATTCACTTTTCATTTTCTTAATTGATAAAAAAAATCCTATTAACATTTCTATTTTTTAACGCATTCTTACTTTTCAGCATTTTCCACACTTGCCTAAACATATTGCACAGTACTATATATACTGTAGATCTCATGATATGATACTGAAAGGTTGGCCATCTAATTGCCATTTTGGAGCCACAATTTAAATTATCTGTTCTGTCCGCAGAACTAGAGATGCAAATGTTGCACTTAAATTGTGTTTCACTAATATTTCAATTTGGACGAAAAGAACACAGTTTAAATTGTGTTTCACTGTTTTAAGAGAATCTGTTACTGGGTTTTTACTGCCCCAAGTGAAAACAGCATGAAGTGAGAGCAGAAGTCTTGATTCTAGCAGTGCATCTATTTCTGGACATTTTCCTGTAGTTTTTATAAATCACTTTTTGATTTGATTTGCACCAGCTCTGCTAGTACTTTCAGTCATGACCTCATGCTATGTCTTAGACCTACCTTTACCCTTAGAAAAACATGATGTAGTATATGGCAGATATACCATTGGTGTGACATTTGTAGCAGCATGGGGTCCATGAGGTAAGGTAACCCACTTCCAAAGTTGGTGGAATTGTTCATTAGGATGAGTGGGCACATACACTGTTCTTGCACAGGGGCCCTTTTCTATGTGTGTCCACCAGTGGTCTCCAGTATTCATTAGCTCTTAAATGTTTTAGGTCACCAAACAAATTTAAATATTAGACAAAGATAACACAAGTACACACACAACACACAGTTTTTTAAATTGAGGGCTTTATTTTTAAAGGAAAAAGAAAGCCAAACCTATAGGGCCCTGTGTGAAAAAGTGATTGGCCATTAAACCTAATAACTGGTTGGGCCACCCTTAGCAGCAGCAACTAAAATCAAGCATTTGCGATTACTGGCAATGAGTGTTTTACAACGCTCTGGAGGAATTTTGACCCACTCATCTTTGCAGAATTGTTGTAATTCAGCTATATTGGAGGGTTTCTGAGCATGAACTACCTTTTTAAGATCATCCCACAGCATCTCAATCGGATTAAGGTCAGGACTTTGACCAGGCCACTCCAAAGTCTTAATTTTGTTTTTCTTCACCCATTCAGAGGTGGACTTGCTGGTGTGTTTTGGATCAATGTTCTACTACATAACCAAAGGAGAAAAATAGCAAAGCAAAAATTGATATGCACACCAAATCAAGCAATGAAAAAAAAATTATATATATAATGCTTTTATTGGAAAGTCATTGCTGTTTACATTGTCCTGGGATTTGTTCTTATTATGGTTTATGGAGACTCACCTTTTTTGCTTGTACGCATGTTTTTGTCCATATTTGTGCAGGCAATGTCATATACTTTAAATATTGCTGTATTCATGTGGATGCTCAGTCAGTGCCTTCGTTTCCTTTATGCACTCACTGTGCACGTGTGAGTCTCCTTGCACCCAGCAACAAAAGTTGCTGGCTCAGACCGGTCTGACACACAGCGCATGCGCACCCAGGTTTGTCTTGACATTGATCTCGCGATAGCGCAGCATGGCAACCAGCGTTTGGAGAGAGGACCCGTCCTGGAATAGAGGGGCATATTTCACACACCGGGCTTTGTTTAAGGTAGTAATTTGTTTGCATATAACATGCGAGTGTGGAGAATGTGGACACACTTCCCCTGACGAAGCTGCCACAAGCAGCAATACGTCTCTCCCACATCCATGTTCCCTGTCCTCCATGCCTTCTTAGCCTATTTCAGTCCTCCCTTTGAACCTTCTCCAGCTGCTTTGGACATTTTCATCAGGATCATGGTCGGGTGTCATCTTCTCACTCTCTTTGAGTGATGCCGGCATTAAGGGCACACTCATTACTTTGCATTTGTAGTGCGTGTGGACCATTGATTCCTGCACTCAGCTGGTTTTTCTGCTCTTTGGCTCCCATTATTTTTGCATTTCCTTGCACCTCGTCATTTTTAAATGCTTCAGCATACTTGTGGGTTCCTCATGTGATTCATTTACCCATGATTATGCATTTCTTTCTCACAGTATACTCTGGTATAGGTTATATCTTATGTAGTGGTTTGGCATTTGCATAGGTGGACTCTTATACTTTTTAAGGCTGTATTTCACATTTGGATTCAGGGATGTGGCACTGTGATATTGTAATTGTCTTGTTTTAATTGGTTTTAATATTGTGTGTCCTGTCTTCCAATAAATGCATTATATATATATATATATATATATATACAGTGGGGCAAAAAAGTATTTAGTCAGTCAGCAATAGTGCAAGTTCCACCACTTAAAAAGATGAGAGGCGTCTGTAATTTACATCATAGGTAGACCTCAACTATGGGAGACAAACTGAGAAAAAAAAATCCAGAAAATCACATTGTCTGTTTTTTTTTCATTTTATTTGCATATTATGGTGGAAAATAAGTATTTGGTCAGAAACAAAATTTCATCTCAATACTTTGTGATATATCCTTTGTTGGCAATGACAGAGGTCAAACGTTTTCTGTAAGTCTTCACAAGGTTGCCACACACTGTTGTTGGCCCATTCCTCCATGCAGATCTCCTCTAGAGCAGTGATGTTTTTGGCTTTTCGCTTGGCAACACGGACTTTCAACTCTCTCCAAAGGTTTTCTATAGGGTTGAGATCTGGAGACTGGCTAGGCCACTCCAGGACCTTGAAATGCTTCTTACGAAGCCACTCCTTCGTTGCCCTGGCGGTGTGCTTTGGATCATTGTCATGTTGAAAGACCCAGCCACGTTTCATCTTCAATGCCCTTGCTGATGGAAGGAGGTTTGCACTCAAAATCTCACGATTCATGGCCCCATTCATTCTTTCATGTACCCGGATCAGTCGTCCTGGCCCCTTTGCAGAGAAACAGCCCCAAAGCATGATGTTTCCACCACCATGCTTTACAGTAGGTATGGTGTTTGATGGATGCAACTCAGTATTCTTTTTCCTCCAAACACGACAAGTTGTGTTTCTACCAAACAGTTCCAGTTTGGTTTCATCAGACCATAGGACATTCTCCCAAAACTCCTCTGGATCATCCAAATGCTCTCTAGCAAACTTCAGACGGGCCCGGACATGTACAGGCTTAAGCAGTGGGACACGTCTGGCACTGCAGGATCTGAGTCCATGGTGGCGTAGTGTGTTACTTATGGTAGGCCTTGTTACATTGGTCCCAGCTCTCTGCAGTTCATTCACTAGGTCCCCCTGCGTGGTTCTGGGATTTTTGCTCACCGTTCTTGTGATCATTCTGACCCCACGGGGTGGGATTTTGCGTAGAGCACCAGATCGAGGGAGATTATCAGTGGTCTTGTATGTCTTCCATTTTCTAATTATTGCTCCCACAGTTGATTTCTTCACTCCAAGCTGGTTGGCTATTGCAGATTCAGTCTTCCCAGCCTGGTGCAGGGCTACAATTTTGTTTCTGGTGTCCTTTGACAGCTCTTTGGTCTTCACCATAGTGGAGTTTGGAGTCAGACTGTTTGAGGGTGTGCACAGGTGTCTTTTTATACTGATAACAAGTTTAAACAGGTGCCATTACTACAGGTAATGAGTGGAGGAAAGAGGAGACTCTTAAAGAAGAAGTTACAGGTCTGTGAGAGCCAGAAATCTTGATTGCTTGTTTCTGACCAAATACTTATTTTCCACCATAATATGCAAATAAAATGAAAAAAAAAACAGACAATGTGATTTTCTGGATTTTTTTTTCTCAGTTTGTCTCCCATAGTTGAGGTCTACCTATGATGTAAATTACAGACGCCTCTCATCTTTTTAAGTGGTGGAACTTGCACTATTGCTGACTGACTAAATACTTTTTTGCCCCACTGTATATATATATATAATTTCTTTTTTTTCATTACTTGATTTGGTGTGCATACCAATTTTTGCTTGGTCTTTTTTCTCCTTTGCTTCATGGATGGTTCCATGCAAGGTTTTTGCACCCTCATACATACATATTTTTTTGATATTTGGTGCACCCTACAATCCTCTGATAGTCTGCTACATAACCAAGGTGCACATCAGCTTGAGGTCATGAATAGGGATGAGCGAGTAGTGAAATACTCGGACTCGCTGTACTCGTTATGAGTAGCTCCTAATACTCGGGTACTCGTAATGAATAGCAATTCCAATGATTCCAATGTAAGTCTATGGGAAATGCGAGTAATGGGTGGAGAATGTGTGTGGACGGAGACTATGTGTGCGTGGAGAATGTGTGCTGGGGTCTGTGGGGCTGTGTGTGTGCGGGGCTGTGCCGGGCTCTGCAGGCTCTGCCAGTGCTGTGTGGGGCCTGTACGGGCTGTGCCGATGCTGTGCGGGCCATGCTGGCTCTGTGCGGGGCCTGTGCAGGCTATGCGGGGCCTGTGCGGACTGTGCCGGCTCTGTGCGGGGCCTGCGCAGTGGCTGTGCGGAAATCGTCTGATGGGACAACTTGTCCCATCCGGCTATGCCCACTACAGTGACAGAATTAGCGGATGATGGGAAAGTAGTATTCCCATCATCCGGCTAATGTGGTGAATGTAAAAAAAACATACAGAACATACAACATATAACATACAGTACATACACATAACTGCTGTGAGTTCATTTTTCCCTTCACCATTGAGGTCTGATGAACTCCCTCCTCTGGTGAAGGAAGGTAGTGAGGTTGATTACCAAACACATGGGCAGCTAGATGATGACTGGGTGGCTGGAATTGAGGACTGGATATAAGGCTGCCGACGCCCTTCTTCCTGGCTGGTGATTTTCCTGCTGGATTCTTGGAGACCAGTCTGTTTCATGCATCTCAAAGCTACGTTTTTCTGCTCTGCTTTGTACTCTTCAGTTTTGTTTTTGTTTTGCCTTGTTTCTTGGGAGTTCTGCCATCCTTGGCCGAGGGTGAGCTGAATTCCATTTTTGTCTCTGATCTGTTGATCTTTTGCTCTGTCTTCAGAATATACCTGAGTGCTGATATAGTCTTTTGAAGCCTAGCGACTTCAGGGCCTGTTACTACTATCAGTCGGTTGGCTCATTTTGATATGGTTTTTGCGGATGGCAGACAGCAGCTTTCCTATCCTGTCCTATGTAGTTAGCTTGGGCCCCATCATTTGCTCAACCTATCTTTCTATCTGTGTTAGTATTTTCATCTTGCTTCACCGTCATTATATGTTGGGGGCTGCCTATTGCTTTGGGGTCTGCTCTGGGGCAGTTTAGTTTTTCCCCTTTCTGTCTTTAGGCTATATAGTTCTCCGGCTGTGATCGAGGGGTCTAGGGCACCGTAGGAACCCCCCACGGCTACTGCTAGTTGTTGTGGATAGGTTCAGGGGTCTGCAATCCGATAGCTGCCAACCTCTCTGGTTTTTCTGGACTTAGCTGGTATTTTGTTTTTTCCTCCTTCGGTGACTCATCATAACAGAATCACCAGCCATACCGCAGATCCTAGGGTACTCAATAGCAGGAGAGAATTGTAAGAAAAAAAAAAAGAGAAAAAGTGTCAGAATTTTTTTTTTTTTGTGTGCATATTTTTTCCTCTATATCTCTGAGGCAGTAGGGGGAATTTTTCTCTCAATGGAGATGAAGCAATTGTCTGATCATGTGGAGCAGCTCGCTGCTGAAGTGCGGGGAATTTCCGCCTATCTTGCTCATTCACATGCTGCTGAACCAAAGATTCCTACTCCTGATGTATTTTTGGGGGATCGGTCTAAATTCTTGAATTTCAAGAATAATTGTAAATTATTTTTTGCCTTGAAGCCTAACTCGTCGGGGAATTCCACGCAGCAGGTTAAAATTGTCATCTCTTTGCTGCGCGGCGATCCCCAGGATTGGGCGTTTTCTTTGAAACCTGATGATCCTATTCTGAATAATGTGGACGCATTTTTTCAAGCCTTGGGATTGTTGTATGATGAACCTAATGCTATTGATCAGGCTGAAAAGACCCTGTTGGCATTAAGCCAGGGTCGGGATTCGGCAGAGTTGTACTGTCAAAAATTCCAAAAGTGGGCGGTCCTTACTACCTGGAATGATGGTGCCTTGGCAGCCCTCTTTCGGAAGGGTTTGTCAGAAACTGTAAAAGATACTATGGTGGGATTTCCTGTTCCCTCTGGTCTTGACGATTCTATGTCATTAGCCATTCAGGTGGATCGGCGTTTAGGTGAACGCAAAACTACACGAGAGATGTTACCACCTGTTGAACAAATGTCTGAACCTATGCAATGTGATAGAGTTTTGTCTAGGGCGCAACATCAGGAGTTCAGGAGGCGTAATAAGCTGTGTTTTTTTGTGGAGATGCCTCGCATATTATTTCTGTCTGCCCTAAACGAGAGAAACGTTGTGCACACACGTTTTCTGTGGGTGGTGTTCAACCTAAGTTTCTTCTGGCAATTACTCTGATCTGCTCCCTGTCCACATTTTCCGCCAAAGCTTTTGTGAATTCAGGAGCAGCTCTGAACCTGATGGACTTGGATTTTGCTAAACGTTGTGGATTTCCTATGAAACCTCTGCAGACACCTATCCCTTTGAGGGGTATTGATGCTACTCCTTTGGCGAAGAATAAACCTCAGTTTTGGACCCAGGTGGTAATGCGGGTCGCCCCAGACCATCAAGAAAATTGCAGATTTTTGGTGTTGCATAATTTGCATGATACCATTGTTCTGGGGTTTCCCTGGCTGCAAATTCATAATCCAGTTTTGGACTGGAAATCTGTGTCTGTGGTGAGTTGGGTTGTCGGTGTGCCCTTAGTGATGCTCCTGTTTTCTCCACCTCTCCCCAGTCGCATGATGTTCCTGACTATTTGGCGGACTTTTATGATGTATTTGGTGAGAATGAGTCTGCGTCTTTGCCTCTTCATAGGAGTTATGACTGTGCAATTGAGCTGAACCCGGGGTGTAAATTCCCCAAGGGTCGGCTTTTCAATTTGTCTGTTCCAGAGCACGAGGCTATGCGATCCTATATTAAGGAGGCATTGGAGAAGGGTCATATTAGACCATCCTCTTCACCCTTAGGTGCTGGGTTTTTTTTCGTGGCTAAAAAGGATGGTTCATTAAGGCCTTGAATTGACTATCGTGCCCTCAACAAAATTACTGTTAAATATCAGTATCCGTTACCCCTGATTTCTGATCTATTCTCCAGAGTTAAAGGCGCTTGCTGGTTTACCAAGCTTGACCTCAGGGGGGCGTATAATCTTATTCGCATTAAGCATGGGGATGAATGGAAGACGGCGTTTAATACTCCGGAGGGACATTTTGAGTACCTGGTGATGCCTTTTGGGCTCACTAATGCCCCTTCTGTCTTCCAGTGATTCATGAACGATATATTCCGAGACTTTGTGGATAAATTTTTGATTATCTATCTGGATGATATTTTGATCTTCTCCAAGAATTGGGACTCTCATGTGGAACATGTTCGGACTGTGTTCCGGATTTTGAGGGAGAATTCCCTGTATGTCAACGGATCGAAATGCCTTTTTGGGGTACAGAGGATTTCATTTTTGGGTTTTATTTTGTCTCCGTCAACTATTGAAATGGACCTGGCCAAGGTACAGGCCATTTATGATTGGGTTCAGCCCACTTCTTTGAAGGTCCTCCAGAAGTTTTTGGGTTTTGCTAATTTTTATCGGAAATTTATAGCTAATTTTTCTGCTTTTGCCAAGCCATTGACTGATTCGACTAGGAAGGGTGCTGATGTGCTGAATTGGTCTCCGGAGGCTGTTTCTTCCTTTGAGGAGCTGAAGCGAAGATTCACTTCTGCTCCGGTTTTGCGGCAACCTGATGTCTCACTCCCGTTTCAGGTGGAGGTGGACGCTTCTGAGATTGGTGCAGGAGCGGTGTTGTCCCAAAAAGATCCTGTGACATCTAAAATGAATCCTTGTGCTTTCTTTTCCCGAAAGTTCTCCCCATCCGAACGTAACTATGATGTGGGGAATCGGGAACTGTTGGCCATGAAATGGGCATTTGAGGAGTGGAGACATTGGTTGGAGGGAGCCAAACACCAAGTCGTGGTCCTTACTGACCACAAGAATTTGATTTACCTGGAGTCGGCCAAGCGCTTGAATCCTAGACAGGCTAGGTGGACCTTGTTTTTCACACGTTTTGATTTTGTGGTCTCTTTTCTTCCGGGCACTTAGAATGTCAAGGCAGATGCCCTCTCTAGGAGTTTCCTTGCTGATTCTCCTGTTGTGACTAAGCCTGCTACCATCTTAGGCGAGGGGGTAGTTCTTTCTGCCATCTCGCCCGATTTGAGACGTGCTCTGGAAGAGTTTCAGGAGGACAAACCTGAGCGTTGTCCCAGTGGAAAGTTGTATGTTCCTAACCAGTGGAGGAAGAGAGTGATGTCTGAAGTTCATTGCTCTGCATTGGCTGGTCATCCAGGTATTTTTGGTACTAGAGATCTGGTGAGTCGGTCTTTTTGGTGGCCCGCCTTGTCTCATGATGTCAGGAATTTTGTGCAGTCCTGTGGGACTTGCTCCTGGTCTAAACCTTGTTCTCGCTCTAGTGGCTTGTTGATGCCTTTGCCGGTGCCCAGGAGGCCATGGACCCATATTTCAATGGATTTTATCTCTGATATGCCTGTCTCTCAGAGAATGACTGTTATTTGGGTGATTTGTGATAGATTCTCTAAGATGGTCCATCTTGTACCACTCCCTATGTTGCCATCTTCCTCTGAGTTGGTGCCCTTGTTTTTGCAACAGGTGGTTCGCTTGCACGGGATTCCTGAGAACATTGTATCTGACAGAGGAGTTCAGTTTGTGTCTAGATTTTGGAGGACTTTCTGTTCCAAGCTGGGAATTCAGTTGTCCTTCTCCTCTGCGTTTCACCCTCAGACCAATTGGCAGACGGAGAGAACAAACCAGACTTTGGAGTCGTATTTGAGATGTTTTATTTCTGCCGATCAGGATGATTGGGTTTCATTTTTGCCCTTGGCCGAATTTGCTTTAAATAATAGAGCTAGTTCTGCCACTTTGATGTCACCTTTTTTTGTAACTTTGGTTTTCACCCTCGATTTTCTTCAGGGCAGGTGGAGCCTTCTGCCTGCCCAGGTGTTGACACTGTGGTGGAGAGAATGCACCAGATCTGGGACCAAGTAGTGGATAAGTTGTCTCTCTCCCAGGAAAAGGCCCAGCGGTTTTCCAAACGGCGTAGGACCGTTGGTCCCCAGTTTAAGGTGGGTGATATGGTTTGGTTGTCATCAAAAAATATCGCTATGAAGGTGGCTTCTCCTAAGTTTAAGCCTAGATTTATTGGACCTTACAAGATTTTGGAGATTATTAACCCGGTCTCTTTTCAGTTGGCTCTTCCTGTCACATTTAAAATTCATAATGTGTTTCATAAGTCCTTGTTGAAGAGGTTTGTTGAACCAGTAGTTCCTGTGGTGGCACCTCCTGACCCTATATTGGTTGAAGGTAACATGGAATATGAGGTAGAGAAGATACTGGATTCCCATCTGGCTAGATGGAGACTCCAGTATTTGGTTAAGTGGAAGGGTTATGATCAGGAGGATAATTCCTGGGTCTCTGCCTCTGATATTCATGCCGAAAGATTGGTGCGTGCCTTTCATTGAGCTCACCCGGATCGCCCTGGTGGCATGGATGAGGGTTCGGTGACCCCTCCTCAAGGGGGAGGTACTGTTGTGAGTTCATTTTTCCCTTCACCATTGAGGTCTGATGAACTCCCTCGTCTGGTGAAGGAAGGTAGTGAGGTTGATTACCGAACACATGGGCAGCTAGGTGATGACTGGGTGGCTGGAATTGAGGACTGGATATAAGGCTGCCGACGCCCTTCTTCCTGGCTGGTGATTTTCCTGCTGGATTCTTGGAGACCAGTCTGTTTCATGCATCTCAAAGCTAAGTTTTTCTACTCTGCTTTGTACTCTTCAGTTTTGTTTTTGTTTTGCCTTGTTTCTTGGGAGTTCTGCCATCCTCGGCCGAGGGTGAGCTGAATTCCATTTTTGTCTCTGATCTGTTGATCTTTTGCTCTGTCTTCAGAATATACCTGAGTGCTGATATAGTCTTTTGAAGCCTAGCGACTTCAGGGTCTGTTTCTACTATCAGTCGGTTGGCTCATTTTGATAGGGTTTTTGCGGATGGCAGACAGCAGCTTTCCTATCCTGTCCTATGTAGTTAGCTTGAGCCCCATCATTTGCTCAACCTATCTTTCTATCTGTGTTAGTATTTTCATCTTGCTTCAACGTCATTATATGTAGGGGGCTGCCTATTGCTTTGGGGTCTGCTCTGGGGCAGTTTAGTTTTCCCCCTTTCTGTCTTTAGGCTATATAGTTCTCCGGCTGTGATCGAGGGGTCTAGGGCACCGTAGGAACCCCCCACGGCTACTGCTAGTTGTTGTGGATAGGTTCAGGGGTCTGCAATCCGATAGCTGCCAACCTCTCTGGTTTTTCTGGACTTAGCTGGCATTTTGTTTTTTCCTCCTTCGGTGACTCATCATAACACATAACATACAACACATAACATAGAGTACATACTCACGGCACACACCTAATTCCCCGAAGCCATTGATCACCAGTAAAAAAAATTAAAATAATAACGCAACCTATACTCACCTTTCCGCTGTAATCCCATTAATAACGAGGGTCCCTCGTCGATCTCCCGTGGAGAGCAGCCGCATCAGTTGATTCCACCACTCTCCACGGGCTCCAACGATACAGTGATGCTGCTCAGCCAGCCAATCACAGTAATGCCACAACAAAGAAGGTGGCGGCTTTACTGTGATTGGCTAACACATGCCGGCGGGAGATCCGAATATGCGTGGCGAGTAGTGAAATTTAATCGCTAGGATTCGAGTACCGCGAGTACCTCATTACTCGCCGAGTACCGAATCCTAACTAGCATATTCGCTCATTCCTAGTCACGAAAAAAAGGCCGGACATTCTCTTTCAGGATATTTTGGTGACAGCAGAATTCACGGTTTCATTTACCACAGCAAGTCTTCCAGGTCTTGAAGGAGACCCAGACCATCACACTGCCACCACCAAATTTTGCTGTTGGTATGATGTTTCCTTTTCTGAAATGCTGTTACTTAAACGACAGATGTAATGGGACATGCACCTTCCAAAAATTTACATTTTTGTCTAGTCAGTCCAGAGTATTCTCCCAAAAGTCTTGGGGATCATCAAAACTGAGAAGAGCTTTTATGTTCTTATTGCCTAGCAGTGGTTTTCGCCTTGGAACTCTGCCATTGTTGCTCAGTCTCTTTCTTATCATGGAGTCATGCACACTGACCTTAACTAAAGTAAGTGAGGACTGCAGTTTTTGGATGTTGTGGGGTCTTTTGTGACTTCTTGGATGAGTCATCACTGCGCTTCTGGGGTAATTATGGTTGGTCAGCCACTTCTGGGATGGTTCACCACTGTTCCATGTTTTCACCATTTGTAGATAATGGTTCTCACTGTGGTTCACTGGAGTTCCAAAGCTTGAGAAATGGCTTCATAAACTTTCCCAGACTGACAGATATCAATTACTTTGTTTCTCATTTGTTCCAGAATTTCTTTGGATCACGGAATGATGTCTAGCTTCTGAGGATATTTTGATCTACTTCACTTTGCAGGTCCTATTAAAGTGATTTCTGGATTGAGGACAGGTGTTGCAGTAATCAGGCCTTCGTGTGGCTAGGGAATTTGAACTTATTTTCCCAAATATGTGATAAACCACAGTTAATTTATGATTTAAGTAGGGGGGCAATCAATGTTTCACACTGGACCCAATCTGTTTGGATTTCTTTTTCCTTTAATAATAAAGACCTTCATTTAAAAACTGCATTTTTTATTTACTTGTTTTATCTTTGTCTAATATTTACATTTGTTTGATGATCTGAAACAGTTAAGTGTAACAAATATGCAAGAGAAGAGGAAATAAGGAAGGGGGCAAACAATTTTTCATACAACTGTATCAGGTAACATACCAAAAATCATGAAGCAATTTTAGTATAGCGCTGGAAAAAATAATATTGCATGTTGCCTAATAAATTACATAAAATGTGTACCCATATATAAACAGGTTACTAAAGTGACTGGTGCTAAAATAAATAGATAAACATAAACACATACAAAAAATATGATCAAATACAACAATATAGATAACAATCAAGGAGCCATAATGAGTAGTGATGGGCAAACCCCTGGATGTTCGGGACTGGCGGGTTCGGTCGAACAGTTAAAAAAGTTCGGTTCGGGTACCAGAACAGTACCCAAACTTGAACCCCATTCACATAAATGGGAGGCTCCAACATCCAGTGTTTCCCAAGCGGTCATGTGCATGACAGCACACCCATCACTGCTCTGATCCGTGGTAATATAATTATTGCCGGTCAGAGTGCCACGGCTCTTACGCTGACAGATGACAGTGTGAGCCCGCAGCTGTGACTAAAGGTAAACTTTTTACTACTACTCCCATCAGCCTACACCTGCTCCCGCTAATAACAACGAGAGCAGGTGACGACTGATGGGAATATAGTGCAGCTGATGCCTGCACTATAAATATTATTTTTTTTAAATGGCGTGAGTTCCCCTGTATTTTTGATAACCAGCCAGGCGAAACTGATAGATGCGGGCTGTGTTTGTTATTTTTAAATTAAAAAGTGTGTGTTTTTTAACTATAGGATTAGTAATGGATAGGTGTCCTATAGACGCCTCTCCATTACTAAACCATGGGCTTGATGTCACCAGACAATACAAATATGACTTCAACCCCACAAATATGAACCTCATTTGCCACAGCTACATTTACCTCACAAAAATCAGTATACGCGGTCCCCTGCTGTCCTGTCTGTGTACTCTCTTTTGCCTCCCCCCCACCCAAGAGCTGTCGTATGATCAGACCCTGTTCCTGTAGGGTCAGGCATGGCCATTAAACAGTACACAGAAGGGGCACATTTCTAAGATTACCTCTGCACAGAAACAATATTTTTAACACATCCAATTGTGGAGCTTATTATTATGCCAATTAAAATGTGCTTTATAAGCAGCGTCAGACTGGAGCACCTTGGGCCCACTAGAGAAAATCATTCTTGGGGCCAACTATGTAGCTACATATAAATAAATACTAGAGCACCAATTGTGTGGTAAAACGCGCTAATATCAGGGTATAATATAAGGTAGTACACGTGTTAATTATGTAGCAGGGTTTGGGGTAGCCCCTTCACAGAATATAAAGTAGCCCCCTCATTGAATATTATGTAGCCCCCTTATAGAATATAAAGTAGCCCTCCTCATAGAATATAATGTAACATCCCTCATAGAATATAATGCAGCCCCCCTCATAGGGCTTAATGCAGCACCCTACAAAATATAATGCAACCCCCATATAAGGTATAATGCAGCCCCCCATAGAATATAATGCAACCCCTCCACAGAGTATAATGTAGCCCCCTCGGAGTATAATGCAACCCCCTCATAAGGCAGCACCCTATAGAATATAGTGTAGCCTGCTCATAAAGCATAATGCAGCCACCCTCATATAGTATAATATAGCCCCCTGAGAGAATAATGCGGCCCCGACACAGAATACAATGCAGCCCCCCACAGAATATAATGTAGCCCCCTCATAAAGTATAACACAGCCCCCCTCATAGGGTATAATGCAGCCCCCATCATGGGGTATAATGCAGCCACCCTCAACCTCCATCATTGTTCTCCCCCTCCACCCCATCATTGTCCTCATCACCACGTCCATCAATGCCTTCTCACCCACCACCCCTATCATTGTCCTTTCACCACCTCCATCATTGCCTCCTCCCCCACCACCATTGTCCTTTCCACCACTATCATCATTGTCCTTTCCACCAAAACCATCATTGCTTTCTCCCCCACCACCCGATCATTGCCCATTCCAACACCTCCATCATTGCCTCCCCTCACCACCATCATCATTGTCCTTTCCATCACAACCATCATTGCATTCTCCCCACCACCCCATCATTGCCCATTCCCCCACCTCCACCATTGCTTCCTTCCCCACCACCTCATTGTCTTTCCACCACCAACAACATTGCCTTCTCCCCTACCACCTCATCACTGTTCTCTCCATCACCCACATCTTTGCCAATCTCCAATACGCACACAGCATCACTCTCACACACAGCAGCGCACCACTCTCTCTCTCTCTCTCACACACGCACACACACACACACACAAAGCAACACACCACATACACACACACATGCATGCAGGCAGACAGACACATACAGTACCACTCACCTCTCCGCACATTCCCCACAGCCGCAGCACATCCTAGCAAACAGGAAGTGCCAAGTAGGAAGCAGGATGTCATTGATCGGATCTTTGCAGCTCTGCTCCGCTTTCAAGCTGCAGAGATCACTCCCTGACCAGTGATTGCCCTCAGGGTTAGCTGCACTGCAGGGGCCCACCTCCGGGGCCCCGATGCAGCCACACCGGCTTTACATGTGGGCAGTGTTAGCCTCAGCCTGCTATTAAAGTGAAATGGTATTCACTCCTCTCCAAACCCATGAGGGTGTAGGGAAGTGTGAATATTAATTTCTCTTTAGCAGCGGGGACAGGCTCCAGTCACCAGGTGCTGCTCCTCTGGCACCAGGAGGGCCCCTGACTCAGGGGCCCCATAGCAGCTGGGTGTGCCGCTATTAGTGACATGCCATTGGCTGGGGGCCCCTGGAACAGTGGGGGCCCTTGGCAGCTGCTGGTCAGTATGCCAGCAGGTGTCAGTGCCTGGGCCCACCGGAGAATCCTCCTGTTCACCGGTGGGCCAGTCTGACCCTTTTCATATGTGGGAAAACCCTTTAATGCTGTAATTTTCCCTCCATGTAAAATTTACTGAGAAGAACATATGAATGTAACAACCAATATGGTGGCACTTCCTGTTGTCACTTTTAATAAAATAGTCATTTGATCTAAATGGAAAAATGTCACTTGCAAGGCTTAAAAGTAGACAGCACAATGGTTTATTGATGGCTGGTTTAATTTCTTCTGTCTTGATAGTTGGTATTGACTTTGCATAAGCTAATTAGACTCAATTTCTTAATGCAAGCATAGATGATACAATGAGCCTGGGAAACATGATGTGAAACAATGTCCCTCAGCAGGAAATGGTGGGAATAGCGCTCTACATCCACACAGATTCCTTTGATGTCTACACACAAATATTGTGCTTTGTCATGTGAAAACTTCCTTGACACAAAAACGCAAACATGTAGCTAGTAAGACTTTGGAATCCTCGGAATTTTTTGCTACTTTAAACACAAAGTTTATGAAATATAGATAATCGGCATTTACTATATTAATCTAAAATAACTGTTTTTAAACAAACAATTAAACATTTCTCATCTTTTTTAGAAAGGCAGGGTGTGGTAATTATTGGAACTGGCACATAGCCCAAGCACGGCCAAAACCTGTTCTGCTATTTGATAGTCACTGGTTGAGATCACTGAGGAGGCCTCTATATCTTTCACAAAAAACAAAATGCTGAGGTAAGCAGTATCAAACCCAGCTGCATCAACATGGTGGTGAAAAGATAAATGAGATCTCTCCCTGTTGGATATTTAAGCACTGAGAGCACAACTATGAAGAAATACATGTTTCCATATCTCTGCAACAGCTGCCACGTTAATGCTGCGGGAGACGGTTCAGCAAAGACAATAACTGCTGATGTAAAAGGCAAATTCAATCACTATTCTATCACTTCAGTTATCTGGTGTTTACTCAGTTACTTGACCTTGTTTAGAAATGTAAAATTGATCAAAAATAGAAATCTGTATCTTGTTATAAATCAACAATATGAAAAGTATAGCCTACATTCAGTACTGTGTACTGCAAAGTAAGAAAGCTTTAAAAAATAGAAGAATTAGTAGTGAAGTAGTATAAAACAGTTTCGTTTTTATCAATTTACAAAATGAAATAGGAATGAACAAATGAGAAATCTAAATAAAATCAGTAATTGGCGTGACCCAGTCATTAACTTTAAGACAGCATTAAAGCATCAATTTTTCAAGGGAAAATTTCACACAGTTTTTAAAACAACTCAGCAGGTAGGCTGTTCCAAACATCTTGGAGAACTAACTACAAATCTTCTGTGGTTGTAGGCCTGCACAAATCTTTTCATTTCTTTATGTAATCATATACAGACTGTGGTGAACAGGTCACCGAGGAGGATGGCAGGAATAGGCTAAGCAACCAGGAAACCAGAGAGGATGGTAACTTAGCAGATTGCAGACCCCTGATCTTAACAGCACAACTAGCAGTAGCTGTGGAGCGTTCCTACGATGCCCTAGATGCCTCAGCACAGCTGGAGAGCTAACTAAGCCTAAAGCCAGAAAGGTGAAATATAAACTGCCCTGGAGCAGATCCCCAAAGGAATAGATAGTCCCAAACATATATTGTCGGTGAGACAAGATGAGACACAGACACAGGCAGAAAATAGACTGAGCAAATGAGGGGGCCCAAACTGTCTAGATAGGACAGGACAGAAAAGATACTGTCTGCAATCACGCAAAAACCCGAAAAAATCCAACACATCTGATATACAAAAAACACTGAGGCCACACGACCTCTCTGTCATGATTCATGCTGGATCATGACTGATATAAAGCACAGGTAACCTTTTTTTTTCCTAAGCTGTGCTTAAGGTGTTTTTGCCCCGGTGGCCATTGGGATTATTGCACTGTGTGTCGTTTGTTCTAAATTTTCCCCCCGGTGGTGGTGAGCATCATTGCACTCTAGTTTCTTTTGCTTAGTGCACATGATTATAATGCAGGTGTGATTGCTGGCTCTGCTATAAAAGAGTCACAGGTGTTGCAATCAGTGTTGGTGATAGTGTTCATTTCAACCATCCTTGGTGGAGGAAGGAGTGGGAGAGCAGCTCTGACAGAGCCTGGTGTGAAAGGAGTCATAGGGGATTTCCTTAGCTCTGACAAAGCTTGGTGGCAGCGATTCAGGAGGAGAGCTGCATGCTGGTGGTGGACTCTGTTGCTAGGAGCAAGTGCAACAGAGTAAAGCTAAGTTGTGTTTCCCCGTTTGTGTTTTTCCTTAGTGTGTATTAGTACAGCGGTGGGGCCAGTGCCTGCGCCACCCAGCTCCCTAGCAAGGGATAGGTGTAGGGTGTGCTAGGGTGACAGGTTCGTGATCGGCGCCCGGTGCGGAACCGGCATAGGGAACGTTAGGAGCGGTAGGGACACTGACTCAGGGGAGTGCAGGAGGTCTCCACATCCCCTTTCCCTATCGCAGGGCCCACCATTGTAGCTGTTTCCCTACACCTTGTCTTGTTGTTTTAGTTACCGGCCTGCGAGCCATGTCACACAGGACAGTATCACGTGCTGGCGTCCTGTTGTTTTAGTTACCGGCCTGCGAGCCACATCACACAGGACGGGTCCACGTGACACTCTCCCCCGCTAGATCAGCACTCCGGTGTGAACTGGAAGCAAAGCAAAAGATACCAGTACAACAAGGGACTGAACAAACCAACACAAACTGCAACACATGGAGTGGGGCCCAGCGCTGCCCCCTGCAGGGAGCATGCTGAACCCTCGCAACAAAGCAAAAAGCAGAAAAAGGCACAACCAGATTAGATGCAAAGGATTAGCAAAAGAATCACTTAACAGAACTATGCAGATCAGACAGGAGACTGAAGAGCTCAAAATACACCAGGAGAAAATCACCAGCAACCAGTAAGGGAAGCCTGCTCACTTATATACTCCCAGCCAGTAATCCCAGATTCCCAATCATCATCATCAGGTGGCAAACTTCCATCAAACTGGCCAGTTCCACTACCCTCAGTAACCACCAGCGGGAGCTCCGGCTCAGAAGTCCGATCAAGGGAATTCACAACACAGACTTGATGATGTTGATATCAGGGTTCACTGTATGATGTCATCACTGTATGTTTGGGGTCATTGTCCTGTTATTTAACTAATTTGGAGCCAATCAATAGATAATGAATAGTTTAGTACATTTCTGCAAGTGGTGCTCATGTTTGATTCTGAATAAATTGAGCAATTTTTAAAGTGTTTCCATTTTTATCTTCACTTACCATTAACATGAATGACTGAATAAGTAAAGCTTAATGGCACCAGTCCTGTGTGGGATTCAATCAAGCAGTCCTGAATAATCGCCAATCCGTAACCTCTGTCAGTGGTGTTTCACCAAGAAAAATCATGCGAGTAGGTACTGTATGTGTAGATATTCAAACAAAGGTGGCAGTCACCACAATCTTTGGAGAATGTGATTCTTTATTCAAGCAGGGTCATCATACAAAGCAGTGGGCAGAAGGTGTACGGGAAAGTGCTGAGCTGGATGACGGTCTTTTCGCGCTGCAAACTACGCTTCTACGGGTCCATTGGAAGCTTGATCTCCGTCAAAGCTTGTGGTGAGTGCCGCCTTTCTTTGATTAACTTCACATACCTGCTTGCCATTAACATGTTTATCAATCATGTGATTTTCCTAATTTTGAGATTTTTTTCTTCTTTGTTACACTTTCTTAGTTGACGAGTGTCTATTGAAAAATTAAATGTAAAAGACACTTAAAGAGGTTGACTGTACTAAAAAAGAAAAGCTCCCCAAGGTTCTTGAGCTGTAAAAAAATAATAAACGTATTTCCCACCTACTGACACCTACGTGGAACAAGTGCAGGTAGGCAACATAGTAGTCAGCTCATGTATATGCAGACAATAGCAAGGACATGCAAATGGAGCCAGACAAGTTCACAAAATGCAGATGTGACTAGCCTGAGGTTACGAATGCCATGTAAACATAGGTTTAGGCTACTTTCACACATTCTTATGAAATGTCCGTGGGCTGTTATAGATTTTCTCAGACAGAACACTAATGCATAGAGTTTCATGGAAAAATACACACATATGTGAAAATCATGGATCCAAGTATGAGATTCAGTAGACTAAGGGCCCAGTCACACATAGTGACTCACCAGCGATCCCGACAACGATATCAACTTGTCAGGGTCGCTGGTGAGTCGCTACATGATCGCTGCTGAGTTATCAAACAGGCAGCTTCACCAGAAATCAGCACCAGCGACGCCGAGCGCGCAGCATCACTGTGTCCGTTAGTTACCAGCGCGCTAATGCAGGGAACAGGTAACTAAGGTACACATCGGGTTTCTAAGCAGCGTGCGTCACTTAGAAACCCGATGTGTACCTTGGTTACCAACTCCCTGCATCAGCGCGCTGGTAACTAAGGTACACATCTGGTTTCTAAGCACCGCGCGGTGCTTAGAAACCCTGCATTTACCTTAGTTACCAGCGCTCTGATCGCTGGTCTCCCGCCTGTCACATGCAGCGATGCGTGCTGGCCAGCAGGAGACCAGCGATCAAAAAAATGTCCTGGCTATTCCAGAATGATCAGCGATAACCAGCAGGGGGGCCGGTCGCTGGTCAGCGTCACACACAGCGATCTCGCTGGTGAGTTCGCTGTTGCGTCAGAAAACTTGTGACTTAGCAGCAATCTCACTAGCAAGATCGCTATGTGTGACGGGGGCTTAAGAGTAGGTCTTATTCTGATGAAAAACAGAAATGCAAATCAGAATGCATCCAAGATGATACCCGAAAAAAAACTTGTCCTTTTCTCACGCATGGAAAATATACCTTAACCCTTTTACGACATCGGGCATAATAGTATGCTGATGTTGGACAGCCTCCCTTTCATGTGGGCTCCAGCGGTGAACCTACATCTTTCCCGGTACTTATCAGCTGTTTTGAACAGCTGACATGTGCCCAGAACAGTCGCGGCTGGAATCGCGATCCACCCATGGCTAGTAACCCGTTAAATGCCGCTGACAGAGTCATTTAACATGTGCTTTCAGCAATCGTGCCGGAAATCCACCCATCGGTGACCCCCACCATGTGATCACGGGTCACCTGTAGGTTGGCATGACAACCAGAGGTCTCCAGGAGACCTCAAAGGTTGTCACTGCCAGCTTGCTGTGAGCACCTCCCAATGGTCAGCGCTCATAGCAAGTAAGTTATTCAGCTACAGTACATACAGGCGAATTGATCATCACCTGCATCTTGGCAGAGCCGATCGGGTTATGGCAGCTTCTAGTCTCCCATGGAGACTATTGAAGCATGCCAAAAGGAAAAAAAAAGAAGTTTTTAAAAATATAAAAAAATTAAAAAATATACAAAAGATCAAATCACCCCCTTTTGCCCCTTTCAAAATAAAACAATAAAAAAAATCAAGCATGCACATATTTTGTATCGCCGCATTCAGAATCACCCGATCTATCAATAAAATGAAGGATTAACCTGATCGCTAAACTGTGCAGCGAGAAAAAAAGGCAAAGCGCCAGAATTACGTTTTTTTGGTCGCTGCGACATTGCAATAAAATGCAATAACAGGCACCAAAATGGTATCATTAAAAAGTCACAAAAAATAAGCCATAACCCAACCCGAGATCATGAAAAATAGAGACGCTAAGGGTTATTGGAGTATGCCGCATATTTTATTTTTTTAAATAAAGTTTGGAATTTTTTTCACTAATTAGATAAAAAAGACATGTTTGATGTCTATGAACTTGTAATGACCTGGAGAATCATAATGGCAGGTCAGTTTTAGCATTTAATGAGCCTAGTAAAAAAGCAAAACGAAAATCAACTGTGAGATTGCACTTTTTTTTTCCAATTTCACCGCACTTGGAATTTTTTCCCCATTTTCCAGTACATAATATGTAAAATCAATGGTGTTGTTCAGAAGTACTACTCGTAACAGAAAAAACAAGCCCTCACATGGCCATATTGACAGAAAAATAAAAAAGTTATGGCTCTGGGAAGAAGGGGAGCAAAAAACGAAAACGCAAAACTGAAAATACCTCCGGTCATGAAGGGGTAAAAAATGCAAGCAAGTTTAATCTTTTTCATTGACAAGCAAAAAATTTAGAAAATGGTAACAAATTAAAGGTACCCAAAACAAATTAAGGCTGGGTTCTCAAGGCCTAATGAAACACAGTTTATTTTTTCATCCAGAAAAAACTGATCAGTGATGATTTTTCATCCACATGTCCATATTGACATAAATATGGCATGCAATTTTCTACGTCAGCAATTAAGAAATTATACAAAGCCTATGTTAAAAAATGAAACCAGATATAGTCTAATTTTTTCTATTTTTGTTTTTGTGTTTGTGCTGCCTATGTGTGGTCTATTTGGCACATGGACAACATGCAGACCAAAAATGTGTTGGTTTGAGCAAGCCCTAAACCTATCGCCTCAATTTTTTTAATCATTTTGCACTGGTGGATTTTGCAGCAAATTGATCATAATGATGCATTGTCTTTGATTTTTTGTTTTGCTTTATGTGCACTTTTTTGGGTAAAATGTTGCACAACGCTGCTGATAAACAGTAAAATGTAACAGATGTTAGTCTCCATGCACAAGAAAAAAAATTGTCAGATTTTGTACCCTCTTATGGTGCTTTAAAGAGCAATCGTTGATAGGTAACAATTAAAACAAAACTTTTAACTAATTCAACTAAAATTGATAAATACTGTCTTGTAAAAATGAAAAAAGGAAATTGCTGGCCACTTCAACACTCTCCAGTGCTTTGTTTCCATTCATTTCTGGGTCCTTCTTGAACTATGTTTGGGGTCAGGGTCATACTGGCCCACCGGAGAACTGGACGATTCTCCGGTGGGCCCAGGCACTGACGCCTGCTGGCATACTGGCCAGCAGCTGCCTAGGGCCCCCCACTGCTCCAGGGACCCCCAGCAAGTGGCTATGGGGCCCCTGAGTGTAAGGGGACCTCTTGGTGCCAGCAGAGCAGCAGCTGGAGACAAGGATCCTGTCCCCGCTGCTAAAGAGAAATGAATATTCACGTTTCCCCATGCTCCCATGGGCGTGGAGAGGAGTGAATACCATTTCACTTTAATAGCAGGCATCGTTAGCCACAGGCTGCAGCTAACACTGCCCGCATGTAAAGCCCCACCACCACCCCTCCACTCTCTCACACTCATACACAAAGCACCACACTACATACACACATGCACGCACAAACACAGACAACACAGCCCTACCACCTCTCCGCAAGTTCCCTGTAGCACATCCTGGCATTCTTATTTCTGCCCAGCGCTTCCTGTCTGAGACAACGCAGCTGGATGACGTTATCATTCAGCACGTGTCTGTTTCAGACAGAAAGCTGCTGGAGAGGAAGAGGCTGAGAGGAACTTGCAGAGAGGTGAGTGGTGCTGTGTGTCTGTGTGCGTGTGTGCGTGTGTGTTTGTGGTGTGGTGCTTTGTGTGTGAGTGTGAAAGAGTGGTGCGGTGCTGTGTGTGTATTTGGTGCGGTGCTTTGTGTGTGAGTGAGAGTGGAGATGTGTGTGTGTATTGGAGATGTGTCTATTGGAGATTGGCAATGATGGGGTTGGGGGGAAAGATGATGGGGGTGGTAGGGAAGGAGGCAATGATGGAAGTGGTGAAATGGGCAATGATGGGGTAGTGGGGGAGAAGGCAATGGTGGTGGTGGGAAACAATGATGGAGGTGCTGAAATGGGCAATGATGGTGGTGGTGGAGAAATCAATGATGGTTGTGAAGTAAAGGACAATAATGGTAGTGGTGGAAAGGACAATGGTGGTGGTGGGGGAGGAGGCAATTATTGAGGAGGTGGAATGGACAATGATGGGGTTGTGGGGAGAAAACAATGATGGAGGTGGTGGAAAGGGCAATGATAGGAGTGGTGGAGGAGAAGGCAATGATGGAGGTGGTGATGAGGACAATGATGTGGTGAAGGGGGAGAACAATGATGGAGGTGGAAAGGGGCTGCATTATACCCTATGAGGGGGGCTGCATTATACTTTACGAGGGGTCTACATTATATTCTGTGCGGGGATTGCATTATTCTCTCAGGGGACTACATTAAATTCTGGGGGGCTACAGTATACTCTATGGGGGCTGCATTATATTATGTGGTGGGGCTGCATTATTCTCTCAGGGGACTACATTATACTCTGGGGGGGCAACATCATACTATATGAGGGGGCAGCATTATTCCCTATGAGGGGGCTACAGTATACTGTGGGGGGCTGCATTATATTCTATGGTGGGGCTGCATTATACTATATGAGAGTGGCTGCAGTATACCTTATGAGGGTACTACATTATATTCTATGGTGGGGACTGCATTATACCTTATGAGGGGGTTGCATTATATTTTGTGGGGCACTGCATTATATTGTATGAGAGGGGGCTGCATTATATTCTAAGAGGTGATCTACATTATTTTATGAGAGAGGCTACATTATATTCTATGAGGGGACAATATTAAATTCTATGAGGAGGCTACCTCAACCCCTGCTACATAATTAAGACATATACTACCTTATGTATTATACCCTGATAGCGTGTTTTACCACACATTTGTTAGTCTTGTATTTATTTCTATGTAGATACATGGTGGGCCCCAAGAATGATTTTCTCTGGTGGGCCCAAGATGCTCCAGTCCAACGCTGTTTAGGGTCATTGTCCTGGTGGAAGACCCGTGACCTAAGACATAAACCCAGCTTTCTGACACTGGGCACTACATTGCGTCACAAAATCCTATGACAATCTTAAAATTTCAAGATGTCTTGCACACAGTCAAGGCACCCAGTGCCAGAGGCAGCAAGGCAACCCCAAAACATCTTTGAACCTTTTCGGTAGACAGTAGAATGATGTGTCTTACCAAAAGCACCTACCATTTTCTGAAACAATTTCCAGGGTAAAGGAATGTTCTCACCCATTCAACACTGAGTAAGAGGTTGACTAGTCCTGGGATTTTCAGAGTTGTAATAATGGTATATAGGACCCACATAGGTAAAGTGTATGGTCTCCAATATAGAGCTAGCCATAGACTGCCTTTGTTAGGACTGCAGCAAATGGAGTATCAGGACAGATCAACCCATTATAGCGACCTATAGGGCCAACTCCTAACTAGTGTTGAGCGATACCATCCGATACTGAAAAATATTGTATCGGAATGGATCGTCCGATCTAAAAAAAGTGTCGGGTATCGCCAATTCCGATCCCGGAAGTCCCATTCAAGTCAATGGGACAGAAATATCGGAATTGAAAAAACCCCTTTCTTGCCTTGTACAGCCTGTTCGGGAGGGGGGAAGTGTGGGCGGTGCGTGGGCAGACACTGTGCGTGTCTGTGTGTGCGGGCGGGGTCTGTAAGGGCCTCTCGGTGGTCTGTACGGGCCTCTCGGGGGGCCTGTGCCGGCCTGCCGGGGGCCTGTGTCGGCTGCCGGTGGTCTGTATGGGCCTCTTGGGGGCCTGTGCCGGCCTGCCGGGGGCCTGTGCCGGCTGTCGGTTGTCTGTATGGGCCTCTCGGGGGCCTGTACTGGCCTGCCGGGGGCCTGTGCCGGCTGCCGGTGGTCTGTATGGGCCTCTCGGGGGCCTGTGCCGGCCTGCCGGGGGCCTGTGCCGGCTGCCGGTGGTCTGTATGGGCCTCTCGGGGGCCTGTGCCGGCTGACGGTGGTCTGTACGGGCCTGCCGGGGGTCTTGTGTGTGTGCAGGCATCGTCCGATGGGACTACAAGTCCCATCGGGTGATGCCTGCTTCACTGACAGTGATTGACACATTAGCCAATGATGGGACAGTAGTAGTCCCATCATCCGGCTAATGTGTTGAATGTAAAAAAAAACAAAAACATACTACATACATACTACATACATACTACATATATACATACTACATACATACTACATTCATACAACATACATACATACTACATACATACTACATATATACTACATACATACAACATACATACTACATATATACATACTACATGCATGCTACATATATACTACATATATACAACATACATACATACATGCTACATATATACAACATACATATATACTACATACTACATACATGCTACATATATACTACATTCATACAACATACATATACTACATACTACATACAACATACATACATACTACATATTACATACATGCTTCATATATACTACATTCATACAACATACATACTACATACATACATAGTACATACATACTGCATACATGCTACATATATACTACATTCATACAACATACATATATACTACATATATACTACATACAACATACATACTACATTCATACAACATACATACTACATAAAACATACATACATAGTACATACATACTACATACATACTACATATATACTACATTCATACAACATACATATATACTACATACATACATACAACATGCTACAGACATACAACATACATACTACATTTATACAACATACATACTACATAAAACATACATACATAGTACATACATACTACATACATACTACATATATACTACATTCATACAACATACATATATACTACATACATACATACAACATGCTACAGACATACAACATACATACTGCATACAATACATTCATACAATACATACATAGACATACAGTACATATAACATAGAGTACATACTCACCAATACTTGTCACTTTGATCCCCGAAGCCAGTGTTATCTAAGGAAAAATATGTTGTATGAATGTAGTACATATGTAGCATGTATGTAGTATCTATGTATGTTGCATGAATGTAGTACACTGTGTTCCAAATTATTAAGCAAATGATATTTTTCTCTGATTTTCCTAAATAGTCGGTACAAATGACAGTCAGTCTAATAAAAGTCATCACTCGTTAGAGTATACATCAAATTTTATTGAAGAAACCTCTCAATGATAGCAATATAATCTCCAAAATGAATAAAAACTCAAATTGCACTGTTCCAAATTATTAGGCACATTAGAATTTCTAAACATTTGATCTGTTTTAAAGAACTGAAAATGCTCATTTGTGGAATTTGCAGCATTAGGAGGTCACATTCACTGAACAAAAAAGCTATTTAACTTCAAAACATTCCTAACAGGCCAAGTGACATGTTAACATAGGAACCCTTCTTTGATATCACCTTCATAATTCTTGCATCCATTGAACTTGTGAGTTTTTGGAGAGTTTCTGCTTGTATTTCTTTGCATGAAGTCAGAATAGCCTCCCAGAGTTGCTGTCTTGATGTGAACTGCCTCCCACTCTCATAGATCTTTTGCTTGATGATACTCCAAAGGTTCTCCATAGGGTTGAGGTCAGGGGAAGATGGTGGCCACACCATGAGTTTATCTCCTTTTATGCCCATAGCAGTCAATGACTCAGGTATTCTTTGCAGCATGAGATGGTGTATGGTCATGCATGAAGATGATTTTGTTCCTGAAGGCATGTTTCTACTTTTTATACCATGGAAGACAGCTGTCAGTCAGAAACTCTATATACTTTGCAAAGGTCATTTTCACACCTTCAGGAACCTTAAAGAGCCCTACCAGCTGTTTCCCCATGATTCCGGCCCAAAACATGACTCCTCCACCTCCTTGCTGACGTCGCAGCCTTGTTGGGACATAGTGGCCATCCACCAACCATCCACTACTCCATCCATCTGGACCATCCAGGGTTGCTCGACACTCATCAGTAAACAAGACTGTTTGAAAATTAGTCTTCATGTATGTCTGGGCCCACTGCAACCATTTCTGCTTGTGAACACTGTTTAGGGGTGGCCGAATAGTAGGTTTATGCACCACAGCAAGCCTTTGAAGGATCCTACACCTTGAGGCTCGAAGGACTCCAGAGGCACCAGCAGCTTTAAATATCTGTTTGCTGGTTTGTAATGGCTTTTTAGCAGCCACTCTCTTAATCCGATGAACTTGCCTGGCAGAAACCTTCCTCATTCTGCCTTTATCAGCACAACATGTCTGTGCTCAGAATCAACCACAAATCTCTTAACAGTACGATGATCACGTTTAAATTTTTGGGAAATATCTAATGTTTTCATCTCTTGACCAAGGCATTGCACTATTTGATGCTTGTCAGCAGCAGAGAGATCCTTTTTCTTTCCTAAATTCCTTGAAACCTGTGCCCTGCTTAATAATGTGGAACATCATTCTTAAGTAGTTTTCCTTTAATTGAGCTCATCTTGTAAACTAATTATCACAGGCGTTTGAGATTGATTTCAGTGATCCAAAGAGCCCTGATACACAATACCATCTATGAGATTATTTGAAAAACAAAAAATTACATCTTTAGGACACTTAAATCCAATTTGCATAATAATTTGGAACACAGTGTATACAGTGAAGAACAAAACAAAAACAATGCTTTGAACTTTTGATTTTCAAGCTCCATATCTCATTATACACTTCTGCTTTGGACTTGAGACTACCATCATTTTATAGACAATCATATTGGCTATCTCATACTTAAAATTGACTTGCAATTTTTTTGCATATGATTAGTTATTCAAATTCTTGTCATGTCACTATATTGTTACTGTTTTGCTCCTAAAGATCTAAATTAAAATTTTTATTATTTTGCTAGTATTTTGTAAATCCATCTTTGGGTATCAACACTGCCTGAAACCTTCTGGGTATGCGCTTGATCAGATTCAAACATGTGCACATGGAAATGTAATCTCAGGTCACTTCAAAGTTGATGCATACTATTCGACCCACATGGGTATGTATACAGTTTTTTCTATTCTACTCATAGGTGATTGATTGGGTTGAGGTCTGGGGACTGTGAGGGCTATTCCGTCACCTCTACTTCATTGTCATTGAAGTATTTATTTGCCATTGTCGACGTATGATTTGTGTTGTCATGTTGGAATACTATGTTGTCCTTTTCATACCCATAGTACTTGAATGTACAAAGTAACTCATCTTGTAGGATACTCACATATAGCTCAGCATCGAGACCACCATCGATCCTGGTAAAATATCCAATACCTTTGGCTGTAAAACAACCCATATCAGGCTTCCTCCATCTAACTTGATATTTCCTTCAATTTCTCAATCCATTAGCCCCTTTGTCCCTTGCTTCCTTTAGACCCATTTGCACCTATCAGACAGAGCCTAGTCTACTGACTTTCATGTCATCGCTCCAAATCTCCCGTTTCAAATCTTTAACTGTCCACTTATTTGTAAACTCGAACCAATGCTTCTTATGACAATATTAAAGTTGAGACTTCATCACCTTTTATTGGGCCAACATTATAGACTTGTCTAATACGTGTTGGATGGTGATTTCATAGACATCTGTCATCTCACTATTTTGAAGCATACGAGCTAACTCCACTTCCATGTTTTTTTTATTGCTCCATAACTGATAGACCTTGGGAAGAGCCAACTTGTTGACTGTAATATTTTGCCTGCATGTCCACCTTTTGGCATCTGAATGGATGGACGGACTTCATTTCGTATTCTTCCAGTTGTCATGACACTCACATGATGCAGTTTGGCAATTTTCTTGGCCAAGAGACCGCTATCGATGAGCTGGATGATGCTGTTTCTCTTTTCTTGAGAAATCATCTTCATGACTGCTTCTCGATTTGAGCCAATGACTTTTCATTTGGGAATCAACCTAATACACTGAGGTATTAGGGAATGTAAGAGCAGGTTGTATTTTGTAGTGTACAGGAAGAAAAATATTTTTCCACCACCAGGAGCAAAACAGTAACAATGCAGTGACAATATAAGAATCTGCATAACTAATCATGTGCTAAATGATTGCAAGTCAAATTTATGTATGAGATAGCAAGATGATTGTCTATAAAATGACGGTAGTCCCATGATTAAAGCAGTAATGGATAGTGAGATATGGAGTCTGAAAGTCAAAAGTTCAAAACATCATCATTACCCTTTTGCTCTTCACTGTAACAGTTATGATTTCAATTGTTACTTCTCACCGATTGCTGTTTAATTCATTTGAATGTGGGTTGTATTACAACAGTTTTATATGTTTCCCAAAGTCTCAAATGATGAATTAGCAGAAAACACAGGAATAGTATAGTAATAATAATAATAATAATAATAATATAATTTTTATTTCTATGGTGCCAGCATATTCTGCAGCACTTTACATTTCAGAGGGGTCTTGTATAAACAACAAAGACATTACAGAGTAAACACATAATTTAACAAATACCAAGAGGAGTAAAGCCCCAGTTACACACAGCAAGATCGCTAGCAATATCGCTGAAACGTCACTGGTTTTGTGACGCAGCAGCGATATTGCTAGCGATATCGCTATGTCTGATACTTACCTGCGACCGGCTCCCCCCGCTGGTTATCACTGATCGTGCGAGAAGGTCCTGGACCATTTCTCGTCGGGCGCATTCCTGCTGGGCTTCCTGTGGCGCCGACGAACGACGCGTGGACGCGGGCGGGAGGATGTCAGGATCGCCACGTCTGACAGGTAAGTAGCGACCCCCGACCACTGCTATGTCGCTGGTGAGATCTGCCTGTGTGGCAGCTCACTAGTGACCACTTAGCGATGCACCAGCGATGCATATCGTTGTCGGGATAGCTGGTGCATCGCTTAGTGTAACGGTACCCTAAGGTCACTGTTCACAAACTTACACGTGATGAGAAAATAGGGGAGACACAAAAGATAAATGGTAAAAAGTGCTTGTATTGTATGGTGCAGGGATCTGTACTCACTCGGCTGCAGTTTAGGCAGACATAGGAAGCTGTATTACTGGAATGTCCAAGCAAGTTTATTCAACTGCATAAACTGCTCTGGATTGAAAAACAAATGAACATCCTTTTTCAGGCACAACATGAAAACAAACAGAAAATAAACAGTCCATATAGCACTGTGGGTATGCCCGCTCAGGTCAGTGTATTCAGCAACACACACATGGAGGTCTCCACACCTGCAGCCACAGACACTGAATGAGGCAATTGGCCTCCATTATATTAGCCAAACCATGCCCCTAGGGTGGGGATATGTGAGCGGTCATTCCCACCCATCTCTTATGACCACTCGTAAAACCTTGCTCTGGAGCGGCCCAAACAACTCTCTCAGCACTATACATGCTGGAGCATACTTCCGAGCTCACATCACCGCAGCTAATAGCCATGATGACACATATCTCCCCTCAAGGACTTGTCCGGAAGCCATCTCACAAACCTTCCCCTCTGCCCAAAGCCGGGGGGCTTGGAACCTTCTGCCAACAAACAGTGAAGCCTTCATCCACTTCGGTGAGGCATGGTCTGATGCCAGTCTGAACTTCATGCCCAAGAGGTAGTACCTAAGAGAGTCCAATGCCCATTTGATGGCTAAACATTCCTTCTCCACTATAGAGTAATTATTTTTCACAGGATGACAGCTTTCGGGTGAGATACATTATGGGGTGTTCTTCGTCGTTCACCTCTTGGGACAAACTCCTTGGAAAAATTGGGTGCTACCAGCACCGACTGTTTGTACAGGGCCAGCTTCAGTTCCTGAAAGGCCGATTTAGCTTCTGGAGACCACTTCACCATAGCTGACTTTGTCCCTTTAAGGAGTTCTGTCAGAGAGGCAGCTGCCATAGCGAAATTTAGAATAAACCGGCGGTAATAGTCCACAATGTCCAGGAACGCCCTCATCTGCTTCTTTGAGAGGGGTTGTGGCCATCCCTGGATCGCCTCAACTTTGTTTGTTTGGGGCTTTATTTCACCCCTGCCTACAACATAGCCCAAGTATCTTGCTTCCTCTATTCTCACGGCACACTTCTTTGGGTTTATGGAAAACCCTGCCTTCCGTGGAGAATCAGAAATCGCCTCGCTCTTGCTCAGATGGCTTCCCCAATCCTGGCTGAAGATCACAATATCGTCCAAGTAGGCCGCTGCGTAACTTTTGTGGGGAACTAGAATGCGATCCATGGCTCTCTGGAATGTTGCTGGAGCTCCTTGTAACCCAAATGGATCCTTGTGTATTGGATGCATCCATCTGGCGTTGAAAAGGCAGTCTTCTCTTTGGCACTTTGGGACATGGGAATTTGCCAATTCCCTTTTGTGAGGTCAATAGTAGTAATGTACCGAGCCGGACCTAGCCTCTCAATTAATTCATCGATCTGGGGCATCGGGTAGGCATCGATCTTTGAAACCTCATTCAGCTTCCGATATTCATTGCAAAGTCTCCATTCCCCATTGAGTTTCAACACTAGGACTATTGAACTGGACCAGCCACTCTTGGATTCCTCGATGAATCCCAGGCTCAGCATCCGCTTCACCTCCTTGGAGATTACCTCTCGGCGTGCTTCGGGAATCTGGTAGAGCTTCAAGTTGACAGGACATGAGGCTCTATGACCTTCATACAACCTGGAAGTACTGACAACAGGTCTCTGTTACACTGTAGCCACTCTCGACACTGCTGCTTCTGCGAGTGAGACAAGATGTCTGCCTCCTTTACATCCTCTGCACTGACATTGGACTTGGCCAAAAAACAAGGAGCTTCCACGGGTTCTCTGTCCTGCCACAGTTTGATCAGGTTCACGTGGTACACTTGGTAGGGCTTCTGCTTCCCCGGTTGGTGGATTTTGTAGTTGACCTCTCCAACTTTCTCCACTACCTCATAGGGTCCCTGCCTTTTGGCCAGGAATTTGGTCTCCACCATGGGTTCAAGCACCAGTACTCGATCACCAAGGATTGAAGTGTCTCACCCTTGTTGACCTATTGTAGACCCTCTACTGCGCTTCTTGTGCTTTGAGTAGGTGTTCTCTCACAAGGGGCATCACTTTGCCAATCTTTGTTTGCATCTGGGTCACATGCTCAATTACACTTTGGTAGGGTGTAGACTCCGCTTCCCATGTCTCTTTTGAAAAGTTGAGGAATCCACGAGGGTGTCGGCCATACAACAGTTCAAAAGAGGAGAACTGAGTAGAGGCTGCGGTACTTTTCTGATGGAGAATATAAGGTAAGGTAGTAGATAGTCCCAGTCCCGTCAGTCTTTCTCCATGACCTTCTTCAACATGGCCTTCAAGGTTTTATTGAACCTTTCTACCAAGCCATATGTCTGTGGATGGTAGACTGAGGTCCAGAGTTGTGTGATTTGGAAAATTTTGCACAACTCCTTCTTCATCTTTTACGTAAACAGGGTCCCTTGGTCCATCAGGATCTCTTTAAGCAACCCCGTTCTAGAGAAGACATGGACCAACTCTCGGGTGATACACTTGGCAGAGGAGTTACATAGTGGAATGGCCTCCAGGTATCGTGCAGCATAGTCCAGTATCACCAGGCTATACTGATGTCCTCTGGTGTACTTGACCAGGTGTCCCACTAGATCCATGGCTATTCGATCAATGGTAACTCAATAATGGGAAACAGAAACAAGGGGCTACGGAAATGGGCCACTGGGGAAGTCAGCTGGCAGGTGAGACAGGACCTACAGAAATTCACAATATCACTTTGACAACCAGGCCAGTAGAACCTCTGAGGGATCCTTTCATGGGCTTTCTCTATGCCCAGGTGACCACCTAACACATGTGTATGGGCCAAATCAAGCACTATGCATCTGTACAGCCCTGGCACTAGTAACTGCTCAATTACCAATTAGTCCCCTCAGCTTGGCGAAACCATATATCATCTTTCCATCATGGCAAAAAGTGGGTATCAAGTGTCAGCCCCCAGCTCTTGAGCAACACCATTAAGTACCGTTACATTATCAAATGCCCCTTTTAGAGCTAAATCCCTAAGTTGGGTGGTCCAAAAGTTTCCCCCGGACACCTCCAGCTCTGGGACGTTGGCCTCAGTGGATGCTGCCTCATCATCATTGCCAACAAGCACACAAAATGGAAACCTGTCATCTGCAACCAGCGATGAGGTTTCTTTGGGAGCAATCTGGCTATTGTAAGGACAACAAGACGTCCTCCTTTTCCTCACAAGTCCCAAAACAATACAAAGTCCCGCCCTATTATAATAGGGTGCAATAGGTCCTTGGTCACACTGACTTCAGGTGTCACAGTTTGTTTTTATGACTACCTGGGCTCACTAGGGTTACCAAACTTCCTGAGTTCAGCAAAGCAGTCACTTTCACCCTGTTTACTGTCACAGGGCATTCCTGAGGCCCCTCTCCCATTTAGGAAACAGCACTGCATGCTGAATATGCAAAGTACGAGCAGTGCTGTCCTGTGCTGCAGTCCATTGGATCGGTGGTCATGGGACAATGGGAAGCTATGTGGCCAGGGTATAACACCTACAACACACTATACTAAGGGAAGGGATCTCCATTGCTCTTGGCCACCCCCAAGTGTGACTCTAGCTACCCTCTTTAGGATGTCATCCCTGCCTTGGGAACCCCAGTATATAGATGCCCTGCCCCCTTGCTTCCCCAAGGACCTCTCATCCACCTGGTACCTCACCACCAAGCTCACTAGGTCATCGGCATTACGGGGATGTCCCTGGGTAACCCAGGATTGCACTGGCCTGGGTAAGGATTGTCTCAACCTGTCCATGACAACTGTCTCCACCATCTGTGCTGGGGCAAAAGATTCAGGATTCAACCATTTTTTGACCAGGTGCTGGAGATAGAATATTTGGCACCAGGGAGGTTTGTCACTGCAATATGCCCACTCATGCACCCATGGCACCCTGACAGTCAAAGCTACTCCTAAATGTGCCAAGATCTCGGCCTTTAACTTGGCATATTCTTTTGCATCCTTCAATGCCAAATCATAATACACCTCTGACAAAAATTAAAAGGCCACCACATCAAAACCCTGTTATGGGCAACCCATTCTCCTGACCTGAACCCCATTGAAATCCTCTGGAATGTAATCAAGAGGATGATGGATAGTCACAAGCCATCAAACAAAGAAGAACTGCTTACATTTTTGCCCCAGAAACAGTGTGAAAGACTGGTGGCAAACATGCCAAGATGCATAAAAACTGATTTTAAAAATCATGGTTATTCCACAAAATATTGAGTTCAGAACCCTTCCTGAGTTAAAACTTTAGTATTGTTTTTTCTAAATGATTATGAACTTGTTTTCTTTGCATTATTTGAGGTCTGAAAGCACTGTTTTTATTTTAAATTTTAACAAATTTTTATTGTCAGAAAAAGAATACAAAGTATTGCTTGGAAATTCGGTAACATGATGTCAGAAGCTAATAGACTAAAAGAACAATTTACATTTTACTCAAAAATATCCCTATAAAGAGAAAAATCAGACAAGCTGAACATTTAAAAGTGGTCTCTTCATTTTTGCCAGAGCTGTATATTTTTAGTTCTCAGCATTTTTGACAACGTGAGAGGGTTTGGTGCGTGCTGCACCAATTTTCTCGAATGCACTACCCAGGACAATATGATTAATTTTCAATACCAACCATTTCAAGCATGGCCTATCGCCTCACCTCACTTACTGTATGTAACTATTCCCATTTTGCCATTACAAAATTTTCTTCCAAATTAGGACGCTTGTAGAATCCTCCATACACTTAATAGCACTCTGTATTTGTATACCTTGGTGGTTGGTGGCAGTAAGAGTCTTTAAGTGTTGACAGTGTTGAGTAACAGGCTTTTGAAAAATATTTTTGTCTGGAGCCTCACTAGAGAAGCCAAGTTAAAAATGTAACTTCATTTCAGCTTTAATTTGTCTGCTATGCTCTGTGTAACATAAAAATACATACAGAATAAGTCAAATATGTTATTATACCAGAGATTGATGCAGCCAAAGAAAAGACTGTGTATCATAAAGTTGCTTCTGTGAAAACTGCCTCTCATTTCTGCCGCACCAAGAACTAGGTGGTGTCCTTACTGATGAGGCCAGTCTCACAGTTTATGAGAAGCAGTAGTTTACATATTCTCCTCAACAAGCATTTTTCAGATACACATGAATTGTTATTTCAGGAAGAAGTTATAGCCCATTTGTGAGCAGGTTGCGGGATGCAGTGACAGACGGAAGAGAGATGAAAGATTAGCGTATTTACTTGAACAGGGATATACTCCATGCAGGGAGTTAAGCAGTTTTTCAGGGTTATTGCAGTAGTGGGAGAAAACAACAAAGAAATAAGGTGAATGAAGCAACACCGGTGATCAAGTAGAAAGGAGTTCTTAAAGGACAACTTATCTGGTCAGTCAACTTCCAGGTGCTGAATTCAACTATGTGGGGTGGTGTTGCCGACAGCAGTTAGTGAAGGCTTGTTCCCATGGAGTCCTGAGGTAAGCGAGGATCTGGTGGAGTCTTGAAGGCAACAGTTCATCTCTGATACCCTACGCAGGGTTCTTAATCCGGGGATTGTTGTCGCAGGTAAAGTGCGGGCCGCAACACAGTTCAGGCCCATCGTGGCTCAGTATATATGGACTGGGGAGCCAGGGCACAGTTCACGGTCACGTACCCGGTCCTCGGTCTCTCTCAAGCGGTACGAGCACGGCAAAAGCAGAACCACAGTGTTTGGCATCCTGGTTTTGGCGAGCCAGCGGGGGCACTCTGTCTCTGTCCACAGTCTCTGAGGGTCGCCAAGGGGATTCTCAGATGTGGGCCTGTGCTGCTCTGGTGCTGCAGGGATGGAGCACTCACTTCTCCAAGCCGCGCACTCTCTGTTCCCACCAAGACTCCTCGCTTTTGCGTACACTCCACTCTTCCTGAACTAACCACGCCCCCCCACTTCTGAGTGCAAAGGTCAGCCCAGTTGCTTAAGCTTTGCCCTGGACAACAGAGGAGACAGCCCCAAGGGTTCCGGACCCAATTCTGAACCTGGAGAAAGAAAGGTATCCCCAACCCAGTCCTTCTGCTTACACTCCCCCTCTCCTTTTGCTTGCTGTTCAATGGGCGAGAGTTCTTTTAACAACCGTTGACATACTTCCATTTCCTGGATGATTCTCTGCCAAATAAATTAGCCTTGATTGTATCTGTTGGGGGGGTCTTCCAGATGTTGTCCATTCGGTGCAGCATAAGTCAGAATGCGAAGTAGAGTCAGGTAGAGTAGTAGAGTCAGGTAGGATGAGTGAGGATGGGGATGCGTCCAGATCCAGTGGAACAGCCATCTCCCAAGCTTAAATATCCAGTTCCTCTTCAGGGCTAGCATGGGGCGAGTTGAGGAATTCTTCTCCATCAGTCAACAACTACAGGAGGAAGTAACTCATGTGCACTTTGTGTTTCTTCCGTTTGATTAGGGTCCTTTGAGAGGCAAGGATGTAACGTATTCTGATGAACTTCCTGAGTGGGAGTGTCTTCTTCCCCTTCAAGTTGAACTTCATAGATGGGACCTTCAGAGCTTATCCTTCGCTTTACCCAATACGGGTATTTTCCCATTGATACTCCAATTTGCCTCGAGGACGTTTGTCCTGGACTAGCACACAGTCTCCGACCTTGAAAGCTGTCCCTCTTAGAGGAGCTGTCTCTAGGTGTTTGAGTTCCCGAAACTTGGTCTGCACCAGCCGATGGAGCGTTTGCTCATGGTGACGATGTTCTCAGACCCAGGTAGACACTCCATAGGTAGTCCTCCTCTGGATCTAACTCCAGCTCGGGGATCTTTCATCCTGGTCGGCCAAATAGCAAGGTGTAGGGAGTGTATCCAGTGGAGCAATGTACTTGGTTATTATACACCCAAACTAGCTCAGCCACAAATTCTGGCCAATGCACTTTCCTGTCTTCCTCTAACGTTCTCAACATCTGGATCAAGGTCCGATTGAACCAGTCACAGGCCCCATTCCTCTGAGGGTGGTAAGGCGTGGTTCTAGATTTCTCAATCTGATACAGGCGATGGTGTTCTTCCATCTCTCGCCCAAGGGAACAGGCACCTTGATCCAAGTGAATTCTCTTTGGATAGTCATAAACCTGGATGAAGTCCCTACAGAAGACCTGGTACACTGTTTCAGTAGTTTGATCCCGGGTCGGAGTCACCATAGCGAACTTGGTGAAGTGGTCCATCATCAACAGACAATGCTCGTATCTAAGATGAGCTGGGCCTATAGTTAGGTAATCTATCATCAACACTTTCAAGGGGGCGGAAGTTACGATGTTCTGCGTAGGAGCTCTCTGTTCAGGAGGTTTAGCTAACTCACAGCTTCTACACTACTGTCAGGTTTTTCTACAGTGGTCTTCAGTCGGGGATGATAAACTATCTTTTGTAACCGCTGAAATGGCGTTTCTTGACCAAAGTGTGCCCCTCTTTCGTGTGCTTCCTTGGCCACTTTGTGAAGCAGTGTTTTGGGGAGCACCACCTGCCAGGTGATTCCCAGTTCTCAGTTTAGCTGCATCTTCCAATACAGTAAGCCATTCCGCAGCTGTTTCAGGGCCACCCACTATCTTATCTGAGTGAGTTCTCCCTCTTCCTGCTGAAGTCGTACCCATTCGTCACGAGATCGCCCCAGGGTACATTCTATGAGTGTCGTGTGAATCTGTTCCTACGTAGCCACCATCGTCCAGGGGAAAGGTCGGAACTCAGAGATTTCTTCAGCCTCCAATTCTTCATCCTGTTTTGGGTCAAGGTCGCTTGAGTGTCACTCTGGACATAACATCTGCGTGGGTATTCTCAGCTCTTTTCCTTTAAGCTATCTTATACCAGTATTTAGCCATCCGGGCCACCCACTGCTGCTTCATGGCCCCCAGTTTGCATTCTCCAGGTGAGCTAAAGGGTTGTTAACAGTGCGCACCAAGGCTTCGGACCCGAACAGGTATTCAGCAAACCTCTCAGTCATGGCCCACACCAACACCAGCAGTTCCAGCTTAAAAGAACTGTAATTGTCCGGGTTTCGTTCAGAGTCATAGAGAGACTGGCCTGCATAGGTGATCACTCGCACCCTTCTGCCCTGTAATTTGGGACAGCACAGCTCCTAGCCCATGTAGACTTCCATCGGTGTGGAGAATAAACGGTTTGGAGAAATCGGCATATGCCAGTACAGGTGCCTCGGTTAACACCATCTTCAAAGCTTGAAATGCCTCCTCTTGACGGTCTCCCCATGACATGATCCTGTTCTTTGCACCTGACGGTACTCCTTAAAGCAATTCCAGTAAAGGGTTGATGATGCGGGTGAAATTCTTCACAAATCGCCGGTAGTATCCCGTGAGGCCCAGGAAAGCCGGAACATCTTTTACAATCTTTGGGGTGAGCCAATCCTGTACTGTTGCAATTTTTTCCTGTGACGATCTCACCTGTTCCGTGGCACAACATGTCCCAAGTATTCAATTTGGGTTCGAAAAAGATGGCACTTGCGAGACTTCACCTTCAAGCCATGTTTCTGTAGATGACTCAATACTTATTCCAGTCTCTGCTGATGTTCCTCAAAAGTGGCTGCGTAATCAATAATGTCATCCAGATATATGAGGGTGGCTTCAAATTTTAAGTCTCCTAGACATCTTTCCATCAATCGTTGGAAGGTCCCGGGGGAATTGGCCAGGCCAAACTGCATCCGGTTAAATTCAAACAACCCCATAGGCAATATAAAGGCTGTCTTTGCTCAGTCTAGCTGAGACATGGGGACTTGCCAATATCCACTGGCGAAATCCAACAACGTGAAGCATTTCGCATTTCCCAGCGTGGACAATGATCCCACAATTCGGGGTAGGGGATACAAATCCTGCACGGTACAGGCGTTCAACTTACAATAGTCTACGCAGAAACGCAGAGTCCCGTTTTTTTTCCACACAAGTACAATGTGGGCTGCTCGTGGGCTTTGGCTTTCTCTAATTACTCCACTGTGTAACATTTGTGTTAACATTCCCTTCACTTCTTGATACATTTGTGGTAGGATCTGACGGTAGCGTTCACGGATAGGTGCTGCATTCCCAGTTGGAATTTCATGGGTGATTGCCGTGGTACACCCAAAATATTCATCTTGAAGGGCAAAAACATCCTGGAATCGGCCGAGCAGAGCTTCTACCTGTAGCACTTGTTGCGGCAAGAGCTCTGTTAGTTCAGCCTGCATCTGTTCTAGAATTCAGCACCCTTCCTGTAGGTGTTGGGGTTATGGTTCAGAAGACGCATTCACGGCCACTGTCCAAGGATCTCCCTGTTTTACCGTCAACTGGACAGCCTTTGGGGGTATCAGCTCTTCAGCCATGCCCAAGATCTATCAGGCTTTTAGACAGAAGTGTGAGATTGTCCTCTCCAAGACTGACACACCGCACTAGTACATTACTATCGTGGACAGTGGCTAGCGTCCGCGCAACAAGGAGCCCTGGAGGTAGCTGCTCCATATTAGCTGGCTATATTTCCCCTTCTAGGGGAGTACAGGCTCGAATGGGCAGAGTGAGCACCATTTGACCTGGTGGCAAAACAAGGATGGCTGCAGCTGGGACTACCACTTTCCCCAAAGTTTTTCCGTCGCTCGAAGTCTCTTGGGTCTGCACCACCCGGATTATCTGTTGAAACACCCTCCTTTGGGGGGTGCGAGGGCTCCACTGCTTCAGGAACACATCTGACGACTCAATGATTAGAAGTTTTCCAAGTTCTTTAAGCACCTTCATCCCTAAAGTCACAGTGAGGCCACTGCCAGGGTCCCTCATAGTTAACACAACTCCTTTTCGACCCACATTTTTTCCACATATGGTGACATCCAAACCACCCCTGCGACCGGGATGGGCAACTGGTTTGCAGCTGTCAACTTGATCACTGAACCCCATTCAGTCCGCATTGTCTCAGAGAAATGTTTTCTGAAATATGACTCCAGCATTGTGGTTACTTGGGAGCCGGTGTCAACTAAGCAACGAATGGCCTGTCCGTTCATTTCGGCCCATCCAAGAGGACACAAGGATACTAAACTTGTGAGACTTTTTGCTCTCATTCTTGACTGTTCAGGCTCCAGGCGGCGTCTCCCAGCCATGGAGCCCCCTAGTTTAATGGAGCGATGAGACCAAAATTGAACTTTTTGGCCACAACCATAAACGTTACACTTAGAAAGAGGTCAACAAGGCCTATGATTAAAGGAACACCATTCCTACTGTAAAGCATGGAGGTAGATCACTGATGTTTTGGGGATGTGTGAGCTACAAAAGCACAGGAAACTTGGTCAAAGTTGAAGGAAAGATGAATGCAGCATGTTATTAGCAAACACTGGAGTCAAATTTGCAATAATCAGCCCGGAAGCTGCGCATGGGACATTCTTGGACATTCCAACATGACAACGATCTAAAACGCAAGGCCAAGTTGACCTGTCATTGGTTGCCAGAGAACAAAGTGAAGATTCTGGACTGGCCATCTCTGTCTCCTGACCTCAATATCATTGAGCCACTCTGGAGAGAACTCAAGCGTGCAGTTCATGCTAGACAGCCCAGGAATGTACAGGTACTGGAGGCTTTTTGCCAAGAAGTGTGGGCAGCTTTACCATCTGAGAAAATAAAGAACCTCATTCACAACTACCACAAAAGACTTCAAGCTGTCATTGAGGTGGCAACACATGATATTAACAAATGAGGTATGTAGACTTTTGATCAGGGTCATTTGGATGTTTCAGGTTGTCATTATGATTTAAAAAGAGAAAACACAGTAGATTGACAATAAATGGATTCTCCCAACCACTAACCATGAGTGGAGAAAAAATGTTGGTGTTATCATTAATATTCTCTGAAAAAAGGCCAAGAAAGCAAAGATTCTGCCGATCTATGTAAACTTTTGAGCACAACTGTATTATATAGCTCTATGGAACTATGGATAACTTATAGGACGAAAAGGAAGTTCGCTCTGGAAGCTTTTGTTATAGAATAAAGGTAATGTAACTAGAAAAAGATATGCTGAAACATTTTACTTGGGGCTTGGAGGAGGTTATGCAACCAACTTCAGACAGGGAGTTCTTTCTCCACAGTCAGTGCACCAGATCCATGTGGCTGTTGCCTGGGTGATGGCTGGGGATTATATGGAATGCCTGAAAACCACATCCTTCTCTTAGGCTCATAAGATGAAGCAGAAGGAGGTGGATGGCTTTTCTCTGTGTTTCTCCTCTTTTTTTTATTCAGAAGATTAGACAGACTGGTTGCTGTAGCAACTACACAGAGGAGGTCTCTGGCACACCTGCACCTCAAACAGGGATCCCCTCCAAATCCAGACTTGCAGGCAAAATGAGCTGTGGGAAAATGCAGAATAAACAAGGATTGGAGAAAACTAAGCACTGGGCAATAAAGAGAAGACACAAAAAGATGTATGGTCGGTCATTTCCTAAATCTATCACTGGCTTTTAAGGCACAGCAGAGACTATGTCCCATCGGTATAAACTAGAAAACCTAGTGTCCTATTACTTCCTTCACTGAGAAACATAGTTCATAAAGAACAGATATTAAATGTCTATTGAATGATATGTAAATATGACTTTTTCAAACACAAAAACATTACTCTCAAAGAGAACAGTTGCACAAAATGACATTTGATCCTTCTAGATGAAAAGATTGAAAAGAAATGAAACTGAGGAGGTCTTAAAGGCAAATACACTGATCTGGAATGCCTTGGCTGGCCTCCAGGTCCTACTAATGAAGCAGTCAGTCAGTTGTAAGCAGTGTCCTTGCTTCACCTCTTCTTCTCCCCTCCTCGCTTTCTCTTCGGAACAGTATGCTTTCTGACTGGAGTCTCTTATGGTGATCTTTTCATATGACAGCTGCAGCCATGCAGACCCCCATATCATAAAACAGCTGTGTTTTCATAACAATGGGAAAACTGGTCATAAGCCTTGTAAAGTGCTGTAACCAACCATTCTTCATGCCTTGTCTACACTGTTGGCATCTACTACATATGTACAATCATATGCACAGCCATTGCACAACAACTTCTTAATAGCCACCAACAATAATTTGACATTAACTTTGAATGTGTACTATATATATATATATATATACACACATATATATATATATATATATATAAATATATGCATGTATGTCTATATATATGTATATATATATATATATATATATATATATACACACATACTGTATATCCCATGAGCATTTCTACATTTTATCACATTGCACCCATAAATGTAAATGTATTTTATTGGGATTTTACGTGATATACCAACATTAAGTAGCAAGTATTTGTGAAATGTAATGGACATGATACATAGATTTCTAAATATTAAAGATAAATAAATCTGAAAATTGTGATGTGCATTTGTATTCAGTCCCCCTGGGTCACTACTTTGTAGGACCACCTTTCACTGCAATTACTGCTGGCTGTAAATCTTTTGGGGTATATCTCTAGTAGCTAACATTTTTGCCCATTCTTCTTTGCAAACTCGCTCTGGCTTAGATTGGATGGAAAATGTTCGTGAACAGCAATTTTCAAGTCTTACCACAGATTCTCAATGAAATTTCAATCTGGACTGAACACATGAATGTGCTTTGATCTTTAGAATTTCAATGTAGCTCTGGCAGTAAGTTTAGGGTTGTTTTCCTGCTGGAAGGTGAACTTGCACCCCAGTCTCGTCTTTTGCAGCCTCTAACCGTTTTCTCTCCAGGATTGCCCTGTTTTTAGCTCCATCCATCTGCAAAAAAAACACTCCCATAGAATGATGCTTCCACCACAATGTTTGACAGCGGGGATGGTGTTTTAAGGGTAATGTGCAGTATTAGTTTTCCACCTTGCTTAGCGTTTTGCATTTAGCCCAAAAAAGTTTAATTTGCTTTTCTCTCTTCTGACCAGAGCGCCTTCTTAAACATGCTAGAGCTGTGTCCCATGGCACTGTGGAAGAAGGTGCTTTGGTCAGTTGAGACCAAAGTAGAATTTTTTTGGCTAAATGCAAAACACTATATGGGGAGTTAAATTAACTGCACATCACCCTGAAAATACCGTATCCAACATCAAACATGGTAGTGACAGCATCATGCTGTGGGATGCTTTTCTTCAGCAGGGAAACTGATCAGAGTTGGTGGTATTATGGATGGAGCTAAATACAGGGCAATGCAGGAGGAAACCCTGTTAGAGACTAAAAAGCCCTTTTAATTTCTAGCAAGACAACGACCCTAAACATACTGCTAGAGCTGCAATGGAATAGTTTAGATCAAAGCAAATTCATGGGTTTGAATGGCCCAGTCAAAGTCCAAGCCTACATCACATTTTGAATCTGTATCAAGAGTTGAAAATTGTTATTCACAAATGCTCCCCATCCAATCTCACTGTACGAAAGTTAGTTTGCAAAGAAGAATGGTATGAAGAAACCAGAGTATATCTTAATTGCCCAGATGGCTATTTCTTACCAGGCCTGGAGGAATTGACTTTTTGTCTGTATATTTGGCTTGTGGATTTAAGTGTGGATTCTGGTAGGTCAAGAAGGCTGACTTGCACAATGATATACCATGTAACATAGTGTGTGTTTATTGTGAGCTGATATGCTAATTGTGTATTGTATTCTACAACCAGTTTCTTGACTTTAGATAGGGAAAGACTGTGAGGGTGTACTGAAGGACAATGGGTAATTGTAAAAATAGCTTACCTTTCTGGAGTATAAAAAGACCCTGAGATGGAGAGACCATGGCTGATCTCATCTCATCACACAGAGAAGCTACCAGTCTGCACACCACTCAATGGACGAGAGACAGGACTGCAGTCAATTCATCATGGCACCATCACGAGGGACACAGATCTGATTCTAAGGGAAACAACCTAGGAGTGATCTTCTCCGGTCGGAAGGACACAGATCTGATCCAGTGACCATCTCTGAACCATGGATGCGTTTGGAGAAAGCCAGGTTTTGGGACCCGCTGGTCGCCTGGTTCCATGGAGATGGGCGGATAAGCCAGGTGGTGATTCTTGTGTCAACTGGCTTTGGACCTTGTATGGACAGTATGGACTGTCACCTCCCTACGCTTGTTGTTATCTCTTCTGTGTGTGAATATCATAGGTGGAATAGCAACCCTGTGAGCTCTGACGTTGTGTCAACTGACTTTGGACCTTGCACGGATTCTGTGGACTGTTCTCGGTCATCTCCCTATGCTTGTCAATATTTCTTCTCTGTGTGTATATCACAGGTGGAATATCGACCCTGGGAGCACTGACGTAACATCTACCGCTATCCAGGCGAGTCAGAGAAGGGTTAGGCCCTGTAATTTGCACCATGTTGGGGGTAATTGCTGGTATTGTTCTGTTTGCTATTGGGTGTTGTGGTTCAATAAAGCATTGCCACATTGTTTTACCCTGGATTGTGTTATACTACTGCGCTAGTGTTGAAACAGATAGATTGAAAATAGAAGTGGTGAGAATAATAACACAAAGATTCAAAAAAGATAGCGAGGTGCTGTATCTGTATGGTTATGTGACTGTGAATTTAATGATCTGGGATATACTACAGTAACAGCACAGCAGTTTAATAGCAGCATTTTTTAATCTTAGCACATCAAAATTACAAACCAGGAGAGCAGCTTTAACCCCTTTCTGCCATGAGACGTACTATCCCGTCCATGTGCCCTGGGACTTAATTCCCAGGGACGGGATAGTACGTCATAACGATCAGCGGCGCCCACGTGGTGAGCACCACTGATCGCGGCCGGGTGTCAGCTGACCCCTTGTACACCGCGATCAAACACGATCGCGGTGTACCGGGGGTTAAAGGGAAGCATCTGCAGGGAGGGGGCTCCCTCCGTGCTTCCCTGAGCCCCCACGGCAGCGCAATGTGCAGCGCTGCTGCGGGGGGCTCTTTCCCTACAGGCCCCCGGATCCAAGATGGCGACGGGGACCTTCGGGGGCCTGTAGGGAGCTGATTTCCTCACTGCCTGCAAAGCGCAGGCATGAGGAAGTCTGCAGCAGTGCCTGTGACAGATCGCTGATCAGCAATCTGTCACAGGACAGTGATGTCCCACCTGGGACAATGTAATAAAGTTAAAAAAAAAAAATGTAAAAATAATTTTAAAAAAATCGCTAAATAAATTAGTAAAAAAAAAAAATATTCCCCAATAAATTCATTTTTGAAAAAAAAACAAAAAAAACAATAAAAGTACACATATTTGGTATTGCCGCGTCCGTAACGCCCCGCCCTATAAAACTGTCCCATTAGTTAACCCCTTTAGCGAACCCCTTAAAAAATAAAAATAAAAAACGAAGCAAAAAATAATGATGTATTATCATACCACCGAACAAAAAGTGCAATAACGTGCAATCAAAAAGACGCATATAAATATCCATGGTACCGCTGAAAACGTCAGCTTGTCCCGCAAAAAACGAGCTGCCACACAGCGTCATCTGCAAAAAAATTAAAAAGTTATAGCTCGCAGAATAAAGCGATGCATAAATAATTATTTTTTATATAAAATAGTTTTCATTGCATAAAACCGCCAAAACATAAAAAAAGACCTAAATGAGGTATTGCTGTAACCGTACTGACCCGAAGAATAAAACCGCTTTATCAATTTTACCACATGCAGAACGGTGTAAACGCACCCCCCCCAAAAGAAATTCATGAAACGCTGGTTTTTGTTCATTCTGCGTCCCAAAAATCGGAATAAAAAGCGATCAAAAAATGTCACATGCCCGAAAATGGTACAAATAAAAACGTCAACTTGACGCGCAAAGAATAAGACCTCACATGACTCAGTTGGTCAAAATACGGAAAAATTATAGCTCTCAATATGTGGTGATGCAAAAACTATTTTTACAATAAAAAGCGTCTTTTAGCGTATGACAGCTTCCAAACATAAAAACCCCCATAAATAGTAAATCAAACCCCCCGTTATCACCCCCTTAGTTAAGGAAAAATAATAAAATAAAAAAAATGTATTTATTTCCATTTTCCTATTAGGGTTAGGGTTAGGGCTAGGGTTAGGGCTGAGATTAGGGTTAGGGGTGTGTTGGGGTTAGGGTTGGAGTTATAATTGGGGGTTTCCACTGTTTGGGCACATCAGGGGCTCTCCAAATGCAACATGGCATCTGATCGCAATTCCAGCCAATTCTGCGTTGAAAAAGTCAAATGGTGCTCCTTCCCTTCCAAGCTCTGCCATGCGCCCAAACAGTGTTTTACCCCCACATATAGGGTATCAGCATACTCAGGACAAATTGCAAAACAACTTTTCTCCTGTTACCCTTAGGAAAATAAAAAATTGGGGGCAAAAATATTTCTGTGGAAAAAAATGATTTTTTTTATTTTCACGTCCAAGCGTTCTAAACTTCTGTGAAGCACTTGGGGGTTCAAAGTGCTCACCACACATCTAGATAAGTTCTGTGGGGGGTCTAGTTTCCAAAATGGGGTCACTTGTGGGGAGTTTCAATAGTTTAGGTACATCAGGGGCTCTCCAAACGCACATGACACCCGCAGACCAATCCATCAAAGTCTGCATTCCAAAACGTCACTACTTCCCTTCCGAGCCCCGACGTGTCCCCATACAGTAGTTTTCTCCCACATATGAGGTATCAGGGTACTCAGGAAAAATTGGACAACAACTTTTGGGGTCCAATTTCTCCTGTTACCCTTGGGAAAATAAAAAAATTGGAGACTAATTGATCATGTTTGTGGAAAAAATACGATTTTTTTATTTTCATGCCTGGGCATTATAAACTTCTGTGAAGCCCTTGGGGGTTCAAAGTGCTCACCACACATCTAGATAAGTTCCTTAGGGGTCTAGTTTCCAAAATGGGGTCATTTGTGGGGGGTTTCCACTGCTTAGGTACATTAGGGGCTCTCCAAAGGCAACATGACACCTGCAGACCATTCCATCAAAGTCTGCATTCCAAAATGTCACTACTTCCCTTCTGAGCCCCGACGTGTGCACATGCAGTAGTTTTATCCCACATATGGGGTGTCAGCATACTCAGGACAAATTGGACAACAACTTTTGGGGTCCAATTTCTCCTTTTACCCTTGGGAAAATAAAAAAAATGGGGACTAAAAGTTGATGTTTGTTGAAAAAATACAATATTTTTATTTTCACACCCGGTCGTTATAAACTTCTGTGAAGCACTGGGGGGTTCAAAGTGCTCACCACACATCTAGATAAGTTCCTTAGGGGGTCTAGTTTCCAAAATGGGGTCACTTGTGGGGGGTATACACTGTTTAGGTACATCAGGGGCTCTCCAAAAGCAACATGACATCTGCAGACCATTCTATCAAAGTCTGCATTCCAAAACGTCACTACTTCCCTTCCGAGCCCCGACAAGTTCCCATACAGTAGTTTTCTCCCACATATGAGGTATCAGCATACTCAGGACAAATTGGACAACAACTTTTGGGGTCCAATTTCTCCTTGTACCCTTGGCAAAATAAAAAAATTGGTGACTAAAAGATCATGTTTGTGGAAAAAATATGATTTTTTTATTTTCACGCCCGGGCGCTATAAACTTCTGTGAAGCACTGGGGGGTTCAAAGTGCTCACCACACATCTAGATAAGTTTCTTGTGGGGTCTAGTTTCCAAAATGGTGTCATTTGTGGGGGGTTTCCACTGTTTTGGTACATCAGGGGCTTTCCAATCGCGACATGGTGTCCGATCTCAATTCCAGCCAAAAACGTCAAATGGCGCTGCTTCCCTTCCGAGCTCTGCCATGCGCCCAAATAGTCATTTACACCCACATGTGGGGTATCAGTGCACTCAGGACAAATTGAACAATACCTTTTAGGGTCCTGTTACCCTTGGAAAAGTAAAAATTGGGGGTACATCAGGGGCTGTCCAAATGCAACATGGTGTCCGATCTGAATTCCAGCCAATTTTGCATTGAAAAAGTCAAACGGCGCTCCTTCCCTTCTGAGGTCTGCCATGTGCCGAAACAGTGGTTTCCCCCCACATATCAGGTATCAGCATACTCAGGACAAATTGCACAATAACTTTTGCAGTCCAATTTCTCCTGTTACCCTTGGTAAATAAAAAAAAATTGAACCTGAAGCAATTTTTTTGTGAAAAAAAGTTAAATGTTCATTTTTTTTAAATATTCAAAAAATTCCTGTGACGCACCTAAAGGGTTAATAAACTTCTTGAATGTGGTTTTGAGCACCTTAAGGGGTGCAGTTTTTAGAATGGTGTTACTTTTGGGTATTTTCTATCATATAGACCCCTTAAAGTGGCTTCAAATGTGATGTGGTTCGTAAAAATAAAATGGTGTTGCAAAAATGAGAAATCGCTGGTCAAATTTTAACCCTTATAACTTCCTAACAAAAAAAAATTTTGGTTCCAAAATTGTGCTGATGTAAAGTAAACATGTGGGAAATGTTATTTATTAAGTTCTTTGTGTGCCGTATCTCTGTGATTTAAGGGCATAAAAATTCAAATTTGGAAAATTGCGAAATTTTCAAAATTTTCGCCAAATTTCCATTTTTTTCACAAATAAACGCAAGTTATATGAATGAAATTTTACCACTAACATGAAGTACAATATGTCATGAGAAAACAATGTCAGAATCACCGGGATCCATGGAAGCGTTTCAGAGTTATAACCTCATAAAGGGACAGTGGTCAGAATTGTAAAAATTGGCCCGGTCATGAACGTTCAAACCACCCTTGGGGCTTAAGGGGTTAACCTGTGTTCTAATTTCCTAGTAAAGGGCCTGTCACACTAAGCGATATCGCTAGCAATATCGCTATAACGTCACTGGTTTTTGTGACGTTATAGCGATATTGCTTGCGATATTGCTATGTCTGATAGTTACCTCCGACCGCTCCCCCGCTGGTTATCGCTGATCGCGCGAGAACATCCTGGACCGTTAATCGTCGTCAGCTTCCTGCTGTGCTTCCTGCTGTGGAGACGAGCGTGGACGCGGGTGGGAGGACGTCAGGATCTCCTCGTCTGACAGGTAAGTAGTGACCCCTGACCGCTGCTATGTCGCTGGTGAGATCTGCCTGTTTGGCAGCTCACTAGCGACCACTTAGCGATGCACCAGCGATCCTAACCGCGTCATATCGCTGGTCGGGATCGCTGGTGCATCACTAAGTGTGACAGTATCTTTATGAAGAATCCAGAAACTTATGTTTGTATATCACAGGCAGGCATATATTTATTTATTTTTTAATACAAATCACAAATCTACATAATCCAGAAATGTAATATCAACTACCGTGTTTCCCCGAAAGTAAGACCCTGTCTTACATTAATTTTACCCCAAAAAGTCCCACCCTGTCTTACTTTCGGGGGAGGTCTTACATTAGCTGAAAAAAATGACAATTTCTTTTTAACCAATAAATTAACATTTATTAACATGCTGTTATACCCCATAACAGTGCCGTATCCCACTGCACACAGCCCCACACCCCATAACAGTGCCGTATCCCACTGCACACAGCCCCACACCCCATAACAGTGCCGTATCCCACTGCACACAGCCCCACACCCCATAACAGTGCCGTATCCCACTGCACACAGCCCCACACCCCATAACAGTGCCGTATCCCACTGCACACAGCCCCACACCCCATAACAGTGCCGTATCCCACTGCACACAGCCCCACACCCCATAACAGTGCCGTATCCCACTGCACACAGCCCCACACCCCATAACAGTGCCGTATCCCACTGCACACAGCCCCACACCCCATAACAGTGCCGTATCCCACTGCACACAGCCCCACACCCCATAACAGTGCCGTATCCCACTGCACACAGCCCCACACCCCATAACAGTGCCGTATCCCACTGCACACAGCCCCATACCCTATACAGTACATGTTTCCCTACTTGGTTTTTAAATGCTGGACGTTTTCCTCTGCGGTGCGGCTGTGGGTGCGGAAGGCCTGTGCTGCAGGGAACGCTGTGCCAATCAGCAGGGAAACAGCGGTGACGTGGGGCTGGGGCGGCCAATTACAGCCCGAGCTGCTGGACCAATCAGTGCTCGAGCCGGGGGCCGGCGGTGACGTGGGGAACAGGGGCGGCCAATGAGCTGTTGAGCTGGGCGGATTGCGGGGTTAACACGGCGAGTTAACCCCATGAGCGCTGGACCCGCCCAGCTGCACCTGAGGACACCTCTGGAGCCTGGGGACCCAATGGGGGACAGCGGCGGCCCAAAGGTAAGGGCCTTACATTTCACAGCGGCCCCCAACCCTGCCTTACATTCGGGGGAGGCCTTACCCATTGAAGGACCCCCCCGTAACCCCCACCCTGTCTTACTTTCGGGGGGGTCCTACTTTCGGGGAAACACGGTATCTACCTCACAAAGTATACATGTTCTTGCAGGTGCTCGCTTTTGGAATGCAAAACTAAAGAGCATTTCTGGTCTTTTTCAATTCTTGGAAAATAGCAGAGTGCTACTTTAAAAAAAAAATATTTCCTATAATAGAAAGATTTAATTTTTGTAATATCTATTTTCATAGTCTGATTTATCTACTGTACATGTACACCCTATAAATATATTACTAGCTGTTTTTGTTTCCAATGAAACAGTTTTGTGAACTTACTTGTATCTGCTTTGCAATGTAACAGGCAGCATTTTAGGTTACGTTTAATTTCTGTTAAAGCAGGGGGATAACTTAAAATAACATGAATTGCTATGTTAAGGTTTTAAAACTCTTTGAGGCTATGTTCCCACGATGAGCTTTTGGTGAGTTTATGATCCTGCATAATTTCTGCACCATTTCTGCACCTATTAGTTAAATTAAGTTACTTGTGATTTTTCATTGCGTTTTGTGCAGGTTGCTTTAACATGCTTTTTTATGGCTTTTTTGTCTCTTTTTGAGGTGTTATATTTTAAATAAGGCTGCTTTCTTTTTGACACTTCCTGGTATTTGACAAAACTTTATTGATATACAGTGGGGAAAATAAGAACGGTATTTGATACACTGCCAATGTTGAAAGTTTTCCCACCTACAAAGAATGGAGAGGTCTGTAATTTTTATCGTAGGCATACTTCAACTGTGAGAGATAGAATCTAAAAATAAAAACCAGAAAAACACATTTTTTGATTTTTAAATAATTAAATTACATTTCACTGTAAAAATATGTATTTAATCATCAACTAACCAGCAAGAATTCTGGCTCTCACAGACCTGTTAGTTTTTCTTTAAGAAGCCCTGCTACTCTGCACTTATTACTTGTATTAATTGCACCTGTTTGAACTAGTTGCCTACATAAAAGACAACTGTCCATACTGAATCAATCACACTTCAACTTCTCCAACATGGCCAAAACCAAAAAGCTGTTTAATGACCCCAGTGACAAAATTGTGGACCTGCATAAGCAGCTTGGTGAGAAGACGACAACTGTTGGCGCAATTATTAGAAAATGGAAGAAACACAAGATGACTGTCAATCTTCCACGGTTTGGGGCTTCATGCAAGATCTTGAGTCATGGGGTAAGTATGACTCTGATAAAGTTCATGAATCAGCCCAGGACTACACAGGAGGACCTGATCAATGACCTGAAGAAAGCTGGGACCACAGTCTCAAACATTACCATTGGTAACACACTACGCCGTCATTGATTAAAATCCTGCAGGGCACACACATTTCCCCTACTCACGCCAACAAATGTTCAGGCCCATTTCAAGTTCATTTATGACCATCTGGATGATACAGAGGAGACATGGGAGAAGGTTATGTGGTCAGATGAGACCAAAATATAACTTTTTGTGGTAGGGAAACATCATACTTTGGGGGTGCTTTTATACAAAAGGGACATAACAACTGCAATGTATTGAAGGGAGGATAGATGGGGTCATTTATCGTAAGATTTTGAACAACAACCTCCTTTCATCAGTAAGAGCATTGAATATGGGTCACAGCTGGGTCTTTCAGTATGACAATGACCCAAAACACACAACCAGGGCTAGAGATGAGCGACTTTGCCTTTTTTCGGGTCGAGTCGGGTTTCATGAAACCTGACTTTCTCAAAAGTCGGGTCGAACGAAATCGGCCGATTATCGTGAAAAGTCGAAGGCCGACTGAAACACGAAACCCAATGCAAGTCAATGGGGGAAGAAAAGTCGGCAGTGAGTGGAGGACAGGAAACACACCTACAGTGCCCATTTTAATGCCAAAAGCATCAATTCTTATTACTTAAGCTTGTCAACCTTAATTTATTTTATAATAATAGTTAGGCATTGAAAACTGGGGGTTATTTGGCTAAAGTTATGGGGGGGGTAGGGCTGGCTCCAGATTTTCGTGGGCCCAGGGCCAAAGAGTGTCAATGGACTCCTTTAACACATGCCACAATTCATGATCCTCTGATACGGCAGAGAAATAGCGGTATAGTACAATGAAAAATACTTCACTTCTTACATCTCATGACTGATATCCATTTTAAATTATCCAATAGCTCCAAAAATGGACAGTATATTACTCCATACAGTATTATGGCCACCGCATAGTGCGCTGTACAGAGCAATGAGGCCCATATATTTCTCCATACAGAATCATTGGTCCCATATAATGTTTGAAACAGTATATGATGAGCTCCACATAATGCTACAGTATATGTTGGTCCCCATGGATGAAGCTCCACTGTGTTATGGGCCCAAATAATGCTCCATATATAATGGGCCCCATTTCTAATGCTCCAGTGTATAATGGGCCCTGTAAATGCTGCTCCAGTGTCTGATGTCCACCTTTGGAATGCTCCAGTGTATGGTGGGCCTCATATATCATTCTCCAGAGTATAGTGCTCCCCAAAAATAGCTGTCCCAATATTGAAAACAATTAAATAAGTCTCCTCGCTAGGGAATCCCTGTACTAGTCTGGACTAGTCTGGACTCCTTGTCATCCCCATCTTCCATCTCACTGCACTTGGACTGTTTAGGCAGAGGGTGTACAGACGTGATGTCATCGCGCTCTCTGACCAGAATGCCACTGTCGGGAAACGCGGAAGACGTCACGGCGGTGGAGCAGGGAGAGGTAAGTATTTCCACTTTGCAAGTGCTGTGATCCTGAGCAAGCAGGGGGGCCCACTTGTTGGCAACGGCACTGGCACAGGGCCCCTCATAGTACGCCAGTGTGTCTGACGGCGGGTGTGCACCTCCACCGTCAGGGACACTTGATTGTACTATGAGGGACCTTGTGCCAGTGCCGTTGCCAAACAGTGTGCTCACCCACATGTCCAGGGCAACGGCACTCGCACGGGTGCGTGCGCCAGGTGGTGACCCAGGCCCTGTCCGGGGAGGCAGCCCAGTTAGGGAGGTGGAAAAATTGGCATACGTTGATGTTGGACATTCAGCAGCTGCAAATGAAGTAATTGGAGAAGTCCGCGGAAGAGTAGGACAAAAGCAAGCCATTTTTCTGGCAACCTACCTGTCAGCAGGGGAGGGTGGGACAAAATCCTTGGAAACCCATGCATGGTTCATTTTAATGAAGGTTAGATCATCAACATTTTGGGTCGACAGACGGGTCCATTTTTCTGTCAGGATTGATCCAGCAGCACTGAAGACTCTTTCAGATAACACACTAGCAGCAGGGCAAGCGAGCTCCTGTAAGGCATATTGTGCCAATTCAGGCCAGGTGTCAAGTTTACTGGCCCAATAGTCAAAGGGGAATGACCGGTGAGGGAGAACATCGATATGGGAGGAGAAGTAGTTTGTTAACATAGTTGACAACTGCTGTCTCCTGTCACTTTCAATCGATGCAGTATTACCAGTCGTGTGAGCGGTACTTGAAAAATCAGTCCACAACATGGTCATGAAACCCCTGTGTCCAACGCCACATCGACTGTGTGCACCACAAACACCTCTTTCATGTTGCCCCCTACGGCTTGTTGGAAAAACATCACCACTGCTGTGTGCTGGGAATGCCTCAAACAAACGGTTTACCAGAGTTGCTTGTTTGTTAGCCAATATTAGCTCTAGGTTCTCCTGTGGCATGATGTTTTGGAATTTGCCTTTATAGCGTGGATCCAGGATGCTGGCCAACCTGAAGTCGTCATCGTTCATCAATTTGGCAATGCGGGGGTCCCTTTTTAGGATCTGCAAGGCATAATCAGACATGTGGGCCAATGTTCCAGGTATCAATGATGCACTGCAAGTGCTGGGTGGAGGAGCACTTTCTGGCAAATCCACATCCCTCCAGTCATGCACAAACCCTGTACCTGACCTTGCCATGCCAACATTTTTCCTTGCCCCCTGAGAAGCATCCTTCTCCCCAAAATAATCATTCCCATCATCCTCCTCCTCCTCTTCCTCTTCTTCCTCCACCTCGTCCACGAGACTTCCCTTAGCAGACAATGGCTGACTGTCATCAAGGCTTCCCTCCTCCTCTTCATCCTCGGCTGCAGACGCCTGCTGCTTAATGTGCGTCAAAGTTTGCATGAGCAGACGCATAAGTGGGATGCTCATGCTTATGATGGCGTCGTCTGCGCTTACCAGCCATGTGCATTCCTCAAAACACTGAAGGACTTTACAGAGGTCTTTCAGCTTCGAACACTGCACACCAGACAACCCCATGTCTGCCTGAAAACTGCCTGCCCGTGTATCCTCCCTCAAATGAATTACAGCCTGCCTCTGTTCGCACAGCCTCTGAACCATGTGCAGGGTGGAGTTCCACCTTGTTGCAATGTCGATAATTAGGCAGTGCTTGGGAAGGTGAAGCAATCGCTGCAGCTTCGGCATACGACTGGAGTGTACGGGCGACTGGCGGATGTGCAAGCACAGTCCTCGCACCTTATGGAGCAGGAGTGTTAATTCCAGATAATTAGTGAGGATGCACTGCACCACCAGGTTCAAGGTGTGAGCCAGGCAAGGTATGTGTCTGAGTTTTGAAAGGGCTATGGCTGCCACAAAATTCCAGCCGCTATCACTAACTATCTTGCCTGCCTCAAGATGTAGACTGCCCAGCCATGACTCAGTTTGTTGCTGCAAGTAGTCGTCCAGTACCTCCGCGGTGTGTCTGTTGTCTCCCAAACACATCCTTTTCCACACAGCCTGCTGACGCTTACCACTAGCTGTTCGATAGTGGGACACCTCGTGTTAAACACTGGCAGCTGCGGATGGAGTGCTCGTGCGACTGCGCTCTGCAGACGAGCTTTCGCTTCAGGAGGAGGAGGTGGAGGGTTGAACGCCTACAGCCAACTGTTTAATATACCGTGGGCTAGGCAGCACTGTCCCACTGCCGCTGTCCCCTGTGGACCCTGTATCCACAACATTAACCCAGTGCGCAGTGATGGACACGTAACGGCCCTGGCCATGCCTACTGGACCATGCATCTGTTGTGAGGTGCACCTTTCCACTCACTGATTGCTTGAGTGCATGGACAATGCGGTCTTTAACATGCACGTGGAGGACTGGGATGGCTTTTCGCGAAAAGAAGTGCCGACTGGGTAGGTCATAGCGTGGTACTGCGTAGGCCATGAGCTCGCGGAAAGCTTTGCTTTCAACCAACCGGTAGGGCATCATCTCTATCGAGATTAGTTTGGTAATGTGGGCGTTCAAAGCCAGTGTACGCGGATGAGAGGATGAGTACTTTCTTGTCCTACTCAGAGACTCTGGTAGGGTGAGCAGGACTTGAGAGCCGCATATGGTGGAACTAGCGGTGGACATGGTGGACATAGAGAGGGTTGGTGATGGTGTTGGTGGTGTTGCTGATGACCTAGATTCAGTCTTTCATAGCAATAACATTGTGATTCCATGACTGCTTTGCCCTTGCGACGACACCTCGACATTTGCTGCTGGTGGTGTGCTAACCGGTGGACTTACAGTGGGGGAAGCGATGTAGCGTTGCTGACTACCTTCATTCGGAGCAGGTGCACATGTGGTACATGAGGTTTGGTAGTCCGTCCACGCTTGCAAGTGCATGGTGGTTAAATGTCTAAGCATGCAACTGGTATTCAAATTTCTCAGATTTTTCCCTCGGCTAAAGGTCTTTGCGCACTTCTTACAGATAACTTTTGCCTGATCATTAGGATTTTGTTCAAAAAAAGTGCCACACTGCACTCTTCCTACTATGGAAGACATTTTGAGACCTTGCATGCTGTGCTAATTTGACCGTCTGGCCAAGCTGTCCTGCAACTCTTTTGGTTTTTGTAACACGTTTTTGGACTGCTACGGTCCTGCCAGATAACAGCTGTTGCGATGTCGTTGCCTGCTGCGGATCCTCCTCCTCCTCTTCTGAGCTATTGGCAGCGGCACCCTCTTCCCCCAATGGATGCCAATCTGGGTCAACAACTGGGTCATTCATCACCTCCTCTTCAATTTCATGTGCACCTTCCTCTGTGACACCGTGTAAGGTGGTATAGCATACGGGAAGGGGCACCTGAGTTTCATCAGGGTCTGATTCTGCCTCAGTACACTGCGAGGACAATGTAGTGCTCTGAGTGAATGTACCAGCAGAAAAATCTAGCAGTGGCTGTGCATCAGTGCACTCCATGTCAGATTCATCTTGGACTGGGGAATTCACGATTTGACTTGCTAACCCAGGCATGGTATGTGAAAACAGCTCCATGGAGTAATCGGTGGTGTGGCCTGCCACATCATTCGCTTTTGGTAGGGGTGAAGGTCACAAGGAAAGGTGTTGTTCCTGACCAGGAGCCTCCAATGATGACTCAGTGCTTTTATTTTTTGAAACTTCAGAAGAGGAGGAGAGAGATCTGGAGGCTATGTCAGCAATGTAAGCCAAAACTTGCTCCTGAAGCTCCGGCTTTAAAAGTGGTTTACATACTCCGAGAAAAGAGAGCCTTCGAGGCCTTGTGGAGCCAGACGATGACGCAGGCTCAACACCTCTTGCCTTAGGTGCTATTGTGCTTTTGCCACTACCAACATATGCAACACCACCACCACCACCATCGGGAACAGCTGGCAACCTCTGCCCACTTCCATGTGGTCTTCCACCATACTTGCTCATTTTTGTGAAAATGTACCCAAAATAGCACCAGCTGGGGCGTGGCTATGTAGCGAGCAGGAGAGGACGCTGCTGTTAGAGCTCCTCAAAATCCTGGACTAATCCTGGCATCTGGACCCCTTTCTGAGTGACCTACTGTCGGTGATCTAGACCCCCTGGAAGTGGGGACCCCCCGGTACCCTGTGGGAGGACTTGAGGTGGTTTCTACGGGCGGGGCGGCTGAGGAGACCGAAGCGGGCGGCTGATCCTGCTCCTCCACGAGGCGGCTATCTTGGGCACGCAGCTCTGCTGCAGCACTGACCCACACCGCTGCACCGTGGGCAGTGAAGACACCGGCAGACCGATAGAGGGGACACGCGGTGAGTGCCTTGAAAAATTGGGCCCTGCGTGTTTCCCCCTCCGTTAACCCCTCACTGCGCCAGCTGGTGCCATTACCGAGGGAGGCTTTGAGCACCCTCCCCCCACTCCTGCTGTCTCTGTGGGGCTTCCTCTCCCTCCCCTGGCTGCAAGAGACTTTCCTGCACAGTGCTTACAATTATATGTGGCCTCCTATCTGCGGTCTGTGTTGGAACTATAAATATCTATTAATAACCCTGCTGTGATTGCCCTCTCCCTCCCCAGGCCGCAAGAGACTCTCCAGCATAGTGCTCACAATTGTGTGTGGCCTCCATTTCTGGTGGGTGACACCTAGACCACGCATTTTAGTCGCTCCATTTGACCGTGCTGCAGATAACCATGAGCCGACTAAAAGGGGCAGGAGTGGCAGCGGAGAAATTGAAGGAGTTTGCTAGACCGGACCCCGCTGAAAGTGCACTACATAATAGGAGCACTTCCTCTCAGGCTCAGCGCAAAAATCACCCTTCTGGGTGTGAGGAGGAAGTGGAACAGGAGGAACTGACCCTTAAACAAGCATCTGAGCAATTGATGCAAGCTATCTCCTTAACCAGGACATCCCTGACGGAGAAAATTGAGGATGTTTATACAGAGGTGGGGAGACTTCGTCAGGACATGCAGGCCATGAAGGGACACATTATGGAGGTGGAGACAAGGGTGTCTAGGGTAGAGGATACCATTACACCCATGGAGGCTTAGTTAGCAAAGGTGGCGGACTCCATGAATGCTTGGAAGCAGAAGGCGGATGACCTGGAAAACAGAATGCGCCAGAATAATATCCGTATTGTTGGTCTGCCTGAGCGCTCGGAAGGTCAGCATCCTGAGCAGTTTTTGGAGGATTGGCTTAAGACCTCTCTGGGGGATGAATTCTCCTCAATGTTCGCTGTTGAAAGTGCTCACAGGGTCCCTATAAGATCACTGCCTCCGGGAGCCCCACCTCGACCTTTCCTGGCACACTTGCTCAATTTTAAAGACAGATATACCATTCTACGTCTTGCACGACTGAAAAGCCCTATTAAGTTCGACAATGCTGTCGTTTCCATCTTTCCGGATTTCTCCATGGAACTGCAGAAACAGCGGGCACAATTCACCGAGGTCAAGAAACGACTCAGGGACAGGAACATTGTATTCTCGATGATGTATCCAGCTCGACTTCGAGTTATTCATGAACGTTCCTTCGTATTTTTTACAGATCCAACGGAGGTGACTGAGTGGCTGCGGTCCCACAGGGGATCCCCTGCGAAAGAATCCTAATGTGGTGGCCGTCACTTTAGATCCTCTCAATTAATGGTCTAATTGGAGCTCTCTCGGCGAGTTCTCAGATACCAGCTATACCGGACGCTGTATTTAGTGATGGTATCCCCTTGTTTATTTTTTGATAGGGGCGTAAGACTGTATGCCTCTGTTACTAGGTTCCTGTTTTGCTTTTGCTTTTTCAAAAGTTTTAATTTTTATAGTTGTTTAGATGTAGGCCCCAGCCGACGCCAAATTCTGTTATCTGTGTGGGGTCTCTGCACCTGGATCAGGCACCTCTATACACCATGTTCAGATAGGGAGGAATGGGTTCTGAGCTGATTTGTATGACCTGGAATGTGAGAGGCATAAAAACCCCTCGGAAAAAAATTAATGTGTTCTCACAAGTTAGACATTACCGTCCTCACATTGTGGCCCTGGTAGAGACGCACCTGACTAGAGATACGGTTTGGTGGGTACAGAAACCGTGGGTGCAATGGTTTATACATGCTTTTCACACCAGCTACTCAAGGGGAGTTTCACTGTTAATTCATAAGGATGTTCGGTGGGAGGCCAGGGAGGCCTGGAAGGACCCAAAGGGACGATTTGTGTTCGTGCATGCGCTGATTAACTCTCAGAAATATGTCATTCTTTGTATTTATAATTCCCCTCCGTCCAATATGTCAATTATTCAAAAGGCCCTGAGCTTTGCTTTAAATTACCTGGACGCACATGTCATCTGTATGGGAGATTTTAATTTGGTCATGAATAGCCATCTTGATAAATTGAGACTGGGTGATGGAGTACAGGGTGGGGTCTCCCCCCAGGCCACATCCCAACTGTCACAATTCATGGTGGGTAGTGGGTGGCTGGATCTATGGAGAGTGCGCCATCCAGAGACGAGGGAGTACACTTGCCATTTCTCCACTAAACGCTCTCTGTCTCGCATAGATTACATTTTCGGGTCCAGTAGTCTGGCAGCATGGGTGGATGATGTCAAACATGGAAGCAGGGGGATTTCGGATCATAGTCCAGTTATTCGAAAGCTTAAATTTGGGCCATTGACTAATAGGATGGCATGGAGGCTGAACCCTTTTTGGCTGAAGTTGATAACATCCCCTGATAGAACGATAGATCAGTTACGTTGCTTCGTCTCGTCCCACCCCGAACCCCGAAATATTAATGTATTTTGGGATGCTCTTAAAGCCTATTTACGGGGTTGTCTATCCTCTACGATTTCTCACATTAAGTGGGTGACATCGGAGGAGGATGGCGAGATGGAGCGACGTCTGAAAGACTCGGAGGCAGCCTATATATCGGATCAAACTAACAGTAATAGGATAGAATGGCTGGCCGCTCAAAGGTTATATGCTCAATACACTGAGACCAAGACGAAACGTACCGTAAATTATTTTTTGCCCGGCAGTCTTATTTTGAAATGGGGAATCAGGCAAGTAAATTTCTGGCCTACTTAGTGCGGCAGCATAATGCAACCAACACAATTCTACAGATTCGTGATTCAGGTGGTACTTTGGTTTCCTCAACTGAGGAGATATTAGAGTGCTTTTCTGACTATTATGGTTCATTGTACAATTCTAAGACTGGTGTGGACAGCTCGGGGTGTCTAAATTATTTGTCAGATATTGAGTTTCCCACGCTAAGTCCTTCCCAGCAGGCCTTTATGGATGCTGAGTTTACTCTGGAGGAGGTAGAGGACACCATAAAAGACATGGCCTCTGGGAAGGCCCCTGGGCCGGATGGATATCCTGTGGAATTATATAGGAAATATCAGGATATACTGGCACCCCTTTTGTTGACAGTGTTTCGTGGGATCTGGGAGGGGGGATGCATGCCGGAGTCCTTTTATGAGGCCAATATAATAGTTTTTGAAAAAGAGTGGAAGGACCCTTTAGATTGTGGATCTTACAGGCCTATATCACTAGTAAATGTGGATTATAAAATTTTTACAAAAATTTTGGCCAAAAGAGTAAATTCAGTTATATTAGATCTTGTACACCCCGATCAAACGGGTTTTATGCCGGGGAAGCGGACCTCCATAATTATCAGACGAGTCCAGTCAGTGGTTCAATATAGCTCTCTGGTACCAGATAATGAATGGGCACTGGCATCGCTAGATGCGGCTAAGGCCTTTGACTTGCTTGAATGGCCTTTTCTCTGTGCATGTTTGCAGAGGTATGGATTTGGCGATAGATTCCAAGAATGGGTTAATGTTTTATACATGAAGCCCAAAGCCCGGGTCATCGTAAATAACTCCATATCTGAATCATTCTCACTGTATAGGGGAACTCGTCAGGGGTGTCCCCTTTCCCCGGCCCTTTTTGCTCTTGCTATTGAGGCGCTGGCAATTCGTATAAGATCTTCCCCTAATATTGTTGGTATAGAAATAGCAGGTCGGATGAATACCATAGGCCTATACGCTGATGATATGGTGATATTTATGGACAAGGCGGAGGAGACCCTGACAAGAGTGATCACTACCATAAATAAATTCAGTACATATTCTGGCCTATACATAAACTGGGAGAAATCTGGTTTGATGCCTCTCTCCCATGCTCCAATGCCACGACTGGAGATTCTCTCCCTACTGCCCATTGTAACCAATTTTAAATATTTGGGTGTTCATGTCTCTCAAGGTAGTAAATTTGATCTGCAACTCAATATACTGTACAACCATTATTGGAGACGGTCAAAGGTAAATTCGTGATTTGAGGTAAACTTCCACTATCTGTAGCCGGATGTATTAATCTAATTAAAATGATATTACTCCCCAAGCTTAGCTACTTTCTTCAACATAGTGCGGTGGTGGTGCCCAAATCCTTTTTTGCTAATCTGAATTCCCAAACCACATCCTTTATTTGGGGGAAAGCCAGGCCTAAACTTAGACTAGCCACTCTGCAGAGGCCCAAGAGGGGAGGAGGGGCAGTGTTACCTTATTTCTTTTTAGATTATTTAGCTGGACAGGCTAAGGCCATAAGTACATGGATGCCTGGAGGTCATCTCCCGAATTCTGAGAGTCATCTACTTCATGCTACAGGAATTAGTTGCCCACTGGGTTTTTTGGAAATGAAGAAAATAAATGTCCCGAAACTGCTACCTCTGCTTCGTCTGGCACGATCGATATGGAGACAGATTAGGGGGGTGGTTAGATTTGGGGATATTATAGCTGAAATGCCCCTATGGAATAATAACTACCTCCCGGTACTACTGGAGCATCCATCCGCTGAGGTCTTGGTTCAGTATGGTGTCTCTACGGTAGGTGATCTATATGATCATGGAACATTGGTATCCTTTGAGCAATTACAAGTTAATCGTAGTGTCCCGAGATCCCAGTTTTTCCATTATTTACAGTTAAGATCAGCTTTCCAGTCGCTCATGAGATGTACGGGTATAGATAATGCCATTTCGTCTCTACCCCTGATAGGGATTCTCAAATCACAGGGCCCTCAGGGTCTCATCTCATAGAATCATAGAATCATAGAATCATAGAATCGTAGAGTTGGAAGGGACCTCCTGGGCCATCTGGTCCAACCCCCTGCTCAAAGCAGGATTCGCTAAATCATCCCAGTCAGATGTCTGTCCAGCCTCTGTTTGAAGACTTCCATTGAAGGAGAACTCACCACTTCTCGTGGCAGCCTGTTCCACTCATTGATCACTCTAACTGTCAAAAAGTTTTTTCTAATATCTAATCTGTGTCTCCTTCCATTCAGTTTCATCCCATTGCTTCTAGTCTTTCCTTGTGCAAATGAGAATAAAGTTGATCCTTCTACAATGTGACAGCCCTTTAGATATTTGTAGACAGCAATTAAGTCTCCTCTCAGTCTTCTCTTTTGCAAACTAAACATTCCCAAATCCTGCAACCTTTCCTCATAAGACAGGGTTTGCAGACCGGTCACCATTCTGGTCGCTCTTTTCTGAACTTGCTCCAGTTTGTTGATGTCTTTTTTAAAATGTGGTGCCCAAAACTGGACACAATATTCCAGATGAGGTCTGACCAAAGAGGAGTAGAGGGAAATAATGACTTCACGTGATCTAGACTGTATGCTTCTGTTAATACATCCTAGAACTGCATTTGCCTTTTTTGCTGCTGCATCACACTGTTGACTCATATTCAGTCTGTGATCTATTAGTATACCCAAGTCTTTTTCACATGTGCTGTCACTTAGCCCTATTCCTCCCATTCTATATATGCTTTTTTCATTTTTATTGCCCAGATGTAGTACTTTGCATTTCTCCCTGTTAAAAACCATTCTGTTAGTTACTGCCCACTTCTCCAGTTTATTTAAATCTTTTTGAATCCTCTCTCTCTCTTCTCTAGTATTAGCTATCCCTCCTAGCTTTGTGTCATCAGCAAATTTAATCAGTTTACCCTCAATTCCTTCATCTAAATCGTTGATAAAGATGTTGAACAATACAGGGCCCAGGACAGAGCCCTGTGGTACCCCACTTGAGACATTCTTCCAACTGGATGTGCAGCCATTTACGACCACTCTTTGGGTCCGATCACTAAGCCAGCTATGAATCCACCTAACAGTTGCCTTGTCCATTCCATACTTAGTCATTTTTTCAATAAGGATTGTATGAGAGACTTTGTCAAATGCTTTGCTGAAGTCAAGATATACTATATCTACAGCATTTCCTTGATCCACCCAATCAGTGATACCGTCATAGAAGGAAATTAAGTTAGTCTGACATGACTTATTAGTTACAAATCCATGCTGACTCTGTTTGATCACTTCATTCTTATCCAGGTATTGACTTACATGTTGTTTAATAATTTGTTCAAAGATCTTTCCTGGTATAGAAGTCAGACTCACCGGCCTATAGTTGCCTGGGTCCACCTTCTTCCCCTTTTTGAAGATAGGAACAACATTTGCTCTTCTCCAGTCTTCTGGCACTTCTCCTGTTCTCCAAGAATTTTCAAAGATTATGGAGAGTGGTTCAGAAATTTCTTCTGCTATCTCCTTCAGTACTCTGGGGTGTAATTCATCTGGACCTGGAGACTTGAATTCATTTAGATTAGCTAAGTGTTTCCTCACTATCTTTCTGTTTATAGATATCCTGGATTCTTCTATTCCCTTAATAGGACAGTGAATAACAGTTGGTGTTACATTTCCTTTCTGAGAGAAAACAGATGCAAAATAGGAATTTAAAAGTTCAGCCTTCTCAACATCCTGTCTTACCATTTCATCATTTTCATCCTGTAAAAATCCTATAGCATCTTTGACTTTTCTTTTACTTTTGACATATCCCCAAAATCCTTTATTATTGCTTTTGACATCTCTTGCAAGCCTCAATTCATTTTCAGCTTTAGCTAATCTGATTTGTGCCCTGCAGATTCTGCAGACAGCATTATATTCTTCTTTAGATATGCCTCCCTCTTTCCATTTTATAAACATTTTTTTCTTCCTTTTTAGCATGTGCTTAAGTTCTGTGTTCACCCATCCTGGTTTCCTTAAATGCTTCCTATTCTTCCCTCTTTTCGGAATTGTTAACAACTGTGCTTTGAGAATTTCATTTTTCAAGATTTCCCATCCTTCCTGGACATTTTTGTCTTTAAGGATATCCAGCCATTGGATCCCTCCAATTATCTTTCTGAATCCCTTAAAATCTGCCTTTCTGAAATCTAACCTTGACGTCTGAGTCTTCACAGGTCTTCCGCCTCTAGTTATCCAAAATTCTAAAATAGCATGGTCGCTACCTCCTAGGGTTCCAGCCACTTTTACCTCCTCAACCATTTCCTCCCTGTTTATAAGGATTAGATCCAAGGTAGCAGTTCCCCTTGTTTTCTCCCCTACCTTTTGGAAGATAAAGTTGTCAGCAAGAGAGGATAAGAATTTCCTTGACCTGTTAGTTTTGCCTGAGAGAGATTCCCAACAAATGTCTGGATAGTTGAAATCTCCCATGACAACTATGTCATATTTTTTGGAGAACTTGGCCATTTGATGCATAAAGAGTTCATCTATATCTTCAGCTTGCACAGGCGGCCTGTAGTAAATGCCTACAATGTTGTCCTTTCCATTGTTCTGTCCTTGTATTCTTACCCAAACAGTTTCCACAGAACTCCCAGTCTCTGAAGCTTCAATCTCTGTGCAGATATACGCTTTTCTAACATACAATGCAACACCCCCTCCTCGTTTATCAAGTCTGTTTCTTGCAAATAAGTTGTATCCTTCTAGTCTTGTATTCCAACCATGTGTATCGTCCCACCAAGTTTCAGTGATTCCAATGACATCATATTTCTTTTCCTGTGTTAGTAGTTCCAATTCTCCTTGTTTGTTGCCCATGCTTTGTGCATTAGTATAGAAACATTTTAGTTTGTGATTGGTTTCTCTTTCTCCAATATTTTTATTAATTAGATTCTTTCGTCTTTGTTCTTCCTTTCCACTTCTATTAGCAGAGTTCTCAATAGAATTTGTCAGGTGTATGGCTTTTTCTGGTCTTTTGCTTCCCTTCCCATGTTGTTCTAGTTTAAAGCTCTCCTTACAAGTGTAGCAAGGCGACTTCCAAATACATGCTTTCCAGTCTTCGTAAGGTGCACCCCATCTCTAGCAAGTAGTCCATCGTATAAGTAGTTCACTCCGTGATCCAGAAATCCAAATCGTTGCTGACGGCACCATCGACGTAGCCAGTTGTTCACCTGCAGAATCTTATTCCACCTCATTGTTCCATGGCCATCCACTGGGAGGATGGAAGAGAAGACCACCTGCGCTCCCAGTTCTTTCACTTTCTTGCCTAAGTCTTCAAAGTCTCTGCAGATGGTTTCCAGGTCGTTTCTTGCGGTGTCATTTGTCCCCACATGAAGTAGCAGGAATGGGTAGTCATCTGTAGGTCTGAAGAGTCCTGATATCCTGTCAGACACATCTTTAATTTTTGCACCTGGAAGACAGCACATTTCTCTTGAAGTTATATCCGGTCTGCAGATAGCGGCCTCTGTTCCTCTCAACAGGGAATCCCCCATGACCACCACTCTCCGTTTCTTCTTCACAACATTTTTCTTTCTCCATCCAGGAGGACTCTGAAGGCGTACAAGGTTGCTGTTTGTTGGCAAAGTCTTATCCTGATGTATTTCTTCATCATTTTCCTGCGTGAGAGCCTGGTACTGGTTCCTGAGCAGTATGGGTGCTGACTGCCTCCTGATCCTCCTGCTTCTCTGGGTCACATGTCTCCATTCCTCTGTTTCTTCAGGTGCACTTCGAATTTCTTCTCTTTCTGTAACATGAAGAGATAATTCTGCTCTGTCCAAGAACTCTTCACCTTCCTTAATGATCTTCAACGTAGCCAACCTCTCTTCGAGATTTTGCAACTTTTCCTCCAACAGGGACACAAGCTTGCATTTGTGGCATGTGAAGTTTGGCTTTTCCACTGGTAAGTCTGTGAACATGTAGCAAGAAATGCAGCTCACCAAATGGCTCCTGGCCTCTTCCATCTTGAGATTTCTTAAAAACGATGAAAGATGAGCCAAAATTCGCGCGCCAATCGGCGCGCGGTTTTTCCGATTTCCTCTTTTCAGCTGCAACGGCCAAAACCCAGTGATCGTAGAGCTCGCGGAGACTCTTCACTTATCCCAGAAGGCACTGGGAATATGCAAATGATCTCCTCAAGACTCTTCCCCTGGTTTTCCGATTTCCTCTTTTCAGCTGCAACGGCCAAAACCCAGTGATCGTAGAGCTCGCGGAGACTCTTCACTTATCCCAGAAGGCACTGGGAATATGCAAATGATCTCCTCAAGACTCTTCCCCTGGTTTTCCGATTTCCTCTTTTCAGCTGCAACGGCCAAAACCCAGTGATCGTAGAGCTCGCGGAGACTCTTCACTTATCCCAGAAGGCACTGGGAATATGCAAATGATCTCCTCAAGACTCTTCCCCTGGTTTTCCGATTTCCTCTTTTCAGCTGCAACGGCCAAAACCCAGTGATCGTAGAGCTCGCGGAGACTCTTCACTTATCCCAGAAGGCACTGGGAATATGCAAATGATCTCCTCAAGACTCTTCCCCTGGTTTTCCGATTTCCTCTTTTCAGCTGCAACGGCCAAAACCCAGTGATCGTAGAGCTCGCGGAGACTCTTCACTTATCCCAGAAGGCACTGGGAATATGCAAATGATCTCCTCAAGACTCTTCCCCTGGTTTTCCGATTTCCTCTTTTCAGCTGCAACGGCCAAAACCCAGTGATCGTAGAGCTCGCGGAGACTCTTCACTTATCCCAGAAGGCACTGGGAATATGCAAATGATCTCCTCAAGACTCTTCCCCTGGTTTTCCGATTTCCTCTTTTCAGCTGCAACGGCCAAAACCCAGTGATCGTAGAGCTCGCGGAGACTCTTCACTTATCCCAGAAGGCACTGGGAATATGCAAATGATCTCCTCAAGACTCTTCCTCCTCTCTATATACATATTTGTTGTCAGTGGGGACAGAATGTACCCTAGATTCAGTTAAGAAGAAATGGGAGAGGCTCATCCCAGATACACAGGGTAAAGAATGGGAAGAAATCCTGGAGTCACCAATCTGGGTATCTCCGTCTGCCAACAATAGGATGATACAATTGTATATTATTAATCAATCATATTTGACTCCAATTCGACTCTTTAAGATGGGCCGATACCCATCATCGGAATGTTTGAGATGTCATTCAATAGATGCAGACTTTATCCTTATAATCTGGTGCTGTCCTGTTGTTGCGCAATACTGGAGGGGGGTGACGTCATTATTAACATCCTTGGTACAATCCGCTGTTCCCCTTGAACCACTGACCTGTCTGTTTGGAGTGTGGGTTGAGGAAGTATGGGGTCATTATGCTGGGGTTTTTCTACGGGAGACTCTATTCATGGCACGGGAGATACCAGCATTAAGGTGGATGGGGAATTCGCCTCCTTCTCTTGGGTCCTGGATCACTCTGGTAAATTCGATTATCCCATATGAACGTACACTGTATCAGAATAGAGGGTGCCCGGGTAAATTCGAGAAGATTTGGGGAAGGTGGAACTCCTCTCGTCTCATTTTGCAGAGCGGAGATGTCGCACAGTAAACTGCTCATTGTATAGATGTAGGCTGCGGAATAGTTTAATGTTTTGGTAGATGTAGGTAGGGTTTAGAAGCTAGGCAGGTTTTATTACTGGTATAATACCATGACACAATACTACTGTGATTTAATTGATACTATGTTTGCTTTATTTACACACGGTTGGTGTACATGTTATGCTTCACGTTTTCATGTTATCTGAGCATATATATACTTTGTATCAAGCCTGGTACCTTGTACCAAATGTGTGTGTTATATAACTGCTTATGGTTAATAAACGAATTTAAAAAAAAATACCACCAGCTATATGGTACTGTAAAACAAGGTAGAAGGTGTATCTACTATTGGTGAGAATTTGAATCTCACTAGAGATTTGAGGACGCTGAACTATTGTCTCTGGCCCAGTAGAGATTACACCTCAATGTAACAGGCTGAAATTGGATGGTGTATGGCAAGGTGTAGGGTGTCTATAGGATTGGTGAGAATTTGAATCTCACTATAGATTTGAGGACGCTGAACTATTGTCTCAGGCCCAGTAGAGATTACACCTCAATGTAAGAGGCTGAAATTGGATGGTGAATGACAAGGTGGAGCGTGTCTATAGGATTGGTGGGAATTTGAATCTCACTAGAGATTTGAGGACACTGACAATGATGCTCTCAGTCCAAGTATGGACGCAGGCAGCCTAATAAGCAGGACTGCTGCAAACGAAAGGGTGAAAAAATGAACCCTTGGTAATAGAAAAGAGGACGAAAAGTATTTTTGCTTTTAAAAAAGCAGTTTGCACAGCAGTGTGCAAACAGCAATGCAGCTATCAGGGAGCCTGATAAGGCAGCCTAATAACCAACAGAGCTGATGCGCAAAAATATAGCCTCCCCTGTCACTGCACACAAAGTGTTGTGTTGTAAGTGGAAATCGCTAACAGCAGAAGCAGTTTTTTGGTTCTTCTTCCCTGCCTAATGTTCTCCCTTATTCAGAATCAGCAGCTTCAACCTCTCCTTAATGCTAATATCAGTAGAAGTAAGATGGCGGTCGGCGTGCACGCCCTTTTATAGCCCCTGTGATGCCACACAAAGCCAGGCAATCACTTGCATGCCCTTCTCAAAGATGGTGGTGACCGATGCCTATGTCATCGCACTGCCCACAGTGTGCGTCCTCCATCATTGGCTAAAAAAGGGCACTGGAAGCATCTTTTGAAACGCGACTTTGGCGCTCTGGTCGCCGACCTCGTGGCCAACCTCACGCTATGGTCGGTTTTCGTTTAAGCGAAAGTCGGTGACTTTTGAATATGGCCGACCTGTTTCGCTCAACTCTAGCCAGGGCAGCTAAGGAGTGTCTCCTTAAGAAGCACTTCAAGGTCTCTAGGCCTGAACCCAATAAAAAATCTTCGGAGGGAGCTGAAATTTAATGATCCCCAGCAACAGTCCTGAAACCTGGAAGACCTGGAGGAGATCTGTATGGTGGAGAGGGCCAAAATCCCTACTGCAGTGTGTGCAAACTTGATGAAGAGCTACAGGAAACCTCTGACTTCTGTAATTGCAAACAAAGGTTTCTGTACCAAATATTAAGTTCTGTTTTCTATTATATCCTATACTTATTTCATGCAATAAAATGCAAACTAATTATGTAAAAATCATACAATGATGTCCTGGATTTTTTTTCCAGATTCTGTCTCTCACAGTTGAAGTGAAGTATACCTACAATAAAAATTACAGACCTTTCCATTCTTTTTAGGTAGGAAAACTTGCAAATTGGCAGTGTACCAAATACTTATTTTTCCCACTATGTATATATATATATATATATATATATATATATAAAATATATATATATATATATATATATATATAGAGAGAGAAAGAGAGAGAGAGAGAAATCAGCATTCAGCAGTAGTTATAGCTTATATTATACAGTATATGTTATTAGTACATTTTGACTGGAAAAATAATATAATTTTCAAATTACAATTCTGCATTTTGTTGTTTAACAAAAAGTTTTCTGCAGTTACTATGTAACAAATTGATAGTTTGTATATTTATTATATTTTAGTATTGGTTTCAGAATACTGTCCCTTGAAATATATAATTTTATATACAATAATATTCTAAAGCATCCTTCTTTTCCTTTTTGTGGTCAAAGGTACCCTGCAATGGGACAAATTTATTTTGATAGGGGGACGATGCTTGCCATCTAGTGGGGAAACTCAAAACTCCATAATCTAAATTAAAGACAATTTTGACCACAAAGGAAATTAGGATTAATTAGCAAATGTGAATATTACATTGTATTTTGTAAAGATCTATTGTTATATAGCTCATTACATTTTTAAAGGAAAACTTTATAATCGTCTTTATGCAACTAAAGTGAAACAAAGCAACAAATTATACTGTATGCAATTTTATTCACAAAAAAATGCAACTTTTCACTCCTCTCACTTTTGTAAAATGGCAGTAAAAGAGACCAAATCAACAATAAATACAACAGAAACTAGTGAAACTTATAGAGTTCACAACAGACATATATTTTAATATTTATTGGGTTGATGGTTGTCATTGACTGCATATCTGATCTAAGAATAACACCGTGCTACCACAGCCAATTTTAATTTTTGCAATTTTGCTTTTCCCTCCCCTTTTTCTAAAAGCTATAAATTTATATGTTTCGGCAACATAATCATGATGGCTTTTTTTTGTGGGAAGAGTTATAATACTAAATGACAATGCTCATTTTACCATACAATGTACTTAACAACAAGATGAAAGGGAAAGAAATGGTGAAAAAAATACAATTTCGTAATTGGTTTTAGAGTTGTATTTTTATGGCATTCATTGTACAGTAAAATAACTGGAAGCATGATTATCCAGGTCAAGATGATTATGGAAATTCGAAACTTGCCTAGGTTTTTTTTAAGTAGTGGAAAAATAATTAGATATTTACAAAAAAAAAATTTCACTTTTTTTGCTGTTGTCCGAGACAGCGTAGCACCTTATTTTTCTATCAATAGACTTCTGAGAGTATTTGTTTTTGCACCTTGAGTTGAGTGCTTTATAAATGTTACACTGAGTCACTACTTACAAATAATCCATGAAACAGTGTAGTCAGGAGGTCCGGGGTCATATACCAGGAGTACTCAAAATATAGAGAGACAAGACAAAGACGTGGTCAAGTAATATTCTGAGGTCAAATGCCATAAGAGTACATTAAGAAGGGCGGATAAGAGAAATGGATAGTCAGAGGCCAAGTCTTGGGTCCAGTACCTCAGGTCACAGTACATCAAGAGCAAAAGGGATAGCACACATGAATAGTCAAGACAAATCCAAGGTATGTCAAAGAGATCAGAAAACCAAATGCAAAGCACACACTCACTGAGCAAAGCTAAAGTTGTCAATTGACTGCTCATAGCTAGCCAATTAAATAGCTAGTAAATTAGCAAGAATGGGAAACACCTGGAGGAAAGTCCGCAGGCTGGACCAGATTGGGCAGCAGGGCAGTCAATAAAAATGCTCACAGCCCAGCATGCCCCAGCCTCAGATTGGATGAATGGGCTGTCACCATCCATAAAGACAATCGAGAACACTCCAAATCCTATAGGGCGGCTGAGCTGTCACTCACAGCATCCTTTGGCCACAGGTGAGTGATGCAACCGTGACAGTACTCCAGGGCCACCGGAACCTCAGGCTTCTCAGGAAACCTAGAATGAAAGACCCTCCTTCATGGATCGGGCTAGAACCTAGAATCTGCAACTTTCTGCACCTCATACTTTAAACTGTCATCCACAGCAAATGGTTGAGGTGGGGATGAGGGAGACACTATTGAAGGGACAAACTCTTTCAACAGGGATCTATGGAAGATATTAAGAATGCAGAGAGATGGAGGAGACTTTAAGCTAAAGGTCACAAGACTGAGCACTTCCAGAGTTTCATAGGGACCAGTGAACTTTGGACCCAACTTCACCGATGATAACTTAGATTTAATGATTCTGGATGACTACCAAACCTTATACTCCCAGACTCTTCTGTCTCTCTGAGATTTGAAGTTACTTGGTGTTTTTCATGTAGCTCTTGAATCACTTGAATCAGGTTTGCTACGTGATCACCAAGCATATGAATGGGATCCTTGGTGGCGAAAAATAGTAAAAGGACAGCTGCATTGTGACACTGAGTTAGTACTCATGGATAAGCCATGAGACAGTAGTCAAGAGGTCTGAGGTCAGATACCAAGAGGGGTCGTAGTAGAGAGGGGCAATACAAAGGCATGGTCAAGTAACATTCCAGTGTCAAATGCCAGGAGTGTACATCAAGATAAGGTGAGAAGAGAAACAGATAGTCATAAGTCAAACCTGGGGTTAGGTACCTGTGGTCAGAGAGCCTGAAGTGCAAAAGGGATAACACACATGAATAGTCAAGATATATATCCAAGATCCAGCAACAAGATCGGGAAATTGGACACAGAGCAAAGCACACAGATCACTGAACAAAGCTACAGCTGGCAATGGTCTGTTCATAGCTAGCCAGCTAAATTGGTAGAAAATTAACAAGAATGGGATACACCTGGAGGAAAGCCTGCAGGCTAGGCCAGATTAAGCAGCAGGGCTGTCAATTAAAATGCTGAAAGTCCAGCAGCACCTGCCTCAGATTGAACAACTGGGCTGACATTCACCATTCTGCCAGTAGAGCAAACTCCAGATCCTATAGGGCAGGTGAGCTGTGATGAAACAGTGAAAATACAGTAGATACTAATTTGGGGTGCATACTTACATTTGATAGGGAGGTGTGATGATTAGAGAAAAGCTAATTTGTTCAGATTTGGTTCTGAATACGATCAGATTCGAATATTGTTTTTGCAATATTAGACGAACACGGCTGAACTTCATAAGAGTCAATGGGAGTAGAAATTACCGAATATGTTCGGAACCAAACGTAAGACATACATTCGGCACAAATAGTATTCAAATATGGTACTACTATGTCAAAATCAGATTCGGGGACAAAAATCCAAACAAATTCACTCATCTCTAGTGATGATCAAAAAGTCACAATTCTGATGTTTAGATTATTTTTTATTTGCCAAATTGGTTAATTAATTTTAGATTTTGATAGACTTCTTGTATGTGGCGTTACCAAATTTAAGGGAGCCAGTGCATTCGAGCAACGTCACCCACTCTATTTGAACAGTGCTTTCAGACACATTTAAATGGTTAAAAACAGTGATTTGAACTCAGTTCCAGCCACTGCTTTTACACTCAGATACCGATTATGTAACACAGCTGGATTCTACCATATATCAAGGGAGCTCAGCTCAAGAGCATCCGCAACGCACACTGACTCTAGCACTGAAGGACAAGTAAATAATTTTGCACTAAGAGGTTAAGGAGGTTGTGGTACTCGTATATGGTCATATTAGGTTTGCAAGCAGCCTCCTTGCTTTAATGCCCTATTCTTTTTTATCAAAAGGATAAGTCTGCATTGAAATTGCAACACCAAGAAAGACAAGCTGTAAGGTTATACAAATCGAGGAAGTAGCCACTGGTCAAATTTTCAAGAATCTAACTCCAACGTGTGACATATGGGAGGGGCATAAAAGGCAGGTTGAAAGCAAATAAACCGGAGACATAAAATCTCAAAAATCAAATCAAGTCAGATGATTGTGCAAAGTCTCCTGTTTGTTAATACGCTATTTATCACCACTTGTTGCAAACTGAGAAACAGAATACTTGAACTGAAAGATTTGGTTTACCACTCCTGTTGATTGCAATGTTGCATGTCCCAGTGGTTGGGAGACAATGATCAACTGGAATGACAGCAAGAGGTGTACAGAAGCAAATCTCTGAATGAACTCCTGGCATGAAAAGAATTCCTCTCAAGAATGGGTTCTGTACTTCAGCTGAAATTTCATGTTACTTACCACCTGCATGGGTTCCTCAGTTGACTCAGTAATGATCTCCCTTGACCCCAGACGTGTCTCCCTATGTCTTTGGCGAAGACGGCGATCAACCCATATCGCCAGAGACATGGTTGCCTCAAGTGAAACTGGAGTCTCATACAGAGCCAATGCATCGTTCACCCATACTGAAAGTCCCCTGCAGAACAGGCTACGGAGTGCAGAGTCATTCCACTGAGTATCCGTGGCCCACCTCCAAAACTCTGAGCAATACTCCTCCACCGACCAGTCTCCTTGCTGAAGTTGGCGCAGTGTGGACTCGGCTAAGGAGACGCAATTGGGGTCATCATAAATGAGGCCAAGAGTTCTCCAACATGGCTGACTAATCCCTGTTCTGCCAAAAGGAATAAACACCATTAAAATGAAAGAGAAGTGCTTCTTCTTAGTAACGGACTAGGAGCAATCAGTCGATGCGGTCTTCTGGTACTCCACACTATCACGGTAACCCTGTGACAAGTAAATTCATAAATGTTACCAGGGCAGCTTATGTGTCTGTAGGAGCATCCTTAAAGCATGTGTAAACAAGTAGTAGAACATTAAATCTTCTCTCAAGAAGGTTCTTGGAGCACAAACCATATTAGAAAAGCAGATCAGCTTAATAGATTCACTCATTAAGCCAACATCAATAAAAATATACAAGTTAAGGGTCACTGGTTAATTATAATTATTCAACCCATTATTACCAGTGTTAATGTCCAAAGAATAGAACAAATATACCTTGCTTCCTATACAACTAAAGATATCACATTGCCAAAAAAAAAACAACCCACTGCTAATATTGAAAGTATGTCTAAACATGTTTTCACTCCTCTACGTGGTGATGAATTTGCTTGTTTTGTTGTAAATGAGTCAACTCTTCTAAGCAGAACCATATTGCCACTGATTCATGCATTAAACTATTAAAACACGTAAAGCTCAGATAAGAGAATGTTTTTTAACAGCGCTTGACACATTTCCTCTGTTTTTACATCAAGGAAAATAGCTGGCTTTCTCATCGCTTTCTTGAGGGTAAAATGGAAAATCTTAGCTACCATACTTGTGGATTGTGTTTTGCTTCACTTTGAGATATTTGCTCTATTTCAGAATAAAAGTGTCAGACAAATATAAAGTTTTAACTTGATTTTTGAATGAACATGTGTAAATGTGAGAAACAGTAGGAAATTACTTTAGTTTCATATACCGGTAATTAAATTAGAGATATCATTTCATAGTAGTCCTAGAGTGGACAATTGTCTTCCTAATGTCTCTCCAGCATACCTGCTCAGTTGCATTCTTGAACTGTTTATACTTTTCCTTTATCATGTTTTATTGCTGTTCTAACTGTATGGCTGACTTTTTACGGATGGTTGCTCTTGTTATTTTGCTTTTATCATATTACATAAATATTACGTATTTGTCAATCATAAGAAAGAACTACAGGGATAATTAAAAAGTGTTTGTAAAAACAGAAGAACATGGCTGATTTGTCTTTCCTGTAACATCTGATTTTTCAGATATTGAAAGCACCACTTCAGCATTTTGCTTCTCAGCGCTGGAGTGGTGCTTCAAAACCAAGGTCATGGACCCTAGTGATGTACTTATCCGCCTCCATCCTCTTTACCTTTTATTGGCTCTGCTCCGGTCTCACAGAGCCATCTTGTGACCACAACTTCTGACTGACCGGAAGTCAGAAGTGACATCACAAGTTCTCAATGCAAGTCTATGAGAGCCTGAACAAAGCTCTCATAGACTTACAGTGAAAAGGGATCTTTGGCTCACTCCAGCATACACTTGAGTGATCTGGAAGGTCATAACCTACTGAAGACCTACTGGAACGGTACTGAGAGAAGGTGGAGATGGTAGCTGGTAATTTTGAGAGTAGGGGCAGGGACCTAAGATTAGAAGCATCACTCCAGCACTGCAATAAAAAAAATAAATACTGGTGAGTAGAGATGAGCGAATTTTTCGGATTTTGGTTCCGAATCTGATTTTGACATATTCGAACAATATTCGTGCCGAATGTATGTCTTATAATCCATTCCGAATATATTCGATAATTTCTATTCCCATTGACTCTAATGACGTTTGTCTATGTTCGATGAATATTGCAAAACCAATATTCGAATCACTCGTATTCAGAACCAAATCTGAACAAATTCGCTCATCTCTACTGGTGAGTGGTGATTGAAGCTAAGCCTGATTGTGAATGTGACTGACCTGCAGTATCAGAAAAAAGCTGTTAAACAAACTCTTTGAAAGGAAAATATCAGGTCTGAATTTCTTTTCAAAGTAATAAAAACAGAGAATACTAGAGAGGATAATAAGCATTCAGGGAGTGTGTCTGATACAAATAGAAATCATCAATGAAAGGAGAAAATGTCTACAATCGCTCTGTGCTACACTCCTTTCCAGTCAACAAGGCGGGGCTCAGCCTTTTTTTCTGCAGTCAAACCTGCTCTCTTGGCAGTAAAAAAGGATGCTTACAAAAAGCTGGATTTGCTGCGAGGTTTTTTTGCTGCATTTTTATTTTCTCTTGTGCATACTGATAAAGTTTATTGTCCCCCAAAAAAGCATGATACAACTTCCTTAAGGTTTTGCACCAAAAACACAACAAAACCTGATACCTGAATTTTTTGCTGGGTTTTTGCACTATGCATTGCTTTTAAGTGTGAAAAAATGCTGAAGAAACGCTAATAACATGCTGAAAGAAGTGGCATGCTGCAGCTTTTAAAAGTGATTCCCACTGATTCTGAGATTATTCTCTTGAGACATACTGTACTTCTTTGATATGACTTGCATTTGTTTGTGAAAAAAATGGAAATTTGGCAAATATTTTGTAAATTTAGCAATTTTCAAACTTTTAATATCATATCGCACAAAATAGTTAATAAATAACATTTCCCACATGTCAACTTTACATCAACACAATTTTTAAAACATAACTTTTTTTTGTTAGGAAGTTATAAGGGTTAAAAGTTGACTCATTTTTACAAGAAAATTTTGCTTAACCAATTTTTTAGGGACCCCATCACATTTAAAGTGACTTTGAGGGGCCTACATGACAGAAAATACCCAAAAGTAACATCATTCTACAAACTGCACCCCTCAAGGTGCTCAAAACCACATTCAAGAAGTTTATTAATCCTTCAACTTCTTCACAGGAATTAATGGAATGTTGAAGGAAAATACAAACATTTACTTTTCTAAAAAAAAAAATTTCCTTTAGACCTAATTTTATTTACTTTTGCAAGGGTAACAGGAGAAAATCGACAATATAATTTATTGTACAAATTCTCCTGAGCATGCAGATATCTCATATGTGGGGGAACTGTAGGGCTTGAAAGGGAAGGAGCGCCATTTCACTTTTTGAATGTAAAATTTGCTGGCATAATTAGCGTACACCATGCCAGGTTTGTAGGGCCCCTGATGTGAGTAGAGTAGAAACCTCCCATAAGTGAACCAATTTTGAAATCTAGACCCCTTAGGGAACTTATCTAGATATGTATTGAGCACCTTGAACCCACAGGTGCTTCACAGAAGTTTATAATGTAGAGCTGTGAAAATAAAAAAAAATCACATTTTTCCCAGATAAATCTTTTTTTTACTCCAAATTTTGGATTTTTATAAGGGAAACAAGAGAAATTGCTCAATACAATTTGTTGTGCAATTTCTCCTGAGTGTACAGATACCCAATATGTGGAGGAAAATAACTGTTTGTGTGCACGGCAGGGCTTGGAAGAAATGGAGCACCATTTGACTGTTTGAATGTAAAAATTTGCTGGAATAGTTAGCGGATGACATGTTGCGTTTGGAGAGCCCCTGATGAGCCTAAACAGTTGAAAGCCCCCCACAAATGACACCATTTTGGAAACTAGACCCCTTAGGGAACTTATCTAGATACTTATTGAGCACCTTGAACCCTCAGGTGCTTCACAGAAGTTTATAATGTTAAGCTGTGAAAATAAAAAACTCACATCTGTCCCGCAAAAATTTAGCTCCAAATTTTGTATTTTCACAAAGGTAATAGGAGAAAATGGACCCCAAGATTTGTTGTACAATTTCTCCTTAGTTCATTGATACACCATATGTGGTAAAAAAAACTACTTTTGAGGCAAAGTGCAAAGCTCATAAGGGAAGAAACGCCATATTACAGTGCAGATTTTGCTGCTCTTCTTTGAGGGTGCCATGTTACATTGGCACAGTCCCTGAGGTGACAACACAGCAGAACACCCCATAGGTGACCCCATTTTATAACCTAAAGAAGAGCAGTGAAGAAAAAACAATTTACATTTTTACCCTCAAGATTGTTTGTTAGCACCAAGTTTTACATTTGCATACTGGGAAATGGGTATAATTGGCACCAAAATTTGTCGCACAATTTTTGACTAATTTAAAAATACCACATGTATGGATGTACAGCACTGATTAGCCATACGGAGAGACTCGGGAGGGATGGAGCACTATTTGCCTTCTGGGGTGCAAATTTTCCTAGAATAGTTTGTGGATTCCATATAAAGAGCCCCTAAGTGCTACAAAAGCAGAATCCCCTCAAGTGACCACATTTTAGAAATTTTAACTCTTTGGGAATTTATCTATAGATGTAATGACGATTTTGACTCCATGGCTGTTTTCCAGAAGTAAGCAGCAGTGGATGTTGCTGAGTGAAAATTGCAAACTGCCGTAGTAGTGACTAGTATGCTACAGTGACCAGTACATTATGCCCCGCTCATGCTTCTGGAGACACGCACCTATAAATTAGATGGCCTCTCATCACTACAGAAATGCCAAACATGTGGGCACTAAATGTGGTTCACGCACACTGGGGCTCAGAAGGAAGGGGGGATTTGGATTTGGGAGCAGAGAATTTGCTGAATTTCCAGAGTGTAATCACCGGGGCATGTCGGGAAGGAGATAAAATTTCCATTTAAAAAATGCAGCCAAAATGTAATGTGTGAACATAGCCTTAGACTTTTACTATGCCTGTATCCTGAGTAGGATAACTTTGAAACATGTAAATAATTTTGAATGCAAAATTTGCGGGAATAACTAGCAGAGCCATGTCACATTTGGAGTGCCCCTGATGTGCCTAAACAGTGGAAACACCCCACAAGTGACACCATTTTGGAAACTAGACCCATCAGGGAACTTGTCTAGATATGTGGTCAGCATCTTGAAGCACCAGGTGTTTCACAGAAGTTTATAATGTTGAGGTGTGTGGGTGTAAACCACTGTTTGGGCATATGGCGGAGCTTGGAAGGGAAGCAGCGCCTTCTGGCTTTTTGGAATGCAAAATTGACAGGAATTGAGATTGGATGCCATGTCACATTGACACGTGACACCATTTTGGAAACTGGACCCCCCAAGCAACTTATCTAGATGTGTGGTGAGCACTTTGAAACCCCAAGTGCTTAACAGAAGATTATAACGTAGTGTTGTGAAAATAAAAAAAATCATTTTTTTCAGCAAAAATAATCTTTTTTGCCCCCCAATTTTTTATTTTCACAAGGATAACAGGAGAAATTGGACCTGACAAGTTGTTGTGCAATTTCTATTGAGTACGCTGATACTACATATGTAGGGGAATACTACTTTTGAGACACAGTACAAAGCTCAGAAGGGAAGAGGCGCCATATTGGAGATCAGATTTTGCTGGAATGGTTTGATGATGCCATGTCACATTAGCAGAGCCCATGATATGCCAGAACAACAGAAACCCCCTATATGTGAACTCATTTTACAAACTTCATTCCCCAATGAATTCATCTAGGGGTGCAGTGATCATATTGACACCACATGTGCCTCACAGAAATTTATATCCTCGAGCAGCAAAGAAAGAATAAATTACATTTTTACCACTAAAATGTTGTTTTAGCCCCAAGTTTTTAATTTTTCTAAGGGCTAATAGGAATTTTTTTACAACAAATTGAGGTCAATTTTTTCCTGAGTGTGCCAATACTTTACATGTAATCCGGAAATATTTTTCAGGCACAGTGCAAAGCTCCGAAGGCAAGGAGCCAGATTTTACTGTTATGGTTTGCAGGTGCCATGACCCACTGAGAAAGCCCATAAGGTGCCAGAACAGCAGAATCCCCCCAAAAGGGACCCCATTTCATGAACTACAATGAGTTCATCTAGGGGTGCAGTGATCATATTGACACCATGGGTGTGTCACAGAATTTTATACCATTGGGCAGTGAAGACAAAACAAATACCTTTTTAACACCAAAATGTTGTTTTAGCCAAAGATTTTACATTTTCACACAAAAGTGCACACATGCATACGCATAACATACATGGATGTCATCCATGTGACACGCAATGGTTCCGGGGAAGAATAGTTACAGTAAGATCTGTTCCCAGAGCCAGGTGCTGGACATGGCTCTTATCATTCTCCCCTCCTCTGCCGGTGCTTGGGGAGAATGATGAGAGTTACATTTAAGTGATAAAAGATACAGCAGGTTGTGGCTGATGGAACTATTAGTCCCATCAGCCTACCCCTGCTGCTGCTAATAACAGTAACAGCAGGGGTGGCTGATGGAGGTATTCATCAGCCACCTGCGCTTTAAATAAATAAATGAAAAAAACAGCGTGGGTTCCCCTGTATTTTCCATAACCAGCCAGGCAAAACACACAGCTGGGGGCTGGAATTGTCAGCTGTCATCTTCAGCAAGGTTTATTATCAAGAATAGAGAGGTCCCCACGCTGTTTTTTTAAAATTATTTAAATAGATAATTTAAAAAAACGGCGTGGAGACCCCCTCCATTGTTGACAACCAGTCTAGCTAAAGCTCACAGCTGGTGGCTGGTATTCTCAGGCTAGTAAGGGGTCATGGATATTGAAACCCCCACCTAAAAATAGCAACTCGCAACTGCCCAGAAAAGGCACATCTATTAGATGTGCTAATTCTGGTGTTTTTCCTGGCTCTTCCCACTTGCCCTGTAGTGGTGACAAGTGGGGTTCATATTTGTGGGATTCTGTCCCACTCCATAATCCATGTCTGGGGATAATTAGTTTTCAACATGGATGCTGCCAATATGCGACCATCTAGGCTGAGAACCACTGGTGAATGAGCTGCTGGGACTTTGGTTAGATTCCTGCTAGCACCATGAGCCATGTCTCTTTATTGACTCAAATATAACTCTCATCATTCTCCCCTGCTGGTGTCGATCACCGGCAGAGCAGGGGAGAATGATGAGAGCTGTGTTCAGCACCTGGCACCAGGGAACAATGCTTACTGTAGTGCTTCTTCCCTGGCACCCCTCCATGTGGTACTGATGCGGCACACACATGCTACATGTGTGCCGCAATTACAGACATGGACACTGACCTCTCCGCTACCGGAAATATCAGGACATGTGAAAGAGGCGTTATAGTGGGTTTTTACGTTTGGCAGCTGTCACACACTAAAAGACACTTTTTATTGAAAATGAATAGTTTTTGCATCACCACATTTTGAGAGCTATAATTTTCCATATTTTGGCCCACAGAGGCATGTGAGGTCTATTTTTTTGCGGGACGAGTTGACATTTTTATTGGCACCATTTTCGGGCACATGACAGTTTTTGATCACCTTCTATTCCTATTTTTGGGAGGCAGAATGGACAAAAACCAACAATACATGAATTTTTTGGGGGTGGTTTATACTGTTCCGTGTGTGGTAAAATTGATAAAGCAGTTTTATTCTTTGGATCAGTACAATTACAGTGATACCGCATTTATTTTTTTATGTTTTGGAGCTTTTATACAATAAAAACTATTTTGTAGAAAAAATTATTATGGGGGAGCCACACAGAGCAGGACAGGGATGAGGGGACAATGCATATCCAGTTTAGTCAATAAGCTTACCCAGTTTTCCGTGGCAAAATTAGGTGCCTCGGCTTATATTCGGGTCGGCTTATACTCGAGTATATACTGTAAATTCCTCTTTTTTTGCGTTTTATTCCACTCTTTCTTCAGCAGTATTTTGAGCATTATTTTATTTTTTGCTTTTTTATGTTGTTCTTAGAAGGTGTTAACTGGTGTGACAGTTTTATAGGTTGGGTCATTTTCGACATGGCGATACCAAATGTGTATTTTTTTGCTTTTTTTGTTTATTTCATGCAAAATAATTATTTATGGGTACAATATATTTTAGATTTTTTATTATTATTTTGTGATTTTTAAAAATATATTTTTACAATTTTTTTTAGCGTTTCTTTTTTTACTTAGTTCCACTATGAGACTTTCACTTTCTGCAGTTTGATCTCAGTTTTAATGTATTGCAATGCATTAGAACTGTCAGCTTTGCAGACATAAGTTAGTTAGATCATGCACTGAGCATGAGCTAACTAACTTGCTAGTGCCTGGTGACCCAGATGTTGTCATAATGACATCGGGTCACCATGGCAACGATCGAACCCCCGTGATGACGTTGCAGGTGCACTGATTGGAGTGCAGCGGTGTTTCCCTCAATCTGCATACCTGATCACTAGCAGCCACTGTATTTATGTGCCGAAAGTGCCAGAAGCGGCCATTGCACCAAGTGCTGGGTATCAGCTCTCAGAATCAGCTGACACACAGCAGCGGTTGCGAGCGCACAGCCTCTATGTGCAAAGTCGCCATGACGTATCCATGCTTCCAAGGTTGCTAAGTATCAGCCAACTTGGATATATGGATACATCCAGGGCCGTAAAGTGGTTGAAAATGCATTTTTTTCAGGCTCCACATAGACGCCTATAGAGAAAAAATGCACTAAAACTGTAGAGTACAGCATCGTCATTAGGGCAGGGATTTCATTAAATCAATTCCAGTTTGCTTATACATTTAGACCATGTTCACATAAATTCTGCTTTGTTTACCTGTCCAAGCAAAGTGGATACGATTTCATGAAAACTTCGCCCCCTGTGTGTCTAAAGATGCGGCTGAACTATGCAGTTTTTGTGCTTTTTTTCCTTCTGTGTGAAGCCTAAGAAAATGCATGAAAAAACTGTAGTTATTTTTTTAAGTGCAGAATCAAAGTTTTTCTATATAAAACGCGTCATCATATCTGCACCAGAAATGCATTAAATCAGCGGTAAATGAATAAAAAGGCTGCAAAAATGCAATAATCAGAGAAGATTACTATTGTATAGTTTGGTGTGTATACCTGTAGAAAACAAAAGCACAGTATTTATGCTAAGTGTGAACACATCCATACAGACACCAAGACGCCAAATGGTCAAAATGTGCTGCTACACATTATGAGCACCGCATACTTTGTCCCTTTTTCGGTTCCTTAAAAGTAGGGAGGTATTTTACAGCAATATAAAATAATGTTATCCCATAAAAGAAACAAGGCAGTGAATGTTGTGTTATGGATGTTGAAATATAGACCTTTGAAGACTAGATGTAGTGAACATTGAAGACAAAAAGCAAAAAAAAAAAAATTTCCGAAAATAAAAAAGTAAAAAATAAATTGCAAAAATTCTGTGAAGGTAGTAATAATAATAAGGGTATTTAGTAAATGTAGTGAACATTGTATAAGCGTCTCTTTTGGATCATTCCTGAAAACCCTGATTAATTATGACAACTGATTATAGCTAAGAATAAAGGGAAGTAAAGATTTACCAAACACTTTTATAGATGGCTAACAGAAGTAACTTGTAAGTAGCGTTAAGCGAATTTCTTCAGATTCGGTTCAGAATACCATCGGAATTGAATTTTGTTTTTGCAATATTCGTCGAACACAGCCGAACGTCATTAGAGTTAATGGGAATAGAAATTACCGAATATGTTCAGAATCGATCATAAGACATACATTGGGCACGAATAGTGTTCGAATATGGCTCAAATATGACAAACTCAGATTCGGGGACAAAATCCGAACAAATTTGCTCATCTCTACTTGGTTTGTGCATGTGACATCTTTTTCTGATAGATTCTGCTCTGTATACCACCAGAAAAAGCGCTTTAATACTACTGAAAACAATGAACACATGCATTTCTATGTAAAAATGACTTATTGTTCAATTTTCTGTCTCCTGAGCACTGCAGGTTTCCAAAGACACTACACAAGTTAGAAGATGTGAATAGTGATGAGCGAGTATGCTCGTTACTCGAGATTTCCGAGTATGCTCGGGTGTCCTCCGAGTATTTGGATGTGCTGGGAGATTTAGTTTGTGTCCCCGTAGCAGTATGATTTGCGGCTGCTAGACAGCCTGAATACATGTGAGGATTGCCTGTTTGTTAGAAAATGCCCATATGTATTTAGGCTGTCTAGTAGCCACAAATCATGCAGCTGCGACGACACAAACTAAATCTCCGAGCATGCCCAAAATACTCAGAGAACACCCAAGCATGCTCGGAAATCTCGAGTAACGCGCATACTCACTCATCACTATATATTATCAGCTCTGAAGACACTTTATACTTTATTCAAGAAGTCAAAAGAAAGGCTGAAAAGACACTTGCAAGATGAACAGAAGTCTTTTTGAGCGTTTTTGCTTTAAAAAAACACTAGTGGCTTCTTGATTGTTGAATACAATTAAAAATAATATGCCAACAAAAAATGTCAAACAATGCTAAAAAATCTAGTGGCAGTCAAAAGACATCAAAAAGACACTCAGTAATTGTTGCAAAAAATATGCTTCAAGGAAAAAAATAGCGGCATTCCTTTTTCAAAACTCAGCAGGATTGACTGCCAGAAAATGACATTGGGGACGAAACATCAAAGATTTTTGTGACAGACTTCTGCCAAAGAAAAGCTTTACAAAGTAGAAAATATTTTGCAGAATGCAAGGTTGCCACTTTGTCGGAGCTGGACAGGAAGGTGGACTTGACAGGGCATGGCAACTTTCGTTTGACAAACTCATTAAGAATAGGGGCATTTGCTACACTACAAATCTTATTCCAGCTGGGACTGAAGTAAGATTTGTAATGAGGCACACATAGGAATGAGCTTCTTAATGAATCAGGAGCATCCACTCCAAAATCCCCCCTTCTCAAGACCGGCAAAAAAAATCACCGGTCATGATGAATCGCACCTTTTGTGTTTATCTGATTTAAAACATTACATTATTGAATTCTCACATTGGAAGTTGATGATTACTGCCATGCAAATTCTTTGAGCAAGTATATGTTGAAAAATAAGAGTGTGGAACTTTAGAACTGGATTTAGCTTGAAGTAAAGCAGCAGTTCTTTTTTACAAAGTTCAGGAAATGACTGTTGTGGAAGATCCATTGGCATTCAGCATTTTTAGATTCAATATGTCTCACTTTCCTGAAGCAGAATTAGTCACGGAATATGTAAAAATAAGCAACATTGTAGACTTTTAGTGCTTTGACCATCCTTGGCTTTTCGGATTCAGTAAGCTTTGGCTCCTGAGATTAAAGTGGAACAATAAGAAATTTTCTTTACGAAAATATCTATTTACAAATAGACATAAATCATTGTTATGCATAATTTGGCTGCTTAAATAATACATTTACCACACAGATGCTGTTCTAAACTAACTTACTACAATGTTCCCAGTCAATTGAAAAAAGTAATGCTGCCCATAAGTCCAACAGTATAAAAGAATATTACAGTTAAGGCTTTAACGGTTGTGCACTATCATTTGGTCATCTACAATTTAATGTGAAATCAATCAAATAGGGCTGTGTTGAAGTTCTTAGATGCTCAAGAGATAATGGAAGTTATTATAATTTAATGAGAAAATACACTTTCAAGTTACATTTTAAAAAAAGCTGCCATGTGTGTCATTATGAGTAGTGATGAGCAAAGCCCTGGATGTTCGGGTCCAGCCGAACAGTTTAAAAAAGTATGGTTCGGATACAAGAACAGTACCCGAACCTGAACTCGGCCCCTTTCACATGAATTGGGGGCCTGAACATCCATGGTTTGCCACAGCTTCAGTCTCACACTGTCATCGGATCCAATCAGAGCCATTGGTGTTTTTTGTGCTGTCATCTGCACCCGGTGCCGAACCCGAACAGTAACATGGACTTCATGGAGAAGTCCATGTTCGGGGTCCATGCCTGAACAGTAGGCGTTCGGACCCCCAATTTTACTGTTCAGGTTCACCCATCTCTATTTATGGGGAATAACACTACTACTGATAATTACATGACTTGTATACTGTATTTATCATCTTTTTTTATACTGCAGTTTCTAACTTGAATTTAATTTTAAAATTACTCTGAGCTAGTAACAAGGAGAATAGATGCTTTGATTTATTTCTCTCACACACCAAACACACAAAGGAATTTCTGTTTTTTTCCCTTTGGTAGCACACAAGATGCAAAGGCATGGAGGAAATTACACAGCAGTACTAAGCAGTGTAACTGTAAATCCACCACTGAGATAAATTAGTTAAAAGTTGCATCATCTGTTTTTCTGCTTCTCATTCTGCTTTCCTCTCTCCCTTCTCCCTCACCTCTTTATAGTCTTCAATAAGATTTATAAGATGAAATTGACATCTTGTTGTGCTGGTAGTCCATCTTGTCTTGAGCAAGACAGTTTGGGGTTATTTTTTTGAGTGTATGTTGAGTTTAGGAAGTAAGGACCTGGCAGAAGTGGCTCATAAGTGCAGAAAAAGCTAATTTCTCTAAGCTATATTATAAAGTTCTTTATATTCATTTGTACTATTAATTTATGTAAAGTTTAATAAAAGCACAAGTTCTTTTAAACATGCATAATCAAAGGGTTAACATTATTTATTGGTTGGTCTTAAAATGGAATAAGCACTCTGCTGATAGAGGGAACATTGATTTGTCATCAGTCATGACTCTACATGTTAATCTGCAGTATTGATTTGATTGCTCTAATAGAAAACAAATAAGATAAAGTGGTTGTCCTAGAAACATGTTTTTCTTACTTATATGCATGTAACTAGGCCTAAAAAAATTTTTTTGGAATTGGGATTCAAGAAAAACGTTACACCATTTGCCTTTTATAGCCTCTATGTTGCACTATCTCTTGCTGACTATATTTTTTTTAATAAATTGGTTGCTTTTTTCTCCTCTTGACCTGACCACCCTTTTTCAAAAAAGTGACAAATATGGAGAACTTGCAGCAGAATGTCTGTGTCGGCCTCTAGCTCCTCCCAACTCACCCATTCTCTTTCCATACAATTTTTACATCTGTTACAGGAAAATAAATCTTCACTGAATACAAATTTTGCAGCTTTTACTCAATAATTAAAAGTGAAATATCAATCCAAAAACAAGAAAGAAGCAGACTTTTTCTGATAATATACAGTATATTACAAATTTCGTATTTTGATGTGCACTATTGATTTATTAAATAATATTTCAAAATTAAAACCTTAGTCATTCCTTAACTGAAAATCAGTCAGCTCACTATAATGGACTGGCAAGGATTTTGTAACTCTTTTATCTGTCCTTTTCAAAACTCCTTTCGGCTGATTTATGATCACTGTAAGACAGCGCTTACTGCTTTTGTTGGGGGACAACGGGATTCAGTCACACAGGAACGGTTTCTTGCTTAAACAGTCTATTTCGGTTTATTTAGGCTAGTTTCACACTAGCCTATGGCCGAGGTGTGGAGGGCTGCAGACTTCCTCTGTGAAGCTCCGCCCACAGCCGCACCTCCTCCTGTCAGCTCCGCCTACCTCAGCATGCTGCGTGCGCACCCTATCTTTAACATTGGGTACGCAGGCCATGCCAATGTATGCGGATGTCTGTGCATGTGTCATTTTGATGTTGTGGAGACCGCACCAAAATGCAACATGCTGCCTTTGGCGCAGGTCACCGCACCTTCAAAATGACGCATTGGGAGGCATCCGCATATATCGGCACGGCCTGTGTACCCAATGTTAAAGATAGGGTATGCACGCTGCATGCCAAGGTAGGCGGAGCTGATGGGAGGAGGTGTGGCTGTGGGCGGAGCTTCACAGAGGAAGTCCACAGCCCTCCGCACCTCGGCCATACGCTAGTGTGAAACTAGCCTTAGACTCAGAAACTGCACCATGAGCAGTTCATTACATCACTTCATATACGGCTTCAACTCACAGTCACTAAACACACCGGACTTCTCACTTCGTCCAGTTACCGTGGAGGGCTGCATGCCGCACAGTTCATTACATATATCAACAGAACATAATAAACACCAACAGTCTGCTCCATTGGCAGATACTTCTCTTCCGTTATTATAACTCCCTTTCTGGAGTTACCATCCTGGAGCTCCTGCTCCATACACTGACCTCCGGTCAGTCCTGGTTCCCAGGGAAGCTGCCGAACTGGGATCACCGTCCCGGAAAACGCCTTGCTCACCAGGCCATCAGACATTTCCAGACCCTCAGATGGACGATAGCTTCCCTAATGCAGTGCCGTCACAGTCTCTGCCAGCCCATGGTCTCACCCTGTGCTCTTCAGGAAGTCCGACCCCTCCTGGGACCTTCAAACACATAGACCTTTCAAGACCTTAGAACAACGAACCCATGTGACCCAAATCCTGGTCACATTATGTAGCTGTAACCACCCCCATAGTTGGGTGGTGTATGTGTGGTTAGCCAGTCCCACCCAGCTCTCCAACAAGCCCTGTAAGCCCCCCTTATAAGTAAACAAAGACTTGTGGAACTACAAGTCCCGAATAGAGATGAGCGACTTTGCCTTTTTTCGGGTCGAGTCGGGTTTCATGAAACCCGACTTTCTCAAAAGTCGGGTCGAACGAAATCGGCCGATAATCGTGAAAAGTCGAAGGCCTACTGAAACACGAAACCCAATGCAAGTCAATGGGGAACCAAGGTTGGAAGGGAGTGGAGGACAGGAAACACACCTACAGTGCCCATTTTAATGCCAAAAACATCAATTCTTATTACTTAAGCTTGTCAACCTTAATTTACTTTATAATAATAGTTAGGCATTGAAAACTGGGGGTTATTTGGCTAAAGTTGTGGGGGGGTAGGGCTGGCTTCAGATTTTCGTGGGCCCTGGGCCAAAGAGTGTCACTGGGCTCTTTTAACACATGCCACAATTCATGATCCTCTGATACGGCAGAGAAATAGCGGTATAGTACAATGAAAAATACTTCACTTCTTACATCTCATGACTGATATCCATTTTAAATTCTCCAATAGCTCCAAAAACGGACAGTATATTACTCCATACAGTATTACGGCCACCGCATAGAGCGCTATACAGAGAAATGAGGCCCATATATTTCTCCATACAGAATCATTGGTCCCATATAATGTTTGAAACAGTATATGATGAGCTCCACAAAATGCTACAGTATATGTTGGTCCCCATGGATGAAGCTCCACTGTGTTATGGGCCCAAATAATGCTCCATATATAATGGGCCCCATTTCTAATGCTCCAGTGCATAATGGGCCCTGTAAATGCTGCTCCAGTGTCTGATGTCCACCTTTGGAATGCTCCAGTGTACAGTGGGCCTCATATATCATTCTCCAGAGTATAGTGCTCCCCAAAAATAGCTGTCCCAACATTGAAAACAAATAAGTCTCCTCGCTAGGGAATCCCTGTACTAGTCTGGACTCCTCGTCCTCCCCATTTTCCATCTCACTGCACTTGGACTGCTTAGGCAGAGGGCATACAGACGTAATGTCATTGTGCTCTCTGACCAGAATGTCACTGTCAGGAAACGCGGAAGACGTCACGGCGGTGGAGCAGGGAGAGGTAAGTATTTCAACTTTGCAAGTGCCGTGATCCTGAGCAAGCAGGGGGGGCCCACTCATTGGCGATGGCACTGACACAGGGTCCTGTTATGAGTTCATTTTCCCCTTCACCATTGAGGTCTGATGAACTCCCTCTTCTGGTGAAGGAAGGTAGTGAGGTTGATTACCAAGCACCTGAGCTGGGAGAGGATGACTTGGGCGACGGGGATCTCTGACTGGATATAAGGTAGCCGACGCCCTTCTGCCTCGCTGGTGATTTCTCTGTGGAATTCTAGGAGACCAGTCTGATTCCTGCTCCTCAAAAGCTAAGTTTTCTGCTTTGCCTTTTTGCATTTGTGTTTTGGTTTTAGTTTGCCTTGCTTTTCTGGATTCTGCCATTCCCTGCTGGGGTGAGCTGAATTCCTTTATGTCGGTTTGCTCTGTCTTCAGAAAATACCTGAGTACTGACATAGTCTTTTTGAAGCCTAGCGTCTTCAGGGCCTTTTTCCCTGTCAGTCTGTTGGCTCTTATTTTGATAGGGTTTTTCACGGATTGCAGACAGCAGCCTTCCTATCCTATCTAGTTAGCTTGGGCACCATCATTTGTTCAGTCTATCTTTCTATCTGTGTTAGTGTTTTTTCTTCTTGCTTCACCGTCATTATATGTTGGGGGCTGCCTTTTGCTTTGGGGTCTGCTCTGGGGCAGTTTAGATTTCCCTTTCTGTCTTTAGGCTATTTAGTTCTTCGGCTGTGATCGAGGGGTCTAGGGCACCGTAGGAACCCCCCACAGCTACTGCTAGTTGTTGTTGTTAGGTTCAGGGGTCTGCAAATCCGATAGCTGCCAACTTCTCTGGTTTTCTGGACTTAGCTAGCATTTCTGTTTTTGCCTCCTACGGTGACTCATTCATAACAGATTCACCAGCCATACCGCAGATCCTAGGGTACTCAATAGCAGGAAAGAATTAAAAAAAAAAAAAAAAAGTGTGCATATTTTTTCCTCTATATCTCTGAGGCCGTAGGGGGAATTTTTTTTTCTCTCAATGGAGATAAAGCAATTGTCTGATCGTGTGGAGCAGCTCGCTGCGGAAGTGCGGGGAATTTTCGCCTACCTTGCTCATTCACATGCTGCTGAACCAAAGATCCCTACTCCTGACGTGTTTTTTGGGGATTGGTCTAAATTTTTGAATTTCAAAAATAATTGTAAATTATTTTTTGCCTTGAAGCCTAACTCATCAGGGAGCTCTGCGCAGCAGGTTAAAATTGTCATCTCTTTGCTGCGTGGCGATCCCCAGGATTGGGCGTTTTCTTTGAAACCTGATGATCCTAGTCTGACTATTGTGAACGCATTTTTTCAAGCCTTGGGGTTGTTGTATGACGAACCTAATGCTATTGATCAGGCTGAAAAGACCCTGTTGGCATTGAGCCAGGGTCGAGATTCTGCAGAATTGTACTGTCAAAAATTCCAAAAGTGGGCGGTCCTTACTGCCTGGAATGATAATGCCTTGGCAGCCCTCTTTCGGAAGTGTTTCTCAGAAGCCGTAAAAGATACTATGGTGGGATTTCCTGTTCCCTCTGGTCTGGACGATTCTATGTCATTAGCCATTCAGGTTGATCGGCATTTACGTGAACGCAGGACTGCACGAGAGGTGTGGCCACCTGTTGAACAAGTGTCTGAACCTATGCAATGTGATAGAGTTTTGTCCAGGGAGCAACGTCAGGAGTTCAGAAAGCGTAATAAGCTGTGTTTTTTTGTGGAGATGCCTCGCATATTATTTCTGTCTGTCCTAAACGAGAGAAACATTTTGCACACACGTTTTCTGTGGGTGGTGTTCAACCTAAGTTTCTTCTGGCAATTACTCTGATCTGCTCCCTGTCCACATTTTCTGCCAAGGCTTTTGTGGATTCGGGAGCAGCCCTGAACCTAATGGACTTGGATTTTGCTAAACATTGTGGATTTCCTATGACACCTCTGCGTACGCCTATCCCTTTGAGGGGGATTGATGCTACTCCTTTGGCGAAAAATAAACCTCAGTTTTGGACCCAGGTGGTAATGTGGGTCGCCCCAAACCATCAAGAAAATTGCAGATTTTTGGTGTTGCATAATTTGCATGATACCATTGTTCTGGGGTTTCCCTGGTTGCAAATTCATAATCCAGTTTTGGACTGGAAATCTGTGTCTGTGGTGAGTTGGGGTTGTCGGTGTGCCCTTAGTGAGTGTCACGGGGTCCTTCTCTGGTATCACACAATCAACAGAGCAAGAGGAGAGTGAACAATTCCAAGACATTTATTTAGGCAAAAATATGAAAGGTCCACCCCACAAAGGATAGATGGTCCAGAATCTGAATGCAGTTCAGTAACAGTATAACATGTCCAGGGAGATGAGAGTCCAAAATCCAGCTGACAGTGATAACATGTTCCATATATTCTTCTTTCTCTCAGAAGTCCTGTCTTCACACCATGCTCTGCACACAGCAACTGACTTGCCCAGCCCCTATCCTCCCCAGCCCCCCCCATTATGTCCAGGGAGTCAAAACAGGTTGGGGGCCGGTTTTCAGGCCTCCCAGACTTGACAAAAGGTGCCTGGGGGATTATGACACTACAGGGGGTCATCAAGAGTCATAGATAAAAGTCAGGCTGCAGACATACAAGGCATCAAGATTAACACTATGCAAATCAGTGAAATAGCAATATACACAAAATGATATCCATATAGCATATCACACCATCTCAACCTCTCCCCCCTCATAATAAGTGAGAACACTATGAGGTCTACACAGACCTCTGGCCTGCTCACTATAGTCCACATTGCTCAATCATTTATAGTTCCTTGTACAGTGGCAGGGGTTGCAATAATTATAAGCACTTGATGTCCTTCCATAAATTCCCGGGTCCTGGCGTTACGGTCATACCAGGTTTCTTGACTGGACTGGGCGATTTGCTGTTGATCATTAGCCACTAGCTGGGCGAGACGATTTCTGAACTCTAGAACGTAGAGAATGATGGGCATTCCAATGTCTGCGATATCTCCCTCCAATTGTTCTTTCAGAAGAGTGAGAGGCCCACGGACCTTCTGGCCAAACAGATTGCTCCTCAGTGGGGTCCGAATGTTGTGGTGCTGGAAGGGCCTCTAGTCGGGTGACTGCTCCCACAAAATGACACTGTAACTCCCCAATGTCGTTCCCAAGGAAGATATCTGCAGGAAGTCCTCCCATAACTCCAATCCAGCACAGTTTTTCCCCAAAACCATAATCCAAACGCACCAAAGCTCGCTGTATATATTTGCGGACACCCCCCCGCCAAGACAATGGGAATTCCTGCACCCTGGTGAATTGCCTCAGGTCGAACCACACGGGGGTCAGCGATAGTCAGAAATGCCCCCGTGTCTCTAAATCCTGACACTTTGTATCCATCAATTAAGACCTCCTGCAGGTGGCGTTGCCATTGCTCTGGGTAGCCAAAGGACAGAGGCCGAAGTCCGTACACTCCAGGAGGAGTATCTATGGTGCCGTGGTCGGTGGTCCACTCTGGTTGGGATGGTGGTAGCTCTTTCTCAGGCGGGATGGAGTGTACCAGAAGCACTGGACGAGGTGGGGCTGCGCGGGGCTCCCTCCGAATCCTTGAGGGACATCCAAACTGCAAATGTCCAGGTTGCCCACACAAATAACATCTCCTCTCTGTGATACCCCCAGGTCGTGGTCGGAACTGTTGGGGCCCAGGATTGGGAGGCGTGATAGTCAGCGGCTTGCGACTAGGTGGAAGGGCAGATATAATCTGAGGGGGACGGGGCTCGGGAGCAGGCCGTGGTTCATTGTCCAGAAGCCTCCTCCATTGCGGTCGGATAGTAAGGGCTTCATCGGCCAGGGCTGCAGCTCTATCCACGGTACACGACGTGCGCTCCCGGACCCATTCCCGTACCTCTGCAGGGCACTTGGCAAGAAATTGTTCTATAAGGAACGCCTGTATAACATCTTCCACAGTAAAGACGTTTTCTGCTTCCAGCCATCTTCGTCATGCCTCGGACATCTTATGTGCATACATCCTAAACGATCCCCCCATGGTGCATGGGAGGTCTCGGAACTTGGCCCTATATGAGTCTGGGGTGATAGCATGGTAATCCAGGATAGTCCGCTTTACAATGTTATAATCCCGATTCCGCAGTACATCAATGGTTCGGTAAGCCTCCGCCAAGCTTCCGTTCAGGAGCCCCACTAACAAACGCATCCAGCTAGTGTGGGGCACCTCCATCACAGCACACTGCTGCTCAAAGTCTTTGAAGAACCCCTCCACATCTCCAGAAGCCTCATCAAATGGCTTAAACTCTGTCCGGGTGATCCGTACAGGCTCCCGGATTGTTGGGGTTACACTCCACATTGCGTTACTCCCTTTTTCAAGCTCCATTGCTTCCTGTCTCCGCTGTGCCCGGCGGGCAGCCTCCTCCTTGTACTCCTGAGAGACGCCGGGCCCAGAACCGCCATCTCTTCTTCATACCACACCAACCACTGGCTTTTCTGGATGGGGATCCCTGTCTCCAGTGCTCGTCCTTCAGACATCTGGGAGGAGGTGTCCGGGCTAGCGCCCACCAGTAGATCGATTAAGGCCTCTTTAGTCATTCCCTGGTAGTTCAGGCCCAGGTCTCTGGCTCTCTCCTGTAAACTGCATACAGTCCAATTTCTGTACTCACTCTGTGGGTGGTTCTCCATTGGGTGACGCTCTGTTGATCCCACTGCTGCCACCAGTTGTCACGGGGTCCTTCTCTGGTATCACACAATCAACAGAGCAAGAGGAGAGTTGATGTTCCTGACTATTTGGCGGACTTTTATGATGTATTTAGTGAGAATGAGTCTGCGTCTTTGCCTCCTCATAGGAGTTATGACTGTGCAATTGAACTGAGCCTGGGGTGTAAATTTCCCAAGGGTCGGCTCTTCAATTTATCTGTACCCGAGCACGAGGCTATGCGATCCTATATTAAGGAGGCGTTGGAGAAGGGTCATATTAGACCATCCTCTTCACCATTAGGTGCTAGTTTTTTTTTCGTGGCCAAAAAGGATGGTTCATTAAGGCCTTGTATTGATTATCATGCCCTCAACAAAATTACTATTAAATATCAGTATCCGTTACCCCTGATTTTGGATCTATTCTCTAGAGTTAAAGGTGCTTGCTGGTTTACCAAGCTTGACCTCAGGGGGGCGTATAATGTTATCCGCATTAAGCATGGGGATGAATGGAAGATGGCGTTTAATACTCCAGAGGGACATTTTGAGTACCTGGTGATGCCTTTTGGGCTCACTAATGCCCCTTCTGTCTTCCAGTGCTTCATGAACGATATTTTCCGAGATTTTGTGGATAAATTTTTGATTATCTATCTGGATGATATTTTGATCTTCTCCAAGGATTGGGATTCTCATGTGCAACATGTTCGGACGGTGTTCCGGATCTTGAGGGAGAATTCCCTGTATGTCAAAGGATCAAAATGCCTTTTTGGGGTACAGAGGATTTCATTTTTGGGATTTATTTTGTCTCCGTCAACTATTGAAATGGATCCGGCCAAGGTACAGGCCATTTATGATTGGGTTCAGCCCACTTCTTTGAAGGCCCTTCAGAAGTTTTTGGGTTTTGCTAATTTTTATCGGAAATTTTATAATTTTCTAGTATTGCCAAGCCATTGACTGATCTGACTAAGAAGGGTGCTGATGTGTTGAATTGGTCTCCGGAGGCTGTTTCTTCCTTTCAGGAGCTAAAGCGAAGATTCACTTCTGCCCCGGTTTTGCGGCAACCTGATGTCTCACTCCCGTTCCAGGTAGAGGCGGACACTTCTGAGATTGGTGCAGGAGCTGTTTTGCCCCAAAAGGTTCCTGTAACATCTAAAATGAATCCCTGTGCTTTCCCGAAAGTTGTCCCCATCTGAACGTAACTATGATGTGGGGAATCGGGAACTGTTGGCCATGAAATGGGCATTTGAGGAGTGGAGACATTGGTTGGAGGGAGCTAAACATCAAGTCGTGGTCCTCACTGACCACAAGAATTTGATTTACCTGGAGTCGGCCTAACGCTTGAACCCTAGACAGGCTAGATGGGCCTTGTTTTTTACACGTTTTGATTTTGTGGTCTCTTTTCTTCCTGGCACTAAGAATGTCAAGGCTGACGCTCTCTCTAGGAGCTTCTTTGCTGATTCTCCTGTGGTGACCAAGCCTGCTACCATCTTAGGCGAAGGGGTAGTTCTTTCTGCCATCTCACCTGATTTGAGACGTGCTCTGGAAGAGTTCCAGGAGGACAATCCTGAGCGTTGTCCCAGTGGAAAGTTGTATTTTCCTGACCAGTGGAAGAAGAGAGTGATGTCTGAAGTTCATTGCTCTGCATTGGCTGGTCATCCAGGTATTTTTGGTACTAGAGATCTGGTGAGTCGGTCTTTTTGGTGGCCCGCCTTGTCTCGTGATGTCAGGAATTTTGTGCATAAATATATATAAACTTGGCACACACCAAAGGTTTCTGATGTAGAAAGGTGATTTTTAATTATACAACAGTACATACATACACAGACGTTTCGGTCTAGGACCTTCATCAATGTACGATATATTGTACTGTGAGATTCTTAGTGACTGGGCTTTGTGAGATAGACCAATCCTGTGAGGAGGCACATGAAGCCGTCCCACTGCGTGGTGATTTGTGGAGTGTGGACGCAGTATCCACCGCGAATCCCAAGTGGGACGGCTTCATGTGCCTCCTCACAGGATTGGTCTATCTCACAAAGCCCAGTCACTAAGAATCTCACAGTACAACATATCGTACATTGATGAAGGTCCTAGACCGAAACGTCTGTGTATGTATGTACTGTTGTATAATTAAAAATCACCTTTCTGCATCAGAAACCTTTGGTGTGTGCCAAGTTTATATATATTTAGTTCACGGATTGGGATCCTACTTGGGCACCACCTACAATTCTCAGGGTTGTGCCGACGGTTTTGTTCTTACATAGGAATTTTGTGCAGTCCTGTGGGACTTGCTCCCGGTCTAAACCTTGTTCTCGCTCTAGTGGGTTGTTGATGCCTTTGCCGGTCCCCAGGAGACCATGGACCCATATTTCAATGGATTTCATCTCTGATATGCCTGTCTCTCAGCGAATGACTGTTATTTGGGTGATTTGTGATAGGTTCTCTAAGATGGTTCATCTTGTACCACTCCCTAAGTTGCCATCTTCTTCTGAGTTGGTGCCCCTGTTTTTGCAACAGGTGGTTCGCTTGCACGGGATTCCTGAGAACATTGTATCTGACAGAGGAGTTCAGTTTGTGTCTAGATTTTGGAGGACGTTCTGTTCCAAGCTGGGAATTCAGTTGTCCTTCTCCTCTGCGTTTCACCCTCAGACCAATGGGCAGACGGAGAGAACAAACCAGACCTTGGAGACGTATTTGAGATGTTTTATTTCCGCTGATCAGGATGATTGGGTTTCATTTTTGCCCTTGGCCGAATTTGCTTTAAATAATAGAGCTAGTTCTGCCACTTTCATGTCACCTTTTTTTGTAACTTTGGGTTTCATCCTCGATTTTCTTCAGGGCAGGTGGAGCCTTCTGCCTGCCCAGGTGTTGACAATGTGGTGGAGAGAATGCACCAGATCTGGGACCAAGTGGTGGATAAGTTCTCTCTCTCCCAGGAAAAGGCCCAGCGGTTTTCCAACCGACATAGGACCGTTGGTCCCCAGTTTAAGGTGGGTGATATGGTTTGGTTATCATCAAAAAATATCGCTATGAAGGTAGCTTCTCCTAAGTTTAAGCCTAGATTTATTGGGCCTTACAAGATTTTGGAGATCATTAATCCAGTCTCTTTTCGGTTGGCTCTTCCTGTCACATTTAAAATCCATAATGTGTTTCATAAGTCACTGTTGAAGAGGTTTGTTGAACCAGTAGTTCCTGGGGTGGCACCTCCGGACCCTGAAATGGTTGAAGGTAACATGGAATATGAGGTAGAGAAGATACTGGATTCACGTCTGGCTAGACGGAGACTCCAGTATTTGGTTAAGTGGAAGGGTTATGGTCAGGAGGATAATTCCTGGGTCTCTGGCTCTGATATTCATGCCAAAAGATTGGTGCGTGCCTTTCATCGGGCTCACCCTGATTGCCCTGGTGGCGTGGATGAGGGTTCGGTGACCCCTCCTCAAGGGGGAGGTACTGTTATGAGTTCATTTTCCCCTTCACCATTGAGGTCTGATGAACTCCCTCTTCTGGTGAAGGAAGGTAGTGAGGCTGATTAACAAGCACCTGAGCTGGGAGAGGATGACTGGGCGACGGGGATCTCTGACTGGATATAAGGCAGCCGACGCCCTTCTGCCTCGCTGGTGATTTCTCTGTGGAATTCTAGGAGACTAGTCTGATTCCTGCTCCTCAAAAGCTAAGTTTTCTGCTTTGCCTTTTTGCATTTGTGTTTTGGTTTTAGTTTGCCTTGCTTTTTTGGATTCTGCCATTCCCTGCTGGGGTGAGCTGAATTCCTTTTTGTCGGTTTGCTCTGTCTTCAGAAAATACCTGAGTACTGACATAGTCTTTTTGAAGCCTAGCGTCTTCAGGGCCTTTTTCCCTGTCAGTCTGTTGGCTCTTATTTTGATAAGGTTTTTCACGGATTGCAGACAGCAGCCTTCCTATCCTGTCCTATCTAGTTAGCTTGGGCACCATCATTTGCTCAGTCTATCTTTCTATCTGTGTTAGTGTTTTTTCTTCTTGCTTCACCGTCATTATATGTTGGGGGCTGCCTATTGCTTTGGGGTCTGCTCTGGGGCAGTTTAGATTTCCCTTTCTGTCTTTAGGCTATTTAGTTCTTCGGCTGTGATCGAGGGGTCTAGGGCACCGTAGGAACCCCCCACGGCTACTGCTAGTTGTTGTTGTTAGGTTCAGGGGTCTGCAATCCGATAGCTGCCAACTTCTCTGGTTTACTGGAATTAGCTAGCATTTCTGTTTTTGCCTCCTACGGTGACTCATTCATAACAGGGCCCCTCATAGTACGGCGGTGTGTCTGACGGCGGGTGGGGGAGTGGCGGGTGGGGATGGGCCCTCCTGGATGGGCCCTGCCGTGGGCCCTCCCACCGGCAGAGACACTTTTACGTACTATGAGGGGCCCTGTGCCAGTGCCGTCGCCCATGAGTATGCCCCCCACCTGTTCAAAGAACCTGCACTTTCATCTGCACCTTCCTCTTTGTCACCGTGTAAGGTGGTATAGTAAGCGGGAAGGGGAATGTGAGTTTCATCAGGATCAGATTCTGGCTGTGTAGAGTGCGAGGGGAATGTAGTGGTCTGGGTCAATGTACCATCAGAATCATCTAGCAGTGGCTGGGCATCAGTGCACTTGTGGCGCCCCCAGGAGTACAGTTGCCACAGTGGCATTACCTTCCCCCTAGGGAGTGTGATGTCATGCTTGGGAGCAATGAAGGATCTCTCTAGCAGTTAAACCAACACACAACACAGTTCCCTCTCCAGGCCAGCAGGGAGACCTCTGAACCTGACTGCTGAGGAGCTGCTCTCTGTGGTCGGGAGGAGGTAAGTTAGGGCAGTCTGTGAAGGGAAGGGGAAGTGTGTGGACGTGAGAAGGGGAGGTGGAGGATGAGCAGAGTTAAGGCTCACTCCTAGCTGGAGCGCATGGTCGGGATTCCGGTCTCCGAGTTTGTAGGGACACTGACGGTCTTGCAGCAGAAACTGGAGGAAGTAGCAGCTGTAAATGCTCTGTTCCCAACTAAGGCTCAGAGGCCCCAGCAGCGACGTGTGTGAGCCAATGTTCCAGGTGTCAATGATACACTTAGAATGGTGGGTGGAGGAGGACTTCCTGGCAGAAAGGGTACAGTATCACCAGATACCAGGTATATATAGCATAGTTTAAACATTAAAAATGTACATCTATATATCAGGAGTAGTGTTGAGCCAACCCGCTAGTGTTCTAGTTCGTATTGGTTCGTTGAATGTTTGTCGAACGTTCGACGAACAACATCGAACACCATTGAAAACAATGGCAGGCAAACACACATACAAACACATAGAACACAATTACAAAACACCTTAAAAGTTGTCCCAAAGCAGACAAAATGCTCAGAATACAAAAATAACACATGGAAAACAGCAACTACATATAGAAAAGAGGTGGAGGAGTAAAAGGAGGAGGAGGAGACACAGATATAGGCATGTCATGCCCTTATGAAGTCAAGAAAGGCTGGAATAAAAATGTAAAATACCAAAAAACAGTAAAAATCTGAAATCGAAGACGATCATATACCGTCGAACTTCCCACCATAAATTAGGCCAACTGCCGATCGGGCGGCGTTATTCCCACGAACTTCTGAACAGCGTCCATGAAGGCAAAGTGTTTGGTTTCCGGGGGCAGTATGGTTGCAAAGCTGAACCTTAATGGAATGTCCAGAAGGGCACCACCAGGAGTGGAGCCTGCGGCTTAATTCGACTCCACCCGGGAAACCTCAACCATGCCAGTTACAGAAAAGATTGACAGATTGCAAGCTCTGTTGATTATGTGGTTGGTGGTGGATGTCCGTTTTTAGTTGTGCTAGCGATTTGTCAGCTTAATTCCGTTAATGAACGAGACTCCGGCATGCTCCCGCGGTATGCATCAAGCTTACTAGAGGGACACGCGAGGCTCTGGCAAGCGAGATCGATCAATAACAGGTCTGTCATGCCCTTACATGTCTGGGGCTGCATGTGCGCTACAATGAAAGGTCCAGCGTGTGTCGCTTACAGGTGCAGATAACCTGCTGAACCCTGTTAGTGATGGGGATCTGGGATTCCATTTCTTCCCCGCGAACGAGAATTTCCCAGTAAGTGCAGGTCAACTGGAATTCCGGAATTAGGCCTAACCGGCATTCCAGAAAAAATGAAAAAATTAAATGTCCAAACCACAGGTGCTGTAGCTTGCTTAACAGCTGGGCTCATATGCTGAGTAGCACTCAGTTCTTACATAAACAGGCAGCATAGCTTGGTTCACGGGTGGGCAACTCTGCTGAGTAGCAGACAGTGCTTACCTAAACAGGGGGCATAGCTAGGTTCACAGGTGGGCTCCTCTGCTGAGCAGTAGACACCGGTACTAGTCCCAAAGTATTAACTGTGCTAAATGAAGTAAAAAACTGGTTCTTTCATAAACAGGCGGCATAGCTAGGTTCACTGTTGGGCTCCTCTGATGAGTAGCAGACACAGTTACTAGGCCCAAAGTATTAACTGTGCTAAATGAAGTAAAAAACTGGTTCTTTCATAAACAGGCGGCATAGCTATTTTCACTGGTGGGCTCCTCTGCTGAGTAGCAGACAGTGCTACAAGGCCCAAAAGGATTTTCTGGACAAGATGCAGTAAAAAATAATTATAAACACACACGGTGTAGCTCCTTGACAGGTGTACTACACCGCGTGCTACCACACACCGCTACTATGCCATGAAACAGTGTATTAAACCATTATTAATGTGAAAATGAAGTTACGCTTTTGGTGAACGAACCTTTCTCGAACGGAACCTCGAACAGCCAAATTTTAAGCAAAGTGTTCGAGTTCGACGAACGGCTCGAACACCGCCCAAAACAGCTGGAATTTTAACTTGGCGAACAAGTCGACTCGAACACCGCTCATCTCTAATCAGGAGGCAGACTCAGACGTTCTCAGGCCCAGTATGGATTCGACAAGATTGTAGAAAGTTGAGAAAGAGTACAGTATCACTGGATAACAGGTATACACTCACTGGCCACTTTATTAGGTACACCATGCTAGTAACGGGTTGGACCCCCTTTTGCCTTCAGAACTGCCTCAATTCTTCGTGGCAGAGATTCAACAAGGTGCTGGAAGCATTCCTCAGAGATTTTGGACCATATTGACATGATGGCATCACACAGTTGGCGCAGATTTGTCGGCTGCACATCCCTGATGCGAATCTCCCGTTCCACCACATCCCAAAGATGTTCTATTGGATTGAGATCTGGTGACTGAGGAGGCCATTTGAGTACAGTGAACTCATTGTCATGTTCAAGAAACCAATCTGAGATGATTCGAGCTTTATGACATGGCGCATTATCCTGCTGAAAGTAGCCATCAGATGTTGGGTACATTGTGGTCATAAAGGGATGGACATGGTCAGCAACAATACTCAGGTAGGCTGTGGCGTTGCAACGATGCTCAATTGGTACCAAGGGGCCCAAAGAGTGCCAAGAAAAAATTCCCCACACCATGACACCACCACCACCAGCCTGAACCGTTGATACAAGGCAGGATGGATCCATGCTTTCATGTTGTTTACGCCAAATTCTGACCCTACCATCCGAATGTCGCAGCAGAAATCGAGACTCATCAGACCAGGCAACGTTTTTCCAATCTTCTACTGTCCAATTTCGATGAGCTTGTGCAAATTGTAGCCTCAGTTTCCTGTTCTTAGCTGAGAGGAGTGGTACCCGGTGTGGTCTTCTGCTGCTGTAGCCCATCTGCCTCAAAGTTCGACGCACTGTGCGTTCAGAGATGCTCTTCTGCCTACCTTGGTTGTAACGGGTGGCAATTTGAGTCACTGTTGCCTTTCTATCAGCTCGAACCAGTCTGCCCATTCTCCTCTGACCTCTGGCATCAACAAGGCATTTCCGGCCACAGAACTGCCGCTCACTGGATTTTTTTTCTTTTTCGGACCATTCTCTGTAAACCCTAGAGATGGTTGTGCGTGAAAATCCCAGTAGATCAGCAGTTTCTGAAATACTCAGACCAGCCCTTCTGGCACCAACAATCATGCCACGTTCAAAGGCACTCAAATCACCTTTCTTCCCCATACTGATGCTCGGTTTGAACTGCAGGAGATTGTCTTGACCATGTCTACATGCCTAAATGCACTGAGTTGCCGCCATGTGATTGGCTGATTAGAAATTAAGTCTTAACACACAGTTGGACAGGTGTACCTAATAAAGTGGCCAGTGAGTGTATATGTAGCATAGTTTAAACATTAAAAACCTATGTCTATATATCAGGAGGCAGACTCAGATGGTCTCAGGCCCAGTATGGATTCAACGTGACTGTAGAAAGTTGAGAAAGGGTACAGTATCACTGGATAGCAGGTATATATAGCATAGTTTAAACATTAAAAATCTGTGTGTATATTTCCGGAGTCCGACAAAGACACTCACAGCCTCAGTATGGATTAGACAAGAGTCTAAAAAGTAGAAAAAGGGTTATGTATTCGAAGCGTACACCAGTATACACTGTTGGGGTATTTTTCAATCTTCATATATATTTCAGTCTCAGTAAGACAGTCCAGACTCTTCGTAAGAGGAAACGAGATGGATACAAGTACAGACTGAAAGTCGACTGATTGCAGAAATTTTGGAATTACTAATCACGGTAAAAACTCCAGGGAGAATTCTCAGAGGCGATGCTGACCCTCAATTACTTTGTCTGTGGAGACAGCGAAAACAGTTCTTGTGAAGAAAGGTTTGCTGTATCACAGTATCGTGGAACCCATCACTGTTACTCATCTCCATCAAATTGTGATCACAGGGACAGATGTAGTCATTGTCCTCACTGACTATCATGATCTGTCAGGTAACTTTGGAGTGCAAAAGACACAAGCCTCAGGTCGTTGGCGATTCTATTGGATTGGCATGAGAGGACACATTTAAAAATGTGGGCAGGAATGTCACACGTCTGTGAGTCGGAAAACCGTGAAAGCTGATGGTAAACCACCACTGCATCTCATTGTGAGTCGACGTCCATAACAAGTGGAAGCCATTGATCATCTGAAGATAGAGCCCAGCAGGACAGGGCATAGCTACGTCTTAACCATCATCTATCATTTCACCAAATTTGTATTGGCAGTTCCAGTGAAGTATTTAACAGGCCAGACTACACAGTCGTGGAGCAGGGAGAGGTAAGTATTGCAAGTGCTCGTGCCCTGAGCAAGCAGGGGGGGCCCACTCGTGGGCGGCGGTACTGGCACAGGGCCCCTCATAGTACGCCGGTGTGTCTGACGGCGGGTGTGCATCCCCATCGTCAGAGACACTTGATTCTACTATGAGGGACCTTGTGCCAGTGCCGTTGCCAAAGAGTGTGCCCACTCACCCGTCCAGGGCAACGGCATTCGCACGGTTGCGTGCGCCAGGTGGTGACCCAGGCCCTGTGGGGGGAGGCAGCCCAGTTAGGGAGGTGGAAAAAATGTCATATGTTGATGTTGGACCTTCAGCAGCTGCAAATGGAGTAATTGGAGAAGGTCGCGGAAGAGGAGGACAAAAGCAAGCCATTTTTCTGGCAACCTACGTGTCAGCAGGGGAGGGTGGGACAAAATCCTTTGAAACCCATGCATGGTTCATTTTAATGAAGGTTAGATCATCAACATTTTGGGTCGACAGACGGGTCCTTTTTTCTGTCAGGATTGATCCAGCAGGACTGAAGACTCTTTCAGATAACAAACTAGCAGCAGGGCAAGCGAGCTCCTGTAAGGCATATTTTGCCAATTCAGGCCAGGTGTAAAGTTTACTGGCTCAATAGTCAAAGGGGAATGACCGGTGAGGGAGAACATCGATATGGGAGAAGTAGTTTGTTACCATAGTTGACAACTACTACCTCCTGTCACTTTCAATCGATGCAGTATTACCAGTCGTGTGAGCGGTACTTGAAAGATCAGTCCACAGCATAGTCATGAAACCCCTGTGTCCAATGCCACTTCGGCTGTGTGCACCACGAACACCTCTTCCATGTTGCCCCCTACGGCTCGTTGGAAAAACATCACCACCGCTGTGTGCTGGGAATGCCTCAAACAAACCAGAGTTGCTTGTTAGCCAATATTAGCTGTAGGTTCTCCTGTGGCATGATGTTTTGGAATTTGCCTTTATAGCGTTGATCCAGAATGCGGTCTTTCACATGCACGTGGAGGGCTGGGATGGCTTTTCGTGAAAAGAAGTGCCAACTGGGTTGGTCATAGCGTGGTACTGCGTAGGCCATGAGCCTGCGGAAAGCTTTGCTTTCAACCAACCGGTAGGGCATCATCTCTAACGAGATTAGTTTGGCAATGTGGGCATTCAAAGCCAGTGTACACGGATGAGAGGATGAGTACTTTCTTGTCCTACTCAGAGTCTTTGGTAGGGTGAGCTGGACTTGAGAGCTGCATATGATGGAACTAGCGGTGGACATGGTGGACTGAGAGAGGGTTGGTGATGGTGTTGGTGGTGCTGCTGATGGCCTAGATTCAGTCTTTTGTAGCAATAACATTGTTATTCCATGACTGCTTTGCCCTTGCGACGACACCTCGACAGTTGCTGCTGGTGGTGTGCTAACCGGTGGGCTTACAGTGGGGGAAGCGATGTAGCGTTGCTGACTACCTTCATTCGGAGCAGGTGCACATGTGGTACGTGAGGTTTGGTAGTCCGTCCACACTTGCAAGTGCATGGTGGTTAAATGTCTAAGCATGCAACTGGTATTCAAATTTCTCAGATTTTTCCCTCAGCTAAAGGTCTTTGCGCACTTCTTACAGATAACTTTTGCCTGATCATTAGGATTTTGTTCAAAAAAGTGCCACACTGCACTCTTCCTACTATGGAAGACATTTTGAGGCCTTGCACGCTGTGCTAATTTGACCATCTGGCCAAGCTGTCCTGCAACTCTTTTGGTTTTTGTAACACGTTTTTGGACTGCTACGGTCCTGCCAGATAACAGCTGTTGCGATGTCATTGCCTGCTGCGGATCCTCCTCCTCCTCTTCTGAGCTATTGGCAGCAGCAACCTCTTCCCCCAATGGATGCCAATCTGGGTCAACAACTGGGTCATCGATCACCTCCCCTTCAATTTCATGTGCACCTTCCTCTGTGTCACCGTGTAAGGTGGTATAGTATGCGGGAAGGGGCACATGAGATTCATCAGGGTCTGATTCCGCCTCAGTACAGTGCAAGGACAATGTAGTGCTCTGAGTGAATGTACCAGCAGAAAAATCTAGCAGTGGCTGTGCATCAGTGCACTCCATGTCAGATTCATCTTTGACTGAGGAATTCACGATTTGACTTGCTAACCCAGGCATGGTATGTGAAAAGAGCTCCATGGAGTATTCGGTAGTGTGGCCTGCCACATCCTTCACTTTTGGTAGGGGTGAAGGACACAAGGAAAGGTGTTGTTCCTGACCAGGAGCCTCCACTGACGACTCAGTGCTTTTATGTCTTGAAACTTCAGAAGAGGAGGCGAGAGAGGTTGAGGCTGTGTCAGCAATGTAAGCCAAATTTGTTCCTGAAATATAACTGAGTCCATCAGTTATTAGATATATGAAACTGAAATAGCTGTTGCAAAAACCAAAATTGTTATAAAGAAAAAAGGTTAACATTAATACGGGTGCCCAAACTTTAACATATGACTGTATACTGGGTAAATTTAGTATGGCATCTAAATGGAAATAATTGCTCGTCGGCGGTGATACAATTATATGGCTTGTAGGCTCTCTTCAGATTTCTGTTCAGCATTGTCCAGATGTCCCGTATTGGTGCAGCTTTATCTGTTTGGACACGTTCTGCACGTGTATTTTCGTTGTCAAATCTGATAAATCTGAGTATCATCTTGAAGCGGTCACAAGACATGGCTGCATGTAAAATATAAAAATATATGTAAGCCAAGTCCAGGCTCAAAGACAATTTCTGACTGTTCTGTGAGACTTTCCTACCTTCGTATCCAAGAAATTGAAGACTTCACAAGCCTAGAAATGTGTGTGCTCACAGCAATGAGATGAACAGCAAAATGGATACTGAGAGGAGGGAGGCAGGAAGAGAAGTAGAAGCCACTCCCAGTTTGAATCAACTTAATTGACAGCAACATAAGTGAGCAGTAACAACACTGGCCAATAGATATCAGCATAATATTTGTAGCTGAATGAACTTTAGTTTCTGAAACCAAGTAAAGGAGAAAGTCTTCCCACAGTGGAGGTATATATGAAGGTACAATTGTACCTCTGCAGCCTGTTAACGTTGTAAAATTATGCAGCCTGACGAAGGTTAAGCATTTTGCGTTATGTGTTTATTCATTTACCCAACTGATTGTTGGTGTAAAATTAAATATGTACATGCTATTCACTTCAATTAACTAATAGAGAGCAAAGTGTGTGCATTGGGTCAGATTTGCTTTCAAATCTGTGTCTACAAAATAAATCTTCTAAATTGTCTACAATGGAAGTTTACTCGTGTTTACTAGAGATCCTTAGTACTTGCTCGCCAGAAACTTTTGGCTCAGTTAAACAAACATGCTCTCATTACATGATTTAGTATCCAGCAGTATTTTAATATCTCAGTGTATTCTTGCATGTCAACGCCACAAAAAATATAACAACACATACATCAGCTGGAGTCTGTTGTAGGCAGTGATCAAACTTGTTTTTTAAATTTCCCACAAGAGAAAGGGTCAAGCACAGTAACATCAATTTAATTATGTGTACAACTTAGCAATTTTAGTAGAACTGCCATACTGTGCTAAAAATATTTGATCATCCGCTGTGCTAAAACACAACAAATCACAATATAATGCACTACCACAAAATATTATGTTTAGAATCTATATCCTGTTCTTTACTTTTGCATTTCTATAAATGAAATAAAATTCAATATTCACTATCTTTAGAATAATCAGATCATAAAATAGATATTTAAGATACTATCATTTCTAAATGCAGCCTAGGAAATGCAGGAGAGAAGCATTCTTTGACTCTCCTACCTTTTTTAAATTAATCACTGTAAATGTATGACATTAGCTTTCAATTTTACATAAAGATGTTAGAATAAATTTTCTATGTTTAAATTTCTGATCAAACTGAGTCACATTTCTATGATCCTTCTTTGCTCCCTATAATGGTAGTTATAATCCAGCATAATTTAATGATTGCACTGTATGGCTATGTAGAATATTTGTAGCCTTACATTGCAAAAATGGAACTGCAAGCACTATAAGGATTTATTGAGAAATGAATCTACACAGGAATGTCATAGTTTAACGACTTCTGGGTATACTAATAGATCACAGACAGAATATGAGTCAACACTGTGATGCAGCAGCAAAAAAGGCAAATGCAATTCTAGGATGTATTAACAGAAGCATACAGTCTAGATCACGTGAAGTCATTATTTCCCTCTACTCCTCTTTGGTCAGACCTCATCTGGAATACTGTGTTCAGTTTTGGGCGCCACATTTTAAAAAAGACATCAACAAACTGGAGCAAGTTCAGAAAAGAGCGACCAGAATGGTGACCAGTCTGCAAACCATGTCTTATGAGGAAAGGTTGCAGGATTTGGGAATGTTTAGCTTGCAGAAGAGAAGACTGAGAGGAGACTTAATCGCTGTCTATGAATATCTCAAGGGCTGTCACATTGTAGAAAGATCATCTTTATTCTCATTTTCACAAGGAAAGACTAGAAGCAATGGGATGAAACTGAATGGGAGGAGACACAGATTAGATATTAGAAAAAACTTTTTGACAGAGTGTTCAATGAGTGGAACAGGCTGCCACGAGAGGTGGTGAGCTCTCCTTCGATAGAAGTCTTCAAACAAATGCTGGACAGACATCTGTCTGGGATGATTTAGCGAATCCTGCTTTGAGCAGGGGGTTGGACCAGATGACCCAGGAGAGGAGGTCCCTTCCAACTCTACGATTCTATGATTCTATGATTCTGGATGGCTCAAAGACAATAATTGTCCAGGTGGTTCATACTTTCCCCTGCATCGACGTTCTAAAATGCCAATACAGAGTAAGCTGCAGGTATGCAGCTTCCATGTTATCATGCAGCTCAGGGAGTGGCGAACCAGCTGTAAGACATAGCCAACGTCTCACAGAGAAGGCAAAAATGGTTTAATACCACATTTGCATGTTTGTTGAATACCCAGCTCTGAATGAGTGCTTGTTTACCCAGATTAGGAAGCACTGACAATCAGTGGCGGATTAAGTGGACTATGGTCCCGGGGCTGTTCATAAAACCTGGGCCCCTGTACCCCCCTTCCCACCTGAGCGCTGCGGTCCCCGTGCGGGAATTGACAGCCGTACGGACCGCAGCACTTGGTTTGCTGCGGGTCCATACGGAAAACCAGCCACCATTCCACCACGTGTGGACATGGCCTAAAAAGACATTGCACATAAGCTGTAGGCCTACGGCCAATACGCACAAAATCGCCCAACGTGATCCTGGCCATAGGGGATCCACTTTAATGTCCCCACTTTAATTTGAAGTCCCCTTACTTCATCCATTGCAGTCCCCTATCACCCACTCACTTCATCTGCAGTGCCGCTTCATCATTTGCAGCCCCTTATCCCCCCTTCCATTTTATCATGTGCAGTCCCCTTCCCCCCCAACTTCATGTGCAGCCCCACTCCCCCATCATCATGTGCAGTTAATTTTACCCCCACATCATGTGCAGTCCCCCTTACCCCCAATTCATCATGTGCAGTCCCCCTTACCCCCAATTCATCATGTGCAGTCCCCCTTACCCCCAATTCATCATGTGCTGCCCCTCTTACCCCCAATTCATCATGTTCAGTCCCACTTACCCCTTAATTCATCATGTTCAGTTCCCCTTACCCCCAATTCATCATGTGCAGTCCCACTTACCCCTTAATTCATCATGTGCAGTCCCACTTACCCCTTAATTCATCATGTGCAGTCCCACTTACCCCTTAATTCATCATGTGCAGTCCCACTTACCCCTTAATTCATCATGTGCAGTCCCACTTACCCCTTAATTCATCATGTGCAGTCCCCCTTATCCCCCACTTCATCATGTGCAGCCCCACTTATCCCCCACTTCATCATGTGCAGCCCCACTCACCCCCCCTTCATCATATGCAGCCCCACTCACCCCCCTTCATGTGCAGCCCCACTCACCCCCCTTCATCATGTGAAGCCCCCACTCATCCCCCCTTCATCCTGTGAAGCCCCCACTCACCCCCTTCATCCTGTACAACCCCAGTCACCCCCCTTCATCATATACAGCCCCCAGTCACCCCCCTTCATCATATACAGCCCCCAGTCACCCCCCTTCATCATATACAGGCCCCAGTCACCCCCCTTCATTGTGTACAGCCCCCACTCACCCCCTCCCCCATTTAATTCATTTTATAAATAAAAAAAAATAAAAAAAGTTCCCCATACTTACCTCACAGCCGGCTCGCTCCCCAGCAGCGCCTCTGCTTTCAGCATCCTCCGGGACATGTCGTCGCGTGCACGATGACGTCATCGCGCACGCCCGACATCTGACCCGGAAGTACAGCCAGAGCTGAGCAGCCGTCAAGGTGACGGCCTTGCACAGCTCCCGGCCCCGGCCTCATAGAATGTGACGCGGGCGGCTGTCTGCTGCCAGCGGCGTCACAGCACAGGGCACGGCCAGCCCTGTACAGGTGCTGGGGGAGCGGTCCGGGGGGCATTTGCCTCTCTGCCACCCAGCCCAGCCCGCCCCTGCCCCTGGGCCCCCAAAAAACCTTGGGCCCGGGGCGACCGCCCCTATTAAGATCCGCCATTGCTGACAATACCTCCTCTTCTGGACCCAGTGATCATATGATAGCTAAATGTAGGGTGAGAGCAAGAGCTGTTTGGCCCTGAGAGACAAAGACAGTATTGCTATGCAGCTGGAAAACAATAAACAATTAAAAGAATGTATTAAAATGTTCACATACCTCCTAAATGTCTTGCATTACTTTATAGGGGGCACAGCGTGTGAATTGAATGAAAAAATAAATAAATAATAAAATAAATGAAGATAAATAAAACAAAATGAAAAAAGAGTCACGTCCAATATATAAAAATAATTTCTATGGAATGGGTAACACAATTTAAAATGTTTGTCAGTGATCCTTTGCAGTTATAAAAAATGTGAAAAATAGAGACGTATTTCCTTTTTTTTTTGCATTATTCCCTGAATGTCTGCAAAAGAGGTTATTAAAATTCCATTAATATTACATTAATGCTGAGTGTCATGTGTAGCCAAAAAAAGAGGCAAAACTTATTTGAATTTCCAAGCAAGATATTTGTTTAGAACCGTTAAAAGCACATGTACAAAAGAAACCTGAAAATGTTCCTTTTTAGTGACAGGAAAAAATGGCCTTATCCTGATCTGGTTAAAGAGGTGCGCATTCATTTTAATCTTAAAATACAAAAGGTAATTGCTAAAATTATGGGGATCATTTGAAGTTTGAATTACCGTATATACTCGAGTATAAGCCCATTTTTTAAGGTTGAAAGTACCCCTCTCGGTTTATACTTGAGTCATATAAGCCAGGGGGTTGGCGGGGGAGGGGGAGTGGCGGTGTCAGATCATACCTACCCCCTCCTGGCGTGGTCTCAGCAACCCCTGCTTCTCCCACGGTCTCTGGCTTCTGTGTTCAGTGGTCACCTGGTACCGCTCATTAAAGTCATGAATATGCGCATGTTCATGACTTTAATGAACGGTACCACGTGACCGCTGAAGGAAGGAAGAGCTGCAATGCATTATGGGCAGACCTGGTCAAAATTACTTTTATTGTGAACAGTTAAGAATACTGAAGATGAAATGATCTCTAAAAAGACTAACGTTAAAGATGACACATTTCCTTTGTATTTTAGGCAACAAAATATCTAAATATTGTCATTTTTCACATTTTAAAAATAGCAAAAAGTAAAATAGGCTGATGCAATAACCCATGGAGATTTGTGTGCTCAGATAGCTTTGACCAAGGTTTCAGACCTTAATTAGCCCGTTAGGGTTATGGCTTGTCCACTATCATCCTTAGGAAAGGTCAGGTGATGCAAATTTTCCAGATTTATAAAAAACAGCCTCCTGTAACCTTGTGCCAAAAAGCAGCTAAGAGTTCTTTTAAGCAGCTGTCTAGCACTCTGAGAATGAAAACAGAGTCCCATAAAGCAGGAGAAGGTTATAAGAAGATAGCATTTTCAAGTTGCCCTTTCCTCAGTTAGAAATGTAATAAAGAAATGGCAGTTAACAGGAAGGATAAGATAAGGCAAGATAAGGTCTGGAAGCCCAAGCAAAATTTCAGTGAGACCTGCTTGTAGGATTGCTAGACAGGCAAATCAGAACCATCAATACTCCACTCCCTTTCTCTGAGTTGATACTGTGAATATTATGTGTATAATGTAATGTATATATTTGCTGTTTTGTGTACCTAATAATAGGGAAAGTATAGTACCAATTTTTGGCCACTAGATGGGGCAGTATAGTGAATGTATGATAGTCTGGTGTAAGCAAATAGTTAAACATAGGAGGGGTCAGCTACAGCTAAGAGAGGGAGAACTTCCTCAAAGTAGTTAGTCAGACCATGGTGCTCAAACCGCCTGCACAAGCTTAAGTGCCCGGAATGATAGTAGTGGCCACGCAACATTTAAGGGAGATGCCCAGCCATTCACAGACCCAGACCAGAACAGCAGCAGGCCAGTACAGCATGGGGCTACTGCAGACTTGGAACTTAAGCTTAAGGCAGGAACAGTGGCAGCACGGGGACGCAGATGGCTCCATAATGTGGCAACTTATCGCATGGGCTGATGCCCTCATATCAGGGGCGAAATGGCTGAGGGAACTCCCAGATGCAGAGAGTTTGGATCAGGGGGATGCTGTGTCACTGCAGGAGGCAGTGAAGAAGGGCAAGTCGCTCACCATGTGGCACCTGACTTAGGAGGCTGTTACTCTCATGTCTGCGGTGAAACAGACTAGGGAATGTCTAATCATAACTGAGCTGAACAGGGAGGACGCTGAGGAACCATACGAGACAGTCCGACCCAGGTACATGATGTGTGACAGAGAGAGAAGTGCAGGGAAAGAGGAAGAAATGAGTGAAGTGAAACATGTTGTTAATGCTATGAAGAATATGGATGTGCTGCATAAAGAAACTAGTAAAGTTGCTCTTTTGAAAGTTGAAATGGACTGTGTCTCTGTTCATGTGGAACCATCTATAGGGAGCCTTCAGCAGTGCAGAGAGGACACTGACAGCTCAGAGGATGGAGCTACAGATATGCAGAGTAATTGACACTATTTTCATGTGCTGGGAGGACAGGGCCCAGATAAACCGGAGTCCTCAGCCCTGCCCCTCCCTCTCAAGTACAAAAGACTTTCATAAAGATTTAGCAGACTCTAGAGCTGTGGTTTACCAATGGTCCTCACAGTCCCCTCATCTGAACGTTATTGAAAATCTGTGGTTAGATCTCAAAATAGCAATGCATGCAAGACGACCTAGGAATCTCTTAGAACTGGTTTGTGTGCCCAAACTTTTACATGTCACTGTAGATAGATAGATAGATGATAGATAGATAGTTAGATAGATAGAATGCATGAGCAAATCTACCAAATTTTAAATATGTCATGCTCACTGGCGTTAGACCAAGAAATTTGATTTCCATCAAAGTTTTTCCATGTGAATTGAATGTGCATTTTTATGTGATGTGATTTCTCCAGACCCCATAGTATAATAAAAATTTACCATCCCCTATCCCACTGCACAGCCCTTCTGTGCTGGGTGCAGTGGTCATTTTCGAACAGATGCAGTAAATTTTTCTGTCCGTTGGGGTGTATTCCTCTGACTCCTGCCTTTTTCACATCTATCTGGGCCACATCATCATGTTGTTGAGATGCTTGGCATGAATTAATGATACACATAGCGTGATGTCGCCTGAGGCCTGTTATTCCAGACAAAATAAGATTCACAGCAACAAGGAAGACCACTAGACCAAAGCGAGGTTATGCAGTGGGACATGGGAGTTCTAGGTAAATATAATTTTTCGTAAATTTTACAGACCTTCTTTTCTCTCAATAATCAGGCAAAATGGCATTCGGCCAACATTTTGCTTCATTTCCATGAAGCGTCTCATCAAAATTAATTTAGCATTGGATTAAATTTTATTTTTGTTACAAAATTCTGTTCTGTTTTTAACTAATTCGCTCACCTATAGTAGATAATGAGACTGAGTTATACATATATCGTATTTTTCGGACTATAAGATGCACCAAACCATAAGACGCGCCTAGGTTTTAGAGGAGCAAAATAGAAAAAAAATGGAAGCAAAAATATGGTCATGACACACTGTGTTAGGCTGGCGGAACGCACTAAACAATAAAAATGATAATGAGGTGCATAAGCATCCTGGGTTCCATCGTGCAGAGATGGTAAACTGCTGCTCGGTAATGGCGGAGTGCAAACTAAACACAAGCGGGTAAATGCTGACCCGATGTATACAGGAGCCAACTTTCTTACTTTACAGAGTTTGCTGGCACAAATGCCGGAGCCTGTTAACTCCACAGGACTCGGCAAATGGTGCACTAGTGTAGAGTCTCAGGACTTTGCCCTTGGAATACAGGACAGGAGTCCCTCTAGACCTCTAGCGCTCGGCGCCGCAAACTGCAGAGCCAGCAGAAGACACAATTACAAATATAATGCGCAAGTGTGCACAGTGCCGCTCTGGCAGATGCCAGTAATCGCCCAGGGTTAGGCTAAGAAAGCACACAACTTGCGCATGGCACTGCACTGGTGGTTGCTAACACTCGGCGCGGTACGATAGTGCCCTGGACAGATAGGCACCATCGGACGCTAGCACGTGCTGATGACTGGGAGCACAGTGGCGAATGCAATGCCACTGTTGGGCGATGACTCTAACTCCTATTCCCTGAACCCAAGCACAACCAGAGGGAGGGGATCATAATGAGTCAGTCATAGTATCAAGCATCCATCATCATGCACACCATAAGCCACAAGAGTCTATGCTAGCGCATGGCCGAGAGGCCATGCGTCTCTTTTATAGTGGCGTCCTACTGGGACCGTCCCAGTGGACCAATCCAAGCAGGAACGGGACCTGCGCATGTGACCTCCGACCTCCAATGAGAGGTTGTCCCATGGGCATGCTCAGTAAGCAAAAGACAGGACTTAGTCCCAGAAGCGTCTACTTGCTGCTGACTTAAGCATGGTGTTATAGCAGAGCCAGAAGGAGCAACCAGACGCCTAGAATGAGCCTGGGCAAGATGCCAGGACTGATGTCTCTGCTGGGCAGGAATCTCTGCGACTGCAAAGGAATGGGAGACCGCAGAGGACATGGCTTGAGATTCCCTCTGTGCAGTGGGGAAAACTCGATGCCTAACACACTGTTATGAGGGTGGGAATCTGCTGATGAATGTGTTATAGGGGTAATGTCCCTCAATTTTGTACTAATATCCCCTATCCTGCTATGTATGTACCCATCCAGGTATATATCGCCCCCCCATCCTTGTATACAGGGCTCCCTAATTCCTATCCTAGTATACATGGCCCCCTCAACCACATCCTGGTATACAAGGCCCCCTCATCCCCATCCTGGTATACATGGCCCTCTTATCCCCATCCTGGTATACATGGCCCCCCCATCCCCATCGTGGAATACTAGGCCCCCATCATGCCGCACATATGAAAAAAATAGACCATTTTTGTTACCTTACCTCCGTTCCCTTGTAGAATCCTGTTCCAATGCCAGCAGCTGATTTCAGCTTGTAAGCAGCACATGGCAATGACATCATGCGCTGCTTTCATGCTGAGGTCAGCTGCTGGAATACTCACTGCTCCCCATGCCCAGGACTATGGAAGTGGAGACCAGTGAATATTCATTTCTCTTTGATAGCAGGTGCAAGCTTCCTGCAGCAGCTTGGCGATCTTATGTGCCCAATATTAAAGAGAATGAGTATTCACTGCTCTCCACTCCCATGGGAATAGGAAGCAGTGAATATTCATTCTCTTTAATAGTGGGCATACTTGGTCACCCAGCCGCTGCAGGAAGCCAGCAGCTGTGGCTAGCAGTGTTCCTGCTATTAAATAAAATGAATATTCACTGCTCCCCACGCTCATAGTCCCTCCCACTTCTCAGCGCTGACTTCAGGAGGGACCCGCTTGTCTGCCACTGCCGGTCCTCCACTCCCACAACTACAGCCACAGCAGATACATCCAAACTATAAGACGTACCCCTGATTTTTTCCAAAATTTAGGAGAAAAAAGTGTATCTTATAGTCCGAAAACCACGGTATTTTATATATGCTTTTACAACATTTTGTATTATGTAGAATATTTCATAATTTGCAAAAATATTTCATTACCTTTAGTGTAATTGCAATAAATGGTCATAATTAAATGCATTGTGGTATGTGCTGAAAATCAACTGTGCATACCACAGTACATTTAGTTATTCTAGGGGACATAGTCTAGTTTGAACCGAGGCAAAAGGTGTATTGGGTTATGCAGCTCTAAGCCAAATAGGTGGGAGTGCTAGTGTTATTCCTACTTTGGACATAATAATTGGTAATAATTTTTAACAATATATTTGTATATTATTTACCTTATGAGGAAATCCTCTTATTTGTGATAGAATGTATACATTCATTATATATTTGTGGCTCAGAATGAATTTGAACCTATGCTTCTATTAGCATTTAATTTGGTTTCAGCTCTTATTTCTACCGTGTGGCAAGCTACAGATTACAATTAATAATGTAAAGCTACAATGAGCTGATTAATATGTATTATCCATGACCAAGTCACAGACATTAGAGTCACTAAATATTACATTCTGCCCTGTTTGGGATTCTATTAGATGTGCAATTCATACTGTCAGCTAAAGATGGGAAACTTTAAACCTCAGAATTTTAACTAAATAGTCCATTTGAAAGTCTGGGAATTGTGTTCTATAGAGATGACACTGTATATAAAACTCCTATATGGAACTAATTCAATTGCCTGATGGCACTTGAGATATGGACCATTGCATTTAGTACTCCCCTGCTTCTGATTCAGAGCAATGTCACCACAAATAATATCATGTAAATATGATTATATGAAATCTTAATGAAACCAGATATGTTACGCGAACAGTGAAAGTACAATTTGGCATTAGTCTTACTTTAGTAAATGATCTCTTAGATCATATCCATGTCAGACAAATACTAAAAATTTGGTGAGTAAGATTATAATGATCATTATGTCATATTTTTAACATGCAAATAACAGAAAAATGACTGGTACATCAAGAACTAGTCTGAACAAGTGCATACTAAAAAACAGCTTACATATGGAAATGATTGCACTTAATTGCATTAAGGCATGTCAATGTGAAATACATGGAGTGTGAATAGCATAATGGATTTTGAAATTTAGGAAAAATACATGAGATGCTTAACGCAAAATTTGGCCAAAAAATGTGAGCCCATTCACCAATGTCAAGGTAATATCATGGATCAGATAGGTCTCAGACCTAACTGCCCAGTGTGAACACTTACCTATGGCTAATATCTTGGTAAAGCCTACATTTATTGGTTGGTCAGAAACTGATGTGATTAGATGTATTTAAAATCACTGCATGGTGAAGGATGGAGTGCTCAGTCAGAAAGCTTGCATACAAATAACAGAAAACTATCTTTTGACTGTCTTTTTGACTTGATATGCGGGGCTTCCGGGTTTTCACAAGATGCCGGCAGAGCCACCCGCCCCACAGAGCATCATTGCTGAACCTGCCGCACCTGTCGTAGCAGCCTGGGATGGGCTTTCCCAGATGCTACCACATCGTAGCACTGGATATGCGGGGCCTCCAGGCTTTCACAAGATGCTGGCGGATCCCCGAGCACCATCACCAAACCTGCTGCACCAGCCTGGGATAGGAGTCATATCGCCGGACCTCCGAATATCTCCTGTGACCCCGCTCCACCAATGCTGCTGATCCCCCACCTGGTAAGCTGAATTCGGACTGTAAGATGGACCCCAATATGACACATTAATTTTTTTTCCCTATTTTCCTTCTGAAAATTTGGGGTGCGTCTTATGGTCAGGTGCATCTTATAGTTCAAAAAATATGGTATTTCCATAGTATTGCTGCCCTTTTTTGTTGTAGATAGATAGAGTTGAAACCAAAAGTTAACATACACTATATAAAAAGACACATATGCATGTTTTTCTCAATATCTGACATTAAATCAGAATAAACCTTTCCCATTTAGGTAAATTAGGATTACCATAATTAATAATATTTGCCAAATGTCAGAATGAGCGACAGAGAATGTTTTAAGGTATTTTTATTATTTAATGCAAAGTCAAAGGTTTCATACATTTATTAGTATTTGGTACCATTGCCCTTAAACTGAATGACTTGGGGCAAACATTTGGGATATCCTTCCACAAGTTTCTCACAATAGATGGTCGGAATTTGAGCCCATTCCTCCTGATAAAACTGATGTAACTGATCCAGGTTTGTAGGTCACCTTGCTCGCACCTGCCTTTTCAGCTTTGTCCATAAATTTTCAATTGGATTGAGATCAGGGCTTTTTGATGGCCACTCTGAAACATTGACTTTGTTCTCCTTAAGCCACTTTGTTACTATTTTCGCAGTATGCTTCGGGTCAATGTTCATTTGGAAGAACCATTTCTGCCCAAGCTTTAACTTCCTGGCTGATGTCTTGAGATGTTACTTCAGTATTGCTACAATCTTCTTTTCTCATGATGCCATCTATTTTGTGAAGTGCACCAGTCCCTCTTTCAGCAAAACAACCCCACAACATGATGCTGCCACCCCCGTGTTTCACAGTTGGGATGGTGTTCTTAGGCTTCCAAGCTTCTCCCTTTTTCCTCCAAATGTAATTATGGTCATTATGCCCAAAAAGTTCAATTTTAGTTTCATCAGACCACAGGACATATCTCCAACAATTAAGGTCTTTGTTCCTGTGTGCATTTGCAAACTGCTTTAATCTGGCTTTTTATGTTTCTTTTGGAGTAATGGCTTCTTCCTGGCAGAGTGTCCTTTCAGCCCATGTTGATACAGTACTCAATTCAAAGTGGATATTGTCACAATCTTACCAGCTTCTGACATTATCTTCACAAGGTCTTTTGCTTTTGACCTTGGGTTGATATGCACATAGGATCAAAGTACGTCCATCTCTGGGACACAAAACCCATCTCCTTCCTGAGCAGTATGATGGCAGGACATTCCCATCTTGCTTATACTTGCATATAATTGTTTATACACATGACCGAGGCAGACTTGTGCAAGTTCACAATTCTCTTTCTGATATCTTGACTGATTTCTTGAGACTTTCCCATGATGCTACACAAAGAAACAGTGTGCTTCTGGTGTGGATTAAAATGCATCCACAGGTGTGTCTCTAATTAACTCAGATGTTGCCATAAAACCTATCAGAAGCTTCCAAACACATGACATTATATGGGTAGACCAGAATTGTTTAAAGGCATAGTAATCTTAGTGTATGTGAACTTTTGACTTTGCAGTAAGTAGTAAAAATGCCTTAAACATTCTCTCATTATTCTGGCATTTGGCAAATATTAATAATTATGGTAATCCTAATTGACCTAAGTCAGGAAAGGTTTATTCTGATTTCATGTCAGATATTGAGACAAACATGCATATGTGTCTTTTTATATAGTGTATGTAAACGTCTGGTTCCAACTGTAGATAGATAGAAGCTTGAGAAAAGCTCACACTGTGAGCTGAAATGTCGCTGTAGCCCCTATGGGTTATTAAACCACCATATTTTTTCCAAAAGTGGAGTGCACTTTCCATTTTTTTACAGTAGATATTTAGATAGATAATAGATAGATAGATGATAGATAATAGATAGATAGATAGATAATAAAGAAAAGAAAAACAAAAAGCAGCACAGGCAGATAGCGTTCCTGGGTGCCGTGTCTCCAAGCCAATGACCAAACCTCCATATACAGACGATAAACTAAGGCAGCATACCAGTTCAGGGTGAAAAAATGTGGCTATTTAATTGTTCAAAATGGCGAGATTTCGGCACAGGATTGTGAGCCTTTCTCACAGCCTTGAATGTGGCCGAGTACAGAGATATCCTGGATGAAAACCTCTGAACCTCTAACTCGGCTGAAGGTTCACCTTCCAACAAGACAATGACCCTAAGCACACAGCTAAAATAAAAAAGGAGTCGCTTCAGAACAACTCTGTGACCATTCTTGACTGGCCCAGCCATAGCCCTGACCTAAACCCAATTGAGCATCTCTGGAGTGACCTGAAAATGGCTGTCCACCAACGTTCACCATCCAACCTGACGGAACTGGAGAGGATCTGCAAGGAAGAATGGCAGAGGATCCCCAAATCCAGGTTTGAAAAACTTGTTGCATCATTCCCAAGAAGAGTCATGGCTGTACTAGCTCAAAAGGATGCTTCTCCTCAATACTGAGAAAAGGGTCTGAATACTTATGACCATGTGATATTTCAGTTTTTATTTTTTAATAAATTTGCAAAAAGTCTACATTTCTGTTTTTTTCAATCAAGATGTGGTGTAGAGGGTACATTAATGAGAAAAAAAAGTAACTTTTTTGAATTTACCAAATGGCTGCAATGAAGCAAAGAATGAAAAATTTGAAGGGGTCTGAATACTTTCTGTAACCACTGTAGATAGATAGATAGATAGATAGATGTGAAATAGATAGATAGATAAGAGATAGATAAATAGATAGATAATGATAGATAAATGATAGACTGATAGATGGGTAAAATGAAAAAAGAAAAGCAGCACAAAAAGCATAAAAAAATGTGGACTTTATTGTCCCATGGCATGGCGACGTTTCGGATATTGTATCCTTTTTTCAAGCGATATATATCTTATACTGTAGATAGACAGATAGATAGATATGAGATAGATGGATAGATATGAGATATAGATAGATAGATAGCTAATAGATAGACAGATATCTATGAATATTAGAAGAACTGTCTATAAATGTCAATGCAGAAAAGTATACAAATTGAAGTCTTTGATAAAGGAAACTGGATGTGATCACGCAAACAGAAATTGGGGAAAAAACAAATGACACAAATATAAAGCAGAATGTGCCATGCTTTAAACTGGTATGCACCATTGCTTCAATGTCTGGCACAAGAAAGATTGGACTGGAGGGAGGTTTTCAGTTATACCGTTCACCCCGGCAAGCTGATGTCTCTGCGAGCATCAAAATGAAGCCAAAAACTAAGGCAGGTGCAAAGGCGGGGGTGTAAAATGAATTGTAAAATCCTATTTACAACCGATTGTCTGTTGTTCAGCCTGTTTGCCTTGGTATAAAATAAACATTACACTGCTTTATAAAATAGCCCTAGTCCTAGGGATGATGAGGGAGGCAGTTTACCCTGATTACTATTTTGCAAAATGTGGGTGCCGAATTGAAAGCATGTTTGGAAAGCACAGTATTGTCTCTGGAAATTGTGTGCCCTGCTTATATGGTGTCTGTATGAGTCTGAGAGCATCTGCTTCTTAAGTGCTCCCTCCCCCTTTTCTCAGAAGCCCCCATTTCACTTTGCCCAGGGCATGGGAACATTGCTTGATCCTCTGTTCTAGCAGTGCGATGTCATGGGTTCAGGGCTCCTATATGCTGCTGTCTGATAAGAAACAGCCATGGAACCAAACAAACAAGGATGCTGTTTTCCCTTCTCCCCAGGAGGACACTTGTACATGCTCTGAATATTTTAGAGCCATTATGGATGCTTTTTTTGTTATATACTGTAAGTCTACTGAAAGACCCGCCATTTCTTTATTCTTTAACATTAAGATAGAGTGGAAATATTTTTTTACATACATTCCCTTTAGTTGTTTCTGTAGCAAATATTTCAGTATATGTATAATTCAGTACAGGTAGAATATTCAGTGTGATGTATATTTTTTTTCAATTATAAAATGCACTTTATTACATTGTAAAAACAGATCTGAATACTTGGCATATTGATGGACATTATAATAATGGCAAACGTTTACACATGCTTTTTTACTTTTTTTTCATTTTCCTTTCTTATGTTATTCAGTTCTATAGTATTTCATCATAGTTCCATCAGATTCCGTCATATTCTGAAATACAGTTATTGTCACCACTCACCGGTCCTGATCCCACTAGCACAGTATTAGATCCCTGTCTAAATTCTGCATTAACCTATCAGTATTTTTGGGGGTGGATGGAAGCTTGGGTATACATAGATATAAACTCTTCAATTTAAAGTACATTGCTCAGAATATGCTGTTCTTGGAAGACAGATCTTTAAAGCTGCAAAATATTTAAGTCTATGTCTGATAATACCGTATATAATTATGTTTCCTTAAAACTAGAGAATTGCTTTAAAAAAAAGCTAACTTCATAAAATGTGTTTTTACAAAGGTCCAATACTTACGCAAAAGTAATATAATGATTCTATACACATCATACATTTGTATCTGAATACTCTTGATGTAATCCTATTCATTCTGAAAATAGCTGTTCTGCTTCCTTGTATAAAAAAAAACATTTCAACTAACAATTAAAAATGATATTTTACCCAAGACTATTAAACTTGCCCTGTCCCAACATGCTACCTGTCAATGGTTGTAGTCATTGCTTCATCTTGTTTGTATCACAAAATACCTCATAATTATTGTAAATCTCAATAAATATTGTATATATGCATATATATATATATATATATATATATATATCTATATAAATCAAGGCAGAAAAGTCCAGCAAGCGGAAACTTCAGGTGGTATAATAAAATCCAAGAATTTTTATTGCAGATAATTTTAAAAAATCCAGAGTTCCGTAACAAGATGCAGACATAATACTGAACAGACAATGCGTTTTGGCAGTAACAACTGCCGCCTTCTTTTGAGACCGTGAAGGAGGCGGCAGTTGTTACCGCCGAAACACGTAGTCTGTTCAGCATTATGTCTGCATCTTGTTACGGAACTCTGGATTTTTTAAAATTATCTGCAATAAAAATTCTTGGATTTTATTATACCACCTGAAGTTTCCACTTGTTGGACTTTTCTGCCTTGATTTCTACACTGTTGGACTTGTTCCCAGTCTTGGTCCGTGCAACACAGAGGAAACAGGTATTTACCATCCAGAGCTCGGAGGTTAGCTGGTCTATGTGTTGTTTTGCTATGTATATATATATACTGTGTGCAGAATTATTAGGCAAGTGAGTATTTAGATCACATCATCCTTTTTATACATGTTGTCCTAATCCAAGCTGTATAGGCTTCTAAGCCAACTGCCAATTATGTAAATCAGGTGATTTGCATCTCTGTAATGAGGAGGGGTGTGGTCTAATGACATCAACACCCTATATAAGGTGTGCTTAATTATTAGGCAACTTCCTTTCCTTTGGCAAAATGGGTCAGAAGAGAGATTTGACAGACTCTGAAAAGTCAAAAATTGTGAGATGTCTTACAGAGGTATGCAGCAGTCTTGAACTTGACAAACTTTTGAAGCGTGACCACCGAACAATCAAGCGTTTCATGGCAAATATCCAACAGGGTCGCAAGAAGCATGTTGATAATAAAAGGTGCACAATAACTGCCCATGAATTGAGGAAAATCAAGCGTGAAGCTGCCAAGATGCCATTTGCCATCAGTTTTGCCATATTTCAGAGCTGCAACATTACTGGAGTATCAAAAAGCACAAGGTGTGCCATACTCAGGGACAAGGCCAAGGTAAGGAAGGCTGAAAAACGACCACCTTTGAACAAGAAACATAAGATAAAACATAAAAACTGGGCCAAGAAATATCTTAAGACTGATTTTTCTAAGGTTTTATGGACTGACGAAATGAGAGTGACTCTTGATGGGCCAGATGGATGGGCCCGAGGCTGGATCAGTAAAGGGGAGAGAGATCTACTCCGACTCAGACGCCAGCAAGGTGGAGGTGGGGTACTTGTATGGGCTGGTATCATCAAAGATGAACTTGTGGGACCTTTTCGGGTTGAGGATGGAGTGAAGCTCAATTCCCAGACCTACTGACAGTTTCTGGAAGACACCTTCTTCAAGAAGTGGTACAGGAAGAAGTCGGTATCGTTCAAGAAAAACATGATTTTCATGCAGGACAATGCTCCATCACATGCATCCAAATACTCCACAGCGTGGCTGGCCAGTAAAGGTCTAAAAGAAGAAAAAATAATGACATGGCCCCCTTGCTCACCTGATCTGAACCCCATAGAGAACCTGTGGTCCCTCATAAAATGTGAGCTCTACAGGGAGGGAAACCAGTACACCTCTCTCCGAACAGTGTCTGGGAGGCTGTGGTGGCTGCGGCACGCAATGTTGATCGTAAACAGATCAAGCAACTGACAGAATCTATGGATGGATGGAAGGCTTTTGAGTGTCATGGTAAAGATAGGTGGCTATATTGGTCACTGATTTTTTATTTTTTGTTTTTGAATGTCAGAAATGTTAATTTCTAAATTTTGTGTTGTTATATTGATTTACCTGGTGAAAATAAACAAGTGAGATGGGTATATATTTGGTTTTTATTAAGCTGCCTAATAATTCTGCACAGTAATAGTTACCTGCACAAACAGATATCCTCCTAAGATAGCTAAATCTAAAGAAAACCCACTACAACTTCTAAAAATATTAAGCTTTGATATTTATTAGTCTTTTGGGTTGATTGAGAACATAGTTGTTGCTCAATAATAAAAAGAATCCTCTCAAATACAACTTGCCTAATAATACTGCACGCAGTTTATATATTTAAAGACTTTTTGTAATTTCTGTTATCTTTAACGAGGACATTACTAGTATTTCAAACAACAGGAAAAGTTAAAAAATCATACAAATAACGTGTTGCACTATGAGGCAAAATAATTCTTTTCTGTTTTAATGTGTACAAATAAAATCTAAACTATGGAAGAAATGATGATACACCACCATACAAATATATTTTAGTTGATAGTAAATATCTGGCATATCTTCAAAATGTCATTCAACACTTTATAAATGAAGGCTCCTTCATGCAATTTTATGATAATTATTATTGTGCCAAAAAAATGCTCAAAAATGCAATATTAGAGGCCACATCACATCTCCTTATCCTAAAAGTTGTCCATGTGCAGGGTCCATACATACCACCTAGGCGTATGTCTACACTTTCTATATCTTTAAACATTAATATGTCATCAAAAATCATCAGTATTTGAGAGAACATTTTTCCAAGTTTTCAAAAATACCTTTAAAAGTCTATTCATTTCTCAAGTACCTTTAAGGGGCTAATTTATTAGAAGCACCACTCAAACTCTCCCTTTTTTTTAAAGTACACCCCTTATAATATTCAAGATAGTATTTAGGAAGTTTGTTAACCCTTCAAGTGATTGACAACAATCAACACACAGGGGAACCCCACATTGGAAACTATAACCCTCAAGGCATTTAGGTGTAGTTACCATTTTAATCTCAAAAGTGACTTAAAATAATTTATGTGCAGCTGATGGAAAGAAGTGAAAACTACTATTTTTCCCCATTTAATGGTATTTTTCAACGTTGACAGCGTGGCATAAGTGGTATACTACCTTTAGTCTATGGGACAGCATGATTACCAAGATGCCACATTTTTATTGTTTCATTTATATTTTACTATGTTGGCACAATAAAAATGTCTTGTAAAAAAAATAAAAAGAAATAAATTACATCACCATATTCTGGTATACATTACTTTTCATTTTTCTGCTGATGTAGCTGTATTAGGACTGATTTTTTGACAGGCCGAGTTGCAGTTTTTAATATTACCATTTTGATGTATGTGTGACTTTTTGATAATTTTTACCCAACCTTTTGAGAAACCGCATGACAATCCTAACAATGTTTTTTTTTCCTTTATGGTGTGCACTGAGTAGGATACATAGCATGGTCATTGTATAGCTTGGTGTTTTGTGGATATGATGATACTAAATACAAATAGTTTACTTATATTTGCTTATTGTTTCTCACTTTTTCACAATAAAAATGAAATAAATGGCGCTATAGGTGGTTTAAAAGGTGTAACTTTTTTTATTTTTTGTCAGCAGAACTGTATGACGGCTTACTTTTGCATGATAAATTATATCATTTATTGGTACCATTTTGGGGTTCAGATTTTTTGAGTGAGATGATTGGAAAACAGCAATTCTGGGTTTGCTTTTCTATTTTTTTTTGGTGTTTACTGGGTGTAATTAATAATTTGCTCATTTTTCAGTTTGCATCATTATAGATTTTGGCTTTTTTTATGGTATTCACCGGGAGAGCTAAGTAAAGAGTTTGTTTTAAAATTCAGGTAATTACAATGTCAAATATGTCTATTTTTTCAACAGTAAAGGATTTAAAAGAAAAAGAAGGATTTTCTCTTTTTAAAAAATTTTTTTGCAATCTTTGTTGGTGTGATGCACACTTAGGCCACGTTCACTTATTTGGCCAGTATTTTACATCAGTATATGTAAGCCAAAACCAAGAGTGGAACAATCAGAGGAAAATTATAATGGAAACACTACACCACTTCTGTATTTATCACCCACTTCTGGGTTTGGCTTACAGATAATGATGTATAATACTGACCTAATACTGAACATGTGAATGTGGCCTTATTCTTACACAGGGATAGGAGAAGATCACAAGTCATCTATGTCCTGACCTCTACGGCCTGTCAGCCTCCCAACAGCCTCCCTCTTTTGCTTCACACTGGCAGGAAGGAGGCATCTAAACAGGGTGTATCTCAGCTTGAATTGCAGCAGCAGAGGCATTCCAGGGCTCATTTGGAAGCTGAGTCCAGAAAAGCCATTGTTGTCATGACTCAGCCCGATATATCAGAGAGTCGGCAGTGACAGCTGTGTACACCTGCAGCTCTCTCTTTAAGGCTGGGGTCACACTTGCGAGAAACTTACACGATTCTCACATCTCGATACCCGGCACTGCTGCCGGCACTCAGATTGGAGCGCTCAGCTGCATAGAAATACATGCAGCCGCACAGTCTGGTCCCGAGTACCGGCGGCAGTGCCGGGTATTGAGACGCGAGACTCGTGTGAGTTCCCCGCAAGTGTGACCCTGGCCTAACCCCTGATATCTCTGGCTGCATGAATACAGTGGGAGATATGGTCTCAGTTTGATGGAGATAATATTACCTGTAAAATGAGCCCTAGATATAGCTCTATGAGATAAATCCTTGGCAGGGAAAGAGTTAAACAATGAAGAACTGAATTTGAGCACTAGATGTTAAATCTTGTATAATAAAAAAAATATGAAAATTGGTTTGGATTTGGTTACGTTGTTGCATTATTTGGCTAGCGCACCACAGCTAAAATGGAAATGCCACTGATTTGCAGTAAAACTTGTGTCAACCTTAATTGTTTCTTTAAGGAATTTTTGCAATTTTTATAGGGTTGCTTTCAACTTTCTCTCCTAAAGCATTGAAATCACATGTTTTCTGAAAATTGTGGGTGACTACTTTTCATCTTGGATAAAAATTCTCAGAGCTGAATTTACTGAACTTAGTCCTCATATGGAGTCATCTCTGCTCCTTACCAGTGTGTTGCTTCCAGCACTCCCATAACTTAACAATGTATTCAATATGTTTAGTCATAACAAATTTCAGTTACATTGTGAAAATGGATTTTGATTGTACAAATCAATGTAGTTACTGATAACAAATACTAGGAAATCCTCATCTTCTGCAGGCAATTTATTTCGGCTTTGGACTAATTTTACAAACATAAGAATGAATCTATTCAGGGTGGAAAGTACAAATATTGTAAAAAAAAAAAAATCAAGACAGAGTGAGAGGTTGGTGCTTTCTATTGGCTCAGAAATATATATAGTTTTGGTTACCATTTCGTAAACTATTTTAGATCTTAGATCTTAAAACATGCCCTACAAGCCATGCAGTATGGAAAAGCGGAGTTCTATTAAATGCATGTTTTCTATTATAAGTTCCTGCTGTTACCAGAACCAATCCTTTGCTGCGCGCTTTGTTTTAAGGCCAAAACTTTGTCAGGTTGTTCTTAGCTGATGGATGATATTTTCAAAGTCTGGTCTGTTTGGAGAACAGGCTCTGAAACGTCTCTAATCTGGAATCCAGATTTAAATATATTGACTTAAAAAAATAAGAATTCCCCCTTGTAAGAAGTGCAAACTCTTTGGTAAGTTGTGGTCTAAAGTAGCACATAGTAAATGCAACTGCTCAAACATTGGAGGGATACAAATATAGTGAGAGAAACTCTTTTGAAAGCCTAATAAAATAGTAATGATGCACAGGATTTTTAGCCCTTGCTAAATGCAAGACTCCATTATTACAAGAGTGAACGCTAGGGATGAGCAAGCATATTCGTGGGTATTCGGTACTCGGCGAGTAATGCGGTACTCGCGGTACTCGGTACATCGCGAGTATTTCATTACTCTCCTCGCTATTCGGTTCTCCCACCCAGCAGTTGCCAATCACAGTAATGCCGCACCGTTCTTGGTTGTGGGCGGCATTACTATGATTGGCTGGCCACCCAGCTTCCTATGAAACATCAATAAATCATAGCCTGGCACTAAGCCCTGCCTGCCGCCGCCATTTTCTGCACATTGCATGCAGAACACAGCTAGTGTAGGGAAAGTGTGAGCAGCTGCTAGAGAGAGTTGTGTTTTTTGGTTCAAATCAGCCAGAAATCCTCTTGGAAACCCAAAATCTCTTTTCAGAGCTGAAAGTATAAAGTCAAGGACTGAGTAGTAACCGTTTTCCCAGCTTTTTTCTAGGTCACATTTACCCCTGCAGGGCAGGTTTTTTGTGCTGCTGCCATGCTGCATTCACAGCGAACAGCACACACGGTACTGCACAACTGATACGTAGCCAGCACCGCTGTCTTGTGTGATGTCTGGGCTGCGTATTCTTGCCTTAAACCTCAGGGCATTTTTTTGTGCTGCTGCCGTGCTGCGTTCACATAATAACAGCAAATAGTACGTACGCACGCACGGTACTGCACAACTAACACGCAGGCAGCACCACTGTCTTGTGTGGTGTCTGGGCTAGGTATTCTTGCCTTAAACCTCAGCGCATTTTTTTGTACTGCTGCCATGCTGCGCTCACATAATAACAGCAAATAGTACGCACGCACGGTACTGCACAACTGATACGTAGCCAGCACCGCTGTCTTGTGTGGTGTCTGGGCTGCGTATTCTTGCCTTAAACCTCAGGGCATTTTTTTGTGCTGCTGCTGTGCTGCGTTCACATAATAACAGCAAATAGTACGCACGGTACTGCACAACTGACACACAGCCAGCACCGCTGTCTTGTGTGGTGTCTGGGCTGCGTATTCTTGCCTTAAACCTCAGGGCAGTTTTTTTTGCTGCTACCGTGCTGCGTTCACATAATAACAGCAAATAGTACGCATGCACGGTGCCGTACAACTGACACGCAGGCAGCACCACTGTCTTGTGTGGTGTCTGGGGTGCGTATTCTTGCCTTAAACCTCAGGGCAATTTTTTAGTGGCAGCACTGCTGTCTTGTATGGTTACTGGGGTGCGTAATCTCACCTTAAACCTCAGGGCAATTTTTTTCTGCTGCTGCGGTGCTGTTTGTAAAACACAAAGCAGTACTAGGCTGTAGTGCTACCTTCCACAAAGCACTTACTGCTCCTTGTTTCTCAATATCTGCATCTGAACATCTGCAACTATGGCAGAAAAATCCAAAATTCCTAAAAAGGCTGTTGTGAAGGGACAGGGACGTGGACGTGGGGTCGTTGGTGCCCAACAAGGCACAGAGTCTGGGAGATTTAAGAAGGTTGATGCATCTAGTTTCCTGGTGAAATTTCCCGGTCTGGAACATAAACGGGCCTGGAAGCAAGAAGAACAAGAGCAGATACTGTCTTGGATGGCTGACAAGGCCTCCACAAAATGTTCTAGCAGCACCCAATCGTCCATGACAAAACAGTCTACTGTCCATACAGATAACGCTGGTCATCCTATTCTCAACCTGTTCCTAGTTGATCACCCGGTCAGGAGTCACAGGAAACATTTGACCCCAACCTTGGTCACTCCAAGGATCTGTTTGGTCCATTTTCATTTGTTGCCTCTGGCCTCTCACCGCGTGACATTGAAGAGGAACGTGAGGGCGTATCGACTGTTGAAGATGGCCAAATATTTGAAACCCCACGTCCAGAAGAAAGCCACTTTCATCCACGTGATATACCGGGTGAAGAGGTGAAGGCTGATGGTGATGACACACAGTTGCCATCTGTCCAGTTGCCAATATCAATATGGAAGGAGGATGACATGGATGATGAGGTGGTTGATGATGAGACCACCGATCTGATCTTGGCCATTGGCACGCATAGCAAGCACAGCAGCACAGAGGATGAAGGTGGATATGTAGCACCAACAAAGACACCAAGGGCTACTGGTTTGAGCAGAGTGCGAATTGTGTCAACTGTTGCCAAGAGCAATCCCTCTGTGCCCCAAGTCAAGGCAAGGGTGCTTTCAGCCGCTGTCTGGAAATTTTTTTCCGATAGTCCTTCTGAACCAAATGTTGTCATCTGTAGCATCTGCCCTAGGAAGCTGAGCAGAGGCCAGAGCAAGGGCAACCAAAGCACCACCAGTATGCGGAAACACATGGCAGCCAAGCACCCTAGTCGGTGGGCTGAACAACAGGGTATCAAATCAGTGTCTGCGACTGCGGGTCAAACCACTGCCATGTCGCCTGTGATACGGCCTCACCAATCTGCTGGGCAGGAAGCAGGTGATCATCATACCTCTTGCTCACAAGCTGCGGTTGCACAGACACAGGCCACAACAAGCTCATCCACTTGTTTGTCCCAGGAAAGCGTCCAATTGTCCGTGCCCCAGATGTATGAAAGGAGGCGTAAATACCAAGCCACGCACCCACAAGCACAAATACTGAACGTGCACATTGCCAAGTTGCTACCCGTGGAGATGTTGCCATTTAGGCTTGTGGGGACACAGTCTTTCCGTGATCTTTTGGCTGTGGCTGCCCCACAATACTTGGTTCCCAGCCGGCACTATTTTTCCCGCTGTGCCGTCCCCGCATTACACCAGCACATCTTAAACAATCTAAAGTGTGCTCTCACTAAAGCCATAACCGGGAAGGTCCATCTTACAACAAACACATGGACAAGTACTTGTGGCCAGGGACGATACATTTCTGTCACGGCACACTGGCTGAACCTGGTGGAGGGTGGGACAAAGTCTCAAACTGGACCATCAACACATATCCTACCCACTCCACGAACAGCGGGCCCAACCTCAATAAGGTCTCCCCTCTTCCTCCTCCTCCGCCTCGTCATCCTATGCTGAATTACCCTCCACATCACTCCCAAGTTGGGAGCTGTGCAACAGCGCATCGGCAAAGCAGAAAAACACTCTGCTGAAGCTGATCTACTTAGGGGACACACCACACACTGCAGCAGAGCTTTGGCAAGGAATAAAACAACAGACCGATCAGTGGCTCTCCCCACTGCAACTCCAACCTGGTCTGGTTGTCTGCGACAATGGGCGTAACCTGATGGCAGCTTTAAATCTCGGGAAGCTGGTACACATGCCATGCATGGCTCACGTGCTGAACCTGGTGGTGCAGAAAATTATAAAAACATACCCTGACTTGCCATACCTACTTGAGAAGGTGCGCCGTATTTGCACCCATTTCCGCCACTCCTCAACCGCTGTTGCCGGTCTTGCAGCGCTTCAAAAGCAATTTAATTTGCCAAACCACAGACTGATTTGCGACCTGCCAACACGGTAGAACTCAACATATCCTATGTTGGCAAGGGTAAGTGAGCAGAAGAGGGGACTTTCTGAATACCAGCATAAACATGCCCATCACACTGAGACTCAGCCAAGACATATAACAACTGTCGAGTGGGTGTGGAGCACTGCACCAAGCTTGTGAGCGGTGATCAGGCTATTATCAGCGTAACCATCCCTATGCTATGTCTGCTGAAAAAATCGCTGCAGAATCAAAAAATGGAATCTTTGCATGCCCAGCAGCTGGGTATGGAGCAAGATTTCACAATGGGTGATTCTACCCAGCCCAGCCAATATCATGAGGTAACATTGGGGGATGAAGAGGATGATGAAAATGAGGAGGGAGAGGACTTTTTTTTCAGTGGTACCGAGGGGACATATCATGCTACAGAGGGGAATCCAAACCACAGCTTCATGTCTGTCCAGCATGGGTGGGCTGAAGAGGAGGAGGTGGAGGAGGAGAGTCAGTGTGAGGAGAGGATGGGTATTGTTCCTCCTTCAGGGGTCACAGAACATGTGCCTCTTTGCAGCTTGGCACACATGGCACGCTTCATATCTGACTGTGCCAAGACCCTCGTGTAATCCACATTTTCAATAGCAACCTATACTGGTTGGCCACCTTTCTAGACCCATGGTACAAGGACAAATTTCCTTTCCTACTGTTGCAGTCACCAAGGGGTTTCACAATGGAATCCTTCAAGAAGGCCGTTGTCGATCATTTGATGGCAACAGCACCCTCAGTCACCACTGCTAGCAGAGATACCAGCTCATGGGGAGAGATACGCCAAGCAGGTCCAAAAGAGGTGGTGGTAAAATGTCCACAAACTGGGCCATCTTCAATAAACCGGCTCATCACCAGGGACTAGCTGCAACAGTAGCAATGTCAAGGAGGGAGAAGTTGAACAAGATGGTCTACGACTATCTAAGTGACCATACCTGTGTCCTTCCTGATGCTTCTGTACCATTTAATTACTGGGTATCCAAGCTGCATAGTTGGCCTGACCTCTCCTTCTATGCCTTGGAGGTGCTGGCCTGCCCTGCTGCTAGTGTGATGTCAGAGCGTGTTTTCAGTGCCGCTGGGGCAATCATCACAGATACATGCACACGGTTGACAACAGAGAATGCAGACAGGCTGACTCTGATAAAATTTAACAAGGACTGGAGTTCGCAACAGTATTTAAGCCCTCCAGATGACAGTATCCCAACCTAAAGTCACCCAACACGTTTTGTTTTAAAATTGGTGATCACATCCATCCCATTCCCTTCCCATGCAAGCCCCTTTTCTTCTTCTTACACGTTTTCAAAACCTGCTTCTGACACATGTACCTCATGGTCAATAAGCTAAAAACAATGTTATGTTAATTAATATTTCCCATCGGAGGCACGTGTGATGAAAGTGAGACCCTTCTTCCTTCATCAACCATGCTATCATGCCCCTTGGGCTAATTTTGGAGACACTATTGAAATGCCTGGACACTGGGCACGGCCACCTCTATGCTAGTAGTTCAACTCCTAGCTTTATCATAATTGTTTGGCCCTTCAGACCTGTCTTGCTTCATTCATGAACTATGATACAGCCCCATGGGCTAATTTTTGGAGACACTATTGCTATGCCTGGACACTGGGCATGGCCACCTCTATGCTAGTAGTCCGACTCCTAGCTTCATCATAATTGTTTGGCCCTTCAGACCTGTCTTGCTTCATTCATGAACTATGATACAGCCCCATGGGCTAATTTTTGGAGACACTATTGATATGCCTGGACACTGGGCACGGCCACCTCTATGCTAGTAGTCCTGGCTTTATCATAATGGTTTGGCCCTTCAGACCTGCCTTGCTTCCTTCATCAACCATGATACAGCCCCTTGGGCTAATTTTTGGAGACACTATTGCTGTGCCTGGACAGTGGGCACAGCCAGCTCTATGCTAGTAGTCCTGGCTTTATCACAATTGTTAGGCCCTTCAGACCTGCCTTGCTTCCTTCATCAACCATGATACAGCCCCTAGGGCTAATGTTTGGAAGACACTAAATCTATGCCTACACATTGGGCAGTGGCACAACAAGGACAAGTAGTCCAAGCTTTATAATTGTGAATCCCTTGTGATGAAGATGACGATGAAGATGATGGGTGGCTTCTTCCTGTGTTAACCATAACACAGCCCCTAGCCCTAGGGCAGATTGCTCTCCTTACACTACTTACACACTTAGGTGTCAGTATATTGCCTCCATCATCACTCGCTCTTACGGTTTTTCTGATATATCACTGGCACTGCGTAAGTGGCGTACGAGTCCCGCTCTTCCGGCAAAAAAAAAGGACTTAAAATAGTGTTTGTACATGCTAGTGAAGGAGTGGTGTAAAAACAATCGTGCAGCCCCTGACCAGGTGCCCCCATGTTATATACATTTGTTTACGGCATACATTTTTTAACATTTACACATTTTTTAGCCTTTTCCTCAGCCCCCAGACCGCTTCGTTGGATCCAGCAGACAATTACTCGGATTTTCCATTGACTATCATTGGACTCGCTATTCGTACCGAATACCCGAGTATTAGGGTATACTCGGTACGAGTATCACAAGTCCGAATACTTCCGTTCTTGCTCATCCCTAAGTGAATGCTAGAAGCAAGATTTAATTATTGTTCTGGTTATGTCAAATGTTGATCTACTATCCCATTCATGTGTCCTGGGACTTAATTCCCATGGATGGGATAGTACGTCATATGCGATCAGCAGCGCTCACTGGGGGAGCGCTGCTGATCGCGGCCGGGTGTCAGCTGATTATCACAGTTGACACTTGGCACTATGTGCCAGGGGTGACCCGGACCGCCCCCGGCACATTAACCCCTGGCACACTGCGATCCAACATGATCGCAGTGTACCAGGGGCATAGGGAAGCATCGCGCAGGGAGGGAGCTCCCTGCGTGACTCTCTGAGACCCTCAGAACTTCGGGGTCCCGCAGGGAGGTGGCTTTCTCAGTGCCTGCTGAGAGCAGGTGCTGAGAAAGCATCCTGCAGTGTCTGTCAGATCACTGATCTGACACAGTGTACTGCAAAGTGTCAAATCATCGATCTGACACTATGTAGTAATGTCCCCCCCGGAACAATAGAATAAAGTTAGAAAAAAAAACACGTGTAAAAATATTTAAAAAATTCCTACATAAATGAAAAAATATTCTCTAGTAAATTCTTTTTCTTGTAAATAAAAAAACCCAATAAAAATACACATATTTAGCATTGCCGCATCTGTAATGACTCGTCCTATAAAACTGTCCCACTAGTTAACCCTATTAGTGAACTCCCTCAAAAAAAAGGGAAAAAAACAAATGCTTTATCATCATACCACCGAACAAAAAGTGCAATAACACACAATCAAAAAGATGAATATAAATAAACATGGTACCGCTGAAAACGTCATCTTTTCCCGCAAAAAACGAGCTGCCATGCAGCATCATCAGCAAAAAAATTAAAAAGTTATAGCTCGCAGAATAAAGTGCAAAAATAATAATTTTTTTTATATAAAATTGTTTTTATTGTATAAAAGTGCAAAAACATAAAAAAATTATATAAATGAGGTATCGCTGCAACCGTACTGATCCGAAGAATAAAACCGTTTTATCAATTTTACCACACGCGGAATGGTGTAAACGCCCCCCCAAAAGAAATTCATGAAATGCTGGGTTTTGTTCATTCGGCATCCCAAAAATCGGAATAAAAAGCAATCAAAAAATGTCACATGCCCGAAAATAGTACCAATAAAAACATCAACTCATCCCGCAAAAATAGTATGTCACATGACTCTGTGGGTCAAAGTATGGAAAAATTATAGCTCTCAAAATGTGGTGATGCAAAAACTATTTTTACAATAAAAAGCGTCTTTTAGGGTGTGACAGCTGCCAAACATAAAAACCCACCATAAATAGTAAATCAAACCCCCTTTATCACTCTCTTAGTTAGGGAAAAATATTAAAATAAAAGAAAAGTATTTATTTCCATTTTCCCATTAGGGTTAGGGCTAGGGTTAGGGCTAGGGTTAGGGAGAGGGTTAGGGTTAGGGCTGAGATTAGAGTTAGGGGTGTGTGTTGAGGTTAGGTAGGAGATAAATTGGGGAGTTTCCACTGTTTAGGCACATCAGGGGCTCTCCAAACGCTACATGGCATCTGATCTCAATTCCAACCAATTCTGAGTTGAAAAAGTCAAACAGTGCTCCTTCCCTTCCAAGCTCCACCATGCACTCAAACAGTGGTTTACCCCCACATATGGGGTATCAGCGTACTCAGGACAAATTGCACAATAAATTTTGGAGTCCTGTTTCCCTTGGAAAAATAAAAATTGGGGGTGAAAAGATCATTTTTGTGGAAAAAATATGATTTTTTAATTTTACGACTGTACGTTATAAACTTCTGTGAAGCCCTTGGGGGTTCAAAGCTCTCACCACATATCTAGATAAGTTCCTTGTGGGGTCTAGTTTCCAAAATGGGGTCACTTGTGGGGGTTTCCACTGTTTAGGCACATCAGGGGCTCTCCAAACGCGACATGGCATCCAATCTCAATTCCAGCCAATTTTGCGTTGAAAAAGTCAAACGGCGCTCCTTCCCTTCTGAGCTCTGCCATGCACCAAAACAGTGGTTTACCCCCACATATCAGGTATCAGCATACTCAGGACAAATAGCGCAATACCTTTTGCAGTCCAATTTCTCTTGTTACTCTTGGTAAAATAAAAAAAATTGGAACTGAAGTAATTTTTTTGTGAAAAAAAGTTAAATGTTCATTTTTTAAACATTCAAAAAATTCCTGTGAACCACCTCAAAGGTTCTTAAACTTCTTGAATGTGGTTTTGAGCACCTTGATGGGTGCAGTTTTTTGAATGGTGTCACTTTTGGGTATTTTCGATCTTATAGACCCCTCAAAGTGACCTCAAATGCTCAAATGCGATGTGGTCCCTAAAGAAATGGTGTTGTAAAAATGAGAAATCGCTGGTCAACTTTTAACCCTTATAACTTCCTAACAAAAAAATATTTGGTTCCAAAATTGTGCTGATGTAAAGTAAACATGTGGGAAATGTTACTTATTAAGTTTTTTGTGTGCCATATCTCTGTGATTTAAGGGCATAAAAATTCAAAGTTGGAAAATTGTGAAATTTTCAAAATTTTTGCCAAATTTCCATTTTTTTCACAAATAAACGCAAGTTATATGAATTAAATTTTACCACTAACATGAAGTACAACATGTCACGAGAAAACAATGTCAGAATCACCGGGATCCATGGAAGCATTCCAGAGTTCTTTCCTCATAAAGGGACAGTGGTCAGAATTGTAAAAATTGGCCCAATCATTAACGTGCAAACCACCCTTGGGGGTAAAGGGGTTATTGGACTCTAAGTAATATGATTTTATATGTAAAGATACAATAAAAAATGGAAGCAAAATATATAGCAGAAAAAATCTATACAAGTTACAATGGGGAAAAAAAGTACTTAGTCAGCCACGAATTGTGCCAGTTCTCCCACTTAAGAAGATGAGAGAGGCCTGTAATTGACATCATAGGTAGACCACAAGTATGAGAGTCAAAATGAGAAAACAAATCCAGAAAATCACCTTGTTTGATTTGGCAAGATTTATTTTTCAAACTATGGTGGAAAAGGAGTTTCACAACAGTATCTGCACAAATTTTTATATAGCTCTCTTATATCTGATAAGGCCAGTGTACTCACTTAGAAAATACAAGTCAGAATGGCTGCATCATTTTATTGACAGTCTAAACTGAATCTTCATACACCTAGTCTGGTTGACAGCTCCTCAGGGCTCCTCCTGCAGCTGAAATCACACACTGCTCAGTACAAGCTGAGGTCAGTCAAACTGGGTTGGCAGAGATTTAACACACTTGGACTCATAAGCTCTCTTACTCATTAGCTGGGCTCATAAAATGCTCATTTTATTATTAGGAATACATAGCCATTCTTACTAGGAGTTTCAAAGTAAGTATAATAGCCTCATCAGTTCTAAAAGATCTATTTAATAACGTATGCAATCTGAATTGTGAAATCTGCTGACAAATGTGCTTAAACAACATGTTATGTGTTATTTTCTTTTTTTCATAAGCATCTGAAAATTCAGTACCTACATTGTCTAATCCTTGACTTTACAAAAAATATTACTGACTTTTTTAAGACCACCGCCCTTTGGTTGACCACAAAAAAAATGTATAACCCCATTTCAACTGTACATGACCTCCTCCAAAGTGCATGTTGAGCCAAATGTTTGAAGTAAGGCTGAATTCATACTTAGGTCAATCAGTCAGGATTTTTCTTAACTGAAAAAAAAAAATTAAGAGCATATACACGTATAATTCTCTTTGGAAAGGAACAGAGACAAAGCACATAAACAAATAAAGAGATAAAAAAATTATACAGGGTGGTTTTAACCCCTTCCTGACATGCGCCGTACATATACAGCTCTGCCAGAGGTGCATTCCCGCAAAGAGCAGTATATGAGCTTTGAGCTTTGCCACCTTCTTATAAAGAGCTTCATGGTCTTGGGTATCCATTTTTTGGGATGCTCACTGTGTTTAATATTAGTTTTATTTTTATTTTTGTTTATGTTTTATTGTTATTTATGTGAACTTTTGTCCTTTGGTGTACACATGACCTTCATCTTGCCTATCAATCTTATCCCTTCTCCTTTGGGACTATGAATTAGCATGCCGCGATCCTACAATCGAGAAGCAATTGTGGCAGTATATGTTGGGTACTGTATTATGTTAATATATTGTTTTTTATATACTATATGATGGTACACAGAATGCTATCTAACTATTTACTATGTTTTCAGCTATATTGGCACCAATACTTGCTAATGATTCCTGATTGGGGTGGTTTTAGTTTTGTGTATATATAGGCTATTTTGCCTCCCATAGTGGCTAGGCTGTATTTTCATCTTGGTAATAATTCCTTGACTGTGTGCATGCGCATTGTTATTCAACAGGTCCTGCATGTGGCCGGGCTTCTTTATGTCTACGACGCATGCCTGAGAATTCCTCAACCTGCGCGTGTGCTGTGACACATTACACCCTGTGATGTTGTTGCAGGACCTGCTGCATCTACTGCGCATGCGCCATATGCGCCATGTGATTGACCAATTGAGACCACGTGATGAGTCACCAGGACTATTTGAAGGTCCTTGTGATACTCCTATACCATCCCCTTGAGAAAGCCGGTGTTTGAGCCAGTGAAATGTGCATCAGGGTTTGACATCCAGCCAAGGTTCACCATCAGATTGCTTTACAACCATTGGTAAGCCTTTCCCTTAGTACTCAAGCACATTATATTTTGTGACTTACTTCTATTACATACTTGGGATGAGTTCCTGTGAGGCTATAATCTGACTATGGCTATGTATCGGTATTTGACTGATATGACTTCCTTACTCCTAATGGGTGACCCCTATCTATGTGTATGGTCTTGAAGTTTGTTACTGAACTGTACTGTTCTTATCTCTAGTTTTTGATACTTAATAAAATTTATATTGAATTTTATATAATTATCACCTGGTACTCCGTTTCCTCTTGATTTCCAAAGAACAGTATATGGCGGCACAATCGCGCGGTCTTACGTTGAGCACCTCGGCGATCGCGTGTGGGTGTCAGCTGTATGTAACACCGATCACGGGCATTTAACCCCTCTGATGTCGCTATCAGTAGTGACAGCGGCATAGAGAAGCATCGCGCAGGGAGGGGGCTCCCTGCGCGCTTCCATCATGTCAACGAGATGTGATCGCATTGACCTGATAGTCTCCATGGAGACCCCTGGCACCAAGATGGCCGCGGGGTCCTTCTGGGTCCCTTAAGTAAGGTGGCTTGTGAGCGCCTGCTGGGAGCAATCGCCGGCATGCCTCCTTCCCTGCCTGTCAGCTCCTGATCTGATACTCTGCAGTGCAGAGTGTCAGATCAGTGATCTGACACAATATAGTAATGTCCTATATTGGGACAATGTAAAAAAGTTTAAAAAAAAATAGAATGTGTAAAAATATTGTTTTTTTAATCCCCAAATAAAAATAAATTAATAATTATTTTCCAATAAATACATTTATTTATGTAAATAAAAAGAAACAATAAAAGTACATATATTTGGTATTGCCATGTCCAAAATGACCTGCTCTATAAAACTGTCCCACTAGTTAACCCCTTTAGTGAACACCGTAAAAAAAAATAAAAAAAAGAGGCAAAAAACAATGCTTTGTCATCAAACTGCCAAACAAAAAGTGCAATAAAACGCAATAAAACGATGGATGTTCTGCCTTTCTCCACGTATGGTGTTGTGTGGATTTCAGCATACAGCTAAACCTCATCTACTTCCCCAGTAAGCATTGTATGGATGCTTAAGTCTATATTTATTAAAGTGATTATGTGAACTTGGCAAAAGTGAACGATGGCGGTGGACAATAATTGTGGACAATCAAGGACAATAATTGACGATGTGGACGTTGTGAGAGTGATAAAAACTACAAGGGAATAAACAGTGTATCAGTACTGGCAGATAACAGAGACAACAGCATAATACAGGGTGCACTTAACATCAGTAACTGGGGCTTTACAGAAACTGCACAGAGATAGCATAATACAGTAATGCTGCAACACTGTTCTGCTCTATACAGAAGTGCAATCTACCTGTAAGCAGTGCAAAAGCGTTATAATAAAGTGCAGGATATATTGCACAATATACCTAACTACACAGTACATTGCACGGTGGCTGCATATACAGATTCTTACATACCACCCAGGTACTTTTGACCCTCATCGGAATCTGCTTATCAGGAGCAGAGTTTTGTAGGGAGAGAGTCAGGAACACATGTGTAAGACTCAAAGGTCCGGGAGAAAATGTCTGCAACCTTCTTGCCCGGGAAACTAAGGGGGCAACTAATTAGAATACATTACTTGTTAAAGGGGAAAGGTTCCTGAATCCAGGGACAGGGCAAATGGGTACCTAATAACCTCTAATGGTTATAACTGGTACTAAACTATTAATTAACTTGCTGCACAACAATGGGCAGAACAGTGGATGTACATAAAAATTGTACCACTGAAAACGTCATCTTGTCCCACAAAAAACAAGCCATCATAAAGCTCCATCAGCAGAAAAATAAAAGTTATAGCTCTCAGAATAAAACGATGCAAAAATAATTATTTTTTCTATAAAATAGCTTTCATTGTGTAGAAGCGCCAAAACATAACAAAAACATACAATTGAGGTATCACTGTAATTGTACTGACCTAAAAAATAAAGCAGTCTGACCAATTTTACTACACGGCGAACGGTATAAAAAACAAAAAAACAATTCCTGAATTGCTGGTTTTTGTTCATTCTGTCTCAAAAAATCAGACTAAAAAGCTATCAAAAAATGTCATGTGCCTGAAAATGGTACCAACAAAAAAGTCAGCTCGTCCCGCAAAAAACAGCCCTCACATGACTCTGGCCGATGAAATATAAAAATATTATAGCTCTCAAAATATGGTGATGCAAAAATTAGTTTTCACAATAAAGTTTCTTTTAGTCTGTGACAGCAGCCAAACATAAAAACCCAATATAAATCTGGTATTGCACGAGGAATGGCGTAAAAAATAAATGAAAACCAATTCTTCACCTACTGTTGATTTTTATTTTTTCATTCTGCTTCCCAAAGATTGCAGTAAAGCTTGGCACACATTTATCCTGCGTGCTTACACCAGGGTTTCCGTGTAAATCACCGAAAGGCCGGGGTCACACTAACCGACACAAAATACGGTCCGTAGTTTACAGGCGTAATACGGATGAATGACCCCTAAATAGTGCTCCGTATGTCATCCGTGAGCAAGGTGTGGTCGCGTATTTTGCGCATGTAAGCATCCGTATGTAATCCGTATGGCATCCGTATGCTGAGATTTTCTCGCCGGCTTGCAAAATGGACATATAATGGAGCCCTATGACAGGTTTTATAACACAAACGAAAGAATAGATATAGACACATAGAATACATATATATATGTACATACATGTCATTGAGACACATATATATATATTTATATTTCACAGAGTTCTTCATAGCAGAATAGCCACTAATTCAATTGCCGGCTTTTGTCAAATCATTCCCCAACCCGACATGAAATGACACATGGTTTACATACAGTAAACCATTTCATTTCATGTTTTTTTTTTTGTATGTCTTTCATTAGTAATTAGATGAGGGTTGATGTGTAAAATTTGGGAGGTGTAGGTGTTAATTTAAGGGGTTAATTCGTTGTAAAAAAATGTGTGGGCTCCCGCGGTAATTGGTCAATGAGGGAGCCCACACATTTTTTTCAACGAATTAACCTCTTAAATTAACACCTACAACTCCCAAATTTTACACATCAACCCTCATCTAATTACTAATGAAAGACATACAAAACATGAAATGAAATGGTTTACTGTATGCAAACCATGTGTCATTTCATGTCGGGTTGGGGAATGATTTGACAAAAGACGGCAATTGAATTAGCTGCTATTCTGCTATGAAGAACTCTGTGACATATAAATATATATATATATATGTGTATCTCAATGACATGTATATATATATATATATATATGTATTCTATGTGTATATATCTATTCTTTCGTTTGTGTTATAAAACTTGTCAGTGTGATTTTACTGTATCGCGCACTGAATTGCCATCTTTTCTAAAGGACACTGGGTGCGTATTTCTCACAAGTCACACATCTGGTCCGTGAGTAATGCGTATTTTTAGCGCACACATAGACTTGCATTAGCATACTATGGGCGTAGTACGCTGACAATCGCAGCATGCTGCGATTGGCACGGACCGTAGAATACAGATGAGAAATATACGGCTGATGGGAGCTGCCCCATAGAGAATCATTTGTCCGTGTGTAATGCATGCTTTTAACGCCTCTCACTCGTCCGTATTCCTCTCTAGTGTGACCCCGGCCAAATACGTGATTCAGTCAGAACCCCCAGCGGAATATTCCCTATAACGGGCCGGCAGAATGAGGCACTGTGGATGCCATAGGACCTGTGATCTGGCGGTGTCAATCTTTTTAGCACTGCATAAAAGTGCCATTGGCCACAGTTTTGTGCACTTCTGAAAAGTGTCCAGAGTAAATTTGCTGCCTCATTATAATGAATATATAGTTTCATCTGTCACGTCACTCTGAGATTTAGATGGAAGCCCCAAAGTAAGTAGTCAGCATAGAGCTCCGGATAAATGTGATCCCAAACGTTACGTAAAATGTTCCCAATAAAGGCTTCAACTCAATCAACAAAAAAAGCAAGCCCTCACTCAGGTCTGTCATCTGTTAACAGAAATATAGGTGCTTCCATGTTACTGGTAACACAAAGGCTCTGGAAAAGCGAAATGGCTCCTCGCTCCCCAAAAGAAATTCAGTAAATTCTCCAGTCCCAAATCCAAATGCCCCCCTCCCTTCTGAGCCCCAGTGTGCCTAAACAACATTTTGCACCCACATGTTTGGCATTTCTGTAGTGGTGAAAGCCCACCTAACTTACAGATGTGTGTCTCCAGAAGCATGGGCTGGGCATAATTTACTGGTGACTGCAACACACTGGTCGCTACAATGGCAGTTTGCTATTTTTACTCAGCATGGAGCCAAAATCGTCACTGCATCTGTAGATAAATTCCCAAAGGGTTATAATTTCCAAAATGGGGTCAATTGAGGGGGGATTCTGCTTTTCTAGCTCTTAGAGGCTCTTTACATGTAATCCACAAACTAGTCTAGGAAAAGCTGCGCTCCAGGAGGCAAATAGCGCTTCATCCCTCCCGAGTCACTCCATATGGTAAGTAGTACAACCACAAATGGGGTATTTCTACATTCAGCAGAAATTGTGGGACAAATTCTTGTGCCATTTTTACCCATTTCCTAGGATGAAAATGTAAAACTTGGGGCTAACACACAATCTTGGTGGTAAAACTGTAAATCATTTTTTCTTCATTGCCAAATGGTATAAAAGTCTGTGACACACTTGTGGTGTCAATATAATCACTGTACCCCTAGATGAATTCACTGAGAGATTTAATTGGTACAATGGGGTCAGTTATGGTGGGGTTCTGCTGTTCTGGCACCTCAGGGGCTCTGCCAATGTAACATGGCACCCTCAAATAAGTGGAGCAAAATCTGCACTGTAATATGGCGCTACTTCCTTTCTGAGCTTTGAACTGTGCCTCAAAAGTACTTTTCGACCACATATGGGGTATCAGTAAACTCAGGAGAAATTGCACAACATACTTTGAGGTCCATTTTATCCTTTTGCCCTTGTGAAAATACAAAATTTGTAGCTAATAAAGATTTTTGTGGGAAAAATGTGATTCTTTTATTTTCAAGGCTTAACGTTATAAACTTCTGAGAAGCACCTGTGAGTTCAAGGTGAAAAATACACAACTAGATAAGTTCACGAAGGGGTCTAGTTTCCAAAATGGTGTCACTTGTGGGGAGTTTCCACTGTTTAAGCACATCAAGGGCTCTCCAAGCGCAACATAGCAACCGCTTATTATTCCAGCATATTTTACAGTAAAAAGTTAAATGGCGCTCCTTTCCATCCAAGCCCTGCCATGTGCTCAGTTGTTTTCCTCCACATATTGGGTGTCTGGGCACTCAGGAGAAATTGCACAACAAATTGTATGGAGCAATTTCTCTTTTTACCCTTATCAAAATGCAAAATTTGGAGCTAAAAAAGATTTATCTCTTGTGAATTCACTTTTTGGCCTACCTCTGGTTAAAAGTGATCTTTCCGGGCTCACTCTGGTGGTTACAGGAGGTAATGGAGCTGATCTAATTAACAGAGGTCTGCCACCTGATAATGAGGAGGACGATTGAACATCTGGAGTTTCTGATTGGATTTAAGACAGCCCTGCTGGTGATTTTTTCCTGCCTCCTGAGGTCTTAGTTATTAGCTCAGTCCCTGCATGCTCAAGCTAAGTGTTCTTTTGCTATTGTTCACATTTGATTTGGTTTTGTCTATTTCAGTTTTGCGTGGTCAGCCAGCCCCGGCTGGGGCTGTGCTGAATTTCCATCCTTATGTTACTGTTTGTGCCAGTATGTTTTTGTCCCTTATTAGATTGGCCTCTCTTTGCTCTGTTTTCAGAATATACCAGAGTGCTGATATAGTGGGTGAAGTCTAGTGGCTTCAGTGTTTTTTTATCAGATGTGTTGGACATTTTTTGCAGGGTTTTTTGCGTGATTGCAGACAGTGTCTTTCCTTTCCTGTCCTGTCCTGTCTAGTTAGTTTGGGCCCCATTGTTTGCTCAGCCTATTTTCCTACCTGCATTTGTGTTTTCATCTTGTATCACCGACAATATATGTTTGGGGGCTATCTATTCCTTTGGGGTTTGCTCTGGGGCAGTTTAGATTTCCCCTTTCCCCTTTCGTGCTTTAGGCTTATTTAGTTCTCCGGCTGTGTCGAGGCATCTAGAATCATCGTAGGTACGCTCCACGGCTACTGCTAGTTGTGTGGATAGGAGCAGGGGTCTGCAATCCACTTAGTTACCAACCTCTCTGGTTTTCTGTGGCTTAGCTTGGTCTTGCTTTCCTCCTCGGTGACCCAATCATAACAGAATCACCAGCCTAAACTGCAGATTCAAGGGTACTCAAAAGCAGGAGAGAATTGTAAAAAAAAAGTATCAGAATTTTTTTTAGATATATTTTTTCCTCTTTTTCTCTGGGGTCGTAGGAGGATTTTTTTTCTTTAATGGAGATTAAGCAATTGTCTGGTCATGTTGAGCAGCTCGCTGCTGAAGTGAGGGGAATTTCCGCCTATCTCGCTCAATCAAGCTGAGAAAACCCTATTGGCATTGAACCAGGGTCAGGATTCTGCAGAGTTATACTGTCAAAAATTCCAAAAGTGGGTGGTCCTTACTACATGGAATGACGGTGCCTTAGCAGCTCTCTTTCGGAAGGGTTTATCAGAAACTGTAAAAGATGTTATAGTGGGATTTCCGGTTCCCTCTTGTCTTGATTATTCTATGTCATTAGCCATTCCAGCTGATTGGCGTTAACGTGAACGTAAAACTACACGAGAGGCGTTGCCGCCTTTTGAACAAACGTCTGAACCCATGCAATGTGATAGGGTTTTGTCTTGGGCGCAACATCAGTAGTTTAGAAGGCGTAATAAGCTGTGTTTTTTTCTGTGGAGACGCCTCTCATACTATTTCTGTCTACCCTAAATGAGAGAAACGTTTTGTGCACACATTTGCTGTGGGCAGTGTACAACCTAAGTTCCTTTTGGCAATTACTCTGATCTGCTCCTTATCTACATTTTCCGCTAAGGCTTTTGTGGATTCAGGAGCAGCTTTGAATCTGATGGATTTGGACTTTGCTAATCGTGGTTTTCCCATGATACCCCTGCGGACTCCTATCCCTTTGAGGGGTATTGAGGCTACTCCTTTGGCGGAGAATAAACCCCAGTTTTGGTCCCAGGCGATAATGCGGGTCACCCCGGACCACCAAGAAAATTGTTAATTTTTGGTGCTGCACAATTTGCATGATACTATTGTTCTGGGTTTTCCCTGGTTGCAAACTCATAATCCTGTTTTGGATTGGAAATCTGTGTCTGTGGTGAGTTGGAGTTGTCAGTGTGTTCTTAATGACACTCCTGTTTTCTCCACCTCTCCCCAGTCTCATGATATTCCTGATTATTTGGCTGATTTTTCTGATGTATTTAGTGAGAGTAAGTCTGCGTCTTTGCCTCCTCATCTTATCGGTACCTGAACATGATGCTATGCGATCTTATATCAAGGATTCGCTGGAGAAGGGTCATATTAGACCATCCTCTTCACCCTTAGGTGCTGGGTATTTTTTTGTGACCAAGAAAGATGGTTCATAAAGGCCTTGCATTGACTATTGTTCCCTTAACAAAATCACTGTTAAATATCAGTACCCGTTACCCCTGATTTCTGATTTATTTTCCAGAGTTAAAAGTGCCTGCTGGTTTACCAAGCTTGACCTCAGGGGGGCGTATAATCTTTTTCGCATCAAGCACGGGGATGAATGGAAGACGGCGTTTAATACTCCGGAGGAACATTTTGAGTACCTGGTGATGCCTTTTGGGCTCACTAATGCTCCTTCTGTCTTCCAATCCTTTATGAATGACATATTCCGGGACTTTGTGGATAAGTTTTTGATCATCTATCTGGATGATAGTTTGATCTTTTCCAGTGATTGGGATTCTCATGTGGAACATGTCCGGACTGTGTTCCGGACTTTGAGGGAAAATTCCCTGTATGTTAAGGGATCAAAATGCCTCTTTGGTGTACAGAGGATTTCATTTTTGGGATTTATTTTGTCTACGTCGGCTATTGAAATGGACCCGGTCAAGGTACAGGTCTTTTATGATTGGGTTCAGCCCACTTCTGTGAAGGCTCTCCAGAAGTTTTTGGGTTTTGCTAATTTCTATCGTAAATTTATAGGTAATTTTAATGGTATTGTCAAACCACTGACTTATCTGACCAAAAAGGGCGCTGATGTGGGGAATTGGTCTCCAGAGGCAGTCTCGGCATTTCAGGAGCTTAAGCAGAGATTCACTTCTGCTCCAGTTCTACGGCAACCTGATGTCTCACTTCCATTTCAGGTGGAGCTAGATGCTTCAGAGATTGGTGCAGGAGCTGTTTTGTCCCAAAAAGATCCGGTGACTTCTAAAATGAATCCCTCTGCCTTGTTTTCCTGAAAATTCTCCCCATCTGAACGTAAGTATGATGTGGGGAATCGGGAATTGTTGGCCATGAAATGGGCATTTGAAGAGTGGAGACATTGGTTGGAGGGAGCTAGACATCAAGTTGTGGTCCTCACCGACCACAAGAATTTGATTTATCTTGAATCAGCCAAACGCTTGAATCCTAGACAGGCTAGGTGGGCCTTGTTTTTCACGCGTTTTAATTTTGTGGTCTCTTTTCTTCCGGGCACTAAGAATGTTAAGGCAGATGCCCTTTCTAGGAGTTTCTTTGCGGATTCTCTTATTCTGGCCGAGCCTACTGCCATTCTAGGTGAGGGGGTAGTTCTTTCCGCCATCTCGCCCGATTTGAGACGTGCCCTGGAGGAATTTCAGGAAGACAAACCTTAGTGTTGCCCTATGGGAAAATTGTATGTTCCTGACCAGTGGAGGAAGAGAGTAATGTCTGAAATTCATCCGCTTTGGCTGGTCATCCAGGTATTTTTGGTACCAGAGATTTGGTGAGTCAGTCTTTTTGGTGGCCTGCCTTATCTCGTGATGTCAGGAATTTTGTGCAGTCCTGTGGGACTTGTTCTCGGTCTAAACCCTGTTCTCGTTCTAGTGGGTTGTTGATGCCCTTGCCAGTGCCTAAGAGGCCATGGACCATATCTCAATGGATTTTATTTCTGATCTTTCTGTCTCTCAGAAAATGACAGTTATCTGGGTGATTTGTGATAGATTTTCTATGATGATCCATCTTGTACCACTCCCAAAGTTGCCATCTTCTTCAGAGTTGGTGTCCTTGCCATCTTCTTCAGGTGGTTCGGTTGCATGGGATTCCTGAGAACATTTTGTCGGACAGAGGAGTCCAGTTTGTTTCCAGATTTTGGAGAACTTTTTGTTCCAATCTGGGAATTCAGTTATCTTTCTCCTCTGCATTTCATCCTCAGACCAATGGGCAGACTGAGAGAACAAACCAGACTTTGGAGTCCTATTTGAGATGTTTTATATCTGCTGATCAGGATGACTGGGTCTCATTTTTGCCCTTGGCCGAATTTGCGCTAAACAATAGAGCTAGTTCTGCCACTTTGATGTCGCCCTTTTTCTGTAACTTTGGGTTTCATCCTCGATTTTCTTCGGGGCAAGTGGAGTCTTCGATCTGCCCAAGTGTGGACACTGTGGTAGAGAGAATGCAGCATGTTTGGGACCAAGTGGTGGATAAGTTGTCCCTCTCTCAGGAAAAAGCTGAACGGTTTTCCAACCGGCATAGGACCATTGGTCCCCAGTTTAAAGTGGGTGATATGGTTTGGTTGTCGTCAAAGAATATTTCTATGAAGGTTGCGTCTCCAAAGTTCAAACCAAGATTCATTGGACCTTTTTGGAGATTCTTAATCCTGTTTCTTTTCAATTGGCGCTTCCAGTTACGTTTAAGATCCATAACGTGTTTCATAAATCTCTGTTGAGGAGGTTTGTGGAGCCAGTAGTTCCTATGGCGGCACCTCCTGAGCCTGTATTGGTTAAAGGCAAAGTGGAATATGAGGTAGAGAAAATATTGGATTCTCATTTGGCTAGACGGAGACTCCAGTACTTGGTCAAATGGAAGGGTTATGGCCAGGAGGATAATTCTTGGGCCTCTGCTTCTGACATTCATGCCGATAGATTGGTTTGTGCTTTTCACCGGGCCCATCCTGATCGGCCTGGTGGTGTGAATGAGGGTTCGGTGACCCCTCCTCAAAGGGGGGTACTGTTGTGAATTCACTTTCTGGCCTACCTCTGGTTTCTAGTGAAGGTAGTGGAGCTGGTTATATTGACAGAGGGGTCGCGAGTTCTCTTTCCGGGCTCCCTCTGGTGGTTACAGGAGGTGATGGAGCTGATCTAATTAACAGAGGTCTGCCACCTGATAATGAGGAGGATGATTGGAAATCTGGAGTTTCTGATTGGATTTAAGACAGCCGACTCCCTCTAGCCCTGCTGGTGATTTTTTCTTGCCTCCTGAGGTCTTAGTTTCCAGCTCAGTCCCTGCATGCTCAAGCTAAGTGTTCTTTTGCCATTGTCCACATTTGATTTGGTTTTGTCTATTTCAGTTTTATGTGGTCAGCCAGCCCCGGCTGGGACTGTGCTGAATTTCCATCCTTATGTTACTGTTTGTGCCAGTTTGTTTTTGTCCCTTATTAGATTGGCCTCTCTTTGCTCTGTTTTCAGAATATACCAGAGTGCTGTTATATTGGGAGAAGTCTAGTGACTTCAGTGTTTTTTTATCAGACGTGTTGGGCATTTTTTGCAGGGTTTTTTGCGTGATTGCAAACAGTGTCTTTCCTTTCCTGTCCTGTCTAGTTAGTTTGGGCCCCATCATTTGCTCAGCCTATTTTCCTACCTGCGTTTTTGTTTTCATCTTGTCTCACCGACAATATATGTTTGGGGGCTATCTATTCCTTTGGGGGCCTGCTCTGGGGCAGTTTAGAGTTCCCCTTTCTTGCTTTAGGCTTATTTAGTTCTCCGGCTGTGTCGAGGCGTCTAGACTCATCATAGGTACGCTCCACGGCTACTGCTAGTTGTGTGGATAGGATCAGGGGTCTGCAATCCGCTTAGTTACCAACCTCTCTGGTTTTCTGTGGCTTAGCTTGGTCTTGCTTTCCTCCTTGGTGACCCAATCATAACATTTATCTGGGAAAATGTGATTTTTTTATTTTCACGGCATAACGTTATAAACTTCTGTAAAGCACCTGAGAGTTCAAGGTGCTCAATACACATCTAGATAAGTTCCTGAAGGGGTCTAGTTTCCAAAATGGTGTTACTTGTGGGGGGTTTCCACTGTTTAGGCACATCAAAGGCTCTCCAAACCCAACATGACAACTGCTAGTTAATCCAGCAAATTTTGCATTCAAAAAGTCAAATGGTGCTTCTTCCCTTCCAAGCCCTGCTGTGCTCCCAAGCAGTAGTATTCCTGAACATACTGGGTATTGCTGCACTCAGGAGAAATTGCACAACAAACGGTATGGAGCAATTTCTCCTGTTACCCTTATAAAATTGCAAAATATGGAGCTAGAAAAGATTATTTTGGGAAAAATGTGATGTTTTAATTTCCATGGTTCTACATTATAAACTTCTGTGAAGCACCTGTGGGTTTAAGGTGCTCAATACACATCTAGATAAGTTCCCAAAGGGGTCTAGCTTCCAAAATGGTGTCACTTGTGGGGGGTTTCCACTGTTTAGGCACATCAGGGGCTCTCCAAACGCGACATAGCAACCACTATTTATTCCAGCATAATTTATATTAAAAAAGTCAAATCGCGCTCCTGATCTGCCGTGTGCGCAAACAGTTGCTTTCCTCCACATATTGGGTATCTGGGCACTCAAGAGAAATTGCATGGATCAATTTCTCTTGTTACCCTTATGAAAATGCAAAATTAGGAGCTAAAAAAATTATCTGGGAAAAATGTGATTTTTTTAACTTTATAAACTTATGTGAAGCACCTGCGGGTTTTCAAGGTGCTCAATACACATCTAGATAAGTTCCCTAAGGGGTCTAGTTTCTAAAATAGTGTCACTTGGGGGCTTCCACTGTTTAGGCACATCATTAGGCATAAAATTAAATGTTTGAAAACTGTGAAATTTTCAAAATTTCTGTTTTTTTCACAAAGAAGTGCAAGTCATATTACATAAATTGTATCACTACATAAAGTACAATATGTCACAAGGAAACAGCCTCAGAATCACCAGGATCGGTTGAAGTGTTCAATAGTTACAGGTGCATCTCACAAAATTAGAATATCTTCAAAAAGTAAATTTCAGTTTTTCAATACAAAAAGTGAAACTCATATAATAGATAGTCATTACAAACAGCACTCTGTGATCTATTTCAAGTGTTTAATTCTGTTAATGTTGATGATTATGGCCAATGAAAACACAAAAGTCATTATCTCAGTAAATTAGAATACTTTATAACACCAACTTGAAAAAAATGATTTTAAAATCCGAAATGTTGCCCTACTGAAATGTATGTTCAGTAAATGCACTCAACACTTGGTCGGCGCTCCTTTTGCATCAATTACTGCATCAATGTGGCGTGGCACTGCTGAAGTGTTATGTAAGCCCAGGTTGCTTTTATAGCAGCCTTCAGCTCATCTGCATTGTTGGGTCTGGTACCTCTCATCTTCCTCTTGACAATACCCCATAGATTCTCTATGGGGTTAAGGTCAGGCGAGTTTGCTGGCCAATCAAGCACAGTGGTACTGTTGCTTTTAAACCTGGTATTGGTACTTTTGGCAGTGTGGACAGGTGCCAAGTCCTGCTGGAGAATGACATTTCCATCTCCAATAAGCTTGTTGGCAGAGGGAAGCATGAAGTGCTCTAAAATTTTCTGGTAGACGGCTGCACTGACTTTGGTCTTGATAAAACACAGTGGACCTGTGTTAGGAGTCAGGTTTCTGTGGTCGCTATGCAGGAATCCAGACCCTTACATTCTGCAGTCTCCTGCTCTTTATCCACTGCAGAAGAGATTGCAGAGGAGATTGCCTTGCAGCAAATCTCTCCTGAGGCAAAGTCCTTCCATCCACCTTCTGAGCATGCTCATGAGATGATCTCCCATTGGAGATCAGGAGTCATGTGCTCAGGTCCCGCTCCAGATATCATTGGTCCATCTCGGAGATCTGGAAGCTTCCAGAAGGTCCCGGCTGCTATGAAAGGCACGCATGGTTGCTCCTTCATGCGCTAGTATAGTCATACTTGCTGCTGTGTGAATGAGGATGGATGCATGATTCTGGTGAATGACTCATTAGAAACCCCTACCCTTTGATATTACGCTTGTGTGAGGGATTGAGTTCAGTACCAGCGCCAGCGCGCCTCTGCTTCATTTTCGACAGCTGCTAGCGTCCGACATTGCGCTAGCGTCTAGCATTGTCGTATAGCGGCAGTGTCCTACGCCGCGCTGCAGTAGCAGCCCTCTTAAGCATTCGCGGCTGCGACGCTACACACACGGTAGGTCTAGAAGGACTTAGTACCGCCATCTTTGGCTATTCCTGTGACCTTTTACCGTGTGTGTAACTACTCTGAGTACTTGTGACCGTAACACGCTCAGCTCTTTTGTTTATGTTCATAGGCATCTCTGTGATTTAACAGAGATTGCTCTGTGCACTTGGGTGACAGTTAACCCTGTGCACAATACCGCCATATTGCTTCTGCCACCACTTAGCAGCGGTTATACCACCTACTGCATGGTAGACCCCGAGCGGCGAACTCACTTTATTATTATTTTTATTTAGTGCGTTCTGCCGTTCCTACCATTTACTAGCGCCAGGGTCTGGCTAGTGATGGCAGAACAGCAGCAACTCTTGCAGTGCATTCAGCAGCTTGAGGGCCGGTTGGCCACTCTTGAGAGGGCTCTCTCAGCTACACAATCCACCGAAGCTGCTGTGCAAGCAATCACTGACACGGTTACGCGTTTGTCCACATCCTCCCACGCGCCGACAGTTACCCGCCTCCCGTTGCCCAATTTTCTGGCGATGGCGCCTCCTGTAGGGGTTTCATCAGCCAGTGCTCTATCCAGCTGGAGCTACTGGCTGCACGATTCCCTACGGAGCGGGCAAAGGTGGGGTTTATTGTCTCTTCTGTCGGGCAAGGTGTTGGAGTGGGCTACGCCACTATGGGAGTGTGGTGACCCAGAGGTTCGAACTGCTCCTCAGTTTTTAACAGCTATTACGCAGGTCTTCCTCGGTCCACGGGTCATGCAAGACACCTCTCTTCAGCTTCTGGCTTTGACCCAGGGATTCCTCTCGGTTAGTCAGTATGCCGTTTGTTTTCAGACACTGGCTTCCGAGCTGGAGTGGTCTGACAAAGCCCTTATCCCTGTGCTTTGGAGAGGTTTGGTGGAGCACGTCAAAGATGCTCTGTCTACCAGAGAGGTACCCGCAACTTTGGAGGAGCTGATTGCCATTTCCACCCGCATTGACCTCCGTTTTTCGGAGCGCGGTATGGAGCGTGCTCAATCCAAGCGAAAGGTTACCTCAGCTCCCAACTTTTTTGAGCCTCCGGAACCACCCGAGCCAGAGATTCCACCCACTGAGCCCATGGAGGTGTCTCGCGTCGTTCTCGAGGCGTGTCTGGCACAAGACTCCATTTGCGGTTAACGTTGTCAACATGCTGTTGCTCCAGACAACAGCGCCCCGCAATGGCCAAACTCTGTGCCGCCAGGTAAGACCTTTGCCCCTCATCACCTTCGGCCGAGGGTTCTCGCGTGGGCACACTTTTCCAGGAGGGGTGGTCACTGCGGCTATATGCAGACCACAAAACTCCTGGCTAGGTCTTATTGGTGGCCGCACAGGGCTCAGGATGTAAAAAAATATATTTGGGCCTGTGCCTTTTGTTCATGGGATAGCCTCTCAAATCGGAGAGTGGCGGCGCCCGCAGACACACGGCGGCGTCCCACTTTAACTTCCGCTCCCGTTGTCTCCCATGTGCCCCTTCTGGTGATCTTGCCATCCCTGATGCCTTCCGCATGTCCCGGGTTTCCTCGTCACTTACCGGGACATCAGACTTGCCTTCGGACAAGTCTGAGGCCTACGCCACTAATAGGCACACAAGTTGGCGGGTCGGAAGTCTCAGGGAGGGGGGACCCTAGGAGGGGGGGTAATGTTAGGAGTCAGGTTTCTGCGGACACTATGCAGGAATCCAGACCCTTACATTCTGCAGTCTCCTGCTCTTTATCCACTGCAGAAGAGATTGCAGAGGAGATTGCCTTGCAGCAAATCTCTCCTGAGGCTAAGTCCTTCCATCCACCTTCTGAGCATGCTCATGAGACGATCTCCCATTGGAGGTCGGGAGTCAGGTGCTCAGGTCCTGCTCCAGATCTCATTGGTCCATCTTGGAGATCTGGAAGCTTCCGAAAGGTACCGGCTGCTATGAAAGGCACGCATGGCTGTTCCGCCATGCACTAGTATAGTCATACTTGCTGCTGTGTGAATGAGGATGGATGCATGATTCTGGTGAATGACTCATTGGAAACCCCTACCCTTTGATATTACGCTTGTGTGAGGGATTGAGTTCAGTACCAGTGCACCTCTGCTTCATTTTCCACAGCTGCTACCGTCCGACATTGCGCTTGCATCTAGCATTGTTGTATAGCGGCAGTGTCCTACGCCGCGCTGCAGTAGCAGCCCTCTTAAGCGTTCGCGGCTGCGACGCTACACACACGGTAGGTCTAGAAGGACTTAGTACCGCCATCTTTGGCTATTCCTGTGACCTTTTACCGTGTGTGTAACTACTCTGAGTACTTGTGACCTTAACAGGCTCAGCTCTTTTGTTTATGTTCATAGGCATCTCTGTGAGTTAACAGAGTTTGCTCTGTGCACTTGGGTGACGGTTAACCCTGTGCATAATACCGCCATATTGCTTCTGCCACCACTTAGCAGCAGTTATACCACCTACTGCACGGTGGACCCCGAGCGGCGAACACACTTTATTATTATTTTTATTTAGTGCGTTCCGCCGTTCCTAACAACCTGCAGATGACATGGCTCCCCAAACCATCAATGATTGTGGAAACTTCACACTAGATCTCAAGCAGCTTGGATTGTCCATCTCTCCATTCTTCCTCCAGACTCTGGGACATTGATTTTCAAGGTCTAATGTGAAGTATCCACAATCAATGATGGTTTTGGGAGCCATGTCATCTGCTGGTGTAGGTCAGCTGTGCTTTATCAAGACCAAAGTCAGTGCAGTGGCCAGTAGGCCAACATTTCGGATTTTAAAATAATTTTTTCAAGCTGGTGTTATAAAGTATTCTAATTTACTGAGATAATGACATTTGGGTTTTAATTGGCTGTAAGCCATAATCATCAACATTAACAGAAATAAACACTTGAAATACTGTAGATCACTCTGTTTGTAATGATTCTATATGATATATGAGTTTCACTTATTGTATTGAAGAACTAAAATAAATTACCTTTTTGTGGCATGGTGACTCAGTGGGTCCTGGGTTCAAATCCCACCAAAGACAACATCTGTAAGGAGCTTGTATGTTCTCCCCGTGTTTGCGTGGGTTTCCTCCGGTTACTCCAGTTTCCTCCCACACTCCAAAGACATACTGATAGGGAATTTAGATTGTGAGCCCCATTGGGGACAGTGTCAATAATGTCTGTAAAGCGCTGTGGAATTAATGGTGCTATATAAATGAGTAAAATAAATAAATAAATATTTTAATTTTTGAGATGCACCTGTATGACCTGATAAAGTGACAGTGGTCAGAATTGTAAATATTGGCCTGGTCTGCAAGGTGAATCAGGCTTTGGGGTGAAGGAGTTAAATGTTCTGGAAAAAAAAATAAAGAATTTACCCTGAAACATATGTATCCAAAGTAAAATAAGCGAAGCAATTCAATACCTTCAATGAATCCCATGTAAATTATCATGTATCCTCTACCCAAAGATGTGGTCATCTAATATATTAAATACACTAATGTCTGTATAGATAAGGAGCTCACATCTGTCTTGGAATTCAATGTTTCACGTTTTCTTCAACAGGATATTGAAATTGGCTTGTGTAGAATTGACACATTATTCATCACAGATAATAAAACACCAAAAAATTTAGTGCATGTTTAAAAAAGAAATAAAAAACATATGTCTAGATAAAAAGTTGGGTGTGATATCAGAACTCAATTTCATAAAAACACATAATAAAAGTTTAGAAAATTGCAGCTGATCACAAAGAATAAAAAGAATAAATTTAAAAATGTTGGTAGGTTTTAATGAAAAGCATGGAGTGCCAGCCTTGTAAAGACTTTTTACTTAGATATCGTAAAAAGGCACATGTGGAGATGATCTGTATCACACCCTAAAAAAACCTTTATTTTAAGTACAACCGTAAGTATTACATGTGTATCTTATCCTTAGTTTGTACAGCATTAATGTGTTTTGCAGTCATGTATAGGAAATGTAGTACTATAATAGGTTCTTCGCCCCACGAGTTTCCATTATAATTAGCCTATCTCTATCGCACATATTTATGCTTTCATTAACTCCATAGAAAGCCAATTAACTGTAGAATGATAATAGAGTGTGGGATGAAGCTGAAAACTCACAGGAATATGGGAAGAACATACAAAATACATTTAGGCATTGTCCTATGTTAAGAATGTATAGTTGCAGTGTTGCGGTACCACTTGGATTCCAAAGAGTCATCATATTGCGTATTTTACTTGTTTAAAGACTCTTCCTCCCACATCCTCCATGATTTTAACCGTGTACAGTGTAATTTAGATATACAATCTATTATTATTATTCATAGCAAACCCTTGTATTTTCTGTAATATTCATTCTTTGATGTTTTTTCTCTTAAAGCAAACCTGACAGCAGGTACATGCTGCCTGTTCCATAGGGACCATGTATCAGACACTCATGTACCTCAATCTGCACATACGCCGCCTCCAGCGGACATTTTCATGAAACCCACCACAGGGAAAATTTTGAAAACTTCAACCTAGCTGAATACATGCTGAATAGTGTTGAGCATTCCGATACCGCAAATATCGAGTATCAGCCGATATGCGCGGAATCGGAATTCCGATACTGAGTTCCGATACTTTTTGCATATCGAATACCGGATCCCATAATGCTATGAGCCAGTTTGATTTGATTCAGCCAATGAGGAATCCTCAGAAGTTTGGGCACATCCTGTTAGGCATGTAGGCATGTTAACTAATGGCATGGCTGTGATTGGCTGCTGAAATTATGTCATGATGCACTGTAAAAGCCGCCGCTGCCATTTAGGGTTCACTCTGCTGTGAATTCAGTTAGGGACAGGCTGCTGTTCAAGACTCTGAGGGACAGTTAGAGATAGCGATCTACTAAATAATATTGTGCTTTACCCAGGCTACATTATAAATCACTATAGCTTTCTTTTGCCTTGCAGCACTGTTCAAAGCTGTCTGCAAGGTCTGTGTGAGTGCTCACGCTGTAGTGTGTCCTGCAGCCACCTCTGGTTGTAGGCCGCTCAGTGTGCGTCACTGCCTCATACATATTTCTGTTTTATTGCTGCTCATTTTTCATTAATTCTCCTATTAGTGTGCATCCATCCGTATCCATATACATTGGTTGCAAACAGTATAGGAGTAGACAGCAGAGCCTTTCTGCAGTCTTTCAGTGCTAGTGCCCAGTTCTCTGCACTGTTCACGGCTGTCTGTGAGGTCTCTGTGTGTGAGTGCAGCTCACGTTGTAGTGTGTTCTGCAGCCACCTCTGGTTGTAGTCCGCTCAGCGTGCGTTACTGCCTCATACATAGTCATTTTTTTGTTTTATTGAAGATCATTTTTCCTGATTTTTTTCTCCTATTAGTGTGCTTCCATCTGTATCCATCTACATTGGTTGGTTGCAAACACTATATAGGAGTAGATAGAGAAGCCTTTTTGCTGGCTTGTGCCCTGCAGCCGCAGCCAGATTAGTATTAGCCTATTTTTTGGAGCCTCATCTGTTGTGAGCTCATTTTCGGGTTTGCCTCTGGCTTCTGGTGAGGGTTATGGAGCTGGCTGTGCTGACAGAGGAGTAGTGAGTTCTCTATCGGGACTCCCTCTGTTGGTGAAGGGAGGTAATGAAGCTGATCTAAATGGCAGAGACCGGCCATCTGAGGAAGAGGACTGCGATTGGACTTCAGGAGTTTCTCATTGGATTTAAGGCAGCCGACTCCCTAGTTTCTTGCTGGTGATTTTTCCTGACTGTGGCTCCTGGTTTTCAGTTTGGTTCCTGCCTTCCTAAAGCTAAGTTTTCTCTGCTATTGTTCATATGAGTTTATGTCTGGTTTACTTAGTTTTTGTGTTCAGCCAGCCCTGGCTGGGACTGGGCTGAATCCCCATTTTGTCTCTGATCAGTTGATCTCTTTTGCTCTGTCTTCAGAATATACCTGAGTGCTGATATAGTGATTTGAAATCTAGCGACTTCAGGGCCTTTTTCTATCAGACGTGTTGGACTTTCTTTTTGGCAGGGTTTTTTGCGTGATTGCAGACAGCAGCTTTTCTTTCCTGTCCTTTCTAGTTAGCGAGGGCCCCATCGTTTGCTCAGCCTATCTTTCTATCTGTGTCTGTGTTTTCATCTTGTTTCACCGACAATACATGTTGGGGGCTGTCTATTGCTTTGGGGTTTGCTCTGGGGCAGTTTAGATTTTCCCTTTCTTTCTTTAGGCTTATTTAGTTCTCCGGCCGTGACGAGGCATCTAGGACCACCATAGGCACGCTCCACGACTACTGCTAGTTGTTGCGGATAGGATCAGGGGTCTGCAATCCGCTAGTTACCAACCTCTCCGGTTTTCTGGGCTTAGCTTGCTTTTTGTTTTTTCCTCCTCGGTGACTCATTCATAACACTCATCTATTGCATTGTAGGTTACCTTCCTGCATTGTAATAGCTCCAAAAAGTGTGTGATACTATAGCTTTCACATCTTTGGTCACATCCTTATTGTTTTTTTGAAAAAAAAAAACACGTAAATAAAGTTCACCAAACACTCCACTTGACAGTTGTGTAGGCCACATTGGCTCATATTAACATGTAGTCCACACACTTTATAAAGTAGTGTTTCTTATACCTGTTAGCAGCTGTTCAGGAATAAGCACACTAAGCCCCCCTTTGTACTTTTCTGCCTATCTTTATCACTCTACCAAGATGAACATGGCAGTGAGTAAGGAACGTGGTTGTGGTCGTAGGCTTGGAGTTTCAGCAGTGAGAGGACGTGGGGATTGTGTGCCTGCTGCGGGCACCAGTGACTCAGCATCCCCCAGTTTTACCAGGCAACAGTCGCAGCTTTGTAGGACCTCGCCGTACCCCACTGCTGCGGGACGAACAAATTGAAGCCGTTGTCAGATGGATGGCAGCTAACGCATCGACTTCCATGACTTCCACATCCTCTCAGGGCCAGAGCACTGAAGAGCAACCATCTGTCTCTTCACCACCTGCCAAATTGCCCAGGCAGTCAGAGAGCCCTGGACAGGAGCCATCTCATTCTCTACTTCTGTTCTCTGAATCTGTTGGCTTGGAAAGAGGCCAGCCAAGTAGCATTCTAGAATGTGAAGAAGAAGGAGTATGCATTGATGCACAACTGCTTTGTCCCTCTGAATCTGAAGAGGTGGGTGGGCCAGTGCCTATGGTCAGCACATCTCAGTACGCATCAGATGATGAGACTCAGGTGCCACTTTCTGGTGCATACTGTGCTGGCGAGACTATCCAGGAGATGCAGGTGTTTGAAGAGGGAAGTGTAGATGATGAGGTCCTTGACCCATCATGGCGTGAGGAACTGAAAGGTGGTGGGAGCAGCTCTGAGGAAGAGATTCCCTGAACGGCCAAAACAGGAGGGAGAGGGAGGGGGCAGACTTGGTTGCCTGTAGCCTCCACTTCGGCACCCGTTAAGAGCATTCCTCTTCCAAAACCCAAAACAGGCGCTCCCAGCACTTGCAGTGCGTGGTCCTTTTGCAGGTGACATTTGCTTTGTCAAATGCAAGCTGTGTAATCAGAAAGTCAAAAGAGGGAAAAGTGTCAGCAACCTCAATACCACAAATATGTGGAAACATGTGCGGACCAAGCACGTGGTGGAGTTGCAAAGACACACTGAAGACGTAGGCCAACCTACAGCACCACCTACCACCTCTTCAGCTCGTGTTGTAGCCTCTTCCTCCAGCTCACACACAGCTGGTTTGGCTTCCTCACAGGATCGCCATGGAAGAACCACTGGCACTGTTGTCCAGAGACCCAGTGACATTCCACCCACAGCACCACGTTTCCTGTCATCCTCACACTCCCAGGCCACTCTACAGCCATCGGTAGCACAGGCATGGGAGAAAAGGCGGCCATACTCGGCAAACCATCCCCGAGCACAGGCTCTGAACGCTGGCATTGCAAAACTACTGGCCCTTGAAATGCTCTCATTCAGGCTGGTGGAGACTGACACCTTCCGTAACTTCATGGCATTGGCAGTCCCACAATACACCGTGCCCAGCCGCTTTTATTTCAGCAGGCAAGCCGTCCCTGCCCTGCAAAAGCATGTGGAGGGAAAAATTAAACATGCACTACTAAACGCCGTCAGTAGCAAGGTCAACCTGACCACCGATGCGTGGACCAGTAACCATGGACAGGGACAATACCTTTCCGTCACTGCCCATTGGGTCAATGTTGTGGAGCCGGGTACAGATCATAAGAGTGGCGCTGTACGTGTTCTGCCAACTCTAAGGATTGCAGGAATCCAGTCTGTACACATTGACTCCTCCTCATACTTCAGTTCCTCAGAATCAGCGCTGCAGGAGCCTGTTACGACCGATATGAGCACAGCCGTGGCCAAACGTCAACAAGCCGTACTGAAATTAATTTCTTTGGGGAATCGAAGCCACACAGCACAGGAGCTCTGGAATGCCATCAAGCAGGAGAGCAACGTGAGCAGCGAATCTCCAGCCAGGCTTGGTAGTGTGTGACAATGGCCGAAATCTGGTGGCAGCTCTGGGCCTAGGCAACCTCACTCACATCCCATGTCTGGCACATGTGCTCAACTTGGTCGTGCAGAGCTTTCTGAGGGACTATCCGGATCTTGATGCACTGCTGCACAAGGTCCGCATAGAGTGCGCTCACTTGCGGAGTTCCAGCATGGCAAGATCGCGCATTGCAGCTCTGCAGCGCCGATTCCGCCTTCCGGAACATCGCATCATTTGTGACCTACCCACCAGGTGGAATTCAATGTTACATATGTTGGAGCAGTTGTGTGAGCAGCAGGCAGCAGTAATGGAGTACCAGCTGCATCAGGCGCAAACAAGTTGCACTGTGCGCCGGTCACACTTCAGCACCACTGAGTGGGCCTCTATGAAGGACATCTGCCACGTTTTGCGTGCCTTCGATGATTCCACGTGGATGGTGAGTGCAGATGATGCACTAGTCAGCATGATTGTCCCCCTTATCTGTCTGCTTGAAAAAACACTGCAGGCACTAAGGGAGGAGGTTTTGGAAGAGGTGGAGGATGAGGAGTCACAAATGCCATCTGCTTCTGGACAGTCTGCGCAACGTGTTTCCTCACAAAGGCCTAGGCAGGGGACACTTTGTGAGGAGGATGAGGAGGAGTCAATGGAGGAGGAAGACATCTCTCCAGAGAAGGGAGGTACACAATGCTCCAGTAGTCAGTATGTACAGCGAGGGTGGGGTGATGCAGAGCAGGCAGAGATGATGCCTCAAGCAGGGGACAGCGTTTCTTGGGCAGTTGGGAGTCTGCAGCACATGGTTGATTCCATGCTGCAGTGCCTGAGAAACGACCGCTGCATCGCCCACATTCTCAACACGGCTGATTATTGGGTGTACACCCTCCTAGATCCTTGCTACCGGGACAACTTACAAAGCCTCATAACACCATTGAACCGGGAGCGTAAAATGAGGAAGTACCAAGACACACTGGTGCATTCCATCTTGTTCTCCATTCCACCCGAGAGCAGTGCTGCTAGTGCTTACAAAGCAGCTCTGTGCGTCGAGGCAGTGGAGGAAGCTCTGCACAAAGAGGGAGCAGAGACAGCGCCTCAGCACAAGGCAAGACCAGTATGGCCCAAATGTGGCAAAGTTTTGTGTGCCCGCCACAAATTTCTACACCATCACAGATGGCTCCAGTCAGCAGGAGGCAATGTTTCCGTCAGATGGTGACAGACTACATGTCTTGCCCTATCAGTGTACTCCAAGACGGCTCTTCCCCCTTCAAGTTTTGGGTCTCTAAGCTGGATACATGGCCAGAGCTTAGCCAGTATGCATTGGAGGTGCTGGCTTGCCCTGCTGCTAGTGTATTTTTGGAACGCGTCTTCAGTGCCGCAGGTGGTGTACTAACACACCGTCGCACATGACTATCCTCCGATAACGTTGACCGGCTTACTTTTCTGAAAATGAACAAGGCCTGGATCTTGACGGAATTTGCCAGTCCTCTTCCAGAATAAAAACTTGGTTGGCAACAGTATCCAGGTCTTCTGTTGTGTTCATGTTTCTACCACCTGAACTGTAATCCCTGGGCTCCAACACCACCAGTTGTTGCTCAGAAGTGCCGTCTGCACAGAGAAAAACACTAGCTCCTGTGTTAGTGGGGTTCAGTAACGCCAGCTGCTCCCCTGCTGTGTGTCTGGCAATATCTCCTGCTGCCTCCACATTCAAACTACATCAGATTTAACACTTGCTCGAAGTAGGCCTCAGCCTACTCCATAAATGACCCTGGGCTCCAACACCGCTAGTTGTTGCTCAGAAGTGCCGTCTGCACAGAGAAAAGTACTAGCTCTTGTGTTAGTGGGGTTCAGTAACGCCAGCTGCTCCCCTGCTGTGTGTCCGGCAATTTCTCCTGCTCCCTCCACATTCAAACTACATCAGATTTTACACTTTTTCCAAGTAGGCCTCAGCCTAAACCCTGATTGAACCTGGGCTCCAACACTGCCAGTTGCCGCTCAGAAGTGCCGTCTGCACAGAGAAAAACACTAGCTCCTGTGTTAGTGGGGTTCAGTAACGCCAGCTGCTCCCCTGCTGTGTGTCCGGCAATATCTCCTGCTGCCTCCACATTCAAACTACATCAGATTTAACACTTTCTCCAAGTAGACCTCAGCCTAAACCCTGATTGAACCTGGGCTCCAACACCACCAGTTGTTGCTCAGAAGTGCCGTCTGCACAGAGAAAAACACATGCTCCAGTGTTAGTGGGGTTCAGTAACGCCAGCTGCTCCCCTGCTGTGTGTCCGGCAAAGTCTCCTGCTGCCTCCACATTCAAACTACATCAGATATAAAACTTGCTCCAATTAGGCCTCAGCCTAAACCCTGATTGAACCTGGGCTCCAACACCACTAGTTGTTGCTCAGAAGTGCCGTCTGCACAGAGAAAAACACATGCTCCAGTGTTAGTGGGGTTCAGTAACGCCAGCTGCTTCCCTGCTGTGTGTCCGGCAATGTCTACTGCTGCCTCCACATTCACACTACTACTGGTTTCAAACTTGCTTCAATTAGGCCTCTGGCTCCACTCTGTCTCTTGTATTTACCCTGGCCTCCAACACCGCCAGTTGCTGCTCCGAAGTGCCGTCTGCACAATCAACACTTGTTCCTGTGTTACTGGGGTTCAGCATGGAAGTAGTGAAACATACATATCTGACAAAATATTAAAAAGGTTAACATAGTCAATATCTTTGTAACTCCGAACGTCTTTAGAAAAAAATATTAATTCCTGCTATTCCATTTGATTGGGCTAAACCTATATGCCTTTAATGTCTCCTCCACCTCGCCCAATACATTCTACATTATTCTTAGTTGTTTTTCTTCATGTAGAATTAACCTACAAGGAAAGAAAGGGGTTTTTTTTAATTCCGATATTTCTGTCCCATTGACTTGCATTGGTTTCCGGTATCGGAATACTTTTTGGGTATCGGTCCGATCCAATCCGATCCGATATTTCACAATATCGGATGGTAATGCTCAACACTAATGCTGATTACCTGCAACCAGTGTGATGTTCATATTAAGCAATTAGACAGTATGAGGTGTAGTAGATCTGGGGCAGAACTGGTAAGACTCAATGTATAAGAAATTTGCTAGAAGTTCACTCAAAAATATTTCTGGTATATATAACTTACTGACTTTGAAAACAATTTAGATGGGTTGGAAATAATAACCATAACCATACTCACCTTACCACTCCTATGTCACCCCTGTTCCAATGCTTCCTGGATATCTCTTACTGAGACCTTTAGCAATCTACTATATAATCGTCTAATTCTGTCTGTCTGTAATGGAAATCCACCAATCAGCGACAGGCGCAGTGCGCAGGTGCAGTCCAGCCGCGAATTGGCACGGAATTCGAGGGACGCATGCCACCGCTACCATCGGGAGATCTGCGGCACTAGTCGCTGATCTCCCGACGGTTGCCACGGGTCATCTCCTGCCACAGTGGCGACGCAGCCGGGAGATGACTGGCACTAGCCAGTACCCAGGGTCCGGAGGAGAGGAGACCATAAACCTTTAAAAAATAGAATTAAAATAAAAACAGTGATATACTCACCTTCCGACGGCCCCCGGACTCTTTGACTCCTCGCATCTCACGCCCGGCATCTTCCGGTCCCAGTAATGCTTTGCGTGAAAGACCGCTGATGACGTCATGCTCTCGCGAGAGTGAAGTCATCTCCGATCCTTCGCACTAAGCATTACTGGGACCGGAAGATGCCAGGAGCGTGGAGAGGAGATCGGGGGCCATCGGAAGGTAAGAATAACCTTTTTTTATTTTTTTTTATTATTTTTTACATTCTATCTTTTACTATTGATGCTGCATACCATTTAGTATTACTATATGTCTTCTGACCTCTTAATAGGGCAAAGAATGCTTTATTATGTGCTGGGTTAATTATAACACCATCTAGTGGTGGCTGAATTTATAGCAGTGTCTTCAATAGCATTATAAAGCCTGTGAGTTTAACAGAAGCAATGCACTATGGGATTAAAGCAGTGCTTTGTGGGAAGGAAGCAATGTATTCTGGGATGAAGAAGGGCCATTTTGCTTCTGTGGATCTCATAGGATGCACATGTTATTTTGTCCTCCTGTGTAAGGCTGGTTTCATATTTGCACTTTTGTGCGCAGCGCATCGTGCGCACCCATGCGCACTGCGCACCTATGTTTAACATGACGTGCGCATGGTCTTGCGCACACTTGCATTTTCGTGCAACGTCTCTACTTGAGTCACTACCTGGCTAAAGCATATCTGGTAAGCTTAATCTTTCTTGCAATGCAGTGATTCAGACAGGTGTTATTTACTGTCTAGCAGCCAAGAGATGTCATTAACCCTTTAGTTGCCTGTTCTCAGTAAATGTAATCATAAAGTAATGTATTCCTATGTAATGTTTGCATCTCAATGTACACTTCTGTGATTGTCTTAGTTGTGATCATCTGCCCAATACTTATGCATGATAGGAAAAAAGTGGTCAGACAATCCGCGCTGCGAATCACTATAAACAATTATTACTACAGTGGTTTTATTCAACGCGTTTCGAAGTTTCACAGAACTCCTTCCTCAGGAAAAAAGGAATAAAGACCACTGTAATAATAATTGTTTATAGTGATTCGCAGCGCGGATTGTCTGATCACTTTTTTCCTATCCTGCGTCTTCTACGTCGGTCCCTCGTGGATCTGTGGTTCCTGCAGCAGCGAATCCTCCATGCTTATTACAAGCTCCATCTGGTGAGTGTATCATTTTTAAATTGACATACCTACACTGGATAATGCACTATTGTGCTATTTCTCTTCAATAGTATCCCCAATACTTATGCATGTTATTTGTATTCTTTGTAGTTTTACCGCGCATGTTCTATACTCTTCACAAATAAACAAGTTAGACCACAGAGAACAGTCTGCTTATTTTGGAAGACAGAGCTGTGGTTTACACAGTATGCTGGATTGCACATCGTGTCAGCGTGCCTGAAGGCAGAATAATATGTGTTGTACAGTTTTGGCTATATCTAAAATAAAATAAATAATTATAGAAAAAAAGTAGTTTTTTTTTCGACTTGAATATTTTTATATGCTTTTAAACTTCCTTAAGCTATGTTCACGCATGGCGTTTTTGCTACTTTTTTTTCTGCAGCAAAACCTTTTCTCTGGGTGGTAAATAAGCTTCCGAAAAAAACAGGTTTTGCTTGGTTTTTCTTATGTTTTTTCTGCATTTTTTCGCTTTGTTTTTTTGCTGCGTTTTTGTCATGCTACATTTGTCTCTTAGGCATGCTGATAAAGATTAGTGACAAAAAAATCATATTCTACTTCATAAGGTTTTGACACAAAAACACAGCAAAACCTGATACTTGCATTTTTTCAGTGCTTTTTCACTACCGTTTACTTTCAAGGGGTGACAAACGCTGAAAAGATGCTGAAAGAAGTGACATGCTCTATTCTGCAATAACCAAGCAAAGCACAAATTACTGAGGACAAAAAAAAATCAAGCTCTGTGCATGTGATTTCTGAAATCTCATTGACTTTGTTGGTACTGTAAAACAAAGCTGAGAATTTGCATAAAAAACACATTAAAAAAATGCAGCAAAAGCGCCACGTGTGAACATACCCTTTGTCACATAAGGGGACATCATATTTTGATCTTCTGATCACTGATATAAAGTTTTAACCCCTTCATGACCAAACCTATTTTGACCTTAATGACCAGGCCATTTTTTGCAATTCTGACCAGTGTCCCTTTATGAGGTAATAACTCTGGAACGCTTTGACGGATGCTAGCGATTCTGAGAATGTTTTTTCATGACATATTGAGCTTCATGTTATTAGTAAATTTAGGTCAATAATTTTTGCGTTTATTTGTGAAAAAATTAGAAATTTGGTGAAAATTTTGAAAATTTTGCAATTTTCAAATTTTGAGTTTTCATGCTGTTAAACCAGAGAGTTATGTGACACAAAATAGTTAATACATAACATTTCCCACATGTCTACTTTACATCAGCACAATTTTGGAAACAAATTTTTTTGTTAGGAAGTTATAAGGGTTAAAAGTTAACCAGCAATTTCTCATTTTTACAACAAAATTTACAAAACCACTTTTTTAGGGACCACCTCACATTTGAAGTTACTTTGAGGGGACTATATGGCAGAAAATACCCAAAAGTGACACCATTCTATAAACTGCACCCCTCTTGCTACTCAAAACCACATTCAAAAAGTTTATTAACCCTTCAGGTGCTTCACAGGAACTAAAGCAACGTGGAAGGAAAAAATGGACATTTTAATTTTTCAACAAAAATTTTCTTTTAGCATCAATTTTTTCATTTTCACATGGGCAGCAGGATAAAATGGATTCTAAAATTTGTTGGGCAATTTCTCCTGAGTACACCGATACCTCATATGTGGTCATAAACCACTGTTTGGGCGCACGGCAGGGCTCAGGGAAGAAGCACCATTTGACTTTTTGAAAGGAAAATATGCTGGAATATTTAGGCTGTGTGCACATGTTACAGATTCTGCTGTGGAATTGTCCGCTCAGATTTTCCTAAATCTGCAGGTAAAATGACCTGCATTTTACCTGCAGATTTAGTGCAGATTTAGTGCAGTTTTTGAGCTAATTTCCCCTGCAGTTTTACACCTGCGGATTTCTATAATGGAGCAGATGTAAAACTGCAGCAGAACTGCACAAAAGATGTGACATGCTGCAGTTTTAAATCCGCACCAAATGTGCGCGGAAAAATCCACAGCATGTGCACAGCGGTTTTTGCTTTACATAGCCTTAAATGGTACTGTACATCACTTGCAGTTCTGCTGCAGTTCTGCAGGGCCATATCTGCTGCAGAACTGTAGAAGAATCCGCACCGTGTGCACACACCCATAGCGGTTACCATGTCGCGTTTGGAAAGCCCCTGTGTGCCTAATCATTGGAGCTCCCCCACAAGTGACCCCATTTTGGAAACTAGACCCCCCAAGGAACTTATCTAGATGCATAGTGAGCACTTTGAACCTCCAGGTGCTTCACGAATTCATCCGTAAAAAAAAAACGACTTTTTTTTCACAAAAATTTTCTTTTAGCCTCAGGTTTTTCATTTTCACATGGGCAACAGGATAAAATGGATCCTAAAATTTGTTGTGCAATTTCTTCTGAGTACACCAATGCCTCATATGTGGTCATAAAACACTGTTTGGGCGCACGGCAGGGCACGGAATGGAAGGAGCACCATTTGACTTTTGAATGGAAAATTAGCTCCAATCGTTAGTGGACACCATGTCACGTTTGGAGAGCCCCTGTGTGCCTAAACAGTGAACCCCCCACAAGTTACACCATTTTGGAAACTAGATCCATTAATGAACTTATCTAGATGTGTAGTGAGCACTTTGAACCCACCAAGTGCTTCACAGAAGTTTATAACGCAGAGCAGTGAAAATAAAAAATCATTTTTTTCCCTCAAAAATGATTTTTTAGCTCGCTATTTTTTATTTTCACAAGGCTAACAGGAAAAATTGGACTACAAAAGTCGTTGTGCAATTTGTCCTGAGTACAGCGATACCCCATATGTGGGGGGGGAACCACTCTTTGGGTGCATGGGAGAGCTCGGAAGGGAAGAAGTGCCATTTTGAAATGCAGACTTTGATGGAATGTTCTGCAGGCATCATGTTGCGTTTGCAGAGCCCCGATGTGCCTAAACAGGAGAAACCACCCACAAGTGACCCCATTTTGGAAACTAGACCCCCAAGGAGCTTATCTAGATGTGTAGTGAGCACTTTGAACCCCCAAGTGCTTCACAGAAGTTTATAAACACAGAGCCGTGAAAATAAAAAATATTTTTTTTTCCTCAAAAATGATTTTTTAGCCCGCTATTTTTTATTTTCCCAAGGGTAACAGGAGAAATTGGACTGCAAAAGTTGTTGTCCTGTTTGTCCTGAGTACACTGGTACCCCATATGCTGGAGGTAACCACTGTTTGGGCGCACGGCAGGGCTCAGAAGGGAAGGAGTGCCATTTGACTTTTTGAAAGGAAAATTAGCTCCAATCGTTAGCGGACACCATGTCGTGTTTGAAGAGCCCCTGTGTGCCTAAACTTTTGCGCTCCCCCACAAATGACCCCATTTTGGAAACTAGACCCCCTAAGGAACTTATCTAGATGCATAGTGAGCACTTTGAGTCCCCAGGTGCTTCACAGAAGTTTATAACGCAGAGCAGTGAAAATAAAAAATCATTTTTTTCCTCAAAAAATGTTTTTTTAAGTCCGCAATATTTTATTTTCAAAAGGGTAACAGGAGAAATTGGACCCCAAAAGTTGTTGTACAGTTTGTCCTGAGTACGCTGGTACCCCATATGTGGGGGGGAACCACTGTTCGGGCACACGTCGGGGCTCGAAATGGAAGTAGTGACGTTTTGAAGTGCCGACTTTGATGGAATGGTCTGTGGGCGTAATGTTACATTTGCAGAGCCCCTGATGTGCCTAAACTGTGAAAGCTCCCCACAAGTGCCCCCATTTTGGAAGCTAGACCCCCCCAAGGAACTTATCTAGATGTGTGGTGAGCACTTTGAACTCCCAAGTGCTTCACAGAAGTTTATAACGCAGAGCAGTGAAAATAAAAAATCAATTTTTTCCTCATAAAAAATTTTTTTAGTCTGCAATTTTCTTTTTTCACAAGGGTAACAAGATAAATTGGACCCCAAAAGTTGTTGTCCAATTTGTCCTGAGTATGCTGGTACTCCATATGTGAGGGGGGACCACTGTCTGGGCACACGTCGAAACTCGGAAGGGAAGTAGTGATGTTTTGAAATGCCGACTTGAAGGAACGGTCTTCGGGCGTCATGTTACGTTTCCAGAGCCCCTGATGTGACTAAACTGTGGAAACCCCCCACAAGTGACCCCATTTTGGAAATGAGACCCCCCAAGGAACTTATATACTGTAGATGTGTGGTGAGCACTTTGAACCCCCAAGTACTTCACAAAAGTTTAGAACGCAGAGCCGCTAAAATAAAAAATAATTTTTTCCTCAAAAAATGATCTATAGCCCGCAATTTTTTATTTTCACAAGGGTAACAGGAGAAATTGGATTACAAAAGTTGTTGACCAGTTTGTCCTGAGTGCACAGGTACCCCATATTTGGAGGGAGAACACTGTCTGGGCACACGTCAGGGCTCGGAATGGAGGTAGTGACGTTTTGAAATGCCGACTTTGATGGAATGGTCTGCGGGCGTCATTTCATTTGCAGAGCCCCTGAAATGCCTAAACAGTAGCAACCCCCCACAAGTGACCCCATTTTGGAAACTAGACCTCCCAGAGAACTTATCTAGATGTCCGATGAGCACTTTGAACCCCCAAGTGCTTCACAGAAGTTTATAATGCAGAAATGTGAAAATAAAAAATCATTTTTTTCCACAAAAATAATTTTTTAGCCCCCAATTTTTTATTTTCCCAAGGGTAACAGGAGAAATTAGACCCCCAAAGTTGTGCAATTTTTCCTGAGTACGCTGATAGCCCATATGTTGGGGTAAACCAGTTTGGGCACACGTCGGGGCTTGGAAGGGAGGGAGCACAGCTTGACTTTTAGAACGCAAAATTGGCTGGAATCAATGGTGGCACCATGACACGTTTGGAGACCCCCTGATGTGCCTAAACAGTGGAAACCCCTCAATTCTAGCTCCAACCCTACCCCCAACACACCCCTAACCACAACCCTAACCCCAACACATCCCTAACCCTAATCCCAACCCTAACCATAAACCTAACCCCAACACACCCCTAACCCTAATCCCAACCCTAACCATAACCCTAACCACAAGCCTAACTCTAATCCCAACCCTAACCCCAACACACTCCTAATCCTAATCTTAACGCTAATTCCAACCCTAACCCTAATTCCAACCCTAATCCTAATTCCAACCCTAACCCTAATTCCAACACTAACCCTATTTCCATCCTTAACCATAATCCCACCCTAACCCTAACCCTAATTCCACCCTAACCCTAATTCCACCCTAACCCCAACCCTAATCCTAATTCCACCCTAACCCTAATTCTAGCCCTAACCCTAATGGAAAAATGAAAATGAAAATATTTTCATTATTTGTGCCTTCCTATGGGGTGATAAGGGGGGTGATTTAGTATTTTTTTATTTTGATCACTGCAATAGGATCTATCACAGTGATCAAAATGAATGAATGGAATCTGCTGTTTGGCAGATTCGATGGGCGCACTGCGCATGCGCCTGCCATTTTGGAAGATGGCGGCACCCATGCAGGAGGGAGGATGGACACCAGGAGTGACACGGGGATTCAGGAGGTACCAGGGGGAGGGACGGTGATCAGAAGCTGGGGGGAGCGGAGGGAAGGCGGGGGAGCAGATCAGGACAGTGGCGTTAGCCAGTGGGGGGGTCAGATTGGTGTCTCCAGCCATGTCCGATGCTACTGCAGCATCGGCCATGGCTGGATTGTAATATTTCATCAAATTTCATTGATGAAATATTACTATCGATCTGATTGGCTGGTTCACTATTAACAGCCAATCAGAGCGATCACAGCCACGGGGGGCTAAGCCACTTCCCTGGGGTGAAGCACAAAGCCCCCTGTACCTGTTGGTCGAGCGACCTTTCATTGACCCCGGTCACCCGACCCGCAGGGGGGCTTTCAAGTCATGACACAGCATATGCGTCATTGGTCGGATTGGCACCGACTTTCATGACGCATACGCTGTGTCACTGGTAGGGAAGGTGTTAATATATACTAAAGCAATATTGCCTATCAGTGACCACAGTACCACAAAAATAGTAAGTACTGTATAGGGCATCATCTCACCACAGATAAATAAATACGTAGGTTGTGGTTGCAAATAGAGATGAGTGAACCTTTTAAGATTCGATTCGGATCATCGAACTTCCCAATGATCACCGAACATGTTCGCCAAACGGGGGACCAAAAAGCTACCAAAACAGCTAAAATTAGCGGCAGACACCAGGAAAAGCTGCATCAATTGCACTATAAATAAATAATTTTCTATAACCAGCCAGGCTGCAACCCTCAGCTGTCAGCGTTAAAAAGGCTGGTTATCAAGAATAGAGGGGTCCCCTTTTTTTTAATTATTTAAATAAATAATTAAAAAAAATGGCATGGGGTCCCCCCATTTTTGACAACCAGATAAATGTGAGATCTGGTGGCTGGTATTCTCAGGCTGGTAAGAAGCCACTGATATTTTCCCCCCAACCTAAAAGTAGCAGCCCGCAGCTGACCCAGAAAAGGCGCATTCAACAGTACAGCACTGGAGATACCGTGAGACCCGGTGGCTTGGTATCAGGTAACCAATTCAAAGTCACCAGGTCTGCCAGCAGCTGTGAGGCCCAGAAACCTTATATGAAACTTTGAGGGACATTTTAAGGTTACTGAAGTTTCCAGCTGCTGGAACACCTGAAGGCTGTAAACTAAGGTTACCTTGAGTGTGTATTTTACTGTACTTGTTAATAAATAAAAAAATAAGCAAAAAAAATGAGTCTGGTTCCCATAGTTTTCATAAACCGGTGAGGGAAAGCAGACTGCTGGGGGCTGATGTCAATATTCTGTGAAATGTAATATTCATAAATGTTCCCAGGCTATTAATATCAGTTCACAGCTATATGCTTAGCCTTTCCTGGCTATTAAAATTTGGGACTCCATCAAAAAAATGACGTATGTAGGGTCCACTATATTTAATAATCAGCAAAAGATGGCCAGAAGCTGCAGACTGATATTAATAGCCTAAGAAGAGTCCATGTATATTGACCCCATCCCAGACTAAAAATGTCAGCTCTCAGCCACCCCAGAAATGGCACACCCATATGATGCACCAAATCTGGCACTTAGTCTCACTCTCCCCACTAGCTCTGGTGTGGTCACAAGTGGGGTTATAGGTGGGGGGTTGATGTCACCTTTGTATTGTCAGGTGACATCAAGCCCAGAGATTAGTAATGAAGAGGCGTCTATAAGACACCCCCATTACTAACCCCATAGTCATATTTTATAAAAAAAACAACAACCAGAATAAAGTCATTTAATTGAAAGAATGACTCCTTTAATGAATCTAAATTAAACCATACTCACGTCATTGTTTTTTCACAGATTCCTGCAGCTCCGCTCCTATTGTCTCTTGTAGGCAGCGGAACTGCAGGGATCACTCCCTGCCCGCTGCACATGAGAGCAATCTGGCCAGGAGCCCCCTGGGGCCTCAGGGCGAGATAAAAAGGCCAGATTGCCCTTATTATTAGCCACTCTGCAGGGGCCCCCTTTAACTCTGGGCCCCGGTGTAGCCGCACAGGCTGCACATGCGGTATGTCTGCCCATGGGGTGGATGAATGTTCTTGCACCTGTGTACAAATGGGGATAGGGCACATAAAAAACAAAAAGAAATTAATCTTTAACTAGGAGGCCGAGGTCCAAGTTGTGACATAGGAGGTAGCCAACACAGGTTTTTTTGGGGTGTATTTTGATATTTTTATCTTTTTGGGTATTTTTTTAATTTTTAAGGGAAACTAATGGAAATAACAGGGAATAAAACACTAAAGCAAACAATTATCTTGAACCAGGAGGCCGGGGTCCAATTCGAGGATGAGATACACAATGTGATATAGGAATAACAGTCCAAGTAGGAGGTAACCAACTAGCCAACTCTTCAGGTATTTTTATATATTTTTTTAAAATTTCTATGGGGAACTAATGAAAATAACAGAAATTAAATACAAAAACCTCTTAAAGCATGCACCTGTATTCACGCATTTTGCGATCCCGGTCCAAGTAGTAAAGATGATATGTTGTCCTTGTTGTGGGGATCCAGCAGGGTGGCAAACCAGTAATCAGAACTACACTGCTAAAAAATATAAAGGGAACACTAAAATACCACATCCTAGATATCACTGAATGAAATATTCCAATTCCAAATCTTTATTCATTACATAATGGAATTCGTTGAGAACAATAAAACATAAAAATGATCAATGTAAGTCAAAATTAATATCCCATGGAGATCTGTATGTGGAATGATACTCAAAATCAAAGTGGAAAATCAAATTACAGGCTGATCCAACTTCAATGGAAATACCTCAAGACAAGGAAATGATGCTCAGTAGTGTGTATGGCCTCCACGTGCCTGTTTGACCTCCCTACAATGCCTGGACATGCTCCTGATGAGGTGGCAGATGGTCTCCTGAGGGATCTCCTCCCAGACCTGGACTAAAGCATCTGCCAACTCCTGGACAGTCTGTGGTGCAATGTGATGTTGGTGGATGGTGCGAGACATGATGTCCCAGGTGTGTTCAATCGGATTCATGTCTGGGGAATGGGCGGGCCAGTCCATAGCTTCAATGCCTTCATCTTGCAGGAACTGAGGTCTGGCATTGTTCTGCATTAGGAGGAACCCAGGTTCAACTGATCCAGCATATCGTCTCACAAAGGGTCTGAGGATCTCATCTCGGTACCTAATGGCAGTCAGGCTACATCTGGCGAGCACATGGAGGGCTGTGTGGCCCTCCAAAGAAATGCCACCCCACACTATTACTGACCCACTGCCAAACCGGTTATGCTGAAGGATGTTGCAGGCAGCAGATTGCTCTCCACCGCGTCTCCAGACTCTGTCATGTCTGTCACATGTGCTCAGTGTGAACCTGCTTTCATCTGTGAAGAGCACAGCTTTCTAGTGGCTAATTTGCCAATCCTGGTGTTCTGTGGCAAGTGCCACGTGTCATGCACGGTGTTGGGCTGTGAGCACAACCCTCATCTGTGGACATCGGGCACTCAGACCATCCTCATAGAGTCAGTTTCTAACCGTTTGTGCAGACACATTTGTGGCCTGCTGGAGGTCATTTTGCAGGGCTCTGGCAGTGCTCCTCCAGTTCCTCCTTGCACAAAAGCTGAGGTAGCAGTCCTGCTGCTGGGTTGTTGCCCTCCTATGGCCCCTCCACCTCTCCTGATGTACTCTCCTGTTTCCTGGTAGCGCCTCCAGCCTCTGGACACTAGGCTGACAGACACAGTAAACCTTTTTGCCACAGCTTGCATTGATGTGCCATCCTGGATGAGCTGCACTACCTGAGCACCTTGTGTGGGTTGTAGAGTCCATATCATGCTACCATGAGTGTTAAAGCACAACCAACATTCAAAAGTGACCAAAACATCAGCCAGAAAGCATTGGTACTGAGATGTGGTCTGTGGTCCACACCTGCAGAACCACTCCTTTATTCAGTGTGTCTTGATAATTGCCAATAATTTCCATCTGTTGTTTGTTCCATTTGCACAAAAGTATGTGAAATTGATTATCAAACAGTATTGCTTCTTAAGTGGACAGTTTGATTTCACAGAAGTTTGATTTACTTGGAGTTATATTCTGTTGTTTAAGTGTTCCCTTTATTTTTTTTGAGCAGTGTAGTAATAATTCAGACAACTCTTCGGTAGTTGCGTAGGCACAACAGCATGTATCAAGCTGTTCAGAGTCAATGAAGCTGTCATTGGTGGCAGGTGTAGGATCTGTGTCCTCTATATCCCCCCAGCTTTGTTTGAATGATGTCTGTGAGCAGCTTGGAGTGCCATCCTGTTGTAAACCCGGTTCCTCAGCATTCTCATCCTCATCCTCATTCTCCAAAACTGTCCCTTGACTGGACCCTTGGGTACAAGGCCACTGTGGATACAGGAACGCACCCTCTGAGCCATTTGTTGATGACAGCCCTGATAAAGGTGTGAATGTTGCCTGGTCCTCCTGCTCCTCTACTTCCTGTGCCACCATCTCATCCGTCATCGTGTGAAGGGTTTTTTGAAGCAGACATAGAAGTGGTGTAATAACAATTATGATGGTGAAGTGGTATTCTGCCGAGCGACTCGTGCATGCATGCTGCAGCTGAAACTCCACTCTATCCTGCTGCTCGCACAGTCTCTCCAGTATATGCAAGGTGGAGTTCCACCTTGTTGGAACGTCACATTTATGGTGGTGAGCTGGAAGGCAGAAGTGACGCTGTGACAGGTAAGCAGCAGGGTGTGAACGCCAAAACCGTACACAAACTGCACGCAAATCAGATATATTTAGGTAGTTCTTCAGGAAGCTCTGCACCACCAAGTTCAGCAAATGCACCAGGCAAGGTATATGATTCAAACTGGCTAGGCCCAGAGCTGCTACCAGATTTTGCCCGCTATTGCAAACCACAAAGCCGGCCACCAACAACTCATCTATCTGCTGTTTGATCCCCATCCAGAGCTCCTGCGCAGTGTGGGATGTGTCTCCCAAGCAAATGAGTTACATAACAGCCTGCTGGTGTTTCCTTTGGGCTGTTGGTGGAGTAGGGCTCACTGTGACCGGATGAGTAGGAAGTGGAGGAAGCAGAGTAGGAGGAGATGGCAACATGTACCGACAAACATCCAGTAATCTTCGTTAATGATAGGACATTTGCTGGAAAGTCTTCTGCCTCTGTCCCAGCTGCCACTATATTGACCTAGTGGGCAGTTAGGGAGATCCTTGCCCATGTTTAGTGGTCCATGTATCTTCTGTAACATGGACCTTGCCAGTGACTGCGTTGGCAGTGCACATCTTATCTGGTCAGAAAAATGTATGTGTGCAGGACAGGGATAGCCCGCCTTGAAAAGTATTGGTGGCTGGCAACAACATACTGCATGACATTCACCAACATCATTTCTTTTAAACTGTTGGTCTCCACCAGCCGGAATTGCAGCATTTCAAATGCCAGTAGTTTAGAAATGCTGACATTCAGGCACATGGCTTGTGGGTGGTTAGGGTGGAATTCCCTTTTTCTCCAAGAGTTTGGGAAATGAGAGCTGAAAATTCCATGGGGCGGTGTAGACATGGTGGGTGACACTGCTACAGGTGGTGTAGCTGTCACATCCTCTCTTTGCAGGGAGGCAGTTGGCCCTGTAGAATATGACCTTGTGGAAGAGGCCGAGAGTGCAGCAAAGGAGGGAGCAGGAGGTGGCACAGATTTGTCATGATTTTTAGGATGTGTACCCCACTGCACTTCGTGCTTGGATATGAGATGCCTGATCATGGAGGTGGTGCTCAGGTTTAAAATATTTACGCCTCGCTTGAGGCTCTGATGGTACAGCGTGCAAACGACCTGCCACTTTTCTACACTACATTGGGAGAAGAAGTCCCACTCCAGGGAGTTCCTTTGTACAACATACTGGCTATTGGCCAGCCGCTGTGCTTTTCCACCCTGCTCCCTCTTTTTCTGTGCTGATTGGGAAATGTGACCAGCTCCTTTTCCTCCAAACTCCACATGTCACTATGAAGCCCTTCGATCCATATGGGGTCAAAGACCTCATCATCCCCTGCATCATCTTCCACCCAGTGCTGACCCCTGCCCTCCTTGATGGTCGGCACACTGCAGAAAGCTGCAGCAATTTTACTGTGGTGCCCCTGCGGGTCCAGTAGCCACAGAGGTGCTGCACCTCATCCAGATGTGTGGTATCTCACGACCAGGTAAGATGGGGGCCCTTTACCACACTCCTAACACTGCACCCAACACACACTAGTTAGTCAGGGCATCTGGGTGTACCCTTCAGGAGGATTGCGTCATCCCAGACTGTTGGGGGGTTAGTGGGGAAGGTAGGTAGAAAGGGAGGAGCTTAGAAAGTGGAGTGATTTAGAACAGCCAATCATTGACAGTGAGTAGGCGGAGCTTAGAGAAAGAGCAGAAGATTTGAAGTGAGTTGTAGGAGGTTCCCTCAGGGGGAGAGCAAGTGGAAGGATGTGTTGGGAGCAGCTCCTGTCAGGAGGAGCTGCTGGACTGATTGGAGTGGAAAGGAAGGCTCCCTGAAGGAAGGAGTGATTTTTAAGTTCCACGCTGATAGCCATCAGGTGGGGGAAGAAATTAGGTCGCAGAAGGGACACAACCCCTAGCCTAGCAAAGTGAACATCGAACTTAACTAGCAAGCTGACAGCTGTGGTTTCTGTATGGGCCAAAGCGAACTTCCACAGTTACCATCTCCAGAAAGGCTGCCACGTAGGATCAAGAAATTGCCTGAGTTACGAATTCTGACAGGATCCGCGGCAGCTAGTCTGGGACACTGACTGTGAGATGCTGATAGGAAGGAAGGAGTTAAAGCAGCATTGAGGAGACGGCCTAGGAAGGAATATACTGACAGGGAGTGCTGAAGGGGTGTACTCATTTACCTGGGAGTTTACTGGAACCCTTTGCCTGGAGGACTCAGCACCGAAATGGGGGTCTGTGTGCACCAGACTGTGAGTAAAGCCCCTTGAAACTGCATTCAACTGAGTCCTTTGTCTCCTTTTTGCACCTAGCACCCAGCACTGCTACATCCACCACTCCTCCTGACAACATCATCCCTAAAAACAACTCTCAAAGGCCCTGGGACTATTGCTCTACCTGTGGAGAGCTATTTTCACCTCAGCTGCGACACACCAACAGGCTCAGGGGAACAACACCGCAGCGCTGGTCGCCTCTGACCAGAATACCACAGGTGGCATCACGTATTCATATATAAACTTTATTTTCATTTTTACCACATTCCAATAATAACTCAACCAAACATTTTTCATTTGAATGCCTGGGGCCACGGACCAGTCACTGCCACCTTGACATCCCCCATTGAAGTCGACGGGCCCGGTATCGAGTACCCCGACGGCCCACGGGGCGCGTCATTACCCTGTGTTTCCTGATCCCCAAAGATGTGCTGTTGTAGTACGCTGACTGTGTGCACAGGCCCTTCCATATACTCATCCTCCAACAGAACGAGTAGTTGGACATCAGTGCACTCAGTCTCTTTCATTTCTGGGGCAGGGCCAGGTGGATGGCCCATGGAACCCCAGCCAGTGGACTCATCAAACAGCAGAAGAGATTGCTACATGACTTCGGGCTCAGACTGCTTGGATGATTTGCAAGGGCATGAGGTGGAAGAACGATGGCTAAAATCCTCAGTTGTCAACTGAACGCTTTCGGCAGGAGACTGGATGGAAGAAAATGTGAAGGAACTGAAGGCATTCTCAGCCATCCAATCAAACATGGCCTCACCACTTGTTCTGCAGAACTGGGGCCTACTAAATTACACCAAACACCCTGTCGCTTGCCTGCACCTGAGGAAGATGTTGCAGTTGGACATGTTACAGGCACAGAATGACCGCGTTCTCACCCTGCCGCATCTACACCTTCACCATCAGTATCACCACAACCACTTCCGTATCCCTTATTTGCTGTTCTCCTCATGTTTTTCTACTTAAAAAAAAAAACTTGTAGGGAAGAGGCTAGATTCAGGCACTCTATTCAAAGCTATTATGCCACAGAATAGTAGGTTTTTATGGCACAGAGTACAAGGTTTTTTCAAAAGAATACAAGTTTTTTATACAACAAAGTAATAGCATTTTTTGCCTCAGAGTAAAAGATTTATAAGGCATAGAGCAATAGGATTTTTTTGCCAGTGCCAGAGAACAAGGTTTTTATGCAACAGAGTAATAGGATTTTTTGCCATGGAGCAACAGGCTTTTCTGGTGCAAACTCCTGGGCTTTTATGGCACAGAACAACAGGCTGTTTGTCAGAGACACCGCACTACACTTGCTCATAGAGCCAGTGCGTGTGTCCTGAGTACAGAAGCAGTGCTAAGAGTTACCTGGGGAGCAGGGCAGCAGAGGTGACCAGGCGTGCTTCAACTAATAGTGTCAGGGTCCAGAGAACTCAGATTATGGCAAAGCAGAAGTCATGCACAGTACAGACCAGCGAGGTACAGGAGGGATAAACAGACGGGAGGTCAGACAAAGCCAAAGGTCATACACAGGATCACAGTACAGTACCAGGGAGGAGACAGAGCGGATAATCAGGGCCAAGCAGAGATCAAAACCAAACAGACATATAAGGTACCAGGCAGAATCCAAAGCGACATCCAGGGAACAGACCGAGTCATACACAGATGATCAAGTAACCAGAACACAGCACTAACACACTCAGGGGTCACCACACAATGCCAAGGGCGAAAGTATAACTGACAGGGATGGGAGCGTCCTGAGGCTATAAGAAGCCTCCCCCAGAACCAGGGAGAGGCCACAATCATAGCCCCAGGTGTGCAGGTAAGCCTGCACCGGGATCACAACCTTTAACCCCAGAAATGCCAGTCATCAGCACTGGTTCCAGACATTAACCCCACGTGTGCGAGTCAAACCCGCACTGAGATCATGACACTGTTATGGCAGACTTTTAGCGTAGTCTACACAAGGCGGCTATGGCACACAGCAACAAGCTTTTTGGGCACACATGATGCTGATACGGCATAAAGAATCACCCTGACAGCGCAGGAGGAACTGAATAGCGGTGCAACCTGTGACTAGGTCTTTATACAGCAGGGTCACATGGTGCAGCAGCCAATCACAGCCATGCTAGTACTTGACTCCAGAAGTGCCCATAGCCTAAAAGCTTGTTGATTGGCTGCACAGCAGCCTTTCAACAGGCTTTATTTGGCTGGCGAATCCGAACATTATGACGGACTTCCGGGAAAATTTCATGTTCATGGTCCGTGCATGGATTCTAGGAGCCCGGTACTCCGCTCAACATCAGTAGTAACGAACATTTTTACAAGTTTCCGATCATGAGAATTTTAAAAAGTTAAGATGAAAAAAAGAATGTATCTAATTTATGAATGACTTATGAGGTGGTCGTTTAGGTGCGATAAGCAGCACTTAAACATAATTATCATGCATATCTTGAAAATTCAGAGACTATGAAACATTTTGAATTTCTCTGGCAAAAGGACACTAATTCTCACTTGTGTCTGAATCAAACATCTGTCAAACTGCAAAGGAAAGGTGAATTTAATTTCAACAGGGGTTTCTTTGTATTTTACAAGGAGAACAACTGTACCAATTGAACAAAGGAGGAAGCAGAGATGATATTAAATCTCAGTAGTCTATACAGGTTTCCCAGCAATATAGCTGAACCCTCTACATAAGCCCATCTTTTATTAATTTATGTCACATCACACACATTACATTCCTCACCTTATCTGTTTCTCATCAACTTACATTTCTGTCATTGGATCCCTAAGGAAAGAACAAAACAAAATTAAACTGAGCTGAACTTTCTAAAAAGAAAACGAGGATGAAAAGCTGTTTCTTTAGGACATATAGCCTGTGAATGATGATTAGTCCCTGCAGTAAGGAAAATTTAATTTGGTGGTTGAGACCCAACATGCTTCAGTGTTTAATAATACAATGGCCACAATCCAATGGCTGACAACCAAGAATTGAGGTACTTACTGTTCCTTATTCCTTTGTGCAACACCTGGAAGTCCTGGGGCAAATTAGACAGCCAAACTTTATACAGATCACCTAGGGAAGGTTAAGCAATGAGTAAAAATGAATTTTTGAAACTGATTAATTATCTTTGCACAATTATATAATACACTTGCTATATACATAAAGTCATGGGCGAAAGTGTTGGTATTCTTGAAATTGCTCCAGAAAATTAAGTATTTCTCCCAGAAAATTAATGCAATTACACACAGTTTGTTATACACATGTTTATTTCCTTTGTGTGCATTGGAACAGCAAAAAACAAAGGAAACCTTTGTAGTGCATTTTCTCCTGAACATGCTGATACCCCATATATGGGGAAAAAGCACTGTTTGAATGCAAGGCAGGGTTCGAAAGTGAAGGAGCGACTTTTGACTTTTTGAATTCAAAATTTGCTGGAATCATTAGCAAATGCCGTGTCACGTTTTGAGAGCCCCTGATGTGCCTAAACAAAGAAAAAACCCACAAGTGACCCATTTTGGAAACTAGACACCTCAGGAAACATAACTAGATGTGTGCTGAGCACTTTGAACCAGGCAGTGTTTCACAGAAGCTTATAACGTAGATGTCATGGTTTGGACAGGGTTCTTGCCCTGCATTCACAGGGTTAAGTGTATGGGGCCTCTTTCTGGATCTGGGAGGGGTATTTATACTCCCTCTTTACCAGGGTTTTCTGTCAGCTATACTTTTGCCCTTGGCTTAGTTTAAGTGACTCCTGTGCATTTGTGCCTTGTGCAGTGTGCATGCTTCTGTGTTTGATATCTTGACTTCTGACCCGGTCTGTCCCTGTTGTGTGCCTGCCTGCCATTTCTGTACCGTCTATTGCCCGTTCTGGTTTAATGATCTCTTGCTAAGCCCTGACTATCTGTTCTGCCTGCTGATTCGGTACTGTGTGTCTATTTTCCTGGTTTGTGACTTCAGCTACGTCTCTGGTGATTCTCCTCTCTATGCCCCTGGTACTTCTGCTGTCCATACGGTTCTGACCCTTAGCCTGTCCCTGACATCCCACCTGTCTAGCGCTCATTGGGGCTTCTGTTTGTGCTATACCTGCTGGTAGGATCCTTATTTCTGGCTGGCATTTCTCTCTGCTCCTGCTCCCTCTGGGAGACCTGCAGCCGGCTCCGCCCCTTGGCAGTCACGTGCTTCAGGTCCTGTTTGCCTGAAGCACGCATCTCCACCGCTGATGCCCAGCTCCACAGGTAATTTAGCATAGTTTGTTCTACTCAGGACACACACACTGCCTCAGTGAGCAAGTGCAGTGCGGTGTTCCTGACAGTAGAGCTGTGAAAATTTAAAAAAAAATCACATTGTTTCTACAAAAATTATCATTTAGCCCCACATTTTTTTTCACAAAGGTAACAGGAGAAATTGGACCTCAAACATTATTATACAATTTCTCCTGACTACGGTGATACCCCATATGTGAGGGAAAACCACTGTTTGGGCGTACGGCAGGGATCGGAAGGGAAGGAGCAGTTTGACTTTTTGAACTCAAAATTTGCTTGAATCAAGAGTGGACGCCATGGCGAGTTAAGAAAGCCCCTGATGTGCATAAACAGTGGAAACTCCAAGCAAATTACCCCATTTTTGAAACTAGACCCCTCATGGAACCTATCTAGATGTGTTGAGCACTTTGAATCCACCAGTGCTTCACAAAAGTTTACAGCGTAGAGTTATGACAAAAAAAATCACATTTTTTCCACAAAAATTATATTTTAGCCCAAACTTTTTAATTTCACAAGGGTAAAAGGTGAAATAAAACCTCAAAAGTTGCAGTGCAATTTCTCCTGAGTACGTTGATACCACATATGTGGGGAAAAGCCATTGCTTGGGTACATGACAATACTCGGAAAGGAGCACCATTTGACATTTTGAATTGGCAAATTGGCAAGAATCGAGAGTGAACGCCATGTCGTGTTTGGAGAGACCCTGATATACCTAAAAAAAAAAAATCCCCAACAAGTGAAGCCATTTTGGAAACTAGACCCCTCAAAGAACTTATATGGATGTGTGGTGAGCACCTTGATTCCCCAAGTGCTTCACAAAAAATTATAACATAGAGGTTTGAAAATTAAAAATCTAGTTTTGTTCCACAAAAATAATGTTTTAGCTCTAATTGTATTTTTTCACAAGGCTAACAGGAGAAAATGGCCCAAAAAATTTGTTGTGCAATTTCTTCTGAGTATGGCAATACCCCATATGTGGAAGAAAACCACTGTTTGGGTGCACGGCAGGAATCGGAAGGGAAGGAGCACTGTTTCACTTTTTGAACTCAAAATTGGCTGGAATCGAAAGCGGATGCCATGTCACATTTGGAGAGCCTCTGATTTGCCTGATTTCTCATTTTGGAAACAAGATGCCTAAAGGAACTTATCTAGATGTGTGAAGTGACCCCATTTTGGAAACAATACCCCTAAAGGAACTTATCTAGATTTGTGGTGAGCACTTTGAACCTCCAGGTGCTTCACAAAAAATTATAACGTTGAGTTGTGAAAATATGAAAATCACATTTTTTCCACTGAAATGATCTTTTAGCCCCAAATTTGTTCCCTTTCACAAGGGTAACATAAGAAAATGGACGTCAAAATCTGTTGTGCAATTTCTCCAGAGTAGGCTGATACCTCATGTGGGATAAAACTACTGTTTAGATGCATGTGAAGGCTCAGAATTGAAGTCAGTTTTGGATTGCAGACATTTATGGAATTGTCTGCGGGCATCATGTCGTGTTTGCAGAGCCACTGCCTAAACCATAGAAACCCCTCATAACTGACCCTATATTATAATTAATCTAGTGTTTTCCTGGTATGTGAATTTTATAATGTGGTGCCATATATGTAAATTGTGTAGAGTGCATCAGGTTGACATACAGTGGGGAAAATAAGTATTTGATCCCTTGCTGATTTTGTAAGTTTGCCCACTGACAAAGACATGAACAGTCTATAATTTTAAGGGTAGGTTAATTTTAATAGAATATAAAAAATAAAATTCCAAAAATCACGTTGTATTAAATTATATAAATTTATTTGCATTTTGCATGAGAAATAAGTAGTTGATTCCTCTGGCAAACAAAACTTAATACTTGGTGGCAAAACCCTTGTTGGCAAGCACAGCAGTCAGACTTTTTTTGTAGTTGATGATGATGATTGCGCACATGTCAGGAGGAATTTTGGTCCACTCCTCTTTGCAGATCATCTCTAAATCATTAAAATTTTGAGTCTGTCGCTTGGCAACTCAGAGCTTCAACTCCCTCCATAAGTTTTCTATAGGATTAACGTCTGGAGACTGGCTAGGCCAACTCCTTAATGTGCTTCTTTTTGAGCCACTCCTTTGTTGCCTTGGCTGTATGTTTTGGGTCATCGTTTTGCTGGAAGACCCAGCCACAACCCATTTTTTAATGTCTTGGTGGAGGGAAGGAGGTTGTCACTCAGGATTTTAAGGTACATGGCTCCATCCATTCTCACATTAATGCTGTGAAGTGGTCCTGTGCCCTTAGCAGAGAAACACCCCCAAAACATAATGTTTCCACCTCCATACCTGACAGTGGGGATGGTGTTCTTTGGGTCATAGGCAGCATTTCTCTTCCTCCAAACATGGCGGATTGAGTTAATACCAAAGAGCTCAATTTTTGTCTCATCTGACCTCAGCATCTTCTCCCAATCACTCACGGAATCATCCATGTGTTCATTGGTAAACTTCAGATGGGCCTGCACATGTGCCTTCTTGAGCAGGGGAACCTTGTGGTCACTGCAAGATTTTAAACCTTTACGCCGTAATGTGTCACCAATGGTTTTCTTGGTGACTGCAGTCCCAGCTGACTTGAGATCAATAACAAATTACCCCCATGTAGTTTTAGGCTGATCACTCACCTTTCTCATGATCAAGGCTACCCCACAAGGTGAGATTTTGCATGGTGCCCCAGATCGATGTCGATTGACAGTCATTTTGTATTTCTTCCATTTTGTTACTACTGCATAAACAGTTGTCTCCTCACCCAGAGTCTTTCTTATGGTTTTGCAGCCCATTCCACCTTTGTATACGTTTATGATCTTGTCACTGACATCCTTAGAAAGCTCTTTGGTCTTGCCCATGTTGTAGAGGTTAGTCTGACTGAATAATTGAGTCTGTGGAGAGGAGTTTTTTTTATTATAAATGTGTCTATGTAAGACAGCTGTCTTTAATGCAGGTAACAATTTGATTAGGAGCATCTAACTGGTCATATACTTATTTCTCACTGCAAATTGCAAATAAATTTATAGAATTCATACAATGTAATTTTTCTGGATTTTATTTTTGATATTCTATCTCTCAATGTTAAAATGAACCTACCCTTACAATTTTAGACTGTTCATGTCGCATCTGAATGAAAAGGGACTGTATGGTAGGAGACCCAGGAAGACCCCACTTCTTACCCCGAGACATAAAAAAGCCAGGCTGGAGTTTGCCAAAACTTACCTGAAAAAGCCTAAAACGTTTTGGAAGAATGTTCTCTGGTCAGATGAGACAAAAGTAGAGCTTTTTGGGCAAAGGCATCAACATAGAGTTTACAGGAGAAAAAAAGAGGCATTCAAAGAAAAAAACACGGTCCCTACAGTCAAACATGGTGGAGGTTCCCTGATGTTTTGGGGTTGCTTTGCTGCCTCTGGCACTGGACTGCTTGACATGGCATTATGAAGTCTGAAGACTACCAACAAATTTTGCAGCATAATGTAGGGCCCAGTTTGAGAAAGCTGGGTCTCCCTCAGAGGTCATGGGTCTTCCAGCAGGACAATAACCCAAAACACACTTCAAAAAGCACTAGAAAATGGTTCGAGAGAAAGCACTGGAGACTTCTAAGGTGGCCAGCAATGAGTCCAGGCCTGAATCCCATAGAACACCAGTGTAGAGATCTAAAAATGGCAGTTTGGAGAAGGCACCCTTCAAATATCAGGGACCTGGAGCAGTTTGCCAAAGAAGAATGGTCTAAAATTCCAGCAGAGCATTGCAAGAAACTCATTGATGGTTACCGGAAGCGGTTGGTAGCAGTTATTTTGGCTAAAGGTTGTGCAACCAAGTATTAGGCTGAGGGTGCCAATACTTTTGTCTGGCCCATTTTTGGAGTTTTGTGTGAAATGATCAATGTTTTGCTTTTTGCTTCTTTCTCTTTTGTGTTTTTTCATTTAAGACAAATTGAATGAAGATAATAATACCAAAGAACTTGTGATTGCAATCATTTTCAGGAAGAAACTGAATATTATCTGACAAAACGGCAGGGGTGTCAATACTTTTGGCCACAACTGTACATCAAGTTGGCATATGTTGTATAGTGTACGTCAGGTTGTCATACGTGAATTGTGGAAGTCAGAAATGAATTTAGTAGTCCATGGATGTGTAGTACACTCTGAAACATTCTTTTATATACAGATCAGGTTTGTCTGGGCAGGTGTACCAAACCTTGGCCTTTCTCATGGCACTGTATTGCTAGATAACTTGATCAGAGAGATCAGCTTCCCTGATGTTCTTGTTGTACCCCAGTACACAGTGTGGTTTGTGGAACTGTGTGGAGTTACCTTGCATAGTGGTGGAGGTGCTGCCATCACCATGTATGGTGGTCAAGAAAAGGACATGCCGCTTGTTCTTCTACTTGACCACAGTATGTTGTCGCCACATTGGGCTCTGCACTCACCCTTCCTGATCAGCTTCCCAATTAGCATCTTAGGGAGGCCTTTCTGATTTTTGCGGACCATACCACAGGCTGCAGTACCTCATGCAGAGAGGGACTTGAAGAGATGGACGCTGGTATAAAAGTTATCTACATAGAGGTGATAGCCTTGATCCAGCAGTGGGTGCAGCAAATCCCACACAATTTTCCCACTTACTTCCAGAACAAAGGGGCAATCAGGGTATCTTTCCCTTCACAAATTTTAAACCTGTTAGTGTACACTGATGTTCTCTTTCACAGCATTTAGAGTTTAATTCCATACCTGACTCTCTTACTGGGCAGGTACTGTTGGAATTTGAACCTTCCCTTGAAATGGAATAGGGATACATAGATGTCCCTTTGGGGCTTATACATCTCAGCAAACTTGTTGCTGAAGTGATGAATGACTGCCCAAACTAGGAAAAGTCGATCAAGTTTGGGGTCATCTCGGGAGAACACTGTGCATTATCATTGTAATGCAAAAACTTTGGATGGCCTCAAAATGTTTATGGGTCATGACCATGCGAAATAGTGGCGTTTTATACAAAATGTCAACACTCCAATATTGCTAAAGTTCTAGCTGCTTCACTAACACCATGAGAAGAACCTGGCCCCAAAAAGTCATAATTTCTACTGCATGTGTAGGCACCGGTGGCAGGCTGGGGCGGAGGGTAGAGTGCTGTGGTATTTAGGTGGTGTGGCTGGTAGGCGGCGGAGTTGTGCAGTACTCACAGGAATGGGGGGTGACCCGCTTCTTGACGTTGACAGGCACGAGACAGAGGCAGGAAATGTATTCAACAGGGTTTGCCTTTATTGGCCGCCCTTACAACGACCAGCACCATATATGACAGGTGGTTTACACTGTTTTACCACTGCAGACAGGCCCGGGCACCTTCACTTGTTCACTTTCTCCATCAGGCGTACTACGTGGCTCTATCCACCGTGGCTGTCCTAGGCCAATCCACCACGACGTTTCACCTTACAAAGTCCACTGTAAACCAGGCCCTCACAGGCTGTCTCTACCTGTGACCAATGTGCTGTAGGGTCACCCCCGTGACCGTTTCTACTGTCAGAAAGTCTCTGAGGGGTCTCCTCTGTGTAACAGACCCTCCTTCTTTGTGAACTCCCCTGGCTGACTGAAGCTTCTAGAAGCTCACCTCAGTATTTATCCAGTCAGTCCAGGTAGCTCCACCCTCTGTCACCTGACAGTCACCTTCGCCCAATCAGAGTCACCCTGACCTCTGCCAGTTATGTAACCCTCATATGACAGTTACATAACCATTGCCGTCGGTGCTCTCCAGTGACCTCTGATGGCGGACTGCCAAATGACACCTACTGTCAATCACTCTGTCTCCTATTACAGACAGAACCGTACCCAGCTCAACCTCCCCACACATGTACAGGGATCCAGTTAGAAAATGATGAAGGGCTGTTTTGTGACAAAAATTGTTGCTCTTACAAATTTGTCCTGGCCACCATGAGGTTTACAAAATCTTCAGAGAAAAAAGACTTTGAAAAAGTCTATTTCTGTGAGTCTGGAGGTGTCAAATTGGAATCCTGATTGTGGCACAAAATCAAGATCCTGTGGCTCATAGTTACTGGGGGGAAACGTCCATCCAGGGTCAGTAACAGTGTGCGCTGGTTCATTTTTTGTCCTGGGGCAGCTGCGTGACAGTTCTGTCCTTAAGCAAGAGGATGTCGGGAAAAATAAAGGAAGGTAGGACCCTCTCCCTCACTGTCAGTGTTGGAGACAAGGAAAGTGTATTCCTCTTTCACTGAATACTGGGTTTTATATGAATGGGACGACATTTTTTCACATACATTTGAAAGTAGAAGTTTACATGCACTACAGTGGGTACGGAAAGAATTCACCCCCCTTTGAATTTTTAACTTTTTGTTTCGATGCAGCCATTTGGTAAATTCAAAAAAGTTCATTTTTTTCTTATTAATGTACACTCTGCACTCTTTTTTTATTAAAAAAGAGAAACTGAAATATCACATGGTCATAAGTATTCAGACCCTTTGCTCAGACACTCATATTTAAGTCACATGCTGTCCATTTCCTTGTGATCCTCCTTGAAATGGTTCTACTCCTTCATTGGAGTGCAGCTATGTTTAATTAAACTGATAGGACTTGATTTGTAAAGGCACACACCTGTCTATATAAGACCTCACAGCTCATCGTGCATGTCAGACCAAATTAGAATCATGAGGTCTAAGGAACTGGCCGGGAAACTGAGAGACAGAATTGTGGTAAGGCACAGATCTGGCCAAAGGTACAAAAGAATTTCTGCAGTACTCAAGGTTCCTAAGAGCACAGTGACCTCCATAATCCTTAAATGCAAGAAGTATGGGACCACCAGAAGTCTTCCTAGACCTGTCCGTCCAGCCAAACTAAGCAATTGTGGGAGAAGAGCCTTGGTGAGAAAGGTAAAGAAGAACCCCAAGATCACTGTGGCTGGGCTCCACAGATGCATTAGGGAGATGGTGAGAAAGTTCCACAAGGTCAGCTATCACTTTTGCCCTCCACCAGTTGGGCCTTTATGGCAGAGTGGCCCAATGGAAGCCTATCCTCAGTGCCAGACATATGAAAGCCCACATAGAGTTTGCTAAAAAACACATTAAGGACTCCCAGACTAAGAGAAATAAGATTCTCTGGTCTTATGAGACAAAGGTAGAACTTCTTGGTGATAATTCTAAGCGGTATGTGTGGAGAAAACCAGGCAGGGCTCATCACCTGCCCAATACAATCTCTACAGTGAAACATGGTGGTGGCAGCATCATGCTATGGGGGTGTTTTTCAGCTGCAGGGACAGGACGACTGGTTGCAATTGAAGGAAACATGAATGTGGCCAAGTACAGAGATATCCTGGATGAAAACCTCTTCCAGAGTGCTCTGAACCTCAGACTTGGCTGAAGGTTCAACTTCCAACAAGACAAGGACCCTAAGCACACAACTAAAATAATAAATGAGTGGCTTCAGGACAACTCTATGACCATTCTTGACTGGCCTAGCCAGAGCCCTGACCTAAACCCAATTGAGCATCTCTGGAGAGACCTGAAAATGACTGTCCACCAACTTTCACCATCCAACCTCATGGAACTGGAGAGAATCTGCAAGGAAGAATGGCAGAGGATTCCCAAATTCAGGTGTGAAAAACTTGTTGCATCCTTCCCAAGAAGACTCATGGCTGTGCTAGCTCAAAAGGGTGCTTATACTTAATACTGAACAAAGGGTCTGAATACTTATGACCATGTGATATTTCAATGTTTCTTTCCATACCCACTGTATATAAAAAGACACGTACGCATGTTTTCTCAATATCTCACAATAAATCAAAATAAACCTTTTCATGTTTTAGGTCAATTAAAATTACCATATTTATTAATATTTGCCAAAAGCCAGAATAATGCGAGAGAGAGAATGATTTAAGGCATTTTTTATTACTTACTGCAAAGTCAAAAGTTTACATACATTCATTAGTATTTGGTACCATTGCCCTTAAACTGAATGACTTGGGGCAAACATTTGGGATATCCTTCCACAAGCTTCTCACAATAGTTGGTCAGAATTTGGGCCCATTCCTCCTGACAAAACTGGTGTAACTGATCCAGGTTTGTAGGTCGCCTTGCTCGCACCTGCCTTTTCAGCTTTGCCCATAAATTTTCATTAGGAATGAGATCAGGGCTTTGTGAAGGCCACTCCAATACACTGACTTTGTTATCCTTAAGCCACATTGTTACCATTTTGGCAGTATGCTTTGTGTCATTGTCCATTTGGAAGACCCATTTCGGCCCAAGCTTTAACTTCCTGGCTGATGTCTTGTGATGTTGCTTCAGTACTGCCACAAAAACTTCTTTTCTCATGATGCCATCTGTTGTGAGTTCATTTTCCCCTTCACCATTGAGGTCTGATGAACTCCCTCTTCTGGTGAAGGAAGGTAGTGAGGCTGATTACCAAGCACCTGAGCAGAATGATGATGACTGGGTGACTGGAATTGCTGACTGGATATAAGGCAGTCGACGCCCTTCTGCCTTGCGGGTGATTTCTCTGAGGGATTCTAGGAGACCAGTCTGATTCCTGCTCCTCAAAAGCTAAGTTTTCTGCTCTGCTTTTTGCATTTGTGTTTTGGTTTTGTTTTGCCTTGTTTTTCTGGATTTCTGCCATTCCCTGCTGGGGTGAGCTGAATTCCTTTTTGCTCTGTCTTCAGAAAATACCTTAGTACTGATATAGTCTTTTTGAAGCCTTGCGTCTTCAGGGCTTTTTTCCCTATCAGTCTGTTGGCTCTTGTTTTGATGGGGTTTTGGCGGATTGCAGACAGCAGCTTTTCTATCCTGTCCTATTTAGTTAGCTTGGGCCCCATCATTTGCTCAGCCTATCTTTCTATCTGTGTGAGTGTTTTTTCATCTTGCTTCACCGTCATTATATGTTGGGGGCTGCCTATTGCTTTGGGGTCTGCTCTGGGGCAGTTTAGTTTTCTTTCTGCCTTTAGGCTTTTTAGCTCTCTGGCTGTGATCGAGGGGGTCTAGGGCACCGTAGGAACCCCCCACAGCTACTGCTAGCTGTTGTTGATAGGTTCAGGGGTCTACAATCCGATAGCTGCCAACTTCTCTGGTTTTCTGGACTTAGCTAGTATTTCTGTTTTTGCCTCCTACGGTGACTCATTCATAACAGAATCACCCGCCATACCGCAGAGCCTAGGGTACTCAATAGCAGGAAAGAATTGTAAAAAAAAAAAAAAAAGTGTGTATATTTTTTCCTCTATATCTCTGAGGCCGTAGGGGGAATTTTTTTTCTCTCAATGGAGATAAAGCAATTGTCTGATCGTGTGGAGCAGCTCGCTGCGGAAGTGTGGGGAATTTCTGCCTACCTTGCTCATTCACATGCTGCTTAACCAAAGATCCCTACTCCTGATGTGTCTTTTGGGGATCGGTCTAAATTTTTGAATTTCAAAAATAATTGTAAATTATTTTTTGCCTTGAAGCCTAACTCATCAGGGAGCTCCGCGCTGCAGGTTAAAATTGTCATCTCTTTGCTGTGTGGCGATCCCCAGGATTGGGCGTTTTCTTTGAAACCAGATGATCCTATTCTGACTAATGTGAACGCATTTTTTCAAGCCTTGGGGTTGTTGTATGACGAACCTAATGCTATTGATCAGGCTGAAAAGACCCTGTTGGCATTGAGCCAGGGTCGAGATTCTGCAGAATTGTACTGTCAAAAATTCCGAAAGTGGGCGGTCTGTTGTGAGTTCATTTTCCCCTTCACCATTGAGGTCTGATGAACTCCCTCTTCTGGTGAAGGAAGGTAGTGAGGCTGATTACAAAGCACCTGAGCAGAATGATGATGACTGGGTGACTGGGATTGCTGACTGGATATAAGGCAGCCGACGTCCTTCTGCCTTGCGGGTAATTACTCTGAGGGATTCTTGGAAACCAGTCTGATTCCTGCTCCTCAAAAGCTAAGTTTTCTGCTTTAATTTTTGCATTTGTGTTTTGGTTTTGTTTTGCCTTGTTTTTCTGGATTTCTGCCTTTCCCTGCTGGGTGAGCTGATTTCCTTTTTGCTCTGTCTTCAGATAATACCTTAGTACTGATATAGTCTTTTTGAAGCCTAGCGTCTTCAGGGCCTTTTTCCCTATCAGTCTGTTGGCTCTTGTTTTTGAGAGGGTTTTGGCGGATTGCAGACAGCAGCTTTTCTATTCTGGCCTATTTAGTTAGCTTGGGCCCCATCATTTGCTCAGCCTATCTTTCTATCTGTGTGAGTGTTTTTTCATCTTGCTTCACCGTCATTATATGTTGGGGGCTGCCTATTGCTTTGGGGTCAGCTCTGGGGCAGTTTAGATTTCCCTTTCTGTCTTTAGGCTATGTAGTTTTCCGGCTGTGATCGAGGGGTCTAGGGCACCGTAGGAACCCCCCACGGCTACTGCTAGTTGTTGTTAGGTTCAGGGGTCTGCAATCCGATAGCTGCCAACTTCTCTGGTTTTCTGGACTTAGCTAGTATTTCTGTTTTTGCCTCCTACGGTGACTCATTCATAACAGAATCACCCGCCGGACGGTCCTTACTACCTGGAATGATAATGCCTTGGCAGCTCTCTTTCGGAAGGGTTTGTCAGAAGCTGTAAAAGATATTATGGTGGGATTTCCTGTTCCCTCTGGTCTTGACGATTCTATGTCATTAGCCATTCAGGTTGATCGGCGTTTACGTGAACGCAGGACTGCACGAGAGGTGTTGCCACCTGTTGAACAAGTGTCTGAACCTATGCAATGTGATAGAGTTTTGCCCAGGGAGCAACGTCAGGAGTTCAGAAGGCGTAATAAGCTGTGTTTTTTTTTGTGGACATGCCTCGCATATTATTTCTGTCAGTCCTAAACGAGAGAAACGTTTTGCATACACGTTTTCTGTGGGTGGTGTTCAACCTAAGTTTCTTCTGGCAATTACTCTGATCTGCTCCCTGTCCACATTTTCTGCCAAGGCTTTTGTGGATTCGGGAGCAGCCCTGAACCTAATGGACTTGGATTTTGCTAAACGTTGTGGATTTCCGATGACACCTCTGCGGATGCCTATCCCTTTGAGGGGGATTGATGCTACTCCTTTGGCGAAAAATAAACCTCAGTTTTGGACCCAGGTGGTAATGCGGGTCGCCCCAGACCATCAAGAAAATTGCAGATTTTTGGTGTTGCATAATTTGCATGATACCATTGTTCTGGGGTTTCCCTGGTTGCAAATTCATAATCCAATTTTGGATTGGAAATCTGTGTCTGTGGTGAGTTGGGGTTGTCGGTGTGCCCTTAGTGAGGCTCCGTTTTTTTCCACCTCTCCTCAGTCGCATGATGTTCCTGACTATTTGGCGGACTTTTATGATGTATTTAGTGAGAATGAGTATGCGTCTTTGCCTCCTCATAGGAGTTATGACTGTGCAATTGAACTGAGCCCGGGGTGTAAATTTCCCAAGGGTCGGCTTTTCAATTTATCTGTACCCGAGCACGAGGCTATGCGATCCTATATTAAGGAGGCATTGGAGAATGGTCATATTAGACCATCCTCTTCACCCTTAGGTGCCGGGTTTTTTTTCGTGGCCAAAAAGGATGGTTCATTAAGGCCTTGTATTGATTATCGTGCCCTCAACAAAATTACTATTAAATATCAGTATCCGTTACCCCTGATTTCGGATCTATTCTCCAGAGTTAAAGGTGCTTGCTGGTTTACCAAGCTTGACCTCAGGGGGGCGTATAATCTTATCCGCATTAAGCATGGGGATGAATGGAAGACGGCGTTTAATACTCCGGAGGGACATTTTGAGTACCTGGTGATGCCTTTTGGGCTCACTAATGTCCCTTCTGTTTTCCAGTGCTTCATGAATGACATTTTCCGAGACTTTGTGGATAAATTTTTGATTATCTATCTGGATGATATTTTGATCTTCTCCAAGGATTGGGATTCTCATGTGGAACATGTTCGGACTGTGTTCCGGATCTTGAGGGAGAATTCCCTGTATGTCAAAAGATTGAAATGCCTTTTTGGGGTACAGAGGATTTCATTTTTGGGATTTATTTTGTCTCCGTCAACTATTGAAATGGACCCGGCCAAGGTACAGGCCATTTATGATTGGGTTCAGCCCACTTCTTTGAAGGCCCTCCAGAAGTTTTTGGGTTTTGCTAATTTTTATCGGAAATTTATAGCAAAATTTTCTAGTATTGCCAAGCCATTGACTGATCTGACTAAAAAGGGTGCTGATGTGTTGAATTGGTCTCCAGAGGCTGTTTCTTCCTTTCAGGAGCTGAAGCAAAGATTCACTTCTGCCCCGGTTTAGCGGCAACCTGATGTCTCACTCCCGTTCCAGGTAGAGGTGGACGCTTCTGAGATTGGTGCAGGAGCTGTTTTGTCCCAAAAGGATCCTGTAACATCTAAGGCCTCTTTCACACATCAGGTTTTCGGCGTCAGGCGCGATCCGGCGCTTTTGACTAAAACCGGATCCGGCGAAATGCAATGCCGGATCCGGTTTCCCCCCCATTGACTTGCATTAGAGCCGGATCGAGCCGGATGGCCATGCGTTTCATCCGATTTTCGCCGGATCCGGCAATGTGACGCGATCTGGCGTCTGGAAAAAACGGCTACTGTAACGTTTTTTGTCTCCGGCGAAAAAGCCTATGAGCGCCGCAATGCACCTGATCCAGCGACAGCCGGATCCGGTTTCTTTGGTCTGAGCATGCTCAGTAGCTCTGCCCACAAGACATATATAAAAGCAAGACAGTGGGACCCTCAGCCACACCCAACATGCCACCCAAGCCAAGAACCAGGAGCAGGAGAAGGCAGCAGACATCTGCAGCAGCAGCACCATCAGCACCACCCCAAATGGAGCAGCATGCTGAACAACGGGAGGGGAGTCCAGCAGCAGATGAGAGACGCTAATTATCAAATCCCCCATTCCTCCAAACTAGGGCTATGGAATATCAAGATATTCATTGGCCCTTTGTTTCTCTTTATTCAACAGCCGCCCAATAGATGCAGCAGCAGCAGCAATGGCAGCAGCAGAAACACCACCCACAGCCATGGAGTCTGGCCATGAGGAAGACAGCACATCTTCTTCTGGGAGCCCTCCCTCGCATCGTCAGCGTTTGACGGTAAGTTTTTATTTCCAAAATCCATCATCTCTGTAATATATGTGTATTCATTGCCTTTTATTTCAAAACAGGAATCACAAGATGAAGAGGAGCTCCCAGAAGAAGAAGGAAGGGGTGGACAGACACTTGGAGTGGGCTCACAATTGGTAAGTTTTTTGCATCAAACGCAGAAACACAACATCACACTACACACAACACATAGAAAACAATGTTCTGCAGACCACACACAGCAAACAAATGCCTACATCCAAAGACATAACATTTTTTGTTTTCTTCTCTAGTCTTCCCAATCTGGTGCTCGGCCAAGAGGTCCTCGCAGTGCCTCCCAGGGTCGTCGGCGACAGCAACGCGGCGGTCACCAGCGTGTAAGTATAAATATTTTTGCTTTGTTTTTTTTGCACTTTTTATTTCATTTCTTTTGTGGAGGCTAACTATGTTATTTTTGTCTTTTTCTTTAACAGCCTCCACAGCGTGCTCCCGACTCTGACGGTGAGGATGGAGGGATTGATGTGGACCGCCTCATCGATCTCGTCAGAGAAAGGGAGCCGCTCTGGAATATGGCTGACCGCCGCCACGCTGGCCTGATCGTTACCCGACGACTCTGGGAGGAAATCTGTTCGCTCCTTGTGGACCACTGGGAGGACCTCGAAGCTCGGGCCCAGATTAAAGAGCGTAAGTATATACAGTACCGGTTGCTTGATTTAAACCAGTGTTTCCTGAACTCCAGTCCTCGTGGTCCCCACGGATCATGTGTTCAGGATTTCTATTTACTTTGGAAATCCTGAAAACATGACCCCTGGGGACCATGAGGACTGGAGTTTGGGAAACACTGATGTTGTATACTAACCACTTTGTCCTTTCTTGTTTCAGGGGAGAGAATTGTGAAGCGGTGGCGGTCTGTGAGGGATCGTTTCAAGAAGGAGTTCAATAAAGAGATGCGGGCCCCGAGTGGATCTGGAGGACGCAGGAGCAAGTACAAGTACGCACGAGCCCTGTCGTTCCTCCGGGAGACAATGCTCACCAGAAGGTAAATATTACACACCACATGTGACAAAAAAATGTTTAGATGTAACTTTTTTTTTTCAGCCAGGGCCATACCATGTCACTATTTTAATTGTTTTTTTTTCTCTTTATTCCACAGCACGGTGAGCAGCACTCGGGAGCCTGCACGATTGGACCCTTCTGAGGCGATCCCTGAGGAGACCGGCACCGAGGGACACTTCGACCGCCCCGGTACATCTGCACCTTCCCAGCCTTCCCACACATTCGACCCATCTGTCCCATCCACCAGCACAGGAGCATCGTGGCCGCCTACATTACATGAAGCTGCTGGTGAGGAGATCGCTTTCCCTTTACCCCACCCTTCTGCCCCTGCCACCTCTAGTACACCTGCGGGTACTGGGCGGCAGCGGCAGAGGGGTCAGGAAAAGACTTATGCGCCAGAGTTCTTGCATCTGAATGCATCTTTCCAGAACTGTCTAAAAGTCTTGTCAGAGCAAATCTCCGCAGGCTTTCAGCAGATCAACTCCAGCATTCTGGAGGTGAAGACACTTCTGCAAACCATGCATTCAGAAGCAAGATCTTCGCCAAGCCACACCTTTTTCAGGTCTGTTGTGGAGCGCATGGCAACACTATCTCCTACCCAGCAGATGCATGTAATGCATTCGTGCCACGGTGCTCTACAGCAGGTTACCTCCCAACCTCCACCTCCCACCACTGTAGTTCCTCCACCTGCACCCCCTCCAGCCACTTTCCATCCTCCCCCTCCTATTACATCTGCACCCCCTCCAGCCACTTTCCATCCTCCCCCTCCTATTACATCTGCACCCCCTCCAGCCACTTTCCATCCTCCCCCTCCTATTACATACCAGCAACCTCCCCAGTACCAGCAACCTCCCCAGTACCAGACATCTCCCCACTTCCAGCAACCTGCCCCGTACCAAACTCCTTCCCCGTACCAAACTCCTTCCCCCGTACCAAACTCCTTCCCCATACAACTTTCCATCAACATCATCTGCTCCTACAGTCCCTGCCCAACCCTCCACTCCACCGCCCACCACCTCTTCTGCCTCCCACATGTCCACCCATTCTGTAGCTTTTTCCACACCATCACCTCTAACTGTTCCTTCCCCACCACGATCCCAATCCTCTCTCCACACTCCCAGTGTCGATGTGTCCCGCAGCCCCTCCAGCAGTATTTCCACCCCACACTACACAGATTTATGATGTGTTTTGTAATAAAAATGCCCAGTTTTTTTTCAAACCTTTATTAAAAAAGTTTTTTTAACTTTAAAAACAGTTTACAAACAAAAAAATATTTTAAATAAAAGTTAAATTATTGTTTACACTGGTTGTCTGTCATTTCTTTCTGCGGCGAAATATGTTTTAAAAAAAGGTTAAATAAAGGGTATTTAAAAGGTAAAAAGGTATTCAAAACCAGGTATATAACTGTGGGTAAATTTTAGCTTTTTGCCACAGTTGTGTTCCTGGTTGTGTTTGAAGCAAAGTATTTCACCTAAAAAGTTGTGTTTATTGTTGGTGATTTCATAACAATGTACACAACTTTTGTTAAAAGGTGAAATACTTTGCATAAAACACAACCAGGTACACACCTGTGGCCTAAAGCTAAAAATAGAGACCATGACAAGATAGCCAACTTTGGTTGGCAAAGGTATATACTGTTGGTACAGAAGGTACACAAGTTTGGTTAGGGCACAAATCTTTCACACTCTGTCATCCTGCCAGTGTACTCTGCCTTGAGGTGACATAAAGTATAGTGCAAAATTGTCCCTCATTACTGAAACCGTTACAGAACTTCTAGTGGTAATGTCATGGTAATCTTGCAAGGTGGTTTCTTCAGAGGTGTCCTCAATGGAAATGGGTTCCTTGCAGATAACAAAATTGTGGAGTACCACGCAAGCTTTGATCACCTCGTCAACAGTTTCTGTCTTGAGGTTGATCGCAGTCAATAGGACCCGCCATTTGGCTGTCAGAATACCAAAGGTACATTCAACCATTCTTCTTGCTCTTGTGAGGCGGTAATTAAAAATGCGTTTTGGTCTTGTCAATCCTCTGCTAGAGTATGGTTTCAAAAGGTGTTCTGACAGCTGGAAGGCTTCATCCCCTACACAGACAAATGGCATAGGTGGACCAGATGTTTGCGGCAGCGGTCTAGGGGGTGGGAACTGGAAGGTGTTTCCATACAGTTTACGCCCCATGGCAGACAGTTTGAAAACTTGAGAGTCATTGGAGCGGCCATAGGCCCAAATATCCACAGCAATAAATTTGTATTCCGCGTCAGCGATGGCCATGAGGACAATTGAAAAATATTTCTTGTAATTGAAATATTCCGATCCCGATCCGGCTGGCTTTACAATGCGGATATGTTTCCCGTCCACAGCGCCCAAGCAGTTGGGAAACTGACATATCTGTTGAAACTTGTCAGCAATTTCAATCCACCTCTCTGTTGTGGGCTCTGGTAAAAACTCTTCAGCTAAGGAGTCCCACAGTGCACGGCATGTGTACTTCACTATTCCTGATATGGTGGAAATCCCGAGTCTGTACTGGAAATGCAGTGACGAAAGGGATTCTCCAGTTGCAAGAAATCTGTGGGGAATTAAAAAACAATCAATTAGTTTAAAATCACAGCATTACATACCAAAACTCAGCTATAACACTTGGAGATACAAACTACCACCAACAAGATTGCAGTGAAAGTGTGCTCTAATGCAATCACATCCAATAAATGTGGCTTACCTTAAAGTCACCATCAGACGCTCTGCGGGTGAAACAGAGAGGCGGCAATAAGTGTCTGCTTTTCTTATGAGGTGTGCAATGCGCTCCACCAAGTAATCAAAATTCTCCATTTTCATCCGAACATATCCAAAAAATTTATCCGGGTTTCGTCGAAGGTCCATGCAGAGTGTAGAATAGACCCCACGCGTCATTCTCTTGGCTGTGATGGGGTGGATCCACAAACGTCGTCTACGATGCCTGATGCGCTGCTGTCTCGCTCTCTCCTTCTCCAGAACAATCACCCTCAAACGATTCGCCTCCGCTATAAAATCCGCCAAATTCTTCAAAATATTTCCAATCACAACATCCATCTTCGCCAGTAACTTGCTCTTCTCTCCAACCTGCACTTTCTCCTCGACAACCTGTCAAAGATGGGCTGTAGGAACACTCTATATATAGTTTTCCAGTAGCCAATCCCGTTCGGAAGGCCACAAGGGTCAATTTTAAAAACCGGATCCGGCGTAATCCGTTGAAAAACGGATAGAAAAACGGATGAACCGGATGAGACGGATTCGGTTTTGTCTGTCAAGAACAAGACGGATCCGGCAGAAAACCGGATCCGTCACATCCGGTTTTACTAAACATTTGCCGGATCCGGCGTTCCGGCACTACGCCGGATCGCGCCTGACGCCGAAAACCTGATGTGTGAAAGTAGCCTAAAATGAATCCCTGTGCTTTCTTTTCCCGAAAGTTCTCTCCATCTGAACGTAACTATGATGTGGGGAATCAGGAACTGTTAGCCATGAAATGGGCATTTGAGGAGTGGAGACATTGGTTGGAGGGAGCTAAACACCAAGTCGTGGTCCTCACTGACCACAAGAATTTGATTTACCTGGAGTCGACCAAATGCTTGAACCCTAGACAGGCTAGGTGGGCCTTGTTTTATACACGTTTTGATTTTGTGGTCTCTTTTCTTCCTGGCACTAAGAATGTCAAGGCAGATGCCCTCTCTAGGAGCTTCTTTGCTGATTCTCCTGTGGTGACCAAGCCTGCTACCATCTTAGGCGAAGGGGTAGTTCTTTCTGCCATCTCGCCCGATTTGAGACATGCTCTGGAAGAGTTCCAGGAGGACAAACCTGAGCGTTGTCCCAGTGGAAAGTTGTATGTTCCTGACCAGTGGAAGAAGAGAGTGACGTCTGATATTCATTGCTCTTCATTGGCTAGTTATCCAGGTATTTTTGGTACTAGAGATCTGGTGAGTCGGTCTTTTTGGTGGCCCGCCTTGTCTCGTGATGTCAGGAATTTTGTGCAGTCCTGTGGGACTTGCTCCCGGTCTAAACCTTGTTCTCGCTCTAGTGGGTTGTTGATGCCTTTGCTGGTCCCCAGGAGGCCATGGACCCATATTTCAATGGATTTCATCTCTGATATGCCTGTCTCTCAGAGAATGACTGTTATTTGGGTGATTTGTGATAGGTTCTCTAAGTTGGTTCATCTTGTACCACTCCCTAAGTTGCCATCTTCCTCTGAGTTGGTGCCCCTGTTTTTGCAACAGGTGGTTCGCTTGCACGGGATTCCTGAGAACATTGTATCTGACAGAGGAGTTCAATTTGTGTCTAGATTTTGGAGTACTTTCTGTTCCAAACTGGGAATTCAGTTGTCCTTCTCCTCTGCTTTTCACCCTCAGACCAATGGGCAGACGGAGAGAACAAACCAGACCTTGGAGTCGTATTTGAGATGTTTTATTTCCGCTGATCAGGATGATTGGGTTTCATTTTTGCCCTTGGCCGAATTTGCTTTAAATAATAGAGCTAGTTCTGCCACTTTGATGTCACCATTTTTTTGTAACTTTGGGTTTCATCCTCGATTTTCTTCAGGGCAGGTGGAGCCTTCTGCCTGCCCAGGTGTTGACACTGTGGTGGAGAGAATGCACCAGATCTGGGACCAAGTGGTGGATAAGTTATCTCTCTCCCAGGAAAAGGCCCAGCGGTTTTCCAACCAACATAGGACCATTGATCCCCAGTTTAAGGTTGGTGATATGGTTTGGTTATCATCAAAAAATATTGCTATGAAGTTGGCTTCTCCTAAGTTTAAGCCTAGATTTATTGGACCTTACAAGATTTTGGAGATTATTAATCCGGTCTCTTTTCGTTTGGCTCTTCCTGTCACATTTAAAATTCACAATGTGTTTCATAAGTCCTTGTTGAAGAAGTTTGTTGAATCAGTTGTTCCTGGGGTGGCACCTCCTGACCCTGTATTAGTTGAAGGTAACATGGAATATGAGGTAGAGAAGATACTGGATTCCCGTCTGGCTAGACGGAGACTCCAGTATTTGGTTAAGTGGAAGGGTTATGGTCAGGAGGATAATTCCTGGGTCTCTGCCTCTGATATTCATGCCAAAAGATTGGTGCGTGCCTTTCATCGGGCTCACCCTGATCACCCTGGTGGCGTGGATGAGGGTTCGGTGACCCCTCCTCAAGGGGGAGGTACTGTTGTGAGTTCATTTTCCCCTTCACCATTGAGGTCTGATGAACTCCCTCCTCTGGTGAAGGAAGGTAGTGAGGCTGATTACAAAGCACCTGAGCAGAATGATAATGACTGGGTGACTGGGATTGCTGACTGGATATAAGGCAGCCAACGCCCTTCTGCCTTGCGTGTGATTACTCTGAGGGATTCTTGGAGACCAGTCTGATTCCTGCTCCTCAAAAGCTAAGTTTTCTGCTCTAATTTTTGCATTTGTGTTTTGGTTTTGTTTTGCCTTGTTTTTCTGGATTACTGCCTTTCCCTGCTGGGTGAGCTGAATTCCTTTTTGCTCTGTCTTCAGATAATACCTGAGTACTGATATAGACTTTTTGAAGCCTAGCGTCTTCAGGGCTTTTTTCCCTATCAGTCTGTTGGCTCTTGTTTTTGAGAGGGTTTTGGCGGATTGCAGACAGCAGCTTTTCTATTCTGGCCTATTTAGTTAGCTTGGGCCCCATCATTTGCTCAGCCTATCTTTCTATCTGTGTGAGTGTTTTTTCATCTTGCTTCACCGTCATTATATGTTGGGGGCTGCCTATTGCTTTGGGGTCTGCTCTGGGGCAGTTTAGATTTCCCTTTCTGTCTTTAGGCTATGTAGTTCTCTGGCTGTGATCGAGGGGTCTAGGGCACTGTAGGAACCCCCAATGGCTTCTGCTAGTTGTTGTTGTTAGGTTCAGGGGTCTGCAATCCGATAGCTGCCAACTTCTCTGGTTTTCTGGACTTAGCTAGTATTTCTGTTTTTGCCTCCTACGGTGATTCATTCATAAGAGATGATGACTGGGTGACTGGAATTGCTGACTGGATATAAGGCAGCCGACGCCCTTCTGCCTTGCGGGTGATTTCTCTGAGGGATTCTAGGAGACCAGTCTGATTCCTGCTCCTCAAAAGCTAAGTTTTCTGCTCTAATTTTTGCATTTGTGTTTTGGTTTTGTTTTGCCTTGTTTTTCTGGATTTCTGCCATTCCCTGCTGGGTGAGCTGAATTCCTTTTTGCTCTGTCTTCAGATAATACCTGAGTACTGATATAGTTTTTTTGGAGCCTAGCGTCTTCAGGACTTTTTTCCCTATCAGTCTGTTGGCTCTTGTTTTTGAGAGGGTTTTGGCGGATTGCAGACAGCAGCTTTTCTATTCTGGCCTATTTAGTTAGCTTGGGCCCCATCATTTGCTCAGCCTATCTTTCTATCTGTGTGAGTTTTTTTTCATCTTGCTTCACCATCATTATATGTTGGGGGCTGCCTATTGCTTTGGGGTCTGCTCTGGGGCAGTTTAGATTTCCCTTTCTGTCTTTAGGCTATTTAGTTCTCTGGCTGTGATCGAGGGGTCTAGGGCACCGTAGGAACCCCCCACGGCTACTGCTAGTTGTTGTTGATAGGTTCAGGGGTCTGCAGTCCGATAGCTGCCAACTTCTCTGGTTTTCTGGACTTAGCTAGTATTTCTGTTTTTGCCTCCTACGGTGACTCATTCATAACAGCCATCTATTTTGTGAAGTGCACCACTCCCTCCAGCAGCAAAACAACCCCACAACTTGATGCTGCCATCCCTGTGTTTCACAGTTGCTCCACCCTTTTTCCTCTAATCAAAATGATGGTCATTGTGACCAAAAAGTTCAATTTTAGTTTCATCAGACCACAGGATATGTCTACAAAAATTAAGGTCTTTGTTCCTGTGTGCATTTGCAAACTGCATTAATCTGTTTTTTTTATGTTTCTTTTGGACTAATGGCTTCTTCCTGGCAGAATGGCCTTTCAGACCATTTTGATGCAGTACTCATTTCACTGTGCATAATGACACAATCTTACCAGCTTCCGCCATCATCTTCATAACGTCTATTGCTTTTGTCTTTGGGTAGATATGCCCATGTTGGACTAAAGCACGTTCATCTCTGGGACACAGAAAACGTCTCCTTCCTCAGTGTTATGATGGCTGGACGTTCCCATCTTGTCTGTACTTGAGTATAATGAGACAGACTTGTGCAAGTCCACAATTCTCTTCCTGATATCTGGCTGATGATATTAAGGATATGTGCACACTTTGCGGATTACCCTGCATTTTTTTCCGCTTGGATTTGGCTAAATCCGCAGGTCAAATGACCTGCGTTTTACCTGCGGATTTAGTGCAGATTTTGTGCAGATTTCCCCTGCATTTTGACACCTGCGGATTCCTTTAATGAAGCAGGTGTCAAAACGCTGCAGATCAGCACAAAGGATTTACATTCGCAGAAAATCCGCGTGGAAACATCCGCAGCATGTGCACAGAGTTTTTCATTTCTCATAGACTTTAATGGTACTGTACAGTGCAGCAGAATGTTCTGCAGAATCCACAACGTGTGCACATACCCTTAGACTTTCCGATGATGCTACACAAAGTAGCAGTGTGTTTCAGGTGTACATTAAAATACATCCATAGGTGTGTCTCTAATTAACTCAAATGCTGCCAAAAAAGAAGTCAGAAGCTTACAAACACATGACATCATATGGGCAGTCCAGAATTGTTTAAAGTCATAGTAATCTTGGTGTATGTAAACTTTTGTCGTTGCAATAAGTAATAAAAATGCCTTCAACATTCTCTCTTTCTCTCATTATTCTGGCATTTGGTAAATATTAATAATTATGGTAATCCTAATTGAACTAAAATGGGAAAGGTTTTTTCTGATTTCATGTCAGATATTGAAAAAACATGTGTCATTTTATATAGTGTATGTAAATTTCTTATTTCAACTGTATATAGCTAGAAACTTATAATATTACTATACCTGGTGTGTATTGATTGTTTTACTGCAATCACTGTTGCAATAATGTGGATTCTGAGAATCCACCTTTCATCTATAACATTCAGTTGTTAATGTTCTTTAAAGCAAAACTTTCCTTCTATAATATTGTAATATTTCATAAATCAGAAAATGCCATCCAATTTCTAAATAACAAATGTAATGTAAATATCGGTCATTATCTTCACAGGAAGAATGTTTTTCTTTTAATTATCTTTTAGTATTGATAAAATCATAAAACACATTAAATGTGGATGGTGATTGGTAGCATAAAGTACAATGCAAAATTACATAATGGTAAATCAACAAATACAAAATAATTGAGCTTATAGTGCAACTTAAATAGTGCCTTGTGTTCTTCAAATATGAACTTAGTTTGAATGTAATAGTTAAAAGAATTATTAACTATTCCCATTTTGATGACCTATGCTTAGAATAGGTCGTTTATATCAAATTGGTGGGGTCCGGCACCTGCCATCCCCACAGATGAACTGTTAAAACCTCCAATATAAAGAGTGTAAAGAGTGAGTTTTCCACTTGTTTCATTATCATGACCTTTGCTTAGGATAGGTAATTAACGAGAGATTGATGGGGTCCAACCCTCACCCTCGCCGGTATGGAGCAAGGTACTACAGTTCAGTTCTAAAGAGAAAAAGAGCTGAGATGCAGTACCTGTGAGTGGCCACTACAGATTGTAGAGAGCCTTATTCTAGTTCTAGATACTTTCATCCACTATTTATCAGCTGATCAGTGAGGGCTCTGTGTGTCGGACCCCCATTGATCTCATATTGATATTAAAATTTAGATAGAGATTTATTAGTCTGCAATGGTCATGGAGTTTACATGAGATCTCAAAGGAAATTAGACTGAATGCATTTCATAATTTATAAGATATAAAAAAGTCAAAAAGAAGCGGATTATCACATGATGAAAATAAAATATTGGTGCCTATTTAAAGAGCAGCTGACACTAGGTCAAAAGTGGAAGCTTTTGTTCTTATTTTACTCCTGCTGTTCCGCTGAGTATTCAGTATATATTTTTTTAACTCTGCCATATGGTTCCAGACATACAGGTGCTTCTCACAAAATTAGAATATATATCGTCAAAAAGTTACTGTATTTCAGTTCTTCAATACAAAAAGTGAAACTCATATATTATATAGAGTCATTACAAACAGAGTGATCTATTTCAAGTGTTTACCATATTTTCAGACTATAAGACACGCTGTTTCCCCAAAACTCGTGGGAGGAAAATGGGGGGTGCCTTTTATAGTCCGAATGCAGGCTTACGGGGGGGTTGTGGCAGTGCTATAGCAGCAGAACCGGTGGTGGAAGAGGTGTGGCGATGCTGAGGTGTGGTGGGCAGTGCGGAGTGCACCTGAGCATGGTCCCTTCCTCAGAGTGCTGGCAGCAGAAATGTGGCAACGCCGCGGCCCGGTGTTCACAGCGAGCAGAGCTGACTGCATCACCAGTTTCCCTGCGGCCATCAGTAAAATGGCTGCCGGAGGCCGCGCGTGCGCAGATTGAGATCTCGGCAGCTATTTTGCTGAAGTCGAGGGCCCCCAAGATCTCAATCTGCGCATACGCAGCCTCAGGAAGATGGCCGCCGAAAAACCGGTGATGCACTCGGCTCTGCTCGCCGTGGACACCGGGCCACAACGTCGCTATATTTCTACCACTGGCATCATGAGGAAGGGACCCTGCTCCATGCTTTGCCTCACCAGCAACACCGGACCCACAGCATCGCACCCCGGAACTGCAGCATTTCCTCACTTATACCGCTGCTGGTTTCTTGAGGAAGGGACCATGCCTCCTGTGACTCCACTCTACCACCGCCGGCCCTCAGGTAAGATACCATAAATTCGGACAATAAGACAGACCCCCATCTTATAAAAATCTTTTTTCTGCTATTTTCCACCCCAAAATTTGTCCGAAAAATACGGTATTTCTGTTAATGTTGATAATTATGGCTTACAGCTAGAGTTGAGCGATACCGTCCGATACTTCAAAGTATCGGATCGGAATGGATCGGCCGATCTTAAAAAAAAGTATCGGTATCGCCGATTCCGATACCGGAAGTCCCATTCAAGTCTATGGGACTTCCGGTATCGGAATAAGAAAAATCCTGTTTTTCCCTTGTACAGCCTCTCTGGGGTCTGTACGGGCCTTTCGGGGGGCTGTGCCGGCCTGCCAGGGGGTCTGTGCAGGCTCCGGTGGTCTGTGCCGGCCTGCCGGGGGGCTGTGCCGGCCTGCCAGGGGGGCTGTGCAGGCTCCGGTGGGCTGTGCCGGCCTGCCGGGGGGCTGTGCAGGCTTCGGGGGTCTGTGCAGGCATCGTCCGATGGGACTACAAGTCCCATCGGGCGATGCCTGCTACCATGACAGTGATTGACACATTAGCCAATGATGGGACAGTAGTAGTCCCATCATCCGGCTAATGTGTTGAATGTAAAAAAAAAAAAAAAAATTACATGCTACATACATACAACATGCATACTACATCCATGCTACATTCATACTACATACTACATCCATGCTACATTCATACTACATATATACTACATGCAACATACATACTACATATATACTACATGCAACATACATACTACATATATACTACATGCATGCAACATGCATACTACATATATACTACATGCAACATACATACTACATATATACTACATGCAACATACATACTACATATATACTACATGCATGCAACATGCATACTACATATATACTACATGCATGCAACATGCATACTACATACATACTACATATATGCTACATACATACTACATATATACTACATGCATGCTACATACATACTACATACATACTACATATATGCTACATACATACTACATATATACTACATGCATGCTACATACATACTGCATGCTACATACATACTACATGCTACATTCATACTACATATATGCTACATACATACTACATATATACTACATGCATGCTACATACATACTGCAAGCTACATACATACTACATGCTACATACATACCACATATATACTACATACATACTACATATATACTACATGCATGCTACATACATACTACATGCTACATACATACTACATATATACTACATGCATGCTACATACATACTGCATGCTACATGCATGCTACATACATACTACATACATACTACATGCTACATACATACCACATATATACTACATACATACTACATACAATACATTCATACAATACATACATAGACATACAGTACATATAACATAGAGTAACATACTTACCAATACTTGTCACATTGTTCCCCGAAGCCATTGTCTTTTACGGAATAAATATTAACATAACAAACCACAAAAATACTCACCCACGATCCGAAGCAGTCCACGAGTGTGTCCCACGACGATCTTGGGTAGAGAACTGCAGCATCAGCTGTTGCTGCCGTTCTCTACGGGCTGCAGGAATCCAATGACGGAAGGTAGGTATCCTTCCGCACTGTATTCCTCCGCCACTTAAAAAAAAAAAAGTCCCTAGTCTCACTTTATGCCATTGCTGTGTGGGAAATTCCCACGCAGCAATGGCATAAAGTGAGACTAGGGACTTTTTTTTTTTTTAAGTGGCGGAGGAATACAGTGCGGAAGGATACCTACCTTCCGTCATTGGATTCCTGCAGCCCGTAGAGAACGGCAGCAACAGCTGATGCTGCAGTTCTCTACCCAAGATCGTCGTGGGACACACTCGTGGACTGCTTCGGATCGTGGGTGAGTATTTTTGTGGTTTGTTATGTTAATATTTATTCCGTAAAAGACAATGGCTTCGGGGAACAATGTGACAAGTATTGGTAAGTATGTTACTCTATGTTATATGTACTGTATGTCTATGTATGTATTGTATGAATGTATTGTATGTAGTATGTATGTAGTATATATGTGGTATGTATGTAGCATGTAGTATGTATGTAGTATGTATGTAGCATGCATGTAGCATGCAGTATGTATGTAGCATGCATGTAGTATATATGTAGTATGTATGTAGCATGTAGTATGTATGTAGCATGCATGTAGTATATATGTAGCATGTAGTATGTATGTAGCATGCATGTAGTATATATGTAGTATGTATGTAGCATGTAGTATGTATGTAGTATGTATGTGGTATGTATGTAGCATGTAGCATGCATGTAGTATGTATGTAGTATATATGTGGTATGTATGTAGCATGTAGTATGTATGTAGCATGCAGTATGTATGTAGCATGCATGTAGTATATATGTAGTATGTATGTAGCATATATGTAGTATGTATGTAGCATGTAGTATGTATGTAGCATGCAGTATGTATGTAGCATGCATGTAGTATATATGTAGTATGTATGTAGCATATATGTAGTATGTATGTAGTATATATGTAGTATGTATGTAGCATGTAGTATGTGTGTAGTATGTATGTAGTATATATGTAGTATGTATGTAGCATGTAGTATGTATGTAGCATGCATGTAGTATATATGTAGTATGTATGTAGTATGTATGTAGTATATATGTGTTATGTATGTAGTATGTATGTAGTATGTATGTAGTATGTATGTAGCATGTAGTATGTATGTAGCATGCATGTAGTATGTATGTAGTATTTTTTTCTTTTTTTTTTTTTTTTTTTAACATTTAACACATTAGCCGGATGATGGGACTACTACTGTCCCATCATTGGCTAATGTGTCAATCACTGTCATGGTAGCAGGCATCGCCAGATGGGACTTGTAGTCCCATCGGACGATGCTTGCACAGACCCCCGGACATCAGCACAGCCCCCCGGCAGGCCGGCACAGCCCCCCGGCAGGCCAGCACAGACCCCCACAGGGTGCACAGACCACCGGCAGGCCGGCACAGCCCCCCGGCAGGCCGGTACAGACCCCCACAGGGTGCACAGACCACCGGCAGGCCGGCACAGCCCCCCGGCAGGCCGGTACAGACCCCGGGCAGTCCACACAGCCCCCCGGCAGGCCGGCACAGCCCCCCGGCAGGCCGGCAGAGACCCCCCGGAAGGCCCGAAATGACGGCGCATCATGATGCGCACACACTGCGCATCATGATGACGTCAGGCTGTCAATCAACTTTGAACTTCCGATTCCGATGCCGACTTCCGATATTGAAAAAATATCGGAAGTCGGTATCGGAATTCCGATACAGCAAGTATCGGCCGATACCCGATACTTGCGGTATCGGAATGCTCAACACTACTTACAGCCAATGAAAATCTAAAAGTAATTATCTCAGTAAATTAGAATACTTTATAACAACAGCTTGAAAAATTATTTTAAAACCCGATTTCCTAACAAACAGGCATTCTTCACATGTATTCAGCCTGTCCAGCAGCCATAAATCATGCTGCTGCGTCGACACAAACGGAATCTCTGAGCACACCAAAATACTCAGAGTACACCCAAGCATGCTCGGGAAAACCTGAGCAATGAGTATACTCGCTTATCACTAGTCTGTGCGTAGTGGCTCTTGAAGCAATGACTCCAGCATAAGTACACTCCTTGTAAATCTCCCCAAAATTTTTGAATGGCCTTTTCTTAACAATCCTTTCAAGGTTGTGGTTATCCCGGGTGCTTGTGCACCTTTTTCTGCCACACTTTTTCCTTCCACTCAACTTTCCATTAATATGCTTGGATACAGCACTCTGTGAACAGCCAGCTTCTTTAGCAACGACCTTTTGTGGCTTACCCTCCTTGTGCAGTGTGTCAATGACTGCCTTCGGTACATCTCTCAAGTCAGAAGTCTTCCCCATGATTGTGGAACCTACTGGAATAGATGAAGGGACCGTTCATGAAGTCTTTGCAGGTGTTTTTTTGTTAATTATTCTAATTTTCTGAGATAATGACTTTTGGGTTTTCACTGTCTGTAAGCTATAATCATCAACATTAACATCATGAAATAGATCACTCTGTTTGTAATGACTATATAATATATGAGTTTCACTTTTGTGGATTAAAAAAAATCACACGCAAAAAAAAATTCTAAGGGGAGTATTGGGAATGAAACTAGAGTAGGGATGAGTGAGCATACTCGTGAGGATTCGGTACTCGGCGAGTAATGCGGTACTCGCGGTACTCGAATCCTCGCGAGTATTTCACTACTCTCCTCGCAATATTCGCTACAGCCCACACAGCCCTGTACAGTCCCACACAGCATGGCACAGTCTCCGCACAGCCCAGCACGGCCCACCACAGTCCCACACAGCCCAGCACAATCCCGCACAGTACCTGCAAAGCCCTGCACAGTCCCGCACAGCACAGTCTTCGCACAGGCCAGCACAGTCCCGCACAGCCCGGTACAGTCTTCACACAGGCCAGCACAGTCCCACACAGCCCGACACAGTCTTTGCACAGGCCCGCACAGTCCCGCACAGTGCCGGCACAGCCCAGCACAGTCCCGCATAGCCTGGCACAGTCCCTGCACAGGCCAGCACAGTCCTGCATAGCCTGGCACAGTCCCCGCACAGGCCAGCACAGTCCCGCATAGCCTGGCACAGTCTTTGCACAGTCCCCGCCCAGTCCATCACAGTCCCCGCCCATTAATTGCATTTCCCATAGACTTACATTGGACTCGGTACTCGTTATGAGTACCCGAGCATTAGGAGGTACTCGTAATGACTACAGCGAGTCCGAATACTACAGTACTTGCTCATCCCTAAACTAGAGCAACAACTGCTTTTTGAAAAATGTCTATAACTAGCTTATTAATTAAATATTTTAGACCTAATGAGGCTTGCACACTCACTTTGAAAATCCAGAAGGACTGTAAAATGCTTCTTTAAATTATTAAGCCTGATCATAAAATTTGCAAGTTATGAGTTCCTTGATGGAAAAAGAACTATACTGCCATTCTGATGTAGAGTTTACAAGCAAGTACAATAGCTGATTCAAAGTGTAAAATCGGGTATCAAATCCATTTTAGATACATTTTGGTGCTAAAAATGAATGGGATGTTAGTGTCATCATTATGAGTGGTAAAATTAATTTTAATAATAAAAATCGTATTGCTAAGATTTCACAAATTCATTATAATACCATTATACATGAAAAATTTATATAATATACTGTATACTATCACCATATCATCATATGTTGTAAATAAAAATAATATACCATATATTTATATGCAAATTAACACATAAATGTGAATGACAAATATTGTAACAGATAAATTAGAGCAAAGGGAGCTGCCAGCAGTGGATCATGATGATTTACAGTGGGGAAAAAAAGTATTTAGTCAGCCACCAATTGTGCAAGTTCTCCCACTTAAAAACATGAGAAAGGTCTGTAATTGACATCATAGGTAGACCACAACAATGAGAGTCAACATGAGAAAACAAATCCAGAAAATCACCTTGTCTGATTTGGCAAGATATATTTTTTAAATTATGGTGGAAATGGAAAATAAGTATTTGCTCACCTAAAAAGAGATTTCTGGCTCTCACAGACCTGTAACTTCTTTTTTAAGAGGCTACTCTGTCCTCCACTCATTTCCTATATTATTGGCACCTTTTTGAACTTGTTATCAGTAAAAAGACACCAGGCCACAACCTCAAACAGTCACCCTCCAAACTTCACTGTGGTGAAGACCAAAGAGCAGTCGAAGGACACCAGAAACAAAATTGTAGCCCTGCACCAGACTGGGAAGACTGAATCTGCAATAGGAAAGCTGCTTGGTGTGATGAAATCAACTGTGGGAGCAATAATAAGAAAATGGAAGACATATAAGACCACTGATCTTCCTGAATCTGGGGATCCATGCAAGTTCTCCCTGTGGGGTCAAAATGATCACAAGAACAGTGAGCAAACATCCCAGAACCACACTGGGGACCTAGTGAATGACCTGCATAAAGCTGGGACCACAGTAACAAAGGCTACCATCAGTAACAATAAGCCAGGGACTCAGATCCTGCAGTGCCAGACGCATCCCCTTGCTTAAGTCAGTACATGTCCAGGCCCATCTGAAGTTTGCTACAGAGCATTTAGATTATCCAGAAGAGTATTGGGAGAATGTCATATGGTCTGATGAAACCAAAGTAGAACTGTTTAGTAGAAACAAAACTCGTCATGTTTGGAGGAGACAGAATGCTGAGTTGCATCCAAAGAACATCATACCTACTTTGAAGCATGGGGGTGGCAACATCATGCCTTGGGGCTGTTTCTCTGCAAAGTGACAATGATGACTGATCCGTGTACATGAAAGAATGAACTGGGCCATGTATCATGAGATTTTGAGCGTAAACCTCCTTCCATCAGCAAGGGCATTGAAGATGAAACGTGGATGAGTTTTTCAGCATGATAATGATCCCAAGTACACTGCCATGGCTACAAAGGAGTGGCTTCGTAAGAAGCATATGAAGGTCCTGGAGTGGCCTAGCCAGTCTCCAGATCTCAACCCCATAGAAAACCTTTGGAGGGATTTGAAAGTCCGTGTTGCCCAGCAACAGGCCCAAAACATCACTGCTCTGGAGGAGATCTGCATGGAGGAATGGGCCAACATACCACCAACAGTGTGTGCCAACCTTGTGAAGACTTACAGAAAACCTCTGTCATTGCCAACAAAGGATATATAACAAAATATTGAGATGAACTTTTGTTAATGACCAAATACTGATTTTCCACCATAATTTGCAAAATAAATCTTGCCAAATCGGACAAGGTGATTTTCTTGATTTGTTTTCTCATTTTGACTCTCATAGTTGTGGCTTACCTATGATGTCAATTACAGGCCTCTCTCATCTTTTTAAGTGGCAGAACTTGCACAATTGGTGGCTGACTAATTACTTTTTTCCTAACTGTACATGCAAAAGTGCATTTACCGTGGCAGAACATTTCTCAGATAACCAAAACCATTATTAATCTCATTGATAACATGTCCCAAGGAGCATTGCATGGTTTATAAATCTCCTTATTATGACTTGGCACTTTTCGCAAGGAGAAACTTTACCCCTTACACCACTAGTTAAAGGTTTGCCTCTTATTTTCATCTTTTTAACAAAATGTAACCCCTTTCCCAAAAGCAATGTAATAAGAAATGCACTAGGGCACACTGCTGATGGTAGCATAATCTCTGTAATGATGGAGATCACATCCATGCCTATGTCATCATCCATCACAGTAGAAGAAAGCTTCAATCAAGACACATTCCTGAACACAGCTATGTTGGCTGGAAGGCAGTGGAGAGAGACTATACTACGCATGATCGAACGTGAGCTGGAACTATGATCCCTGCTCTAACAGGCAATGTCTCCCGCGCGTTGCTCCACTCACCCGTGCTGCGGTTGGTTCCTCTCTTCCTCATGCTCTGCATGCTCCCAGCAGCATTTCCAGCCGGGCTTCCAGCCGTGTCCTTAGGGCACGTGTGTGCTCGCTCCCGCCCTCTTAGGGCATGCACTTGCTATTTCCTCCCCAGACAATTGTTGAGAGGCTGTCACGGTTCCACCCCTCAGGATGTCTGGGATGCAGTTACTGACAGATCAGCCATCAGTACTTTGATAGACAGCATGGCCATCCAATCTGGTACAAGGGCATGCTGAGCTGTCAGTGTGTTAATTAACAGCTCAACTAGCCAATCTGTTACTGGGAGACTTCGGCTGTCTCAGGTGTTCACTATCTCGGGTAATTGCAAGGCCTACTTAACTGAGCAGCTTCTCCCAGACCACTACCAGATGTACATTCATCTTGTGAGGTTTATGCTCTGTGCTCTCCTGTGCTTTGTGTTCTGTTTGCTTGATCTGTTGCCTGACTTTGGACATCATTCATACTATCCACCTGTTTGACCCCTTCAGTTCTGATCCGTTAACCTCCCGGTGCCCTGACCTCGGAACTTTATCTGACTACGCTTTTCTCTCTTCCTTCTGTTTATGATGTACCCTCCTGGCTTCTGACCTTGGACTCATTGACCACTCTGGCTCACAGCTTGACAATATGTATATATTGCTTCCTCTCCACTGGGAAGGTGCCTGAGCAACCTTCCTGTTTAGTCTAAGTTGTGTGAGGATGCATACCTGTCCCTGCTGCACTCTTGTGCAAATCCTGCCTGCTGCATGTGGTGAAAATCCTGCCTGCTGCACTCCGGTACAAATCTTGCTTGCTGCAGTCTGATAGAAACTCTGTCTGCTGCAATCTGGTGCAAACTCTGTTTGCTGCACACTGATGCAAATTCTGTCTGCTGCACTCTGATGTGACCTCTGCTGCATTCTAATTCAGACTCTGCCAGCAGCCAGTATGTCCTCTTGGTCCAGTTGCTGCACGTCCGTTAGTCTGTCCTGGAGGGACACGTGACACCTAGAGTTCATTGAAAGCCAAGTCTAACCTCACCATCAGAGGCTCTAGTGACTGAACAGTCAAGTGTTTGCTTAGTTACGCCACTCCACGCTCTCCACGGTCCATGGCACAGAGGTTCCACAAACCACATCCATGACAGAAACCCACACAAACACGAGCAGAACATGCAAATTCCTTGCAGATGTTGTCCTTGGTGGGATTGTAACCCAGCACCCAGTACTGCAAGGATACAGTGGTAACCATTGGGCCACTTTAGGAGGGATATGTGCAAAACAGGACAGATTTAAAAATGGGAAATTTTGGCACAAATAAGTAAATATATGTGTACGCTATTAGAAGGCCATATTGTGAATTTGGGGATACCCCTTTAATAAATCTCTTAAACTTGCATTTAATGCTCCGCTTCTGTTAAACACAATATATTTAAGTCCCGGGAATAACTCCTTAAGACATTTTAGCGTTAATTCAAGTTTCAGAACTGGTAATACCAGTACAAATGACATTCTGTTCACCATTATTTCTCCCTAACCACATCATCTGAATGTCAGATTTAACTTTCAAATGCGTACTTGGTAATGAAAAGTAAACTGTCTTAATGTGCCTTTCACGGCTGAAATAAACAAAGGAAGCAGAAGTCTGATTGTGGAATGCTTACAATTGACGATAATGTATGAAGAGTAAAAACACACAGCTTAGTCATATCAGCTGACTGTGCAGGAGTTGTCTTTTGCAATCATGCAACTTAATTATGTACACTTGCCTCACTGTACAGTACCTTTCTACATAAACTTTTTTATTTTTGTAATCATTCTCTTTTCATTGGTTCAACATTTATTTAACTCAGGCATTTTTTCCTTTAAGCCTTAACCCTTTAAGGATCCAGATATTTTTCATTTCTGAGCTTTTCTTTTTTCCTCCCCTTGTTCCAAGAGCCATAGCTTTTTTATTTCTCCATTGATATAGGGCTCGATTTTTGAGGAAGGAGATAAAGTTTTAAAGGACCCATTCATTTTACTATAAAAATTACAGAAAAACAGGAAAATATATAAGTGGGAATAGATGGTAAGAAAAATGCAATTTTGCCATTGTTTTTTGAGCTTTGTGTTTTATGGCATACATTGTGATTAAAAATAACATGATTCTCCAGGTCAGTACAATTAGAGCGATACCAAACATGAGGGTTTTTTAATACTTTTGTGATTAAAAAAAATCATAATCTTTAAAAAAAAAAAAAATGATTGTATCACCATCACCATTCTTTGAGACAAATAACCCATGAGCTGAAAAATTTATTGATACCACTTTTGAGTATATATGTCTTTTTTTTTAGGGAAGTGTAGAAAAAAACAGCAATTCTGGTGTTCAGATTTTTTTTTTCTTTTTAGCATTTAACATATAGTTTAAATAATTTTAGATTTGACTAAATCAGAGATTTTTGGACATGACAATAAAAAGTATGTTTGGTTTATTCCTTTGTTTAATTTATCATCTTTTATAGTATAAAGGGGAGATGAGTTAAACTTTTATATATTTTTTATGTTTTTATACATTTTTATTTTTACATTTTCACTTTATTTTATTGCCATTTTTTGGGACTTGAACGCCAATGATTCAATCATTTTTGCTGCATACTACAGTACTATAGAATTACAATTTTTAATGTAATTGAAGTTCTCCTTGGAATGAGCTCTAGAATATTGGCGAAGAACTGAAAGCCATTCCTTATGAGGAATGGGTTACAATTTCTAAGGAACGATGCCAGGAGGCTGGTGTCTGCATCACGTTTTCATCAAGTCCTACCAAAGGATACATTACTAAGTACTGAAGACACTTGTAATGAAGGGGCTGAATAATTCTGAGACTGTACTAGTCACTAAAAGTGACAGATAGTGATGAATTTGAGGAAACAACTTGTTATTGGTTTTGATCAGTTACTTAAATGTACATGTTCCTTAAAAAAACATACAGTACCTCTTCAAAGAAACCTATAATATCACTTAATAGGCTTACAATTGAGGTATTTCAGTTCTGAGAAGGGCTGCACTAGCTAACGAGCATTCTCGTTACAGATTCTGGACTTCCTTATTAACATTTTCTTTAGAGTATTGTTTTCAGTTTTCTCTGCAGATTTTCCTTTTTTAGCTGGCTTTATCACAGTACATCAATTTACTTTTTAACTTAATTTTTTTTATTAATAGATTTAAACTCAATGTATTCTATAGATTGGTATAGTGTCACTTAAGCTATGCACCTCAATGGCAGACATGAAGCTCACAATAGACATAAAGTAATTAGAAGGGAAAAACATGTTGGTTTTATTCAGGCATATTTAAGGCTATACTAGTGTGGCTGTAACAAGTATTGTAGTTTCACCCAGCTCATTTCGCTGTAATGGGTTAAGCTGCAATGCCACTCACAGCTATAGTAGTATATATATTGTTGTGTCTGGATAAATAATGAGGCGGGCAAGCCACTGGTCCTCTTACCACCCTTTATTCTGCAAATTGTAGAAAGGCCAGTTGTGATAATCAAAGAAAACACATTTAAACAGGACCTTTCACCAGTTTGCGCATGCTAAACTGGTAATGTGGTGCCCCTGAGGGTTTAGTCGCCACAAAGGTACTGCACCTCAACCAGAGGTGTGGTATCCCGCTTCCCAGGTAAGGTGGGGGCACCTGACAGTACTCTTACACCTGCACCCAACACACACCCTAGAGCAGCAGGGCACCCTGGATGGATCATACGGGAGGAGGATCTCAACCCTGCCTGGGTAGTAAAGTGTGTTGGGAGGTGGGTGGAAGTTGTAAGGTTTAGATCGGGAGAATAGAGTTAGGACTAGAGTCTTCCCGTAGGGGGGAGAAATGGAAGGACGTGTGTGGAGCAGCTCCTGTTGAGAGGAGCTGCTGGGAAGGAAAGAGACCGAAGGAAGTTTCCTGTGTAGAGGGAAGGCGCAGTGACCATACTGCCCGTGGGGCTCATTCCACACTGATTAACCTTGGGTGGAGGGATCAGGTCGCAGTGGGGTATTGGCCCCCTAGCCTAGTGGAGATATTATCAGACTAAACTAGCAAGCCGGAGGTAGAGGCACCTTTAGGTACCTTAGCCACAAGCCACAGTTATTTTCACCAGAAAGACAGCCATAAGGGAGCAAGGGAACGCAGTGTGGACGCTACCCAACAAGGTCTGCGGCTGCTGGCCTGGGACATTGACTGTGAGCTGTTGGGAAGGAAGAGGCGAGAAATCAACACAGTGAGATGGCCACATACTGAAGGGAGTTCTGGAAAGGTGTTCCCCATCTGCTTGGAAGTTTGCTGGACCCCTCACCTGTAGGATGCAGCACCAAGCAGGCAAGTGCATGCAAGTGAACTATGAGTAAAGCTTTGGAACTGCACTCTGAATTCTTTTTGCAACACCTACTTAGCACTGCTACATCTAACATCTTCAAACACAACATCTCTACCATCACAACTGCCCTGTGACCAAAAGCTCTGCCTGTGGAGAGCTATACCAACTCTGCTGCATCACAGCATCCGTCCCCCAGAGGATCTGCACTTCAGCGCTGGTTGCCTCTGACCAGAAACCACAGGTGGAGTCATGATCACTTTACAAACTCTTTATTTTTTCCCCTGTAAATATCCCCTTTTTATTGGATGCCAAAGGCCACGGACTGGGTCACTGCTGTCGTAACACATCCCCTTTAAGAAGCAGCCAGGTACCTAGTGATCCCCACTGCCCTGGCGGGCACTCCAGTCACATCATAGAATAGTGGTTGCAGAAGTAAATAAAATATTGACTTTATTTTTACATTTTTCCTATCCGTTGCAAAGATATTAGCTATTATAATATATATATACACATATATATTAGATATTTCAGTTATAATTTATGTTACACAGTAATCTCCAGCGATCTGAGGCATGAAGGTAGTAATAAAAAATATTCCTTTATTTCTTTTTGTTAAAAGAGCATGGTAATCCATGATTAAGACTCCTTTGAGTTGAAACGCATTGGATTTTTTACCATCCACTGGGGTATCCACTACCTGTAACATGCTCTTTTAACAAAAAGAAATAAAGGAATATTTTTTATTACTACCTTCCTGCCGCAGATCGCTGGAGATTATTGTGTGTTTGGACTTGTATCCACCAGGCCAGGGCGGCTCTGTGCGACGGTGTGGTTCCTGCTATCCACAGGATGCTAAGGGGTGAGCTGAAACATTTTTTTCATAATTTATGATAAGCCCAACAGGATGTTACCAGAGATTGGTCTTTGAGGCATATACTTTATACTCTGTCTGACACTGGCAAATCAAAAGCAGGAGGTGTCATGCAGAGGGGAAAAAAGATCCCAGAAGTTCAGTAGAGCATGCTTTCTCCTGTGAGACACATAATGATAGACAGCCCTTCTCTCAGCCATAATTTCTACACTGCTTTGTAGTTTTGAGCTGAGTGTGGGGTTGTAGAGCTAAGCTGAGTGTGATTATAAATACTTACAGCTTTTATCTCACGGCAAATTTCAAAAGACTGACCGTCACTTCCAAACAGAAATCAGGTGTGAACAGGTGCTAAGAGTAACCATCTCCATACATAACTAACAAAATAAAATAGCACTCTATAGCACTATAGCATGCAAACATGAATGATATGGCATATGAATTGCAATACTGCTCCAGAAAATAGGAAAAAGTGAGAATACTTAGCGAATAAACTGGCTAATTCATGTGTACTTGGCAGTCACGATAAAGTGATTCTCGTTGCTGGAACTTATCCTCTGAGGACTCCTCTCAGAGGCTACATTTATTTGGGAAGGTAGGATCCTGCTACAATTAAAATCGCCTGAGGATGAGAGGTGGAGTGCTCAGTCACTCACTCTACACAGCAACCACAGAGGTCAGGACTGAGAGCAGGGCTGTCTGTCATTACATGTCTCACAAGTTTCTCAAACCTTCTCAAGGCGTTTTCTTCTTTCCCCCCGCATGATGTCTCCAGCTTATCATTGGTTGACCTCATGCATGGAAAAAACTACACACTCACAAAGAAGAATCTCTTGTAACACCCTTTTAGGCTTATCATAAAATATAACCTAAACTTTATAAGCTAATATCTCTAAAACTGAGATGAGAGGTAAAAAAAAAAATATATGGCCACTATTCCATGTGATGTGACCAGTTTAACATGAAACATTTTCTTAATTTTTTGGCTCTGAATTCAAGTACTAACCCAGTAAACAAGCTATCAATGTTGACATTCTAAAATAATTAATTTGCTATTTTAGTTTTATCTATGTGCATAATGTTATGTTTGGCTTCAATAAGAAATGAAACAGTTTTGGAGTAATTATCATTGAAAGGGAATAAAGTTTATCCTTAATATGCATGATCTCACTTACAAGAGACTAAAGATGTCAGAAATAATGTCAAATTTGTTGATCTGATCTCATGCGCACATTATTCTTCCACTGACTTTGATCTCCCTTCACCGGGCTGAAGTAGAGTACAACAATATAACATGGCATGTTCTAGGGTGTGTCAGTTCCTGAAACAGAATTCTGATCATAAATCATTTAGAAATGGTGTGTGTCAATTTCAAATAATGAATTTCCTTTTTCTTGCTGAAAATTAAAACCGTTTATTGTTAAAAACTACAAGTAGTTCACTCAGGACTGTTGACTTTCGTAGGCATTTCTAATGAAAATTATCAATCCGTGCTTTTACTAGTAAAAATGGTAAAAACAATAAATAAAAAACAATAACTCTAGGATTGCTGGAAACTCTTTCGTATGGTCCCAATATAAAATGTCACGACATGTCACCAGTTGGCAGTCGTTTAACGCTCTGTGTCATGCAGTGTAAACGAACGTTAAGGCCACATGCTCACATAGAGTATTTGTAGAGATTTTTACCTCAGTATTTGTAAGCCAAAACCAGGAGTGGGTAACAAATGAAGAAATGGTGACGTGTTTCTATTATACTTTTTCTCTGATTGTTCCACTCCTGGTTTTGACTGACAAATACTAAGGCAAAAGACTCACCAAATACTCAATGTGTACATATGATCTAACAGTGCAACTTAAGAGTGGCTGAAACAGAAATGAGAAACCAGAATGCAACAAAACATGCTTTGTATTTGTTCTAATCATGGAATCAAGTATCATAATCATGTCTCATTATCCAGATTGAATGATTGTCAGAATGTTGACCCAAGAGACATACTTCTTTCAATTTCAGTAGTGCCTAGTACCATAGGGTGGATTTTGTTGACAATGACCAGGCTCTCCTATCTATTTCATAATCCAAGAGGATTCGGTATCATTAGAGAATTAGAGATGGGTGGCCCTAAGGATCTTCAGGTCCGTCAGGTTAGACCGAACATTTAAAAAAGTTTGATTTAGGTACCAAAATAGTACCTGAATCAAACCTGAACTTGAACCCATACCCCATTCAAATGAATGGGGTCCCCGAATGGTGACGGCACAAGAAACACCGGTTCTGATCGTCGGTAAGTATCTTCCCTCCGGTCAGAGCTCTGCTGTTCCCACACTGTCATACAAATTACAGCGGGTGAGCCAGTAGTTGTGACTGGCGGAGACAGATAATGAGAGTACTACTCTCATCTTCGTATGCCCGGTCTCACTGAGAGCAGGCATACAATGATGAGAGTAATCATCAGCCAGTGCTTGAGCAATTAATAAGTAAAATAAAAAAAATAGTGTGGGTTCCCCTCTATTTTTGCTAACCAGCGCATGCAAAACCAATTAACTGCTGATACCTTTTTTTTTATCAGCGCTCGATACTGAAGCTGAGTTCTCAGGTTCAGCTCAGTGTCTCCTGGATTCACAGCTGATCAGTCACATCATGCCACCGCTCAGCCATGCAATCCAGATGAAGCAGAGTTGACCTCTTCGTGGGACAAATGGGTTGTCATTTGACAGGTGAGGAATATGGTGTTTTACTATTTTTATCTTAAATTATTAAATGGGTAAAGAGGGTGGGGAGTATTTCTTTCAAATAAAGGAGCTTGTGTCTTTATTTCAAACAAAGGACTCTTCTCTATGTTTGTGTTTTTATTACATTTGACTATGGGGGTGTCTTATAGACATTTCTTCATAACTAACATGTGGGCTTGATGTAATCTAACATTACAAAGCTGACATCAACCCCGCATATATTACTCCACTTGCCACTGCACCAGGGCAAGTGGGAAGAGCCAGGCAAAGTACCAGAATTGGCCATCTAATAGATGCACTTTTTGTGGGGTGACTGCAGGGTGCTATTTTTAATATCCATGGCCCCTTCACATTCTGAGAATACCAGTCTCCAGCTGTCTCCTTTAGCTAGGCTAGTTGTCAAAAATGGGAGGGATCCCACACCATTTTTTAAATTATTTATCAGTGCATGTAAAAGTACAGACACAGTGGGCTGTGAGAACAGATGATACGAGGGTCCTAGTTTTAAAGAAAATTTTGAATGGGCAACACAGGAATAGTTAGATAAATACAGGTGCATCACAATACAGGGGCCATAACCTTTAAGGAGCAGCATATGGGGCATATTCTATGGAGCATCTTATGGGGACATCAAGATATATGGGGCATATTGTATGGATCATCTTATGGGGCCATCAAGATATATGGAGCAGCATATGGGGCATATTCTATGGAGCATCTTATGGGGCCATCAAGATATATGGAGCAGCTTATGGGGCATATTCTATGGAGCATTTTATTGGGCGATAACCATTATGCATTATATGGGGTATCTTATGGGGCCATCAGCCTTTATGGAGCAGCATATGGGGCATATATATCTATGGAGCATCTTATGGGGCCTTTATTAACCTTTGTGCAGCATTATATGGGGCATATTTTGTGTGGAGCATCTTATGGGGCCATCATGAACTGTATGGAGCATTATATGGGGCTCCTGACTCAATATGGATATTCAAAAATATTTAACTTACTGATGTCTCAATTAATTTTACTTTTATTGGTATCTATTTTTATTTTTTAAATTTACCAGTAGCTGCTGCATTTTCCAACCTAGGCTTATACTTGACTCAATAAGTTTTCCAAGTTTTTTTGTGGCAAAATTAGGGGCCTCGGCTTATACTCGGGTTGGCGTATACTCGAGTATATATGGTATATTGCGCATCCAAAGGGTATTACATCTTCATGAGTACATTTTGTTTCTATATAACCCTCAAAAAACTTGTTCAAAATGTATTGGTATATTGCTCATCCATAGGGTATCACATATTTTTGGCTACATTTAGTTGCTGAGAGAAAACACTGAGCAAAGTTCCAAAAAAAGCGACTATAAGTCCAAAGTAAAATCAATAATTTTTATTGTTAAGACAAATCCAGACACAAATGAGGGGAAAGTGGACAATAACGTGCGGAAACTGCACACCGCATGGATAACAAAGGGTTGCTGTACAATCAGAACCTATGCAATATCAAGAAATACATGCATTGCATTCGTAAATTATCACAAAGTGCATATACAGTCATGGCCAAAAGTATTGACACCCCTGCAATTCTGTCAGATAATACTCAGTTTCTTCCTGAAAATGTTTGCAAACACAAATTCTTTGGTATTATTATCTTAATTTAATTTGTCTTAAATGAAAAAACACAAAAAGAATTGTCCTAAAGCCAAATTGGATATAATTCCACACCAAACATAACAAAGAGGGTGGACAAAAGTATTGGCACTGTTCGAAAAATCATGTGATGCTTCTCTAATTTGTGTAATTAACAGCACCTATAACTTACCTGTGGCACCTAACAGGTGTTGGCAATAACTAAATCACACTTGCAGCCAGTTGACATGGATTAAAGTTGACTCAACCTCTGTCCTGTGTCCTTGTGTGTACCACATTGAGCATGGAGAAAAGAAAGAAGACCAAAGAACTGTCTGAGGACTTGAGAAACCAAATTGTGAGGAAGCATGAGCAATATCAAGGCTACAAGTCCATCTCCAAAGACCTGAATGTTCCTGTGTCTACCGTGCGCAGTGTCATCAAGAAGTTTAAAGCCCATGGCACTGTGGCTAACCTCTCTAGATGTGGCCGGAAAAGAAAAATTGACAAGAGATTTCAATGCAAGATTGTGCGGATATTGGATAAAGAACCTCCACTAACATCCAAACAAGTTCAAGTTGCCCTGCAGTCCAATGGTACAACGGTGTCAACCCGTACTATCCGTCGGCATCTGAATGAAAAGGGACTGTATGGTAGGAGACCCAGGAAGACTCCACTTCTTACCCCGAGACATAAAAAAGCCAGGCTGGAGTTTGCCAAAACTTACCTGAAAAAGCCTAAAACATTTTGGAAGAATGTTCTCTGGTCAGATGAGACAAAAGTAGAGCTTTTAGGGCAAAAGCATCAACATAGAGTTTACAGGAGAAAAAAGAGGCATTCAAAGAAAAGTACACGGTCCCTACAGTCAAACATGGCGGAGGTTCCCTGATGTTTTGGGGTTGCTTTGCTACCTCTGGCACTGGACTGCTTGACCGTGTGCTTGGCATTATGAAGTCAGAAGACTACCAACAAATTTTGCAGCATAATATAGGGCCCAGTGTGAGAAAGCTGGGTCTACCTCAGAGGTCATGGGTCTTCCAGCAGGACAATAACCCAAAACACACTTCAAAAAGCACTAGAAAATGGTTTGAGAGAAAGCACTGGAGACTTCTAAGGTGGCCAGCAATGAGTCCAGACCTGAATCCCATAGAACACCTGTGGAGAGATCTAAAAATGGCAGTTTGGAGAAGGCACCCTTCAAATATCAGGGATCTGGAGTAGTTTGCCAAAGAAGAATGGTCTAAAATTCCAGCAGAGCATTGTAAGAAACTCATTGATGGTTACCGGAAGCAGTTGGTCGCAGTTATTTTGGCTAAAGGTTGTGCAACCAAGTATTAGGCTGAGGGTGCCAATACTTTTGTCCGGCCCATTTTTTAAGTTTTGTGTGAAATGATCAATGTTTTGCTTTTTGCTTCATTCTCTTTTGTGTTTTTTCATTTAAGACAAATTAAATGAAGATAATAATACCAAAGAATTTGTGTTTGCAATCATTTTCAGGAAGAAACTGAATATTATCTGACAGAATTGCAGGGGTGTCAATACTTTTGGCCATGACTGTAGTGCATGGCAATGTATGGCAAATAAGAGTGCACGGCCAAAAAAATGTCTTATTCAAACTCCATCCATCAAGTAACAAATAAATACACAGGTCCTTATCAGATGACGGGTGATGATACACCATAATTCGACAAATATATGACGCCTAGAAAGCAAAATAGCAGGAGAAGCGAGAATTACCTGATGAAATGACGGGCAAGGTTCCAGCAGTCAGCAACCCACCCCAACGACCATTTCGGAGGGTTACTCCTTCATCAGGAACCTTGCCCGTCATTTCGTCAAGTAATTCTCGCTTCTCCTGTTATTTTGCTTTCTAGGCGTCATATATTATAGTCGCTTTTTTTGGAGCTTTGCTCAGTGTTGGTAGACTGCAATTGTCCTTATTGTCCATTCATTTGTGTCTGCTATTGAATTATCATGTTGATTTCCAAATATTTAAAATGCAGATATTTGTCAAAGGTATTTTTATTCATTACATTTCATTGCTATAGAAGACTGCAAAAACTTTTTCAGCATTTATCAGTATTATATTGCTCACCTATAGGGTATTACATCTTCTTGGGTTCATTTTGTTACATTTACATATTCTTAGGTAGATTTCACCATTATATAACCCTCAAGAAACTTGTCTTAAATTGTATCGATATTATATTGCGCATCCATATGGTATTACATTTTCCTGGGTACATTTCTTTGCTATATACCATATTTTTCGGATTATAAGACGCACTTTCTTCTCCACAAATTTGGGGAGAAAATGGGGGTGCGTCTTATAATGTGGATATACCTTACCAGTACTGTTGCTGCAGGCCACAGGCTAGGATGAGGGGGTGTCTAGAAGTGCTGCAGGTGCCTGGCGGTGCTGCGGGGGTCTCTGGTGCTGTGAGGGCTCTGACGACATTTTGTAAAAGGTCAGAGCCCCCGCAGTTGCATGGTTTCCTATGCGGTGGACTCCGGGAAAATGGCCGCCAGGGGCGACATATGCGCAGATGGAGATCTCGGCACCAAGATCTTGGAAGATGAGATCTCAGCGTTGAGCTCTCATCTCCTGAGATTTGGTGCCGAGATCTCCATCTCTGCATGCGCTGCCCCAGCAGCCATTTTCCTGGAGTCCACCGCTTAGGAAACCATGGAGCTGCGGTGGCTCTGACCTTTCCCAAAATGTCGGCAGAGCCCCCGCAGCACCGGACACCCTCGCAGCATCACCGGACACCCCTGAAGCAGTGCTGGACATCCCCACAGCAGTGCCAGACACCCGTAGCAGCACAGGACACCTCCACAGCAGCTCTGGGCAACCCAGCAGCACTGGACACCTGCAGGGGAGCGCTGCACATCAGAACACCCGCTCATCCCAACCTGCGGCTTGCAGCATCACCCCACTCCTGTTTCCTCCAGCAGCGACCCTGGGACCCTGCTTCACTGCAGTCACCACCTCCGGTAAGCAATAAGATGCATGGATTATAAGAAGCACCACTGTCACGTGCCCCATCCTGAGTGACACGGCCAGCAGGCCGGTAACTAATACAACAGGACACGGCATGTGTAATTGTCCTTTGTGACGCGGCCCGCAGGCCGTTAACTAATACAATAAGACAAAGGGATGATGAGGAACCTAAAAACCCTGACTCGCCCTGTACCTAAACCCTCAGTAGGGAAATGGTCGGTGCAGAAACTAATCCCACCACTCCACTAAACACACATAAGGAAAAGTGACAAAACAGAGGAACACCACTTAGCTTTGCTCTGTTGCTTACGCTCCCAGCAACAGAGCCCACCACCTGCGTGCATCTTTTCCTCTGACCGGATCCAACACCATAGTGCAGTCTTGGAGCAAACAGAGTCCACCACCTGAGTGCAGCTGTTCAGAAACAGAGTCCAGCAAATGAGTCCAGCTTTTCTGCCAAAGAGTCCAACATTTTGAGTCTAGCTTTCCAGCAACTGAGTCCAGCATCCTGAGTGCAGCTCTACACCACAGCTGCCACTCCACCAAGCAATGCCAGCCCTCCTTTCAGACACCATAGCTGACACTCCACCAAGCTATGCCAGCCCTCCTTGCAGACACCATAGCTGCTACTCCAGCACTCTGACTGGGCTGCCTGTGACTCTCCCTCAGCTCCATTCTTCACCCAGGCTTGCTTGCAAATGAGGAACTATCAGCAACAGTGATTGACACACCTCTTTCATAGAGCAATCACACCGGTTACATAATCATGTGCACAAACTAAGGTAACCAGAGTGCAATGACCCTAATTGCCACCGGGGGCAAAACCACCTTTGGCACACAGCCAAATGAAAATGAAAGGTTACTTTGTGCATTTAATCTGTCAGATCCAACCTGGATCATGACAACCACCATTTTATTAAAATAAAAATTTCCTATTTTTCTCTTCAAAATTTGGGATGCATCTTAAAATCAGAAAAATACGGTAGCCCTCACAAAAATTGTTCAAAATTTTATCTGTATTATTTTGCTCATCCATAGACCAATTCGTAGAGTTGAGCGACTTTGGTCGGATCGGGTTTCATGAAACAAAATTTGTTTCAGATGAAACTGGTCTGACTAGGGCAAAAAAAGTCGGAGTTTCGTCCGAAACCTGACCCCAATGCAAGTCAATGGGGAATAAAAGTCAGCATTGAGTGGATGAATGTCATCCGCTCAATGCCGACTTTTATTTCCCATTGACTTGCACTGGGGTCGGGTTTCGGACGAAACTCCGACTTTTTTTTGCCCTAGTCAGAACAGTTTCATCTGAAACAAATTTTGTTTCATGAAACCCAATCCGACCAAAGTCGCTCAACTTTACCAATTCGTGGTCTAGAGTACATTTTGTTGGTATATATCTCTCAAAAAACTTGTCCAAAAATGTATTGGTATTATATTGCTCATCCATAGGGCATTAAATCTTCTTGGATACAGTTTGTGGCTATTTAAGCCTCTAAAAACTTGTTCAAAAATGTATCGGTATTAAATTGCACATCCATAGACATTTACATATTCTTGGGTAGATTTCACTACTATATAAACCTCAAAAATACTTGCTAAAAAATGTTTTGGTATTGCTCACCTATAAACTATTCCATGGTTTGGAGTACATTTCGTTAATATGTAACGCTCAAAATATTTGCTTAAAAATTTATCAGTATAATATAGCTCATCCTTAGAGTTTAACATATTCTTGGGTTGATTTACAACCCTCAAAAAACTTTTTCAAAATTTTAGGCTGTGTGCGCATGTTGCAGATTTGGTACCTTTTTGTCGCATTTTTTCGGCGAGGATTTGTGACAAAACCTGAAACAAAACCTGATGACAGCAAAGTGAATGAGAAACCTATAGCTTCATGCACACTGTATGCATTTTTGACTTGCATGTCGTCTCTGCGTTTTTCACTATTGACTTCACTGAAGCCAACCAAAAACACAGGGCAAAAAAAGCACCAAAAACGTGGCAAAGAGCGCATTTTTGCAGCTGCAATTTTAGTACCAGAAAAGGCAGAAATGATCAGAAATTTTGCTCAACGTGTGCATATACCCTTATCGGTATTATATTGCTCGCCTGTAGACTATTCCGTGGTATGGAGTACATATCCTTGGTATATAACCCACAAAAGTGCTGTTAATTACACAAATTAGAGAAGCATCACATGATTTTTCGAACAGTGCCAATACTTTTGTCCACCCTCTTTTTTATGTTTGGTGTGGAATTATATCCAATTTGGCTTTGGGACAATTCTTTTTGTGTTTTTTCATTTAAGACAAATTAAATGAAGATAATAATACCAAAGAATTTGTGATTGCAATCAATTTCAGGAAGAAACTGAGTATTATCTGACAGAATTGCAGGGGTGTCAATTCTTTTGGTCACAACTGTACTTCTAATCGTTAGCGGACACCATGTCGAGTTTGGAGAGCCCCTGTGTGCCTAAACATTGGAGCTCCCCCACAAATGACCCCATTTTGGAAACTAGACCCCCTAAGGAACTTATCTAGATGCATAGTGAGCACTTTGAACCCCCAAGTGCTTCACAAAAGTTTATAACGCAGAGCCGTGAAAATAAAAAATATTTTTTAGTGCGCAATTTTTTATTTTCACAAGGGTACCAGGATAAATTGGACCCCAAAAGTTGTTGTCCAGTTTGTCCTGAGTATGCATGTACCCCATATGGGACCACTGTTTGGGCACATGTTGGGGCTTGGAAGGGAAGTAGTGACATTTTGAAATGCTGACTTTGATGGAATGGTCTGCGGGCATCATGTTACATTTCCAGAGCCCCTGATGTACCTAAACTGTGGAACCCCCCCACAAGTGACCCCATTTTGGAAACTAGACCCCCCAAGGAACTTATCTAGATGTTTGGTGAGCACCTTGAACCCCCAAGCGCTTCACAGAAGTTTATAAGGCAGAGCCGTGAAAATAAAAAATAATTTTTTTCCTCAAAAAAATGATTTTTAGCTAGCAACTTTTTTTTCACAAGGGTAGCAGGATAAATTGGACCCCAAAAGTTGTTGTCCATTTTGTCCTGAGTACGCTGGTACCCCATATGTGGGTGGGGACCACTGTTTGGGTACACGACGGGGCTCGGAAGGGAAGTAGTGACATTATGAAATGCTGACTTTTGTACTGACTTGTACCTAAACTGTGGAACCCCCTACAAGTGACCCCATTTTGGAAACTAGACCCCCCAAGGAACTTATCTAGATGTGTGGTGAGCACCTTGAACCCCCAAGTGCTTCACAGAAGTTTATAACGCAGAGCCGTGAAAATAAAAAATTTTTTTTTTTCCTCAAAAAAATTATTTTTAGCCAGCAATTTTTTTTTCACAAGGGTAGAAGGATAAATTGGACCCCAAAAGATGTTGTCCATATATTGGGGGAACCATTGTTTGGGCACACATAAGGGCTCGGAATGGAAGTAGTGACGTTTTGAAATGCAGACTTTGATGGAATGGTCTGCAGTCGTCGTTACATTTGCAGAGCCCCTGATGTGCCTAAACAATAGAAACCTCCCGCAAGTGATCCCATTTTGGAAACTAGACCCCCCAAGGAACTTATCTAGATGCCTGGTGAGCATTTTGAACCCCCAAGTGCTTCACAGAAGTTTATAACGCAGAGACGTGGAAATAAAAATTTTTTTCCACAAACATAATTTTTTAGCCCCCAATTTTTATTTTCCCAAGGGTAACAGGAGAAATTAGACCCTCAAAGTTGTTGTGCAATTTTTCCTGAGTATGCTGGTACCCCATATGTTGGGGTAAACCACTGTTTGGGCACACGTCAGGGCTTGGAAGGGAGGGACTTTTTGAACGTAAAATTGGCTGGAATCAATGGTTGCACCAAGTCGCGTTTGGAGACCCCCTGATGTGCCTAAACAGTGGAAACCCCTCAATTCTAACTTTAACCCTAACCCCAACACACCCCTAACAACAGCCATAACCCCAACATATCCCTAACCCTAATCCCAACCCTAACCATAACCCTAACCCCAACACACCCCTAACCCTGATCCCAACCCTACCCATAACCCTAACCACAAGCCTAACCCTAATTCCAACCCTAACCCTAATTCCAACCCTAATTCTAACCCTAACCCTAATTCTAACCCTAACCCTAATTCCAACACTAACCCTAATTCCAACCGTAACCCTAATTCCACCCTAACTCTAACCCTAATTCCAACCCTAACCCTAATTCCAACCGTAACCCTAATTCCACCCTAACCCTATTTCCAACCCCAACCCTCTTACCAACCCTAACCCTAACCCTAATAGAAAAAAAATAAAAATAATTTCTTTATTTTATTGTTTGTTCCTGCCTATGGGGGTGATAAACGGGGGGTTTATTTACTTTTCATTCTATTTTGATCACTGTGAGAGTTTATCACAGTGATCAAAATGAATGAATGGAAATTGCAGCCAGCGGGCGCACTGCGCATGCGCCCGCCATTTTCCAATATGGACACCGGGAGCCATAGCGGCACTCGGTGAGTACCAGGGGGTGGGGGGGGACGATCGGAAGGCGGGGGGAGCAGAGGGAAGGCGGGGGGGCAGATGATGACAGCGGCGGAACATCGCCGCTGTCATTCAGTGGGGGGGTCGGATCTGTGTCACCAGCCATGTCTGATGCTACAGCAGCATCGGACATGGCTGGATTGTAATATTTTATCTATTTTCATTGATGAAATATTACTATCGCTCTGATTGGCTGTTTCACTTTTAGCAGCCAATCAGAGCGATCGAAGCCACGTGAGGGGGAAGCCACGCCCCCGTGGTGAAGTGCAAAGCCCCCTGTATCTGCAGCTCGGGTGACCTTTCAGTGACCTAGGTCACCCAACCCGCAGGGGGGCATTAAAGTCATGACGCCACATAGGCGTCACTAGACATAATGGCACCAGTTTTCATGACGCCTATGTGGCGTCATTGGTCGTGATGGGGTTAAGTTTAGTATTCTTAGATGGAAACCAAACCTTATTCCCAATTGTAAAAACAGGACTCACCTTATCATTTATTCCAAAGATTGATCTGTCCTCTCAGTCTGACTGTTGGTTTCAGGGTGGTAAGCAGATGAAAAGGGCAAATCAATCCTGAGCTTACCACAAAATGCTCTCACAGGGAAGACAAATTGTATTTCCCTGTGTGACACAATGTTGAAAGGGATCCCATGTTTCTGCATTAGGTAATCCTGACAAAGAAACAAAATGAGCTTTTTTGCTAAATCAATCAACCATCACCCAGATTACAGTTTTCCACTAGATAGAGGCAAATCTATGATAAAAACCATGGTCTTTCTCTACTTGACTAGGGAGTCAATTCCCCTGCTGGCTATGACTGATTTTAGTGTGTGGGCAGACTTCTCGAGCAGATACAAAATCTTTAATATCATTATGCATGGACGACCACCAAAAAAGTCTATCAGTGGCTTTCCGTGTAGCAGTCACCCCAGGATGACCACACAAGACGGAATCATGAAACTCCTGCAACAGACACAATCTTAGGTACACAGGCACATAATTTGGACCTTGGAGTAGCAGAAGGAGCCAATGACTGGACTTTATGGATCTCCTCTTCCAACTCCAAGGTTACCATTGATACCACAATATCCTGAGGAAGAACGGAGAATAGAGGTCCTGGAGGAGAAACTGAATTGAGACTATGGGATAATGCATCCACTTTCACATTCTTAGAATCCAGCCTGAAGGTGACAGAGACATTAAACCTTGAGAAAAACAAAATTTATCTGGCCTCTCTAGAAGTGAGCTGTTTAGCTGATTCAATGTAAGCTAGATTCTTGTGATTAGTGACCACAGTAAATGGATGAACCACCCCTTCCAAAAAATGCCTCCAATCTTCAAAAGTCAATTTAACAGCAAATAACTCACGGTTCCCAACATTATAATTTATTTCTACAGGCGAGAATATTTTTTTTAAAGCACATGGATGCAAGTTAGTCAGAGTTTTGGGCCCCAGCGATAAAACTGCCCCTCCTCTGACCTCCGAAGAATCCACATCCACAATGAATAGTTCTTGAAGATCGGGTTGAATTAGAATGGAAGCAAACATGAAATACTGTTATCATCTTTTCAAAGCACTAATAGCTTGAGATTCACCCCTTTCCTTGTAAGGTCAGTAAGAGGTTTAGCAATTTTCGAAAAATCCTTCATAAATTTCCTATAATAGTTGGCGAATCCCAGAAAATATTGCAAAGCCTTAAGATCACCAGGTTGAACCCAGTCAATTACGGCCTGCACCTTCTCAAGGTCCATCTCAAAATCTTCTGCTGACAAGAAAAACAACAAAAATGAAATTTCCTGAACAGAAAAAAAAAACAGATTTCCCTAATTTAGCAAACAAAGAGTTCTCCGTCAACCTTTGTAATACAACAAGTATGTGGTTCTGGTGAGAGTACAAATTGGGAGAGAAAATTAGAATATCGTCCAGGTAAATAACAACATATCTTCCAATGCAATCAGAGAAAATATCATTCACAATATTTTGAAAAACAGCAGGTGCATTGGACAACCCAAATGGTATAACAAGATTTTCAAATAGACGTTAATTTTATCAAATTGTAAGTATTGTAAGCCCGCTCTAAGATCAAGTTTAGTAAACTTCCTGGCCTCCAGAAGCTGATTACACAGGTCAAGGATGAGTGGAAGTGGGTAAGTATTTTTAACTGTGATTTTGTTTAGTTCTCGGAAATCAAGGCAGAAACGGAGACCACCATCTTTCTACTTCACAAAGAAAAATCTGGCAGCTATATGGGAGGAGGAAGGAGGTATATGACCTTTCCGTTAACTTTCGCTAACATATTCTTTCATGGCAGTCTGTTCAGGTCCAGACAAAATTGTAAAGGCAAGCTTTGGACAATTTGGAATTATGGACAAGATTAATGGCAAAATCATAAGGCCAATGAGGGAGGTAGTATCTCCACCTCTAATTCTGAGAACACATCTCCGAAGTCCTTCAGGTACCCCGGCAGACCCTTCAGACTAACAGAACATATTTATATAGATTTTAGACATTTCTTGTAACAATTGGGGTTCCATTTAACCATCTTCTTCTGACACCAATCAATAACAGGATTATGACATTGCAACCATGAAAGCCCCAGTACCAACCCAGCAGGTAAATTATCCAAAACAAAACAGAAGATTGATTCAGAGTGGAGTGCTCCCACATGGAGCGATAAATCCACTGTTACCCTCTTGAATAAATTCCTGGCTTAACGGTGTCTTGTCAAGATTGAAGGTTTGAATGGGTCTTTCTAAACTAACTGTCCCTAATCCTAACTTCAGAACCAGTCCTGAATCAATTTAATTAACAACAGACCCACAATCAATGAACGCCAATGTTGATAATACCTGGTTCTTTAAGAGTACCACCATATTTCTCAGTACTTTATCAGAAGAAGAGAAAGGTACCTGGGAGTCTGGGTGATCTCCATGGCCATGACCCAGACTCAGATGTTTTCCCAATGGTTTTCTTGCATGTGGATGAGTTGGACAATTGTTGAGAAAATGTCCAGAGAGACCACAGTACACACAGAGTTGAAGATCTTGTCTATGTTTTTTCTCCACAACATGAAGACTGGCAACTCTAACCTCTAATGGCTCCACTACAGTAAATGTGCCTGCTCCAGGGAAGTATAATGGGCAGCCTGCTGTTCACATCTCTCATGGATTCTACGGTCCATTGATATTGCCTGGGTTATGACTTGGCCAGAGAACAAGGGGCATCATGAAGGATCAGAGTGTCCTTAAGTGTTTTGGAAAGACCTTTGTGAAACTAGCACCTGAGAACTGCATCGTTTCACAGACCTTCAGTAGACTACTGCCGAAACTCAGTGCAGTAGTCCTCAGCTGTGTGACCTGTGCCAGGTTCATGATTTTAGCCTCAGCGACCTAGATCCTCTCGGGTTCGTCATAGATAATTTATAAACTGTCAAAAAAACTGAAGACCATTGTGGGGCTTGTGGGGACAAAGAAAATGCCCAGGTCTGAGTACTTCTTCACATCATGGACATGATTCCCACCTGTTAGAACTCATCCCCTGACAACCATGCATACATGGTAAAAAATAACCTACAGCTCTCACTGAACACCCTAAATTGGTCTTTCTCTCCTGAAAATTAATTAGGAGGGTCATTACAGGTTTGGGATAGAGACAAACTGTACATCAGAGGGTACTGACTTCATAGCCATTGATGACAGTGGAGGGGTATGGGAAGTATTCATAAAATTAATTATCTAACCTTGCAACTGATATTGTGATGACTCCAAACTCTGGCATTCCTTAGCTAGATCCTGAGTCATCTGCTTCAAATTCACCATCTGGTCACTAACAGGATCCATACTGGCAAAAAAGAAAAATATATAGGCCAGATGTAATGTGACGCTGAGTCACTTCTCATAGACTAGCCGTGAGTTGGAATAGTCAAAGAGTATGGGGTCAAAAGCCAGGAGGATACTTCATAAACAGAATTAAGAGACAAAAGCATTGTCAAATAATGGTCCAAGGTCAAAATACCAAGAAGATAGTGGATCAGAACAGATGGGTTAACCAGATCAAATCAGAAAGAGGTCTAAGGTCAGGCAACAAAAGATCAACAAGCAGAACACAGGGCATAGAGAGACAAACTGTACAGAGCTGAATGTATGTCTGGCAGAGATCTGGGACCAACAGCCCAGCTAAGTAGCAGAGTAATAACCTGGGACAATGAACAACTGGAAACAGCCAGCACCTCCCAGTCTCAGATTGGACTGCTGAGCTGTCAATCAAAACACTGGCTGCTCAGCACACCCCTACAACCAGACTGGACACTGAGCTGTACTGACAGAAACAGCATGCCTCTTTACCAGATTGGACAGCAAAACTGTCAGTAACTGCATCCCAGGCACACTGAAGGGTGGAATCGTGACATATGGTACAAATAATTAGGTCATGATTAGGTGTCACTTAGGGGCAGCCAGATGTTTACTAAGAATAGGACAGTTGAGGTCTTATATTTAATATAAAAACCTCAGTGGTGCTCAAGTGTACATAGGGACTCCAGCAGTATAAGTAGAAAGACACCAGTCACCATAGATGTCAAAAGGAAAGTCTGTATAGATAAAGTAATTACTACTGCGCTTAGAGCCACTGGTATCTAATGTCTTCCTCAAATGGATTTGCAATCAATAAAAAGTCCAGAGCATAATAAAAGGACCAAATTTGAGCAGAAAACAACAATAAGTGACACTAAAATATTCATATATATCCCTTAGGATGCTTAATGTCAATTGTGATGCATAAAACCAAGATTACCTTGTGAAGCGGTAGGGGTTAACAGCCACAAAGGAGGAGGATGGACTCAGTCTTACAAGTGAACGCTGATTATGTGTTTGAAGATTCCAAAGGTCCTTCTGTAAACAGACACTCCTCCGGTGGGTTGCTGATTAAATGCTTCTTGCTTAAGAACTGAAGTAATCGTGTTAGCGATGCTACCCCGGCCGGTGGCAGCAGTCGCTCTAATTGCAGGCTGGGTGGAAAAACACACTGAACTAGGTGCCCGAACGTCACACTGTGCTTGTCAGCACAGGACCTGTGTGACGTCAGAGACACGTGATGCACTGGGCTGCAGCCTAGAGATCGCGATGAGGACCAAAAAGCTATCCTACGCGTTTCAGAGACTCCTGTCTCCTTTCTCAGGGATGTGGTCCTGCTTGCGATCTCTGTACTATAAATGCACACACTCAATAAAAGTAAATAAATCAATTAAAAATGTCGGTCATCACTGGAAGCCAAATAGTTCAATTTCACTGTTGAGTCCTTTAGGAATGAGAGTATCAAGCATAAAAATCCAGCGTGACTCGGCGCGAGACATTAATTTTATATGGTCTCCCTTGCGTGCCTGTTTATGAATGAGTTCTATCCCCATAACTGTCATATTAGACACCAAACCTTCATGATAATTAGCAAAGTGGCTTGACAGAGGATGGCCCATAAATTTCTTCTTGATATTCCGGATATGTTCGTTTATCCTTGTTTTTAATGGGCTTTTAGTGCGCCCTATATAGATTTTTTCACAGGGGCATTTTATCATGTAAATAACACTCTCTGTAGCACAGGTGATGTAGTCATCAATTGTATATTCCTTGTTATCTTTTATAAAGGTTGATTGTTTGCCAGTTTTTGTTTGGCGGCAAATGCAGCAACTTCTACAGGGAAAAAAATCCTTTTAGACTGGCCAAAAAAGGAAGAGTGGATTTTTTATACTATTTGAGGGCACACTCGGAGCTATAATACTCTTAAGGTTACGTGCCTTCCTGTACACAAATCTTGGACCCTGTGGAATGATTGATCCCAGAGTTTTATCCTTTCTCAAAAGATTCCAATGTTTTTTCACTATTTTGTTTAAAATGTGGGAGTTGGAGTTATACTCTGAAATGATAGGGATAAAATCATCCTGCATTTTATGCGGAGGTTTGCTGGTATTACTAATTAGATCGGGTGAATCAGTCTTTAAAAGACTTTTCGCTGTTTTATCCCTCAAGGAGCATTTAGCTTCCTCCAATAAAGCATCATTATACCCTTTTTCTTGGAATTGTTTTTGAGAGTGACTGCTTCCAAATCAAAATCCTGCACTTGTGAACAGTTGCGACAAATCCTCGTAAATTGGCTCTTTGGTACGTTTAATAGCCAACTTGAGAGGTGACAATTATCTATGGGGATAAAACTATTACAATCTGTAGTTTTTCTAAAAGTCCATGTTTGAATTTTATTATTTTCAATAAAAATGGTCAGGTCTAAAAAGTTGACAGAACTGGAGCTGATGGTGGAAGAAAAATTTAAAAAGTAATAATTTTTATTTAAATCAGTTAAAAATTGTTCAAGCTCCTTGTGACCCCCCGACCAGATAAAAATTACATCATCGATGAAACGTTGCCAGAGTACCATGCTGTGAACTCATTTTCTGGTCTACCAGTTGTGAGTTCTCCTTCCGGGCTCCCTCTGTTGGCAACAGGAGGTAGTGAGGTTGATTTAATTAGTAGAGATCTGCCACCTGACAATGAGGATAACGATTGGATCTCTGGAATCTCAGACTGGATTTAAGACAGCCGACGCCCTATTCTGGTGCTGGTGATTCCTTCTGGCTTTTCAGGTCTTGGTTTTCCGCTCTGTTCCAGTCATCTCAAGCTAAGTGTTTCTGCTAATGTTCACACTTGATTAGGTTGGTCTATTGAGTTTTTTGTGTGGTCAGCCAGCTCTGGCTGGGGCTGTGCTGAATTTCCACTCTTATTTATCTGTATTTGCCAATGTGCTTTTTGTCCCTTATTAGATTGGCCTCTTTTTTGCTCTGTCTCAGAATATTTCAGAGTGCTGATATAGTGGGAGAAGTCTAATGACTTCAGGGTTAATTTTGTTATCAGAAGTGTTGGACACTATTTTTGTAGGGTTTTTTGGGCAGATTGCAGGCAGTGTCTTTCCTTTCCTGTCCTTTCTAGTTAGTTTGGGCCCCATCGTTTGCTCAGCCTATTTTCCTGCCTGTGTTTGTGTTTTCATCTTGTTTCACCATCAATACATGTGTGGGGGCTGTCTATTCCTTTGGGGTCTCCTCTGGGGCAGTTAGTTTTCCCCTTTTCTTGCTTTAGGCTTATTTAGTCCTCTGGCTGTGACGAGGCGTCTAGATTCATCGTAGGAATGCTCCACGGCTGCTGCTAGTTGTGTGGTTAGGATCAGGGGTCTGCAATCTGCATAGTTACCAACATCTCTGGTTTTCTGTGACTTAGCTTGTTTAGTTTTCCTCCTCGGTGACCCATTCATAACAGAATCACCAGCCATACCGCAGATTCTAGGGTACTCAAAAGCAGAAAAAAATTGCTTAAAAAAAAAGTGTCAGAATTTTTTTTTTTATGTATTTTTTCCTCTTTTTCTCTGGGGCCGTAGGAGCATTTTATTTTTCCTAATGGAGATTAAGCAATTGTCTGATCGTGTGGAGCAGCTCGCTGCTGAAGTGCAGGGAATTTCCACCTACCTCATTCAGTTACATGCTGCTGAACCTAAGATCCCTACTCCTGATGTGTTTTCTGGGGATTGGTCTAAATTTCTGAATTTAAAGAATAATTGTAAATTATTTCTTGCCTCGAAGCCTAACTCATCGGGGAGCTCTGCGCAGCAGGTTAAAATTGTCATCTCCTTGCTGCACGGTGATCCCCAGGATTGGGCTTTTTCTCTGACACCTGAAAATCCTATTCTGACTAATGTGGATGCATTTTTTCAAGCCTTGGGGTTGTTGTATGATGAACCTAATGCTGTTGATCAAGCTGAGAGAACCCTGTTGGCATTAAACCAGGGTCAGGATTCTGCAGAGTTATACTGTCATAAATTCCGAAAGTGGGCGGTCCTTGCTACATGGAATGATAGTGCTTTGGCAGCTCTCTTTCGGAAGGGTTTATCAGAGACCGTAAAAGATATTATGGTGGGATTTCCTGTTCCCCCTGGTCTGAATGATTCTATGTCATTAGCCATTCAAGTTGATCGGCATTTATGTGAACGTAAAATTACACTGGAGGCGCTGCCACCTTTTGAACAAACGTCTGAACCTATGCAATGTGATGGGGTTTTGTCTAGGGCGCAACGTCAGGAGTTTAGAAGGCGTAATAAGCTGTGTTTTTTCTGTGGAGACGTCTCTCATACTATTTCTGTCTGCCCTAAATGAGAGAAACATTTTGCACACACATTTGCTGTGGGCAGTGTGCAACCTAAGTTCCTTTTGGCAATTACTCTGATCTGCTCCTTATCCACGTTTTCCACTAAGGCTTTTGTGGATTCAGGAGCAGCTTTGAATTTGATGGATTTGGACTTTGCTAAACGTTGTGGTTTTTCCATGATGCCTCTGCGGATGCCTATTCCTTTGAGGGGTATTGATGCTACTCCTTTGGCGGAGAATAAATCTCAGTTTTGGACCCAGGTGATAATGTGAGTTGCCCCAGACCACAAAGAAAATTGTACATTTTTGGGGCTGCATAATTTGCATGATACTATTGTTCTGGGTTTTCCCTGTTTGCAAACTCATAATCCAGTTTTGGATTGGAAATCTGGGTCTGTGGTGAGTTGGGGTTGTCAGTGTATTCTTAAGGACGCTCCTGTTTTCTCCACCTCTCCTCAGTCTCATGATATTCCTGATTATCTGGCCGATTTTTCTGATGTACTTAGTGAGAGTAAGTCTGCATCTTTGACTCCTCATATGTGCAATTGAGTTGATGCCTGGGTGTAAATTTCCCAAGGGTCGGCTTTTCAACTTATCAGTACCCGAACATGATGCTATGCGATCCTATATTAAGGAGTCGTTGGAGAAGGGTCATATTAGACCATCCTCGTCACCTTTAGGTGCTGGTTTTTTTTTTGTGGCCAAGAAAGATGGTTCATTAAGACCGTGTATTGATTATCATTCCCTTAACAAGATGACGGTTAAATATCAGTACCCGTTACCTCTGATGTCTGATTTATTCTCCAGAGTTAAGAGTGCCTGCTGGTTTACTAAGCTTGACCTCAGGGGGCGTATAATCTTATTCGCATCAAGCACGGGGATGAATGGAAGACAGCGTTTATTACTCCGGAGGGACATTTTGAGTACCTGGTGATGCCTTTTGGGCTCACTAATGCCCCTTCTGTCTTCCAGTCCTTTATGAATGACATTTTCCGAGACTTTCTGGATAAGCTTTTGATCATCTATCTGGATGATATTTTGATCTTTTCTAGTGATTGGGATTCTCATGTGGAACATGTCCGGACTGTGTTTCGGATTTTGAGGGAGAATTCCTAGTTTGTTAAGGGATCGAAATGCCTCTTTGGTGTACAGAGGATTTCATTTTTGGGATTTATCTTGTCTCCGTCGACTATTGAAATGGACCCAGCCAAGGTACAGGCCATTTATGATTGGCTTCAGCCTACTTCTTTGAAGGCTCTCCAGAAGTTTTTGGGCTTTGCTAATTTCTATCGTAAATTTATAGGTAATTTTTCTGGTATTGTCAAACCACTGACTGATATGACCAAGAAGGGCGCTGATGTGCTGAATTGGTCTCCTGAGGCTGTCTCAGCATTTCAGGAGCTTAAGTGGAGATTTACTTCAGCTCCAGTTTTATGGCAACCTGATGTCTCACTTACATTTCAGGTGGAGGTAGATGCTTCTGAGATTGGTGCAGGAGCTGTTTTGTCCCAAAAAGACCCTGTGACTTCTAAGATGAATCCCTGTGCCTTCTTTTCTCGAAAGTTCTCCCCATCTGAACGCAACTATGACGTGGGGAATCGGGAATTGTTGGCCATGAAATGGGCATTTGAGGAGTGGAGACATTGGTTGGAGGGAGCTGGACATCAAGTTGTAGTCCTCACCGATCACAAGAATTTGATTTATCTGGAGTCGGCCAAACGCTTGAATCCTAAACAGGCTAGATGGGCCTTGTTTTTCACGCATTTTAATTTTGTGGTCTCTTTTCTTCCGGGCACTAAGAATGTTAAGGCAGACACCCTTTCTAGGAGTTCCTTTGCTGATTCTCTTAATGTGACCGAGCCTACTACCATCCTAGGTGAGGGGGTAGTTCTTTCTGCCATTTCGCCTGATTTGAGATGCACCCTGGAGGAATTTGAGGAAGATAAACCTGAGCGTTGCCCTATGGGAAAATTGTATGTTCCTGACCAGTGGAGAAAGAGAGTGATGTCTGAAGTTCATTGCTCCGCATTGGCCGGTCATCCAGGTATTTTTGGTACCAGAGATTTGGTGAGTCGGTCTTTTTGGTGGCCTGCCTTATCTCGTGATGTCAGGAATTTTGTACAGTCCTGTGTGACTTGTTCTCGGTCTAAACCCTGTTCTCGTTCTAGTGGGTTGCTGATGCCCCTGCCGGTGCCCAAGAGGCCATGGACCCATATCTCAATGGATTTTATTTCTGATCTTCCTGTCTCTCAGATAATGACTGTTATCTGGGTGATTTGTGATAGATTTTCGAAGATGGTCCATCTTGTACCACTCCCAAAGTTGCCATCTTCCGTTGAGTTGGTGCCCTTGTTTTTGCAACAGGTGGTTCAGTTACATGGGATTCCTGAGAACATTGTGTCCAACAGAGGAGTCCAGTTTGTTTCCAGATTCTGGAAAGCCTTTTGTTCCAATCTGGGAATTCAGTTATCCTTCTCCTCCGCGTTTCATCCCCAGACCACTGGGCAGACTGAGAGAACAAACCAGACCTTGGAGTCTTATTTAAGATGTTTTATATCAGCTGATCAGGATGATTGGGTCTCATTTTTGCCCTTGGCCAAATTCGCGCTGAACAATAGAGCTAGTTCTGCCACTTTGATGTCACCCTTTTTCTGTAATTTTGGGTTTCATCCTCGATTCTCTTCAGGGCAAGTGGAATCTTCGTCCTGCCCAGGTGTGGACACTGTGGTTGAGAGAATGCAGCAGATATGGGACCAAGTGGTGGATAAGTTGTCACTCTCTCAGGAAAAGGCCCAGCGATTTTCCAACTGGCATAGGACCATTGGTCCCCGGTTTAAAGCGGGTGATATGGTTTGGTTGTCGTCTAAGAATATTCCTATGAAGGTTGCATCTCCAAAATTTAAGCCAAGATTTATTGGACCTTATAAGATTTTGGAGATTCTTAATCCTGTTTCGTTTCAATTGGCCCTTCCAGTTACGTTCAAGATCCATAACGTATTTCACAAATCACTGTTGAAGAGGTTTGTTGAGCCAGTAGTTCCTATGGCAGCACCTCCTGACCCTGTATTGGTTAAAGGTAGTGTTGAGCATTCCGATACCGCAAGTATCGGGTATCGGCCGATACTTGCTGTATCGGAATTCCGATACCGACTTCCGATATTTTTTCAATATCGGAATTCGGCATCGGAATCGGAATTCAAAGTTGATTGACAGACTGACGTCATCATGATGCGCGGTGTGTGCGCATCATGATGCGCCGTCATTTCGGGCCTTCCGGGGGTCTCTGCCGGCCTGCCGGGGGGCTGTGCCGGCCTGCCGGGGGGCTGTGCCGGCCTGCCGGGGGGGCTGTGTGGACTGCCCGGGGTCTGTACCGGCCTGCCGGGGGGCTGTGCCGGCCTGCCGGTGGTCTGTGCACCCTGTGGGGGTCTGTACCGGCCTGCCGGGGGGCTGTGCCGGCCTGCCGGTGGTCTGTGCACCCTGTGGGGGTCTGTACCGGCCTGCCGGGGGGCTGTGCCGGCCTGCCGGGGGGCTGTGCTGATGTCCGGGGGTCTGTGCAAGCATCGTCCGATGGGACTACAAGTCCCATCGGGCGATGCCTGCTACCATGACAGTGATTGACACATTAGCCAATGATGGGACAGTAGTAGTCCCATCATCCGGCTAATGTGTTAAATGTTAAAAAAAAAAAAAAAAATACTACATACATACTACATGCATGCTACATACATACTACATACTACATACATACTACATATATACTACATACATACTACATGCTACATACATACTACATGCATGCTACATACATACTACATACATGCTACATACATACTACATACATGCTACATACATACTACATGCATGCTACATACATACATGCTACATACATACTACATGCATGCTACATACATACTACATGCTACATACATACTACATATATACTACATACATACTACATATATACTACATACATACTACATACATGCTACATACATGCTACATACATGCTACATACATGCTACATGCATGCTACATACATGCTACATACATGCTACATACATGCTACATGCATGCTACATACATGCTACATGCATGCTACATGCTACATACATACCACATACATACTACATACATACTACATACATACTACATGCTACATACATACCACATACATACTACATACATGCTACATACTACATACATACTACATACATACTACATGCATACTACATGCATGCTACATACATACTACATGCATGCTACATACATACTACATGCCACATACATACCACATACATACTACATACATACTACATACATACTACATGCTACATACATACTACATATATACTACATGCATGCTACATACATACTACATGCTACATACATACCACATACATACTACATACATGCTACATATATACTACATGCATGCTACATACATACTACATGCTACATACATACTACATACATACTACATGCTACATACATACCACATATATACTACATACATACTACATACAATACATTCATACAATACATACATAGACATACAGTACATATAACATAGAGTAACATACTTACCAATACTTGTCACATTGTTCCCCGAAGCCATTGTCGTCTACGGAATAAATATTAACATAACAAACCACAAAAATACTCACCCACGATCCGAAGCAGTCCACGAGTGTGTCCCACGACGATCTTGGGTAGAGAACTGCAGCATCAGATGATGCTGCCGTTCTCTACTGGCTGCAGGAATCCAATGACGGAAGGTAGGTATCCTTCCGCACTGTATTCCTCCGCCACTTAAAAAAAAAAAGTCCCTAGTCTCACTTTATGCCATTGCTGCGTGGGAAATTCCCACACAGCAATGGCATAAAGTGAGACTAGGGACTTTATTTTTTTTTAAGTGGCGGAGGAATACAGTGCGGAAGGATACCTACCTTCCGTCATTGGATTCCTGCAGCCCGTAGAGAACGGCAGCAACAGCTGATGCTGCAGTTCTCTACCCAAGATCGTCGTGGGACACACTCGTGGACTGCTTCGGATCGTGGGTGAGTATTTTTGTGGTTTGTTATGTTAATATTTATTCCGGAAAAGACAATGGCTTCGGGGAACAATGTGACAAGTATTGGTAAGTATGTTACTCTATGTTATATGTACTGTATGTCTATGTATGTATTGTATGAATGTATTGTATGTATGTAGTATATATGTGGTATGTATGTAGCATGTAGTATGTATGTAGTATGTATGTAGCATGCATGTAGCATGCAGTATGTATGTAGCATGCATGTAGTATATATGTAGTATGTATGTGGTATGTATGTAGCATGTAGTATGTATGTAGCATGCATGTAGTATGTATGTAGCATGCATGTAGTATATATGTAGTATGTATGTAGCATGTAGTATGTAGCATGCATGTAGTATATATGTAGTATGTATGTAGCATGTAGTATGTATGTAGCATGTATGTAGCATGCATGTAGTATGTATGTAGTATGTATGTAGCATGTAGTATGTATGTAGCATGCATGTAGTATGTATGTAGCATGCATGTAGTATGTATGTAGCATGCATGTAGTATGTATATGGTATGTATGTAGCATGTAGTATGTATGTAGCATGCATGTAGTATATATGTGGTATGTATGTAGCATGCATGTAGCATGTATGTAGTATGTATGTAGTATATATGTAGTATGTATGTAGCATGTAGTATGTATGTAGCATGCATGTAGTATATATGTAGTATGTATGTAGCATGTAGTATGTATGTAGCATGCATGTAGTATATATGTAGTATGTAGCATGTAGTATGTATGTAGCATGCATGTAGTATATATGTAGTATGTAGCATGTAGTATGTATGTAGCATGCATGTAGTATATATGTGTTATGTATGTAGCATGTAGCATGCATGTAGTATGTATGTAGTATATATGTGGTATGTATGTAGCATGCATGTAGTATATATGTAGTATGTATGTTGCATGTAGTATTTATGTAGTATGAATGTAGCATGTATGTAGTATGTAGTATGAATGTAGCATGTATGTAGTATGTATGTAGCATGTAATTTTTTTTTTTTTTTTTTTTTTTTTACATTTAACACATTAGCCGGATGATGGGACTACTACTGTCCCATCATTGGCTAATGTGTCAATCACTGTCATGGTAGCAGGCATCGCCCGATGGGACTTGTAGTCCCATCGGACGATGCCTGCACAGACCACCGGCAGGCCGGCACAGCCCCCCGGCAGGCCGGCACAGCCCCCCGGAGCCTGCACAGCCCCCCGGCAGGCCGGCACAGCCCCCCGGAGCCTGCACAGACCACCGGCAGGCCGGCACAGCCCCCCGGCAGGCCGGCACAGCCCCCCGGCAGGCCGGCACAGCCCCCCGGCAGGCCGGCACAGACCACCGGAGCCTGCACAGCCCCCCTGGCAGGCCGGCACAGCCCCCCGAAAGGCCCGTACAGACCCCAGAGAGGCTGTACAAGGGCAGGAAAGGGTTTTTCTTATTCCGATACCGGAAGTCCCATAGACTTGAATGGGACTTCCGGTATCGGAATCGGCGATACCGATACTTTTTTTAAAGATCGGCCGATACCATCCGATACGATACTTTGAAGTATCGGACGGTATCGCTCAACTCTAGTTAAAGGTAATGTGGAATATGAGGTAGAGAAAATATTGGATTCTCATTTGGTTAGATGGAGACTCCAGTATTTGGTCAAACGGAAGGGTTATGGCCAGGAGGATAATTCTTGGGTCTCTGCCTCTGATATTCATGCCAATCGATTGGTTCGTGCTTTTCACCAGGCCCATCCTGATCGGCCTGGTGGCGTGGATGAGGGATCGGTGACCCCTCCTCAAGGGGGGGTACTGTTGTGAACTCATTTTCTGGTCTACCAGTTGTGAGTTCTCCTTCCGGGCTCCCTCTGGTGGTAACAGGAGGTAGTGAGGTTGATATAATTAGTAGAGATCTGCCACCTGATGATGAGGATAACGATTGGATCTCTGGAATCTCAGACTGGATTTAAGACAGCCGACGCCCTATTCTGGTGCTTGTGATTCCTTCTGACTTTTCAGGTCTTGGTTTTCAGCTCTGTTCCAGTCATCTCAAGCTAAGTGTTTCTGCTAATGTTCACACTTGATTTTGTTGGTCTATTCAGTTTTTTGTGTGGTCAGCCAGCCCCGGCTGTGGCTGTGTTGAATTTCCACTCTTATTTATCTGTATTTGCCAATGTGCTTTTTGTCCCTTATTAGATTGGCCTCTTTTTTGCTCTGTCTCAGTATATTTCAGAGTGCTGATATAGTGGGAGAAGTCTAGTGACTTCAGGGTTAATTTTGTTATCAGAAGTGTTGGACATTATTTTTGTAGGGTTTTTTGGGCAGATTGCAGACAGTGTCTTTCCTTTCCTGTCCTTTCTAGTTAGTTTGGGCCCCATCATTTGCTCAGCCTATTTTCGTGCCTGTGTTTGTGTTTTCATCTTGTTTCACCATCAATACATGTGTGGGGGCTGTCTATTCCTTTGGGGTCTGCTCTGGGGCAGTTAGTTTTCCCCTTTTCTTGCTTTAGGCTTATTTAGATTCATCATAGGAACGCTCCACGGCTGCTGCTAGTTGTGTGGTTAGGATCAGGGGTCTGCAATCTGCATAGTTACCAACCTCTCTGGTTTTCTTTGACTTAGCTTGTTTAGTTTTCCTCCTCGGTGACCCACTCATAACCGTACCAGGTCCGCACACAGCCCTCCAGTGGGATAGATGGTCTCCTCTTCCCATCTACCCACATAGAGATTAGCATAGCTTGGCACGAACCTGGTACCCATGGCAGTACCCCATTGCTGGGAGTAGTAGTTCATCTGATATTTAAAATAGTTGTAAGTATAAAAGACAGGCAGTTTTTTTAAAACTCAATTTGTCCTTCTGGTAATAAATTCTGTTTAGTTAAAAAGTGTGCAGCTGAATTGCATCCCTTATAATTTTGTATAACAGTATAGAGGGAGTCAATGTCAAGGGTGCCTAGGATATAATGGTTTTTCCAATCTATACCATCCAGAATTTTCAATATATGAGAAGTATCCTTCAGGTAGGCTGGTAGCATGCAAACCATTTTTTGTAGGTGGCAATCAATGTACTTTCAATGTACTTTGAGGTCTTTTATTTGTATAATAATCTCTGTACAACATTAGCTATTAACCAGCCATTGTCAGACTTGAGCTTCCAGTATAGCTTTAGAACCAATGTGTCATGGGATTACCTTGGCAGAGAGGAGCCAAAAAAAATGCAGCACCTGATTTCTCCTACTCCTGCACTGGTTAGAAGCACTTGACCTTTATATTAAATGGTGTAAATTTGTTTGGGCAGTGCAGAGGTTAATCTGCCAGTTGAGAACTCCTGGAGCATTAAGGCTCTCAGTTGTGCATTGTTAGCCACTCCCATCTCCTATATAAACTGGGCGTATGCTGCATAGCTGGAGGTTGTTTGTTATTATTTAAAAAGGCGTTTGGTGGATTTATCTGGGACTGTTGGTATGTTTTGAGTGTGTGATAATTCCCTTTCTTCTCTCTTTCTACTCTGGTTTAACGCCATCCTCCACTCCCCGATGCATTCCTCTGTTATATGTGTGGGTATATTTGTATGTTTTGTATTTTTCATTACCCATGTTAGCATTACCTTGTTAGTCTGGCTCGTGTACTACAGCTCACTACTACACCCCCTCTTCACTGGGTGGGGGAGTGGGGGAAGAGTACAGACTGAGGGAGAATTCAGTAACTAAGGCAAGTTTTGTGGCCCCAGCGTCTTCACCATCAGAAGTAATCCCGGGTGCAGGGCCACCTAGGGCGCCCCTAGCGTTAGGGACAGGGAAGGAGCCCCTGGTCCAGGGACACCTGACAACATAGTCATGACACTATGACTGTCAGTGAATGTTGGTAGTTAAGAGTTTTACAATAGCTCAAGTGACTTACAGCTGATGTTCTTTCTTATGGAATCGTTCACTTTTCCCATCTTTTTCATATGGCGCAGACCAACAAGACAACTTCTCCAGCCAGTACTAGGCTGTAGAGATTACAACAAAGATACATTTGACTTCTCACATTTCTTGCACCATCCCCATCAATGCTCAACCTGCACAAACTCCTCATCCTGCTGACACTTCAACGCTGAGCTGCTGCTGCCGGATGTGTCCCTATTACTGTACCTAATGTGTGCCCTCTAAATGGTAGAACAACCCTCTAAAATATAGTAATGGCATGTGCAAGAGTCCTAGAAAACAGTGCCCACAATTTGCCCCTAGAAAATAATAATGCCCTCTATGTGCCCCTTTGACAGACACAATAACCTGAGTTCCCCTATAGCAAAAAGTGCCAACTTAACATTTAATAATGTCCCGAGTCTCCCCCTGTACAGCTTCTCTCTACATAGTATGATGCTATCTTATACATAGTATAATGCACCCTCATTGTATTGTACCCCCACACAGTATACTGACCCCTTAGTAGTCCCTAAACTGTTTGATGGCTCCAACATTGTATGCTGGCCCCCACTCTACACAAAAACCCCGCATTATCTCCCACACTGTATGATGGCTCCCTCACTGTAATTCCCACTCTGTATGATGGCTCCCTAAATAGCCTCCCTATAGTATAATGCACAATAGTCCTCAATATAGTATAATGCACTCCTGAGGCCACTATATAGTATAATGCATTACCAATAGGCATCCATATAGTATAACGCACTGCACATAAGCCTCTATATAGCATATTGCGCTCCTCATATGCTTATATATAGTAAAATGCACTCACCATAGGCCTCTATAGTATAATGCACTCTTCATAGGTCTCTATATGGTATAGCGCAATCTCCATAGGCAGACTGTATTTAGTATGATGCACTCTCCATAGGCACACTGCATAAAGTATAATGCAGTCTCCATAGGCAGACCCTATATAGTATAATGCATTCCCCATAGGCAGACCCTATATACTATAATGCACTTCCCATAGTCAGACTCTACATAGTATAATGCATTCCCCATAGACATTCTATGTTTAGTTTATGCACTCCCCATAGGCCTGCATAGTATAATGTACTCTCCATAGTCCTCTATGTAGTATAATGGACTCTGCATAGGAAGACTCTATATAGTATAAAGCACTCCCTATAAGCAGACTCAATACAGTATAATGCACTCCCTATAGGCAGACTCTATATGGTATAATAAACTTCCCATAGATAGATGAAAGGGATAATGTGGATATGGTCTGCGCTGCCAAATAATTGAAGGTCCTAAGTGCTTCACATAAAGAATGGTGGTTTATTCAACACGTTTCAAAGTCTGAACGACTTCTTCATCAGGAAATATGACATTTTTCAACTGTATCAGCATCCAACCGATACAGTTGAACTTGTGATGAAGGGCAGGGGCCTGGAGCTGCCCCCCTCTTCAGCTTATGGTCCCTATATCGGAGAGTTTAACTGTATGGGTGCGCTGCACAGGTAAGTCTACTGCCTTAACTATGTTCTCTTATGGATGTCATTAGATTTGAGTCAAATAGCCTAAAATTTACAGGACGAATCTCAGTAGAAACATGAGATTTGCAGAGAAAGTAACACACTTGCCAATAAACCCATTCAAGACCTTATTCCATACATAGTTATTCGTTAATATTAGAATTACACTTTAGGTTTAGAATTCTACATGCAAACTTTTTGTTTGTATTACAAAACGTTTACTGCAGGTCTTCTTACCTTGCTAGCTTATTATTTATGTTTTGCTTAAATGATTTAATACTATTAACCAACATGATTTCAAGGAAAAAGGCAAACAAATGTAAAAGTATACATTCATTTTTAAGATGTGGTAAATAACATTTTGCAACAATTTAGCTTTTAGCACTGGCAAGAGCTATGGACTAATGACATAATAATAGTTTTTGGCAGCAGAGTCACAGATGAAATTCAAAGCAGACTGAGAATAATATGTATCATGTGGTTTTATATGCTTGCTTTTACTTCAGGAGAAATATATTTTTTAAACAGAGGCATCAGGGAAAAGATTGTGTTTAAATGTTACTCCTTAATGTAAACACACAATGAATACTGCAGATGTGATTCGTTGGCAAGCTCCGATTTCCAATTAAGCTGTGAGTTTCATAATATTTTAACAACTCTTCCTACTTGAAAAAGCAAATACCTGAAAACTGTTTTAAAAATACAGTAGGGGAAAAAAAGTATTCAGTCAGCCATCAATTGTGCAAGTTCTCCCACTTAAAAAGATGAGAGAAGCCTGTAATTGTCATCATAGATAAGCCACATCTATGAGAGTCAAAATGAGAAAACAAATCCAGAAAATCACCTTGTCTGATTTGGCAAGATTTAATTTGCAAATTATGTTGGAAAATAAGTATTTGGTCACCTAAAAACATGCAAGATTTCTGGCACTCACAGTCCTGTAACTTCTTCTTTAAGAGGCTCCTCTGTCCTCCACTCATTACCTGTAGTAATGGCACCTGTTTGAATTTGTTATCAGTAGACACCTGCCAACAACCTCAAACAGTCACACTCCAAACTCCTCTATGATTAAGACCAAAGAGCTGTCAAAAGACACCAAAATTCTAGCCCTGTACCAGGCTGGGAAGACAGAATCTGCAATAGGCAAGCAGCTTGGTGTGATGAAATCAACTGTGGGAGCAATACTAAGAAAATGGAAGACATACAAGACCACTGAGAATCTCCTTCGATCTGGGGCTCCACGCAAGATATCACCCCGTGGGGTCAAAATGATCACAAGAACAGTGAGCAAAAATCCCAGAACAACACGGGGGGACCTAGTGAATGACCTGCATAGAGCTGGGACCACCGAAACAAAGGCTACCATCAGTAACACACTACGCCACCAGGGACTCAGATCCTGCAGTGGCAGACATGTCCCTCTGCTTAAGCCAGTACATGTCGGGCCCATCTGAAGTTTGAGAGCATTTGGATTATCCAGAAGAATATTGGGAGAATGTCATGTGGTCTGATGAAACCAAAGTAGAACTGTTTGGTAGAAACAGAACTCATGTTTGGAGGAGACAGAATGCTGAGTTGCATCCAAAGAACACCATACCTACTGTGAAGCATGGGGATGGCAACATCATGCTTTGGGGCTTTTTCTCTGCAAAGGGACCAGGATGACTTATCTGTGTACATGAAAGAATGAATTGGGCTATGTATCATGAGATTTTGAGTGCAAACCTCCTTCCATCAGCAAAGGGCATTGAAGATAAAATGTGGATGGGTCTTTCAGCATGATAATGATCCCAAGAACACGGCCAAGGCAATGATGGAGTGGCTTTGCAAGAAGCATATGAAGGTCCTGGAGTGGCCTTGCCAGTCTCCAGATCTCAACCCCAGAGAAAACCTTTGGAGGGACTTGAAAGTTCGTGTTGCCCAGCGACAGGCCCAAAACATCACAGCTCTAGAGAAGATCTGCATGGAGGAATGGGCCAAAATACCACCAGCAGTGTGTGCCAACCTTGTGAAGACTAACAGAAAACATTTGACCTCTGTCATTGCCAACAAAGGATATATGACAAAATATTGAGATGAAATTTGTTAATGACCAAATACTTATTTTCCACCATACAGTAATTTGCTAAATAAATCTTGTCAAATCAGACAAAGTGATTTTCTTGATTTGTTTTCTCGCCTCGTGTGGTGATGCTATTGGGTCTCCCTATCGCATCACCGAGCTTGCACGGGACATCACCTCCGTTTCCGGATGCTCCCTGCTTCCCTCTTCTGTTGCGGACCAGTTGAGCAGATTCAACACACCGGTAATCAATTTTAAATTACCTCTAGCCTCTCTTAAAGACTGAACTAGTCATGTTTCAGCACTTTCCACTGCCGAAGCTGCGACTCAGTGATGCGTTGGGCTTTCCCAAACCCCCATCTCCTCACGCCACCCACATACATTCTCCATCCATGGTCCTCTTGCCACATTGGCCCTCATCCTCCCAGGGGCTCACAGGATTCACTTCTGGATCCCCCCTTCCAGCACAGTGGGCCCTCTGGGTATTGTTGGTACTGGTTGTTTTCCATATTGACTAATTCACCACAATCGCCTTAGATTACTCCTTCTGTCCCCTGTTCTATTCCTTGGTGGGCCACTTTGTATTTATCTGTAGACCCTGGTGGCTTTGTTTTTGTAACCCTTGACTATCTCACAGGATCCCTGTCAGCTGGCCTGACATTAACTGACCATCTGTGGGGACGCCCAGCTTACTATCTGCCTGGCTGGTCCTGTATACCACATATGAGCTGTCTTGATACTGACCAGCTAGATAATATTGAATATATACCATCTTTTTAGGACTATAAGACACACTTCTTTCTCAAAAATTTTTTGGGGAAAATGGCGGTGCGTCTTATAGTCGTAATATACTTACAAATACTGTGGCGACAGCAGGAGTCGGGCAATTCTGCTGCAGTCCCGGTCCGATGCTGCTGGGCGATATTCACACTCCCTTCCCAGGCTGGTGCGGCTGGTGCAGCAGATGCGGCAGGTTCGGCGGTGGTGCTCTGTGGTGCGGGGGGCTCCTCCGGCATTTTATGAAAGCCCGGAGGCCACGCAAATCTATTGCTGTGATGTGGTGGCCTCCGGAAAAATGGCCGCCGTGGGCAGCACATGCTCTGATTGAGATCTCCTTGCTGAGATCTCGATGCTGAGATCTCAATCTGAGCATGTGCCATCCCCGGCGGCCATGTTCCCGGAGGCCACCGCATCACAGCAATGGATATACGGGGCTTTCACAAGATGCCGGCGGAACCGCCCACACCACAGAGCACCACCACCACCACTGACACACCTGCCGCACCAGCCACACCAGCCTAGGATGGGATTTCCCGAAGGCCACCACATCACAGCAATGGATATGCAGGGCCTACGGGCTTTCACAAGGTGCCGGCAAAGCCCCAAGCATCACCGCCAAACCTGTCGTACCAGTCTGGGATGGAATTTCCCAAAAAGAGACCTCCGCACCTGCTGCACCAGCCTGGGAAGGGAGTCATATCGCCGGACCACCGAACATCTCCTGTGACCTCGCTCCACCAGCGCCGCTGATAACCCCGGGTAAGCTGAATTCGGACTGTAAGACGGGGTGCATCTTATGGTCCATTGCATCTTATAGTCCAAAAAAATATGGTATATATATTTTTTCATTGTCAATTTTCTGTGCTGTCATATCTCACTGTTACTACTTGCTTGCTGCCCTGTATGAATATATGGCATTTCATGTGTTTGTTACCACTTGTTGCTATATTATGGTATATGGCTGCTCAGACATTAGCCTATTCAGAGATGGGGTTGTTGTCATTGTTGATTTTTAAATGTTTAGCCCTGTCTGTGCTTCGGTGACAATAAAGTAGTAGTGTGCACAATCTATACTCAATGGTCTCACTTTTTTGTCCGCATTCCCCTTCTTCTGTGCATTTTGTAGCACCCAGACTTATATTGGGTCCTATATCCTATGGTATTCAGTGGTGCTCCCTGTTTCTGTGTTTTGCATTGTGGTTCCTTGTACACCCCCCCCTCTCATTGGGGTGTTTTTCCCAGGGTGGCACATGGTCTATTATTGACACCTGTGATTGCTAATTGGAGGACTATTGTGTTCCTTCTCTTTCTTTGGTTGCCATTGGTCTGTCTTGTCTGTCTGCACCATGGACTGGGATGCACGTGAGGCAGCATGGCGGGCCCAATCTACTAGTTTATTTTCCCGTGTTGAGTCTCCAGCTCATGACACTGACTTTACCAAACTCTCCCTAGGGCTCACATCTGCACACAAGCTTGGCATTCGCCTCTGGTGGAACATTAGTAGCCTGGAGGAGCATGCTATGTCCGATATCGCCCCACGAGGTTTACGAGTCCAGATCTTTCCCACTTAGGAACCTTCCTCTTCTTTTAAACAGACGTGAGAAAAGGGACTGATGCATTGCTCCAGCATTATCATCAACATGTTGCTGGAGCATGACAAACAGCTCTTTATTTCCACCAAGCTTAACATCAAAGAGCTGGAGACCAATCTCTCCATGTTTGATGAGGCCCAGTTGGTAACTCCCTTTATACAAAGACTTAAAGAGACACTAGACAGATTTGAGACAGATATCATTCAGAGAAAACAAAAAAAGTATCAGCGGGATCGTATCGATAACAAAGCCGCATTTAAATTGAGGCATAACGGCAATTCCCGCAAGGCCAAGCAGTCAGCTGTCACACAAGCAGTAGTGCCTATTGATGTGGCCTCGGGAGTTACCTGTTCCAGTGATTTTTTTGTCCTCAAGGGGCAGCGAACTCAATACTAGACCAGACGTGGGCGCAAACATCAGAAACCTAAGGAAACGTCAAGCCCAACACAGGGGCCCCACATCCCCCTTACAGCATAACTACAGAAACAGGTGATGCTAACTCAATTGGACAGCACTTCCTCTGGTGACCCTACCATACAGGTACAGTCTTCTGTTTTGAAAATAATAAATCTTTCTGACTATGTACTATTGCCAGCTGAAATTTCTGTATTGCAGAGGGGACTCACATTCTCCCCCACCCAAGTCCTGGATAAATTTGATCTGGTCAAAGATCTATTTATGTTCTGTAGAAAACTGGTCCTGCAGGTCATCCACAGGCACCCAGACACTATACAGACTACCTCTGCTAAGGATTGACAGGTGTTTCCGGACCTTCTGGATCTGTTAGAGGAAAATGCCACTCAACCAGGTAGGAGCACGTTTCTACACAGGAGTAAGTCCATGACTTCTCCCTCATTCTCCCTGGTTCCTGCCATCAAAATCTTTTTTGAATTGGTTAAAAAGAGATATTGTAAGACTGCACTCTCAAACCTCTTATTCAGCATTATCATTTTAAGCAGGACATTCTGAAACCCTAACCCCACCCTCCAACTTTCCCCAAGTGTCAACCCCCACTCCCTCTACCTCTCTATACATTTAGCCATGCAAATAGTAACTTGCTCTATATGACATGGAAAGATGCTATGAATTCTTTTTGTTATGTTTTTACTGTATGTTAAAAATTTCTTAAATTAAGAATTTAAAAAAAAAAAAGAGATATTGTCCGCATGCCTACAGGCATTTGGCTCTCCACACAATCTCACTATTAGTGAAAGAAAAGCCTCACATCCATTAAGAATAACAATCTATTCATTATCAAAGAAGAGGACAAAGGTGGAAAAGTGGTACTTTGGCCCACTCACATATACCTGGAGGAGGCACACAGACAGCTTCACAATCTCAAATTCTATGCAAGCTGTCCTCTGATCCTACCTCTATTTTTTTGGAGAAATTGCCCAAGTTGCTGAATCGAGTAGCCTCCATAGGCATAATATCGGCCAGTGAGAAAAAATACATGTGGGTGGACAATCCAGTTACTCCTACTTTCTACCTCATAACCAAGGTCCACAAGGACATCTGCACACCACCTGGTCGTCCCATCATATCCAGTATTGGAAGCATGTGTGAACGGGTATGCATCTATAGCAGTAGCATTGCCTTCATTTATTAGGGATTCTTCTGACTTTATTCAGATGTGTCATGTGTAAGGTAGCGCTGTCCTTCAAGGTTGGGGACACTCGCTAGGCAGCAAGTAAATCAGGTCTGGCACAGGTTTCTCAGTCCATGCGGTTTATTCAGGCATCATAAACCATCAACAGCAACATAAAGTTCGTATAAACAGCATAGCATCCATGAAAGAGCTTCACTCTGTTTATCCTGTGGTCACACAGGTTACGCAATGTCCAGTACTCAGGCTTTTCAGTCTCACAGATATCTCACCCTGTCAGGGTTACCTCATGGCTGCTGCAGCTCACTGCAGACGTTCATTCCCTCTCCCTGGGAACTGCCGGATGCTTGCAGCCATTACTCACAGCATTCACGTGCTGTCAGGCAGGAAGCCCCATCTTCCAGCGAGACCTTCCGCAGCGGACCAACCGGGTCCCAGCATTCACTCATGTGATCTACCCTGGCCACCTTATATGGTCCGTAGCCACGCCCACCGGGTCACATGGCTATGACCTCATCACAGGTCCTTCACACTCACAGTCTTTTACTACCAGAGTTTTCAGACACACCCCTGGGTGGATTTGTAAGTAGCTCTCCCTAACACATTGGCACGAAAGATCAGTTCTGCTGATCAGCACATAATCAAGCCTTCATCCCGAGGCCACCCACCTTGAGATACATTACGATCATTCAGCATCCTACTCCTATCAGGGCACTGGAAATGCTTATACGCCTGTCCTGGGACACCCACACAGCGCTCCCTAGCAGACACAGTGGTCACTACACCACAAACCTCCCCCCTCTGTTCAAACTTGTGGGGTTGAACACACAACATTACCCCGGGATCTCAAGACCGAGCACTCATTACACCTTGCCCCACAGGTCGAGAAAACTGTCTTCATATGTCATCCGGCCTCATCTCTACGTTAGGCCTCCCCCGCCCCCAGCGGTCAGAATATCGGCCCTGATCTTTGGCCCTCCAGTCACAGTCTGTCTGCGTCATCAGACACTGTTTAGTCACCACACTCCTTTCTCTCACTGACTGGCTCTCCCGGTTGGTGCGGTCATAAGTCTTAATCGAGCCTACTGTCTGGCCTGAGTCTGACCCATTCAGCGTCTCAGAGGAACTAAGGTCTCTCAGCCTCGTATGGCCCATTGAACTGCCACTTGCTGACATTCTTCGGCCACCTGCCATTTCACTACTTGGAGGAACCCTTCGGGTCCTTACATCTTGGGTTGAACGCGGCCGCCACCTGGTATTCCGTACCTCTTTATTGATCCGCCGACGGTCCAGCCTCAACTGTTCAATCTCTTGCAGGTACCCCACTCGATACTCCAAGAGCATCCGAAAGTTTCTCAGGCTTTCCACGGAGCCAACCACCATGATGGGGATCCTACCCTCTTCACTGGATACCTGGTCTTCATCATCAGGAGGGATCCTCACCCTCACCACACCGGAGATATTTACAAGATCTCACAGATATCTCATCCCATCAGGGTTACCTCATGGTTGCTTCAGCTCACTACAGACGATCATTCCCTCTCCCTGGGAACTGCCTGACGCTTGCAGCCATTACTCACAGAATTCACGTGCTGTCAGGCAGGAAGCCCCATCTTCCAGCGGGACCTTCCACAATGCACCAACCGGGTCCCAGCATTCACTCATGTGACCTACCCCGGCCACCTTATATGGTCCGTAGCCACGCCCACTGGGTCACATGGCTATGACCTCATCACAGGTCCTTCACACTCACATAGTCTTTTATTACCAGCATTTTCAGACACACCCCTTGGTGGATTTGTAGGTAGCTCTCCCTAACACATTGGCACGAAAGATCAGCTCTGCTGATCAGCACATAATCAAGCCTTCATCCCGAGGCCACCCACCTTGAGATACATTACGATCATTCAGCATCCTACTCCTATCAGGGCACTGGAAATGCTTATACGCCTGTTCTGTGACATCCACACAGCTCCCCCTAGCGGACACAGTGGTCACTATACCACACATGGTATTGACTTACATGATCAAGCGTTATTGGTGACCTGTGATGTCGAATCCCTTTACTCCAACATTAATCATGTGGATGGCATCCAGAAATTTGCTTTCTTTTTGAATTGACAACGCTGACCGTTTACATGATTCCTTTCTTTTGGATCTCCTCAATTTTGTCCTCCATCATAACTATTTCCTTTATGATAGGTCATACTACAAGCAAGTGTCTGGAGTGGCCATGGGGGCGCGCTGCGCTCCAGCTTGTGCAAACATTTTATTAGAATGGTGGGAGGAGACTGTCGTTTTTCATTCTCATTGGTTTTCCTGCTACGGCCGAAATTGGCATCCATTCATAGATGATGTGTTCTTTATTTGGGTAGGTAATGAAATGGAATGCTTACAATTTCTTAAAGATCTAAATGATAATACCTACAATATCTTTCTGATGCACTCCATGTCCCCTGATTCAGCTACTTTCTTGGATCTCCGGATTTCAGCGACTGGGGGTCGCCTTACCACTGATCTTTATAGGATACAGACAACCACTAATAGTCTACTTCAATTTCAAAGCTTCCATCCTCTACACACTAGAAAGAGCGTACCTACATGGCAGTTTCTCCCGATCTGACACAACTGCACATCAGATGTGGATTTCAGGCTGCAAGCTAGGGCCCTGCCTGAAAGATTCCGTCAACGCGGATACCCTAAGAGGGTCATTTCTTCTGTATTCCAATGGGCCAGGTCTTTGAATCAGGATACTCTACTCATTCCATATCCCCAGCAGCAGGACTCAACTTTGAGATTCATTACTGATTACAACACACAATGGAACCACGCAAGAAATATTTTAGCAAATCATTGGGAGAATCTTACAACAGATGCCCAAACCTCTACTTGTGTCAGCCCATGACTCTTGCTGACCACCAGAAGGGCGCCAAATTTACGAGACATCCTCATGAGAAGCCATTTCACCCAAACACTGGTCAGGCTCAACCGGAGCATTCGCCTTAAAGGATCGTTTCCCTGTGGTGACTGCAATGTATGACCCTTCATGCAGTCCGCTGGGGATTTTTCACTAATCCTCTGGAAAACATAAGCCATTCATTGAATTGCTATGTCAGCTGCAAAACCAGGTATGTTATTTATGCCAGTGTTTGTCCCTGTCACAAGGTCTGCGTGGGACAAACCTCACAGGAACTTATAAAACAGGGCACAAAAACATGTGTTGACCATCAATTTAGCGTCTTCTAATTCCAAGAAGGGTAAGACTCTCACACCCTTTGCAGCACATTTTCTTGCCACACATGGAGGCAGACCCACTAATGTCCATTTCATTGTCTTGCAAAAGGTCCTGGGCAATGAAAAAGGCAGTGACCGGCACAGATTACTTCTGCAGTTGCAAGCAGGATGGTTTTTTCTACTGCACTCAGTCTCTCCATCGGGTCTTAATGAATAACTCCTCTTTATGGGATTTCTGGGCTAGGGCCATTCTCCCTTATCGTGGCTTGTCGGCCTGTTCAGTATAGTATTGGTGGCCCTACTACAAGAACGCTCTATTCCTTAGGACCACTAGTAGCACAAAGCCTACAGCGTTCTTCTTGCTACATGGACTTTGACTCTCTGATGCCAGCAGCTAGCCAGGGGCCTTGCTCTTTGTATGTTATTTTGAGGCATGTGTAATTTAAATAAATTGTGTTTTGTTTTCCTACTGCATTCAATATTGTCTATTTGACTTTCCTGTTACTGTTTTAAATTATGGGTCAGGCTCTTGTCCACTTTATTTGAGTATCTACCATGATTGTCCTGGGCCTTTAATTCCCAGGGCATTACTCTGGGTCCACCTTTTTCTTATGTCACCAACATATACTGAGCTTACTTAATACCATCTAGAGCCCCTTGACTCTCTTGAAATGTGTTTATATAACAGATCCCTCATTTCCTTGCCATTTTTTATTTTCACCTTTTGGGTTGCATTTGCCAACATACCTTGCTCACATGCCCCCCACTCTGATACTAACATGTTCCTCACATATTTACCTTTATTACACATTTATGTGTTCCCAGGTTCACAGCATATATTTATGTTTATATATTTGTTTACGTCCTCCATACTCCAGGGGGCTCTCTAGCCGGGAGAACTGTTGTCCACATCTAATGACTGGCCCCTTTGTGCCTGTCTCTTTGCTCTGTTATCACAGCTATTAGCGCTTATGCTGTACAGCAGGCTACACGCCAGGACTGCCTTTCCCAGCACCTGGCCATTGCGCATGCGCGTGTTCCATGATCTCCTGTGCTGTGGCACACAGTGCATGCGCACTACATGGGGCTCTATGCCGGCATATTCCAGGATGGCCTCTTTCTCTCTACTCATGTTTGCCTCCTGCGGTAACGCTATTGGGTCTCCCTATCGCATCACTGTGCTTCCACGGGACATCACCTCCATTTCCGGCTGCTCCCTGCTTCCCTCTTCTGATGCGGACCGGTTGGTCAGACTCATCACAGTGGTAATCAAATTTGAATTACCTCTATCATTTAAAGACTGTGCTATTCATGTTTCAACACTACCCCTGACGAAGCAGCGCCGCAGCGATACGCATGGGCTTTCCCACACGCCCATCTCCTCAGACCACCCACATATTTTCTCCATCCTGGGTCCTCTTGCCACACAGGCCCTCATGATCCCAGGGGCTCACAGGATTCACATCGGGATCCCCCTTGGATTGCTTTTGATTGCCTTCCGGCACAGTGGGCCCTCTGGGTATTGTTGGTACTGGCTGTTTTCCATATTGACTATTTCACCACAATTGCTTTAGATTACCCCTTCTGTGCCCTCTTCTATTCCTTGGTGGGCCAATTTGTATATATCTGGAGACCCTGGTGGCTTTGTTTTTGCAACCCTTAACTATCTCACAGGATCCCTGTCAGGAGGCCTTACACTAATTGACCATCTGTGGAGATGCCCACTTACTATCTGCCTGGCTGGTCCTGTATACCACGTATGAGCTGTCTTGATACTGAACAGCTAGATAATATTGAATATATACAAGTAAGCATTGGTACTGAGATGCGGTCTGTGGACCCCACCTGCAGGACCACTCCTTTATTGAGGGTGTCTTGATAATTGCCAATAATTTACATCTGTTGTCGATTCCATTTTTTTTTTCACTGTCAATTTTCTGTGCTGTCATCTCACTGTTATTACTTGCTAGCTGCCCTGTATGCATATATGGCACTTCATATGTCGCTTACCACTTGTTGGAATGTTATGGTATATGGCTGTTCAGATATTAGCATATTCAGAGATGGGGGTGTTGTCATTGTTGATTTTTAAATGTTTTTAACCATGTCTATTCTTTGGTGACAATAAAGTAGTCTGTATTTTGCATTTCTGGTGTGCACAATCAATATGCATTGGTCTCACTTTTTTGTTGTTGTAATATTTTAACAACTTTTTAACAACTTTTCCTACTTGAAAAAGCAAATACATGATAACTGTTTTAAAAATATGTAATTAGAAAGTTGTATGAAATTAAGTAAAATGGAAAGAAATCTATGTATAAATGAGATGTTATAATAGTAACATAATAATAGTAAGCTATTTAGATAGTCAGGGTAGATCCTCTAGGTAGAACCTAGCACTAACAGAACATGTGTTCACCAATTCCCTATGGAATGTGCAATGAATAGTTTATGGGAAGTAGAGCTCCATTATCTAAGATTATTCATAAAAAAACCTTTTTTATTCCAGTTTTTCATTAGTATCTTTTTTTTTCTACAAATCAGGTCAGGAGAATTAGGTTTACTGACTCTCTCAAAATTGTATCAGAATGGTGTTCGTTAAAGCCATTAGACAAGATGATTCTGAGTAGAGATGAGCAAATAAATTCAAGTGGAATTGAATTCGACTCAAATTTTACTAAAATCCGCATTTTCCAAAATACTGTCACCAATCCAGTATGCAACACATCTCCTGATCCTCACCATAAGAGCTGAAATCCACATGCCTCTGACACTAAGCTGGGATTTACAGCTCTGATAAGGCCAGGACAGTTCTGCACACATGCACGCAAGGTCAGGGTGCAAATCTTGACACCATGATATCATGACTTTCTGCGTGCTTGTGCATGACCCTCCCGGGCTTCATCAGAGCTGGAAGTCATATTTCAGTGCCTAGGGATTTCTGCGCACACTTCAGAGACAAGTTGGGATGAGGACCGTATGGGTGACGTTAAGGAATTGTGCAACCCCAGAGCATAATAAGGGACATAAAATTTGTTGAGAATAACTTCTCCAAAAATTGAATATACCAGGTAAATCCACGCAAACAAGCAATTTTAAATTTTGCCTGATCTCTAATTCTTAGGGCTCAACCTTCATGTCCATGTTTAATTTTATCGTAAATCATGTTTTTAAGATTTTGTACAAAATACATAGAATCAAAGATTCTAAAAAGGTAGAGTTGGAAGGGACCTCCTGGGTCATCTGGTCCAACCCCCTGCTCAAAGCAGGAATCACTAAATCATCCCAGACAGATGTCTGTCCAGCCTCTGTTTGAAGACTTCCATGGAAAGAAAACTCACCACCTCTCGTGGCAGCCTGTTCCACTCATTGATCACCCTAACTGTCAAAAAATTAACATATATGGGAATGCATATCAGAAAAAACTTCCAAAAAAGTTGATCTATATTAAATATTGCACATTACCCACATAGTCAGTAAAAATATATATATATATACATCGAAAAAAGCCTGCACTAACCACATAAATAGCAAATAATCCTTCAAATATAACATTACCGAATGGATAGGCAGGAGCTGTCCTGGAGTGTCCACCCCAACGCGCGTTTTGGCGGTCTGTGCCTTTCTCAATGTGGGTAATGTGCAATATTTAATATACTGTTAAAGATCAACTTTTTTGGAAGTTTTTTCTGATATGCATTCCCATATATGTTAATGATGGACACATATATTTATACCTTGTTGTTCCTGTGAGAGCCCCATTTTTACCAACATGTGCTGTTTGGTGGAACCCATCCCTTCCTTGTACCTATATATTTAATACATTTTCATTTTTTGCATACGTTTATGGATTTCCTTGGAGTTTTTTGATCGCAATTTTTTCTTTGTATATTATGGTTGTTTTGTGCGATTTTTTTTTCCATATAAAGCTTGTCCTGATGTAGTAACACACCCTATATGGATGGAGAAATTGTTGGTGTGATGAATTTCATGAGGTGTTTATATTATACTGACCAAAGAGGAGTAGACGGGGATAATGACTTCACGTGATCTAGACTGTATACTTATCTTAATACATCCCAGAATTGCATTTGCCATTTTTGATTGCTGCATCACACTGTTGACTCATGTTCTGTTTATGATTAGTATACCCAAGTCTTTTCGACATGTGCTGTTGCTTAGCCCTATTCCTCCCATTCTGTATATGCTTTTTCATTTTTATTGCCCAGATGTAGTACTTTGCATTTTTCCATAATTATAACCATTCTGCTAGTTGCTGCCCACTGTTCCAGTTTAGTTATATATTTTTGAATCCTTGAATTCTCTAGTATTAGCTATCTCTCCTAGCTTTGTGTCATTGGAAAATTTAGTCAGTTTACCCTCAATTCCTTCATCTAAATCATTGATAAAGATTTTGAACAATACAGGGCACAGGACAGAACCCTGTGGTACCCCATTTGAGACATTATTCCAACTGGATGTGCAGCCATTTATGACCACTCTTTGGGTCTGATCACTAAGCTAGTTATGAATCCACCTACCAGTTGCCTTGTCCATTCCATACTTAGTCATTTTTTCAATAAGGATGGTGTGAGATACTTTGTCAAACGCTTTGCTGAAGTCAAGATATACTATATCTACAGCATTTCCCTGATCCACCCAGTCAGTGTCATAGAAGGAATTTAAGTTAGTCTGACATGACTTATTAGTTACCAACCCATGCTGACTCTGATTAATCACTTCATTCTTATCCAGGTACTTACATACATGTTGTTTAATAATTTGCTCAAAGATCTTCCATGGTATAGAAGTCAGACTCACCGGCCTATAGTTCCCTGGGTCCACCTTCTTCCCCTTTTTGAAGATAGGAACAACATTTGCTCTTCTCCAGTCTTCTGGGACTTCTCCTGTTCTCCAAGAATCTTCAAAGAAGATGGAGAGTGGCTCAAAAATTTCTTCTACTATCTCCTTCAGTACTCTAGGGTGAAATTCATCTGGACCCGGAGACTTGAATTCATTTATGTTAGCTAAGTGTTTCCTCACTATCTTTCTGTTTATAGATATCCTGGATTCCTCTATTCCTTTAATAGGACAGTGAAGATCAGTTGATGTTACATTTCCTTTCTGAGAGAAAACAGATGCAAAATAGGAATTTAATAAGTTTGGCCTACTGTCACGATCCAGGTTGGATCTGACAGATTAAATGCACAAAGTAACCTTTTTTTTTCCTTTGGCAGTGTGCCAAAGGTGGTTTTGCCCCCCGGTGGCCATTAGGGACATTGCACTGTGGTGATTTCAGTTATAGTTTTCACCCCGGTGGCCATTAGGGTCATTGCACTCTGGTTACCTTAGTTTGTGCGCGTAATTATGTAACAGGTGTGGTAGCTCTATAAGAGAGTATCAGGTGTGTTAATCACTGTTGGTGATAAGTTCCTCATTTGCAAGCAAGCCTGGGTAAAGAATGGAGCTGAAGGAGAGTCACAGGCAGCCCAGTCAGAGTGCTGGAGTAGCAGCTATGGTGTCTGCAATGAGGGCTGGCATGAATTGGTGGAGTGGCAGCTATGGTGCAGAGCTGCACTCAGAATGCTGGACTCGGTTGTGGAAAGCTGGACTCAAAATGTTGGACTCTTTGGCAGAAAAGCTGGACTCATTTGCTGGACTCTGTTTCGGGACAGCTGCATGCAGGTGTTGACTGTTGTGAGTTCATTTTCTGAGATACAGGAAGATCAGAAATCAAATCCATTGAGATATGGGTCCATGGCCTCTTGGGCACCGGCAGGGGCATCTGCAACCCACTAAAACGAGAACAGGGTTTAGACCGAGAACAAGTCCCACAGGACTGTACAAAATTCCTGACGTCACGAGATAAGGCAGGCCACCAAAAAGACCGATTCACCAAATCTCTGGTACAAAAAATACCTGGAAGACCAGCCAATGCGGAGCAATGAATTTCAGACATCACTCTCTTTCTCCACTGGTCAGGAACATACAATTTTCCCATAGGGCAACGCTCAGGTTTATCCTCCTGAAATTCCTCCAGGGCGCGTCTCAAATTGGGCGAAATGGCAGAAAGAACTACCCCCTCATCTAGGATGGTAGTAGGCTCGGTCACATTAAGAGAATCGGCAAAGAAACTCCTAGAAAGGGCATCTGCCTTAACATTTTTAGTGCCTGGAAGAAAAGAGACCACAAAATTAAAACGCGTGAAAAACAAGGCCCATCTAGCCTGTCTAGGATTCAAGTGTTTGGCTGACTCCAGATAAATCAAATTCTTGTGATCGGTAAGGACCACAACTTGATGTCTAGCTCCCTCCAACCAATGTCTCCACTCCTCAAATGCCCATTTCATGGCCAAGAATTCCCGATTCCCCATGTCATAGTTGTGTTCAGATGGGGAGAACTTTCGAGAAAAGAAGGCACAGGGATTCATCTTAGAAGTCACAGGGTCTTTTTGGGACAAAACAGCTCCTGCACCAATCTCAGAAGCATCTACCTCCACCTGAAATGGAAGTGAGACATCAGGTTGCCGTAGAACTAGAGCTGAAGTAAATCTTTTCTTAAGCTCCTGAAATGCTGAGACAGCCTCAGGAGACCAATTCAGCACATCAGCGCCCTTCTTGGTCAGATCAGTCAGTGGTTTGGCAATACCAGAAAAATTACCTATAAATTTACGATAGAAATTAGCAAAACCCAAAAACTTCTGGAGGGCCTTCAAAGAAGTAGGCTGAACCCAATCATAAATGGTCTGTACCTTGGCCAGGTCCATTTCAATAGTCGATGGAGACAAGATAAATCCCAAAAATGAAATCCTCTGTACACCAAAGAGGCATTTCGATCCCTTAACAAACAGGGAATTCTCCCTACTCCTGATGTGTTATCTGGGTGATTTGTGATTGATTTTCGAAGATGGTCCATCTTGTACCACTCCCAAAGTTGCCATCTTCCGCTGAGTTGGTGCCCTTGTTTTTACAACAGGTGGTTCGGTTACATGGGATTCCTGAGAGCATTGTGTCCAACAGAGGAGTCCAGTTTGTTTCCAGATTCTGTAAAGCCTTTTGTTCCAATCTGGGAATTCAGTTTTCCTTCTCATCCGCGTTTGATCCCCAGACCAATGGACAGACTGAGAGAACAAACCAGACCTTGGAGTCTTATTTGAGATGTTTTATATCTGCTGATCAGTATGATTGGGTCTCATTTTTGCCCTTGGCCGAATTCGCACTGAACAACAGAGCTAGTTCTGCCACTTTGATGTCACCCTTTTTCTGTAATTTTGGGTTTCATCCTCGATTCTCTTCAGGGCAAGTGGAATCTTCGTCCTGCCCAGGTGTGGACACTGTGGTTGAGAGAATGCAGCAGATATGGGACCAAGTGGTGGATAAGTTGTCACTCTCTCAGGAAAAGGCCCAGCGATTTTCCAACCGGCATAGGACCATTGGTCCCCGGTTTAAAGTGGGTGATATGGTTTGGTTGTCGCCTAAGAATATTCCTATGAAGGTTGCATCTCCAAAATTTAAGCCAAGATTGATAGGACCTTATAAGATTTTGGAGATTCTTAATCCTGTTTCGTTTCGATTGGCTCTTCCAGTTATGTTCAAGATCCATAACGTATTTCACAAATCTCTGTTGAAGAGGTTTGTTGAGCCAGTGGTTCCTATGGCAGCACCTCCTGACCCTGTGTTGGTTGAAGGCAATGTGGAATATGAGGTAGAGAAAATATTGGATTCTCGCTTGGTTAGACGGAGACTCCAGTATTTGGTCAAATGGAAGGGTTATGGCCAGGAGGATAATTCTTGGGTCTCTGCCTCTGATATTCATGCCAATAGATTGGTTCGTGCTTTTCACCGGGCCCATCCTGATCGGCCTGGTGGCGTGGATGAGGGTTCGGTGACTCCTCCTCAAGGGGGGGTACTGTTGTGAGTTCATTTTCTGGTCCACCAGTTGTGAGTTCTCCTTCCAGGCTCCCTCTGGTGGTAACAGGAGGTAGTGAGGCTGATTTAATCAGTAGAGATATGCCGCCTAATAATGAGGATGACGATTGGACCTCAGGAATCTCAGACTGGATTTAAGACAGCCGACGCCCTATTCTGGTGCTGGTGATTCATTCTGGCTTGTCAGGTCTTGGTTTTCAGCTCTGTTCCAGTCATCTAAAGCTAAGTTTTTCTGCTAATGTTCACACTTGATTTTGTTGGTCTATTCAGTTTTTTGTGTGGTCAGCCAGCCCCGGCTGGGGCTGCGCTAAATTTCCACTCTTATTTATCTGTATTTGCCAATTTGCTTTTTGTCCCTTATTAAATTGGCCTCTTTTTGCTCAGTCTCAGAATATTTCAGAGTGCTGATATAGTGGGAGAAGTCTAGTGACTTCAGGGTTAATTTTGCTATCAGAAGTGTTGGACTTTATTTTTGTAGGGTTTTTTGCAGATTGCAGACAGTGCCTTTCCTTTCCTATCCTTTCTAGTTAGATTGGGCCCCATCGTTTGCTCAGCCTATTTTCGTGCCTGTGTTTGTGCTTTCATCTTGTTTCACCATCAATACATGTGTGGGGGCTGTCTTTCCTTTGGGGTCTTCTCTGGGGCAGTTAGCTTTCCCCTTTTCTTGCTTTAGGCTTATTTAGTCCTCTGGCTGTGACAAAGCATCTAGGACCATAGTAGGTACGCTCCACGGCTGCTGCTAGCTGTGTGGTTAGGATCAGGGATCTGCAATCTGCATTGTTACCAACCTCTCTGGTTTTCTGTGACTTAGCTTGCTTTGTTTTTTTCTCCTCGGTGACCCATTCATAACAGTGGACTCTGTTTGCGCCAAGGCTGCACTATGGTGCTGAGAAGATCCATTTCTGGACAGTGCACCCAGATGTGGGACACGGTGCAGGAAACGATGCACGCAGGTGGTGGGCTCTGTTGCTGGGAGCGTAATCAACAGAGCAAAGCTAAGTGATGTTCCCCTGTTTTGTTACTTTTCCTTATGTGTGTTTAGTGCAGTGGTGGGATTAGTTTCCACACCGACCAATTCCCTAGTGAGGGTTTAGGTGCAGGGCGAGCTAGGGATGTTAGGTATCCTGTTCTGCGCCCGGTGTGGAACCAACCTAGGGAACGTTAGGAGTGTAGAGACACTGACTCAGGGGAGTGTAGGAGGTCTCCACTTCCCCATTCCCTATCGCAGGGCCACCATTGTTATCGTTACCCAGGTTTTCCCTATTCCCTTTGTCTTATTGTATTAGTTACCGGCCTGCGGGCCGCGTCACATAGGACAATTACACGTGCCGCTTCCTGTTGTATCAGTTACCGGCCTGCTGGCCGTGTCACTCAGGACGGAGCACGTGATACCTTCTCAACATCCTGTCTTACCATTTCATCATTTTCATCCTGTAAAAATCCTATAGCATCTTTGACTTTTCTTTTACTTTTCACATATGCCCAAAATCCTTTTTTATTGATTTTTATTCCTTTTTATTGCTCTTGCAAGCCTTTATTCATTGTCAGCTTTAGTAATCTGATTCGTGCCCTGCAGGTTTTGCAGACAGCATTATATTCTTCTTTAGATATGCCTCCCTCTTTCGATTTGATAAATATTTCTTATTTCTTGCTTTTTGGCATGTGTTTAAGTTCTGTGTTCATCCATCCTGGTTTCCTTAAATGCTTTGTATTCTTCCCTCTTTGGAATTGTTAACGAATGTGCTTTGAGAATCTAATTTTACATGATTTCCCATCCTTCCAAGACATATTTGTCCTTAAGGATATCCAGACATTGGATCCCTCTTATTCTTTTTCTGAGTCCCTTAAAATCTGCCTTTCTAAAATCTAACCCTGAAGTCTGGGTCTTCACAGGTCTTCCTCCTCTAGTTATCCAAAATTCTAAAATATGGTCGCTACCTCCTAGGGTCCCAGCCACTCTTACCTCCTCAACCATTTCCTCCCTCTTTATAAGGATTAGATCCAAGGTTGCAGATCCCCTTGTTTTCTCCCCTACTTTTTGGAAGATAAAGTTGTCAGCAAGAGAGGATAAAAATTTGCTTGATCTGTTAGTTTTGCCTGAGAGAGATTCCCAACAAATGTCTGGATAGTTGAAATCTCCCATGACTACTATGTCATATTTTTTGGAGAACTCGGCCATTTGATGCATAAAGAGTTCATCCATATCTTCAGCTTGCACAGGCGGCCTGTAGTAAATGCCTACAATGGTGTCCTTTCCATTGTTCTGTCCTTGTATTCTTACCCAAACAGTTTCCACAGGACTCCCAGTCTCTGAAGCTTCAATCTCTGTGCAGATATACGTGTTTCTAACATACAAGGCGACACCTCCTCCTCGTTTATCAAGTCTGTTTCATGAAAATAAGTTGTATCCTTCTAGCCTTGTATTCCAATCATGTGTATTGTCCCACCAAGTTTCAGTGATTCCAATGACATGATATTTCTTTTCCTGTGTTAGTAGTTCCAGTTCTCCTTGTTTGTTGCCCATGCTTTGTGCATTTGTATAGAAACATTTTAGCTTGTGATTGGTTTCTCTTCCTCCAATATTTTTACTATTTTGATTTTTTTGTCTTTGTTCTTCCTTTCCACTTCTAATAGCAGAGTTCTCAGTAGTATTTGTCAGGTTTATGGCTTTTTCTGGCCTTTTGCTTCCCTTCCCACATTGTTCTAGTTTAAAGCTCTCCTGATGAGTTTAGCAAGGTGACTTCCAAATACATGTTTTCCAGTCTTCGTAAGGTGCACCCCATCTCTAGCAAGTAGTCCATCGTATAGGTAATTCACTCCGTGATCCAGAAAACCAAATCCTTGCTGACGGCACCATCGACGTAGCCAGTTGTTCACCTGCAGAATCTTATTCCACCTCCTTGTTCCATGCCATCCACTGGGAGGATGGAAGAGAAGACCACCTGCGCTCCCAGTTGTTTCACTTTCTTACTTAAAATTTCAAAGTCACTGCAGATGGTTTCCAGGTCATTTCATGTGGTGTCATTTGTCCCCTCATGTATTAGCAGGAATGGGTAGTCATCTGTAGGTCTGAAGAGTCCTGATATCCTGTCAGACACATCTTTAATTTTTGCACCTTGAAGACAGCACATTTCTCTTGAGGTTATATCCGGTCTGCAGTCAGCAGCCTCTGTCTCTTTCAAAAGGGAATCCCCCATGACCACAACTCTCCATTTCCTCTTCACAACATTTTTCTTTCTCCATCCAGGAGGACTCTGAGGGCGTACAAGGTTGCTGTTTGTGAGTAAAGTCTTATCCTGATGTATTTCTTCATTATTCTCCTGAGTGCCAAATGGCTCCTGGCCTCTTTCATGTTCTTACTGTTAAAGAGATATCAAAGCGGTGAAAAAAATGGCTCCTCCTGATCTACTAAGTTATTTAACAAAGAAGCTATAAAACTAAATCCAAATAGAAACTGGTTGAATGCAAATGGGGTGCTCTACTGCTGGACCTTTCAGACCCAATAATGCAATAAAGGCCAGGTCAGCCAAAGGAACTCGGTTAACTACTGTGCTTATCCAACTCAATTTACAATAGAGCGAGTACAGAAACTTTTTTTTCTTGAAAAGATAATATTAATATTATTATCAAATACCTCCAATTAGAAATGTAGTATGAATCTTCTGATTAGTTATGTCACTTACCCCATGTGCAGGACATTTCAGTAACTTAGGTATCCATGGTTATGACCACTAACAACTAGCTGTCACCATATGAATGATCGTAACCATGGATATCTAAGCTACTTCAATGCCCTGCACATGGGGTAAGTGACATAGCTAAACAGAAGAACTATACTAGATTTCTAATTGAAGGTATTTGACAATATTATTATTATTATTATTATTATTATTATTATTATTAATTGGGATAGGATCATATGGGAATACCATTTTAATGCAACTTGTATAGTGTCCTTATAATACATTATCTTTAGCCTACCAGCCACCGTCATTGACATTTACTAGCTAACAAATGTCAAAAGTTCCAGAATTGCTATGTCATTGCTACATGTTTGTGCTTCCTTTTCTTTCCATGAGCTGACATGGGTATATGGTCCCCCTTGGATGGCAATTGTAATGTAATAAAACAATGCAATCCTTATAAAAGAGCTAAACTTGGACGTAACGTGCAAATGCAATAAAATATTTATGTCTGAGGTGCAAGGATTTATGCACTTCTCATAAACAGTAGCTGAAACCTGTGTTTCAGAAAAGCTGCTCATATATTATGCCAATTAAAGCACTGAAAGATAAAGAAAAAAGACTTAATGTGTGTTGTAAATGTCATGCTGCTTTATTCATTGTTATCTAGAGATTACATCTCTTCAGGGGATGGACAACTGGGCACTCAGTTAAGATTTGTATTTTGTTTATTATATTTCACTTACCTTGCCAGGTTGGATTTAATTGGAAAACATCACAAATGTCAGAATTGTGTTCATGCTCTGCATATTAAAAGCCAAGGGGTATCATGAGCATTTTCCATTAGCTATGCCATTGTAATGCATTGCAAGAAAGCTCTACAGAAACAATAACACTGACCCACAGTTAGGCTACCATTTTATTGGTATTGGTGAGCATCATAATCCAAACTGTGATGGTTTTTGTAAATCCTGACAGTAAAAGCTATTAAATGAATTATTTCATATTAATGGTTTGCATTATTTATAAATTGTATGCATTAAGGGCTTTTTGTATTCTATATTAATAAATACAAAAATATTTTTTTTAATGAAAAATGTGTTTTTAGAATTTTTTCTCTGCGGTTTTTGGAAACATTTTTGTATTTACTGTCATTTCAACCTCTTCACGACATATGACATATATATAGTCATATGTTGTGTCCCTGACTTTGCTCAGCCCACAACTTTCCCTGCACATGACAGCTGATTTAGTTAGCAATCATGTGATTATAATAGCCAAGGGTGGTGCACTAGTACCAGTTAAATTACGCTGTGAATCTCTGACAGTGGGATTATCAAGCAAAGGCCAGAAGAGAATCATTAATCTCGCCCATCAGCACCAATGTCACATGATCATGGGGCACCGATGGCTTGTCATGACAGGCGAGGGTCTGCAGAAGAACCCCACGCCTGTCGTTACTATAGTCCTGTGATCGCTAGCTCATGGCCGACAATCATAAGAGATCGTGATTTCTGCTATCCATAGCAGTACTGATGGAAACTCCTAAGGAAACTATTAGGCTATGTGCATACGTTGTTGATTTTGTTGCGGATCCGTAGTTTTTTTCATGTGGATTTGCATCAAATCCGCAAAGAGTAGCTCAAGCAATGTTAATCAATGGGAATCCAGAATTGGTGTGCACATGCTGCAGAAAATTCCACACTCATTCTCAGCATTTTATTTTCTGCAGCATGTCAATTCTTTTTGCAGATCTGCAGCGTTTCTGCACCCATTGACTTACATTGAATCAGTCAAATGTCCAGTTAAAATGCAGGTGTAAAAAGGTCTGCGGATTAGCTGTGGATTTGTCTGGCAAAAATGCTGAAAGGAAGGAGGAAGAATGTGTGGGTGGAGAGTATGTGTGTGTATGGGCGGAGTCTGTGTGAGCGGAGAATATGTGTGAGCAGAGAATATGGGTGTATCTGTCTGCGGGTGTCTGTGTGTGTGTCTGTCTGCAGATGTCTTTGTCTGTCTTTGGGTGTCTGTGTGTCTGTCTGTCTGCGGGTGTCTGTGTGTGTCTGTCTGCGGGTTTCTATCTGTGTGTCTGTCTGCGGGTTTCTATGTGTGTGTCCGTATCTGTCTGAGGGTGTCTGTGTGTGTGTCGGTTTGCGGATGTCTGTGTGTAGCCAGTCATCGTCCGATGGGACTACTACTCCCATCTGGCTATGACTGGTGTCAAATATAACAATGACAGCATGAGCCAATGATGGGACAGTAGTAGTCCCATCATCGGGCGACTGTTCAATTGTAAAACAAAAAAAACACATTCATACTCACCAAACACCTAATCCCCGATGCCCTTGCTTTCCTACAACAAAAATAAAATAATAAACCAACATATACTTACCTTTCTGCCTTAATTCATTTAATAACGAGTGTCCCAAGACGATCTCATGTGTAGGACAGTCACATTGGGAGATGTGACCACTCTACACGGCTCCAGTGGTATCACTGTGCCACCATCAGAGGTCACCAGAGTTTGTGCTGTCACTAGCCACACCGCTGCTTGAACTCTCAGTGATACACTGCAGGAGCGATTAGCTCCTTTCAGTGTATCACCGGAGGCCTTGTGGAGCAGTCACACATCCTGATGTGACTGTTCTACACATGAGATAGTCGTGGGATACTTGGTACATGAACTACTTCAGACAGGGAGTATTTGTATTGGTTTATTATTTTACTTTTGTTGCAGGAGATTGAGGGATTAGGTGATGCAGTAAGTATGGTAAATTAAGATTCAATAAAGGAGTCTGTGCGATTATTTCAAATAAAGGACTTTATTCTGGCTGTGTATTTATTGACCATATCACTATAGGATTAATAATGGATAGGTGTCTTATAGACGCTTCTCCATTACTAATCCGTGGGCTTGATGTCACCAGACAATACACAGGTGACATCAACCCCACGAATATTGCCCCACTTGCCACCGCTTCAGGGCAAGTGGGAAGAGTGAGGCTAAGTGCCAGAATTTGCGCATCTATAAGATGCACCATTTCTGTGGTGGCTGACAGCTGACGTTTTTAGTGTGCAGGGTGCCAATATAAATGGCCTCTTCCCAGGCTATTAATATCAGCCTGCAGCTGTCTGCCTAGCCTTTGCTGGTTTGATTTTATAGGGGGACCCCATGTCAATTTTTTTCTGGGGTTCCCCTGTAAACTAGCCAATAAAGGCTAAGCAAACATCTGTGAGTTGAAATTAATAGCCTGGGTACCTTTATGGCTATTGGCTCCTTCCTAGAACATAAACATCAGCCCTCAGCCATTGGCTTTCCCTCTGCTGATTATGAAACTTACGCGGGAGCCCATGCAAATTTTTTTTATTATTTTTTTTAAATAAACAGATATTGCATTTCTCACAGATTTTGTGTGTGTGTGTCTTTTATTTAACTCTTTATGTACCATTTTATTAAGGAGAGTATCTGGCTGACACACACACAAACACACACATATATATATATACAGTGGCATGCAAAAGTTTAGGCACCCCTCGTCAAAATTACTGTTATTGTGAACAGTTAAGCAAGTTGAAGATAAAATGATCTCTAAAAGGCCTAAAGTTAAAAATGACACATTTGTTTTGTATTTTAGGCTAAAAAGTAATACACATTGTAACTTGTTCACATTTTAAAAATTACAAAAAGAAAAATGGTCTGATGCTAAAGTTTGGGCACCTTTGGAGATTTGTGTGCTCAGATAACTTTGACCAAGGTTTCAGACCTTAATTAGCCTGTAAGTGATATGGCTTGTTCACCCTCAATGTTAGGAAAGGCCAGCTGATGCAGGTTCCACAGGTTTAGAAACACATAGCCTCCTCTAACCTTGTGCGAAAAAACAGCCACCATGGGTTCTTTTAAGCAGCTACCTAGAACTCTGAAAATGAAAATGGTGGAGGCCCACAAAGCAGGAGAAGGCTATAAGAAGATAGCAAAGCGTTTTCAAGTTGTCCTTTCCTCAGTTCAATATGTAATTCAGAAATAGCAGTTTACAGGAACAGTGGAGGTCAAGATAAGGTCTGGAAGGCCAAGCAAAATTTCAGAGAGAGCTGCTTGTAGGATTGCTAGAAGGGCATATCAGAGCCCCCACTTGACTGCAAAAGACCTTCAGAAAGATTTAGCAGATTCTGGAGTTGTGGTAATTATTCTACTGTTCAGAGACACCTTATCAAATATGGCCTTCATGGAAGAGTCATCAGAAGAAAACCTCTCCTGCACCCTCACCATAAAATTTAGCATCAGAGGTATGCAAAAGAACATCTAAACAAGCCCAATGCATTTTAGAAACAAGTCCTGTGAATCGTTGAAGTTAAGATAAAACTCTTTGGTCACAATGATCAAAGGTATGGGCAGAGAAAAAATTGCATAGAATTTCAGGAAAAGAACATCTCTCCAACCATTAAGCATGGGGATGAATCAATCATGCTTTGGAGTTGTGTTGCAGACAATGGCACAGGGAACATTTCACAGGTAGAGGGAAGAATGGAGTCAATGAAATTTCAACAAATTCTTGATGCAAACATAACACCATGTGTAAAAAAGCTGAATTTTGAAAACAGGATGGCTTCTACAAATGGATAATGATCACACACATCAAAATCCACAATACAATAGACTACCTCAAAAGGCGATAGCTAGAGGTTTTTCAATGGCCCTCACAGTCCCCCGATTTGATCATCATTGAAAATCTGTGGCTAGTCCTCAAAATAGCAGTGCATGCAAGATGACCCAGGAAACTCACAGAAATGGAAGAATTTTCCAAGGAAGAATGGATGAAAATCCATCAAATATGAATTGAAAGACTCTTGGCTGGCTACTAAAAGCGTTTACAAGCTGTGACATTTTAAAAGGGAGTGCTACTAGGTACTAACTATGCAGGGTGCCCAAACTTTTGCATTGGCCTATTTTCCTTATTGTAATTTTTAAAATGTAAAAAATGACAATATATAGTATAGTATAGTAGAATGTAAAAGAAGAGGTTGGACAAGTAAGTTACATTACTTTTATTTGTTTTGTTAAATAATAGATTTCTATAAAGGCAAATCTGCAACGTGTGCACATACCCTTAACCCCCAAGGGTGGTTTGCACGTTCATGACATGGCCAATTTTTACAATTCTGACCACTGTCCCTTTATGAGGTAATAACTCTGAAACGCTTCTATGGATCCTGGTGATTCTGACAATGTTTTCTCGTGACATATTGTACATCATGTTAGTGGTAAAATTTCATTCAAATAACTTGCGTTTATTTGTGAAAAAAACAGAAATTTGGCAAAAATTTTTACAATTTCGCAATTTTCCAAATTTGAATTTTTATGCCCTTAAATCACAGAGATACAGCACACAAAAAACTTAATAAGTAACATTTCCCACATGTTTACTTTACATCAGCACAATTTTGGAACCAAAATTTTTTTTTGTTAGGAAGTTATAAGGGTTAAAAGTTGACCAGTGATTTCTCATTTTTGCAACACCATTTTATTTTTACGGACCACATCACATTTGAAGCCACTTTGAGGGGTCTATATGATAGAAAATACCCAAAAATGACACCATTCGAAAAACTGCACCCCTTAAGGTGCTCAAAAACACATTCAATTAGTTTATTAACCCTTCAGGGGCGTCACAGGAATTCTTTGAATATTTAAAAAAAAATGAACATGTAACTTTTTTCACAAAAAAATACTTCAGGTTCAATTTTTTTTATTTTACCAAGGGTAACAGGAGAAACTGGAATGCAAAAGTTATTGTGCAGTTTGTCCTGCGTAAGCTGATACCTGATATGTGGGGGGAAACCACTGTTTCGGCGCATGGCAGAGCTCAGAAGGGAAGGAGCGTTGTTTGACTTTTTCAATGTAAAATTGGCTGGAATTCAGATCGGACGCCATGTCACGTTTGGAGAGCCCCTGATGTACCTAAACAGTGGAAACCCCCCCACAAGTGACCCGATTTTGGAAACTAGAATGCCCAAGGAACGTATCTAGATATGTGGTGAGAACTTTGAACCCACAAGGGCTTCACAGAAGTTTATAACGTACAGCGGTACAATTTAAAAATGATCTTTTCACCCCCAATTTTTATTTTTTCAAGGGTAACAGGACCCTAAAAGTTATTGTGCAATTTGTCCTGAGTACGCTTATACCCCATATGTGGGTGTAAACGACTATTTGGGCGCATGGCAGAGCTCAGAAGTGAAGCAGCGCCATTTGACTTTTTTGGCTGGAATTGAGATGGGACACCATGTCGCGATTGGAAATCCCCTGATGAACCAAAACAGTGGAAACCCCCCATAAACGACACCATTTTGGAAACTAAACCCCCCAAGGAACTTATCTAGATGTGTGGTGAGAACTTTGAACCCCCAAGGGCTTCACAGAAGTTTATAACGTACAGCCATACAATTAAAAAATCATTTTTTTTCCACAAAAATGATCTTTTCACCCTCAATTCTTATTTCTCCAAGGGTAACTGGACCCTAAAAGTTATTGTGCAATTTGTCCTGAGTACGCTGATACCCCACATGTGGGGGTAAACCACTATTTGGGCGCAAGGCAGAGCTCGGAAGGGAAGCAGCGCCATTTGACGTTTTTGGCTGGAATTGAGATCGGACACCATGTCGCGTTTTGGAAGCCCCTGACGAACCAAAACAGTGAAAACCCCCAACAAATGACACCATTTTGGAAACTAGACCCCCTAAGGAACTTATCTAGACGTGTGGTGAGCAGTTTGAACCCCCCAGTGCTTCACAGAAGTTTATAACGACCGGGCGTGAAAATAAAAAAATCGTATTTTTTCCACAAACAAGATCATTTAGTCCCCAATTTTTTAATTTTCCCAAGGGTAACATGAGAAAATGGACCCCAAAAGTTGTTGTCCAATTTGTCTTGAGTGCAACGATACCCCATATGTGGAAGAAAACTACTGTATGGGCACATATCTGGGCTTGGAAGGGAAGTAGTGACGTTTTGGAATGCAGACTTTGATGGAATGGTCTGCGGGTGTCATGTTGCCTTTGGAGAGCCCCTGATGTACCTAAACAGTGGAAACCCCCCACAAGTGACCCCATTTTGGAAACTAGACCCCCTAAGGAACTTATCTAGATGTGTGGTGAGCACTTTGAACCCCCAAGGGCTTCACAGAAGTTTATAATGCCCGGGCATGAAAATAAAAAAATCGTATTTTTTCCACGAACATGATCATTCAGTCCCCAATTTTTTTATTTTTCCAAGGGTAACATGAGAAATTGGACCCCAAAAGTTGTTGTACAATTTGTCCTGAGTAGGCTGACACACCATATGTGGGAGAAAACTACTGTATGGGCACACGTCGGGGCTCGGAAGGGAAGTAGTGACGTTTTGGAATGCAGACTTTGATGGAATGCTCTGCGGGTGTCATGTTGCCTTTGGAGAGCCCCTAATGTACCTAAACAGTGGAAACCCCCCACAAATGACACCATTTTAGAAACTAGACCCCCCAAGGAACTTATCTAGATGTGTGGTGAGCACTTTGAACCCCCAAGGGCTTCACAGAAGTTTATAATACCCGGGCATGAAAATAAAAAAATCAGATTTTTTCCACAAACATGATCATTTAGTCCCCAATTTTTTTATTTTCCAAAGGGTAACAGGAGAAATTGGACCCCAAAAGTTTTTGTGCAATTTGTCCTGAGTATGCTGATACCCCATATGTGGGAGAAAACTACCGTATGGGCACATGTCGGGGCTCGGAAGGGAAGTAGTGACGTTTTGGAATGCAGACTTTGATGGAATGGTCTGCGGGTGTCATGTGCGCTTGGAGAGCCCCTGATGTACTTAAACTATTGAAACTCCCCACAAGTGACCCCATTTTGGAAACTAGACCCCCCACGGAACTTATCTAGTTGTGTGGTGAGCACATTGAACCCCCAAGTGCTCCACAGAAGTTTATAACGCCCGGGCGTGAAAATAAAAAAATCATTTTTTTCCACAAAAATGATATTTTTGCCCCCAATTTTTTATTTTCCTAAGGGTAACAGGAGAAATTGGACCCCAAAAGTTGTTTTGCAATTTGTCCTGAGTAGGCTGATACCCCATATGTGGGGGTAAAACACTGTTTGGGCGCATGGCAGAGCTTGGAAGGAAAGGAGCACCATTTGACTTTTTCAATGCAGAATTGGCTGAAATTGAGATCAGACGCCATGTTGCATTTGGAGAGCACCTGATGTGCCCAAACAGTGGAAACCCCCCAATTATAACTCCAACCCTAACCCCAACACACCCCTAACCCTAATCTCAGCCCTAGCCCTAATCCAAGCCCTAGCCCTAATGGGAAAATGGAAATAAATACATTTTCTTTTAATTTTATTATTATTTTTCCCTAACTAAGGGGGTGATAGCGAGGGGTTTGATTTACTATTTATACGAAAAAACTCCAGATTTTCAAAGCCAACTTACCCGTACACCCCGGTGTGTGAGATCCAATATCAATCCAGGAGAAAGTCTGCACGGAGACCAGAGCAGGAGCCAGCCACGAAAAACTCAAATGAAAAAATGTAACTTTAAACTCCAGCGGACAAAATCCAGGATGCAAAATTTTAAAAAGTTTTTCCTTGCATTAGCAAAGATTTTTATTATTAAAGTCCATCATAAAATAAATCCACACTTCTGGACAGTAGATAAATAGATTAGGGGAAGGGGGGGTTAGCCTCTCAGACTATGCGTTTCAGCGAATTAACGCCTTCTACATGGTCTGTTACTATTAATGGCAGTTTATATTTTTGGCAGCTGTCATACGCTAAAAGACGCTTTTTATTGTAAAAATAGTTTTCGCATCACCACATATTGAGAGCTATAATTTTTCCATATTTTGACCCACCGAGTCATGTGAGATCTTATTTTTTGAGGGACGAGCTGACATTTTTATTGGCATCATTTTCGGGCACGTGACATTTTTTGATCGCTTTTTATTCCAATTTTTGGGACGCAGAATGAACAAAAACCAGCGTTTCATGAAATTCTTTTGGAGGGTGCGTTTACACCGTCCCGCCTGCGGTAAAATTGATAAAGCTCTTTTATTCTTCAGGTCAGTACGGTTACAGTAATACCTCATTTATGTCTTTTTTTATGTTTTGGCGCTTTTATGTAATGAAAACAATTTTATATAAAAAATAATTATTTTTGCATCGCTTTATTTTGCGAGCTATAACTTTTTATTTTTTTGCTTATGATGCTGTGTCATGGCTCGTTTTTTGCGGGACAAGATGACATTTTCAGTGGTACCATGCATATTTATATATGTCTTTTTGATCGCGCGTTATTGCTCTTTTTGTTCGGCGGTATGATAATAAATCATTATTTTTTGCTTTGTTTTTTATTTTTATTTTTTAAGGGGTTCGCTAAAGGGGTTAACTAATGGGACAGTTTTGTAGGGTGGGTCATTACGGACGTGGCGATACCAAAATATGTGTACTTTTATTGTTTTTGTTTTTTTTATTTCGAAAAAATGAATTAATTAGTGAATATATAAATATTTTATTTATTTAGCGATTTTTTTAAAATTGTATTTACGCTTTTTTTTTTAAATTTTATTACATTGTCCCAGGTGGGACATCACTGTCCTTTGACAGATCGCTGATCAGTGATCTGTCACAGGCACTACACATGGCTACCTCCTTGCCTGCGCTTTGCAGGCATGAGGAAGCCAGCACCCTGCAGGCCCCCGAAGGTCCCCGTCACCATCTTGGATTCGGGGACCTGCAGGGATAGAGCCCCCCGCAGCAGCGCTGCACATTGGGCTCAGGGAAGCACGGAGGGAGCCTCCTCCCTGCCGATGCTTCCCTTTAACCCCCGGTACACCGCGATCGTGTTTGATCGTGGTGTGCAAGGGATTAATGTGTCGGGGGTGGTCCGTGACCACCCCTGACACATTGTGCCGGGTGTCAGCTGTGATAATCAGCTGACACCCGGCCGCATTAGCGGCGCTCACCACGTGGGCGCCGCTGATCGCTGTGACGTACTATCCCGCCCCTGGGAATTAAGTCCCAGGGCACATGGATGGGATAGTATGTCACATGGGAGTAAGGGGTTAATTTAAGTAACAAGTGAAAAAAAGTTTTTAAATTAAGAGTGAGAAAAATAAAAAAAATACTAAAGTTCAAATCATCCCCTTTAGCCCCAGTGAAAACAAAATAAAAAAAGCACATATTTGGTATCGCTGTGTTAAGAAACGCCCGATCTATCAAAATATAAAATAGATTATTCAGATTGGTAAATGGTGTAACGAGAAAAAAAACTAAAATAAAAAAAGAAGCAACTGTTTTGAATGGAAGCAAAGTAACTATTTAAATGCATCCCATTTTCCCATTCCTTTTTCGTTGGAGTAAGAGTGGAGACTGATGGCTACAAATTATTTGCCAAAGCTCTCAGAATAGCTACTTTTATCATTTATTTATATATATCTTGTTAGTTTTACACAATAAATAAATGTAAAGGTCTATAGATATGTACACTTACAGACATAAAACAAATGTTTCATGTAAAACTGATTAATATAATTATGGACGGCCCCCTGATAGGTTGTTTTACTGCAAAGTGATAGGAAGTTAGTCCAGTTAATACTTCATTGAAATGATTCATCTAGATATGCGTAATAAAAGTTTGTTAAGAAGTCTATACTGTAAAAAGGACAAAATTGTAATAGTTCAACAGTTCAATACTGATTCAGCTATAACTTGAAGAAAATGGCAGTATATTATTGCATTAATTAAATAAGAGAAAATTCCTGAATTAGACAATGTTTTGGGCCAACCCGGAAGTCAATCCTGGAAATGTTGTAAGAAAAATATTAAAAAGAGAGAAATAATAAGAGTTCATCACCATTTTGAATACAGTATAGAAGTAAATGCAAACTTATAAAGCCACTGCTAAGGTAAACAAAAAAAATGAAGTGTAAAAGTTAAGTGAATTAGGTATAATAATCTAGGATGAAAATGAGTATAAACTTTTAGTGCTAGTGTTAAGATAAATGAAGTAAAAAAAGGAAGGAAAATAAGATAATATAAGATACATGATGAAACTAACCAAAACATATTAATAGTAACAAGAATAGAAGTTTTCAAAAATTGTTGAAAACAGTAAAAAAACACCAGGAACGAATACATGGACAGAGACACTGTAACAAAATCAAGAAAGAGAAAAAAAAAGAGGGGAAAAAATGGAAGAAAAAACAATAAAAATATTTTTTGCTTTCTATAAAATATTCTTTTATTTACAAAAGGTACTATACTGTAAACACAGTATAAATTGGATATGGCTGTACTCACACCAAACCATGGAATGAAGGTAACATTATATTTATTCCACCTTGTCACTGATATACAATGAATTGGAAGACAACCATAGTAGAATTGCAAAAAAAAAAAGTTCAAAATAGGCTGATCCCTGAGAAGTTGAATGAGTTTTCTAGATCTCAGAAATCTTACAAATGAGCACAAACCTGCTTACACATTACAGAAGAGAGAGAGACTTGAAGACCATAAGAGCTCACACTTCACAGGAGAGAGACTAAGGGCCTCGTCACACATAGCGACTCACCAGCGATCCCGACAATGATATGATCTTGTCAGGATCGCTGATCGTTGGTGAGCTGCCAAACAGGCAGCTTTACCAGCGATCAACACCAGCGACGACGAGCGCTCGCGTAGCTTTGTACCTTAGTTACCAGCGCGCTGATGCAGGGAGCTGGTAACCAAGGTAAACAGCGGGTTTCTAAGCACCGTGCGGCACTTAGAAACCCGCTGTTTACCTTGGTTACCAGCTCCCTGCATCAGTGCGCTGGTAACTAAGGTACACAGAGGGTTTCTAAGCGCCGCGCGGCGCTTAGAAACCCTCTGTTTACCTTGGATACCAGCTTGCTGATCGCTGGTCTCCCGCCTGCCACACACAGCGATGCGTGCTTGCCAGCGGGAGACCAACGATCCAAAAAAAGTCCTGGCCATTCCAGCATGATCAGCGATACCCGGCAGGGGGGCCGGTCGTTGATACCTGTCACACACAGCGATCTCGCTGGTGAGATCGCTGTTGCGTCACAAAACTTGTGACTCAGCAGCGATCTCGCTAGTGAGATAGCTGTGTGGCTCTGGAAAGTGACTCTGATGAAAAAACTCTGCTCCACTGGGAACAAATGATCTGTGATGACCCAGGTACTGACCACCACTGTACAAGATAGAAACATAATAAGCAAATACCATTCAGTGAATAAATAAACAGCAATAGTGCATGAAAATAATAAAGGGTACTTAGCTAACATAATTTTGATTAAAAAAAATGCAAAAGCCATGCCACCAAGTCACGGTGATCCTTATCGTTGACAGTCCTAACTGTCAGGATCCTGCAAGCGCCGGCGTGCAGCCTCCGCTGAGCAGGGACTCACCCGTACTGTAGGGGGGCCCGGAGTCAGGTACAGCCGGAAAGTACAGATACACATGTAGGGGGGCCCGGGGTCAGGTACAGCCGGAAAGTACAGATACACAGGACCTGTGGACGCTGAAGTTTAGCAAGTAGTGAAGGACCTACAGTCAGTGACTGCAAGGGGGCGGGGCTTAGCGTCCTGCTTTCAGAGATGGCAGGACACTATACAGAAATACTCAGAGTCAGGCAAAACGGAGGTCATACACAGAGATAGCAGTAAAGTACCAGGGATGAGACAGAATGGATAGTCGGGGCCAAGCAGGGGTCAAAACCAAACAGACATAGAAGGTACCAAGCAGAATCCAACAAGCAATATCCAGAGAACAGACCGAGTCGTACACAGAGTATCAAGCAACCAGAACACAGCACAAACACACTCAGGGGGTCACCACACAATGCCAAGGGTGAAAGTATAACTGACAGGGGATGGGAGCTTCCTGGGGCAATAAGGAGCTTTCCCAGAACCCATGAGATGCCACCATAATAAGTTCCAGGTGTGCAGGTAAGAGTCTGCACTGAGATCAAACCATTAACCCCCAGAAGTGCCGGTCCACCAGCACTGGTATCATGACACTAACCCTTAATATTAAACCTTACCATTTGTCAAGAGACATGTAGATAAGGGCTGAGAAGGACTGATCAAAATTTTTTGGATCAAAATTATGTTTACTAAGTACCCCTTATTATTTTCATTCACTACTTCAATTTATTCATTTACTGCAGGGTATTTGCGTGTTATCTTTGCATCTTGGGTTGTGTCTGTTTTGTGGCCAGTGTGAACATGCTGCATGCACACCAATTAAAATCCCAGTTCATTTCTTTAGGGTTTTTTTCAGTTTGTTTTCACTCTGTGCATATAAAGGTAGGGCCTGTCTTTTCTTTGAGCTGGTCTTTACATTCATGTAGTTCCCTGCGGCTGTGTGTCTACTAGCAGGGTTCAGTCCTTATCAGCCCTTATCCACATGCATGTGATTTGACAAATGGTAAGATTTTAATATTAGAGGTTAGGACCATCGTGATTAGGGTCACCGTGATGAGGTGGGATGGCTTTTGACTTTTTTATCAAAATTATGATAACTTAATTAACTTACATCCCAAGGTATGAAAATCCATAAGATGTCATAGCAGCAGGGCATTATGGGGAAGTGCATGTGGCAATGCATAATGACAGAAGCCTGATCTCTGATGCTTCAGCAGCATGGGAATTAGTGTTGGGAAACTTTTTTTTAATGAACCATGAATCAATTACAAAGTTTGAATTCGAGTGAAATGATGAATTTGAGAACATTCTTCTTGAAAGCAATCCTTTCTGAGGAAAACACAAAATGTCACAGTAGCTGAAGTTATAACTTTTCTTAAATACATATCATTTGTAAATAAGATGATTTTCTTATGGATTACAGTTACTCAGGTTTTACTTTCTCACCCGAATGAGTGCAAAATCTTGTGATATTTTCTTCTCTTGAAGATACCAACTGTGAGACTGTGAGCCGATTCTGCACAGCAGCTAAATGGTAAATGGATCCATTTGCTCAGATCTGCAAGATTTAGCGTGAACTCATCATTTCACCTATTTGTTGGGTTGCTTTCCATAAAATACAAATAAATAATTATTTCACCTTTTTTATCATCATTTCTCAATGACTAAGTACAAAGATTGAAAATTATTTTACCAATTCATCCCCATGCTTTCCAAATCAACAAAATGCAAATCAGGTGAAAGTTGTATTCACTCCCACCACCATGAACCTGAACTTAACAATACAGACATGGAACAAATAGCTGGCACCCTTCTGATAAAGTATGACAAACTCACAATGGTCACTGAAATAACTTGAAACTTAATTTACAATTTAAATGTACTGAATATCAACTAAGGAAAATCAGAAATGGCTTTTGGATTGTGGTTCAACAAAAAAAATAAAAATACAAACCAATGAAAATGGCCTGAACAAAAATGAAGGTATCCTTAATTTAATATTTTGTTATACAACATTTTGAGGCAATCACTGCAAACAAATGATTTCTGTGACTCTCAATGAGACTTCTACACCTGACCACCTGTCCACTACCTCAAGAGCAAACTGCTACCGTTGTCTCAAGCTTGACGGGTGCCTTCCCCAGACTTCATGCGTCAGCTCCTTACACAGATGTTCAATGGGATTTGGATCAATGCTCATAGAGGGCCTCCTCAGCAAAGTCCAATGCTGTGCTCTTAGCTATTCTTGGATGTTTTTAGCTATGTGTTTTAGATCATTGTCCTGTTGGAGGACCTTATACTTAGACCAAGATTTGTGACACTGGGCAGCACATTTCACTCCAGAATGTTATGATAGTCTTGAGATTTCATTTCTCACCTGCTCACTCTGACTAATCCCCACCTTCTGCCTGCCTTCTGTCTCTGATTGACAGGACACTCATGTTTTAGAGACCTGTCAGTCTGAGACAGGAGGCAAGCAGTGGGCAGGTAAAAGAAGCAGGAGAGCTGTAATTGAAAGGCCCACCCACTACACTTGCAGACTACAAATGGAACAGACAACGAAATAGAACAGACCACAAATAGATCAGACTACCAAATAGACCAGACTAATAATAGACCAGACTACCAAATAGACCAGACTACAAATAGACCAGACTACAAATAGACCAGACTACAAATAGACCAGACTACCAAATAGACCAGACTACCAAATAGACCAGACTACCAAATAGACCAGAGTACTAAATAGAGCAGACTACCGAATACACCAGACTACTAAGTAGACCAGACTACAAATAGACCAGAGTACTAAATAGACCAGACTACAAATAGACCAGACTACAAATAGACCACACTACTAAATAGACCAGACAACAGCCTGGAGATATCACTGTTTCTTGGTATACTTCATGACCTGCCCAGAGATCATTGTGCAAGGAGGGGGAGTTCAGACTGAAAGCTGCAAGGAATTAATATTTTAAATCCAGATTGTGACATAGAAAATGTTAAACTGCTACCGTTGTCTCAAGCTTGAAGGGTGCCTTCCCCAGACTTCATGCGTCAGCTCCTTACACAGATGTTCAATGGGATTTCGATCAATGCTCATAGAGGGCCTCCTCAGCAAAGTCCAATGCTGTGCTCTTAGCTATTCTTGGATGTTTTTAGCTATGTGTTTTAGATCATTGTCCTGTTGGAGGACCTTATACTTAGACCAAGATTTGTGACACTGGGCAGCACATTTCACTCCAGAATGTTATGATAGTCTTGAGATTTCATTTCTCACCTGCTCACTCTGACTAATCCCCACCTTCTGCCTGCCTTCTGTCTCTGATTGAAAGGACACTCATGTTTTAGAGACCTGTCAGTCTGAGACAGGAGGCAAGCAGTGGGCAGGTAAAAGAAGCAGGAGAGCTGTAATTGAAAGGCCCACCCACTACACTTGCAGACTACAAATGGAACAGACAACGAAATAGAACAGACCACAAATAGATCAGACTACCAAATAGACCAGACTAATAATAGACCAGACTACCAAATAGACTAGACTACAAATAGACCAGACTACAAATAGACCAGACTACAAATAGACCAGACTACCAAATAGACCAGACTACCAAATAGACCAGACTACCAAATAGACCAGAGTACTAAATAGAGCAGACTACCGAATACACCAGACTACTAAGTAGACCAGACTACAAATAGACCAGAGTACTAAATAGACCAGACTACAAATAGACCAGACTACAAATAGACCAGACTACAAATAGACCACACTACTAAACAGACCAGACAACAGCCTGGAGATATCACTGTTTCTTGGTATACTTCATGACCTGCCCAGAGATCATTGTGCAAGGAGGGGGAGTTCAGACTGAAAGCTGCAAGAAATTAATATTTTAAATCCAGATTGTGACATAGAAAATGTTAAAACAGTCACTTTGGTTTAAAATATTTTCACATAAAAACATATTCAAGATCTTAACTATGAACTGGTAATTTCTAGAAACAATTACATATTATTTATAAACCAGGACACATTTGGGTCTGAGAAAAGTGTAGATTGTTGTTATGGGGTGAGTAGTTATAATTACAAACTAAAATTATATATAAAAAATATGATGTACAGTAAAAAATACATTTTTAGTACTGTGCTAGTCAGAAATATCTATGTAAATACTTTTATGCCCAAAAGTGACAAAAGTGTTCTAGGAGTGATACCTTTATTGGCTAACCCATAAAGGTATCACCCCTAGAATACTTTTCTCATATATACAGTAAAAAAATAATAATGTTAAGTAAAATTATTATCAAAATACGCAATACTTTGCATGTATACATATTTTTCATTTGGGTATGAAGTTTGTTGTAATGGAGTTTGTATTCATAAGAAAAAATACTAAAATATTAGTAATTAATTTCACCATAATCATTACTTTTATGATTATTATATATATTATTATTATTGTTATTATTATCATTACTACTATTATTAATACCATCAATTCAAACTATTAGTCTCTATTCTCTTAAAGAACCAGCCTTGCTCTTAAACAAAAATAAAGAATTATTAAGAATTCTTGCTATAAACCGATGAAAAATAATAAAAAAAAAAAAAATCAAAGAACTAGAGCTTAGGATATCTATCATGGGGATATTCTGTGTGAAGCCACAAAAGCAGTTTTCAGGAAAATTACACTCAAACAGCCTTCAATGGTTAAAAAACAATAAGTAGAATAATTATAAGATATTAGTATCCTGGAAATGTTCGGATAAATGTGTGGGAGTGGAGTTACATACACAGGGTGCCTGTTGGTTCAGGACTGATTTACTTGCCAATTAGATGCTATTACTGCTGATTAATTCACACATTTTCTAAGGGTATTAAATGCACCTGCATGTGCACAATACCTTTGCGAGGCTACCCACTAGCATTTTCCTTATTAGTGCAAGCAGGAAGTGCTTCGTCAATCTGTTATCACCATATACCTCTCTGTTTGCGGCCTAACTCCACCCTTACAGAAGCGCTGTTACAAGGCAATAGACAAGCATCAAGAGTTGTTTGCAAGTAGAAATACAAAAACAAAGGAGAAAATGAAAACATATTATTTATATACGGTGCGGACGATGCGACTTGTGTGAGAATAAAAGCCTGTTACGTGGATACGACTAGGCTGCTAGCACTTTTAATAATGCTCAGTATAACTCACAGGCCAACGGAGATAAAATGAAATCTAATCATAAAAAAAAAACTTAAAATAGAGACAAAGAAACAAATCCAAAAACTGGAATTCCATTAAACAGAACAGCAAAAAAGCGCAATTCAGCACTTACTATTATACCAGTTTTCCAATAACAGTAGGAGAATATATGACATATATTTAAGAAACTGTTTTTGGTGGCAAATACAGCCAGCTCATATAACTACAGGGTTCTGCAACATTTTCAATTTTTTTTTCACAATACAAACATGTTTTATGAAAAAATAGTCTCCACATTTCATAAGTTATAACTTCTTTATTTTTATATGGGACATATTGTTTTTTTTAGTTTGCTTCTGTGGGTTTTGCAGAAACAGGATAACTTAGCCACTTAGCTATTTCCATAGCCCTGAATAGTTGTGGCGGGTATATAGGGACAGATATTTGTGTCTCAGCCGTGAATGGTTAAGATGTGATTGGTTCTTTATCACTGAATGGCTAAATATAAATGCAATTAATCTCTTTTGATTATTATTAGAGTTGAGCGACTTTTGGTTTTTTAGGGTCGCGTTTCGTTTCGTGAAACACGACTTTTCCAAAAGTCGGGTCGAGCAAGATCGTCCGATTATAGGGAAAAGTCGTGGTCGTCCCGAAACACGAAACCCAATGTAAGTCAATGGGGAATAAAAGTCGGCAGTGAGAGGAGGACAGGAAACACACCTACAGTGCCCATTTGAATGCCAAAAGCATCAATTCTTCTTACTTAAGCTTGTCAACCTTAATTAACTTCACAATACAAGTTACGCACTGAAAAATGGGGGTTATTTGGCTAAATTTGTGGGGGGGGGCTGGCTGCAGGTTTTCATGTGCCCTGGGCGAAAGAGCGCCCCTTTAACACATACCACAACTCATCATGCTCCGATACGGCAGAGAAATAGCGGTATAGTACAATGAAAAATACCTCACTTTTTACATCTCATGACGAGGCCCATCTATTTCTCCATACAAAATCATTGGTCCCATATAATGTTTGAAACAGTATATGATGAGCTCCACATAATGCTACAGTATATGTTGGTCCCCATGGATGAAGCTCCACTGTCTTATGGGCCCAAATAATGCTCCAAACATAATGGGCCCCATTTCTAATGCTCTAGTGTATAATGGGCCCTGTAAATGCTGCTCCAGTGTCTGATGTCCACCTTTGGAATGTTCCAGTGTATGGTGGGCCCCATCTATCATTCTCCAGAGTATAGTGCTCCCCAAAAATTGCTGTCCCAACATTGAAAACAATCAAATAAGTCTCCTCGCTAGGGAATCCCTGTACTTGTCTGGACAGGTGCTGTAGCTTGCTTAACAGCTCGCCAGCCGTTCTCACGCCCAGTATGGATTGCACGTGATTGCACAAAGGTTAGAAAGGGTACCGTATCCCTGGATAACATGTATGGATAGCGTACACATTCAAAATATATGTCTATACAGCATGAGGCAGGCTCAGACGGTGTTAGGCCCAGTATGGATTGCACGTCATTGCACAAAGGTTAGAAAGGGTACCGTATCCCCGGATAACATGTATGGATAGCGTACACATTCAAAATATATGTCTATACAGCATGAGGCAGGCTCAGACGGTGTTAGGCCCAGTATGGATTGCACGTCATTGCACAAAGGTTAGAAGGGGTACCGTATCCCCGGATAACATGTATGGATAGCGTACACATTCAAAATATATGTCTATACAGCATGAGGCAGGCTCAGACGGTGTTAGGCCCAGTATGGATTGCACGTCATTGCACAAAGGTTAGAAAGGGTACCGTATCCCCGGATAACATGTATGGATAGCGTACACATTCAAAATATATGTCTATACAGCATGAGGCAGGCTCAGACGGTGTTAGGCCCAGTATGGATTGCACGTCATTGCACAAAGGTTAGAAAGGGTACCGTATCCCCGGATAACATGTATGGATAGCGTACACATTCAAAATATATGTCTATACAGCATGAGGCAGGCTCAGACGGTGTTAGGCCCAGTATGGATTGCACGTCATTGCACAAAGGTTAGAAAGGGTACCGTATCCCTGGATAACATGTATGGATAGCGTACACATTCAAAATATATGTCTCAGGAGGCAGGCTCAGACGGTGTCAGGCACAGTATGGATTTGACGGCCCAGATTACACAGCGGAGGAGCAGGGAGAGGTAAAGACTGCAAATGCTGGGGCCCTGGCCAAGCAAGGGGGGCCCACTCGTGGGCGTCGGTACTGGCACTGGGCCCCTCATAGTACAGCGGTGTGTCTGACGGCGGGTGTGCACCACCACCATCAGAGACACTTGATTGCACTATGAGGGACCCTGTGCCAGTGCCCGCGCCCAAGAGTCGGCCTACCCACCTGTCCAGGGCAACGGCACTCGCACGGTGTCGTGCGGTAGGTGGTGACCCCGGCTATGGGGGGGGAGGCAGCACAGTTATGGAGTTTTAGAAAGTGGCATATGTTGATGTTGGACATTCAGCTGATGCAAAAGGCGAAATAGGTGAAGTACCAGGAAGAGGTGGACCAAAGCAAGCCATTTTTCTGTCACCCTATGTGTCATCAGGGGAAGGTGGGACAAAATCCTTGGAAACCCATGCGTGGTTCATTTTAATGAAGGTTAGATCATCCACATTTTGGGTTGACAGACGGGTCCTTTTTTCTGTCAGGATTGATCCAGCTGCACTGAAGACTCTTTCCGATAGCACACTTGCAGCTGGGCAAGCGAGCTCCTGTAAGGCATATTGGGCCAATTCAGGCCAGGTGTCCAGTTTAGCGGCCCAATAGTCAAAGGGGAATGACCTGTGTGGGAGAACATCGATATGGGAGGAAAAGTAGTTTGTAACCATAGTTGACAACTGCTGTCTCCTGTCACTTTCCATCGATGCAGTATTACCAGTTGTGTGAGCGGTATTTGAAAAATCAGTCCACAACATTGTCATGAAACCCCTGTCTCCAACGCCACTTCTGCTGTGTGCACCACGAACACCTCTGCCAAGCTGCCCCCGGCCCGTACGGCTCTTGTGAGAACCATCACCGCTGCTGTGTGCTGGGAATGCCTCAAGCAACCGATTTACCAGAGTTGCTTGTTTATTAGCCAATATTAGGTCAAGGTTCTCCTGTGGCATGATGTTTTGTAATTTGCCTTTATAGCGTGGATCCAGGATGCTGGCCAACCAGTAGTCGTCATCGTTCATCATTTTGGCAATGCGGGGGTCCCTTTTTAGGATCCGCAAGGCATAATCTGACATGTGGGCCAATGTTCCCGGTGTCAATGATGCACTGCGAGTGCTGGGTGGAGGAGCACTTTCTGGCAAATCCACATCCCTCCAGTCACGCACAAACCCTGTACCAGACCTTGCCACGCCAACATTTTCACTTGCCCCACGAGATGCATCCTCCTCCCCTAAGTAATCATCCCCATCATCCTCCTCCTCCTCCTCCTCTTCTTCCTCCACCTCGTCCAGGAGAGGTCCCTGAGCAGACAATGGCTGAATGTCATCAAGGATTCCCTCCTCCTCTTCCTCCTCATCAACATTGGCTGCAGACGCCTGCTCCTTAAGGTGCGTGAAAGTTTGCATGAGCAGACGCATAAGTGGGATGCTCATGCTTAGGATGGCGTCGTCTGCGCTTACCAGCCGTGTGCATTCCTCAAAACACTGAAGGACTTTACAAAGGTCTTTCAGCTTCGACCACTGCACGCCTGTCAACTCCATGTCTGCTCTCAAAGTGCCTGGCCGTGTATCCTCCCACAAATGCATTATGGCCTGCCTCTGCTCGCACAGCCGCTCCACCATGTGCAGGGTGGAGTTCCACCTTGTTGCAATGTCGATAATGAGGCGGTGGTTGGGAAGGTGGAGCAATCGCTGCAGCTTCTGCATACGAACGGAGTGTACAGGCGACCGGCGGATGTGCGCGCACAGTCTTCGCACCTTCTGGAGCAGGGCTGTTAACTCCGGATAATTTTTGAGGAAGCACTGCACCACCAGGTTCAAGGTGTGAGCCAAGCAAGGTATGTGGCTGAGTTTTGAAAGGGCTATGGCTGCCACAAAATTACGGCCGTTATCACTAACTACCTTGCCTGCCTCAAGATGTACACTGCCCAGCCATGACTCAGTTTGTCGCTTCAAGTACTCGGCCAGCACCTCGGCGGTGTGTCTGTCGCCCAAACACATCATCTGCAACACAGCCTGCTGACGCTTTCCACTAGCTGCTCGATAGGGGGACACATCGTGTGCAACAGTGGCAGCTGCAGATGGAGTGCTCGTACGACTGCGCTCTGTGGACGAGCTTTCGCTTCTGGAGGAGGAGGAGGAGGAGGAGGGTCGAACGCCTACAGCCAACTGTTTCCTATACCGTGGGCTAGGCAGCACTGTCCCACCACCGATGTCCCCTGTGGACCCTGCATCCACCACATTAACCCAGTGCGCAGTGATGGACACGTAACGGCCCTGGCCATGCCGACTGGACCATGCATCAGTTGTGAGGTGCACCTTTCCGCTCACTGACTGCTTGAGTGCATGGACAATGCGGTCTTTCACATGATGGTGGAGGGCTGGGATGGCTTTGCGAGAGAAGAAGTGGCGACTGGGTAGGTCATAGCGTGGTACTGCATAGGCCATGAGTTCGCGGAAAGCTGTGCTTTCCACCAACCGAAAGGGCATCATCTCAAACGAGATTAGTTTGGCAATGTGGGCGTTCAAACCCAGTGTACGCGGATGAGAGACTGAGTACTTTCTTGACCTACTCATAGTGTCTGGGAGGGTGAGCTGGACTTGAGAGCTGCATATGGTGGAAGTAGCGGTGGACAGGGCGGACTGAGAGAGGGTTGATGATGGTGATGGAGTTGGTGTTCTTTCTGATGGCCTAGAATCAGTCTTTCGTTGATATAACAGTGGGATTCCCTGACTGCTGTGGCCTTGCAACGACACCTCAACATTTGCTGCTGTGCTAACCGGTGGGCTTACAGTGGGGGAAACAATGTAGCGTTGCTGACTACCTTCGTTGTGATCAGTTGCACATGTGGCACTTAAGGTTTGGTGTTGTGTCCACGCTTGCAAGTGCATGCTGGTTAAATGTCTAAGCATGCAACTGGTATTCAAATTTTTCAGATTTTTCCCTCGGCTAAAGGTCTTTGAGCACTTCTTACAGATAACCTTGGCCTGATCATGAGGATTTTGTTCAAAAAAGTGCCACACTGCACTCTTCCTACTTTGGCAGACATTTTGCGGCCTAGCACGCTGTGATCTTTTGACCCTCTGGACAAGCTGTCCAGCAACTCTTTTGATGTTTGGAACCTGTCTTTGGAGTGCTCCGGGCCTGCCAGATAACAGCTGTTGCGATGTCGATGTCTGCTGTGGATGCTCCTCATCTGAGCTATTGGAAGCAGCACCCTCTTCCCCCAATGGATGCCAATCTGGGTCAACAACTGGGTCATCCATCACCTCCTCTTCTATGTCATGTGCACCTTCCTCTGTGTCACCGTGTATGGTGGTATAGTGTGCGGGAAGGGGCACCTGAGTCTCATCAGGGTCAGAATCTGGCTCTGTACACTGCGAGGACAATGTAGTGCTCTGAGTGAATGTACCAGCAGAATCATCCATCAGCGGCTGTGCATCAGTGCACTCCATGTCAGATTCATCTTGGCCTGGGTAATTCACCATTTCACTTGATAATCCAGGCATGGTATGTGAAAACAGCTCCATGGAATAATCAGTAGTATGGCCTGCGTCATCCTTCAATCTTGGTTGGGGTGAAGGACACAAGGAAAGGTGTGGTTCATGAACATGAGCCTCCAATGACGACTCAGTGCCTTTACTTTTTACAACTGAAGAAGAGGAGGCGATAGAGCTGGAGGCTGAGTCAGTAATGTAAGACAAAACTTTTTCCTGATGCTCTGCCTTTAAAAGCGGTTTGCCAACTCCTAGAAAACTAAGCGTTCGAGGCCTTATGTAGCCAGACGATGACGCAGGGTCAGCACCTCCTGCATTCGGTCCTATTTTGCTCTTGCCACTACCATCAGATCCACCACCAACACCATCATTACCAGCTGCCAACCCCCGCCCAATTCCACGGCCTCTTCCACCAGCCTTCCTCATTTTTGGTAGAAATGTAGACAAAATCCAACAAACTATATAGTAATGTAAAACAAGGTACAAGGTGTCTATAGGACAGGGGAGTTTTAGAATTTCTGCACACACTTGTGGACAGTGGACACTTGTGGATTGTGTGAGGCCCACTGATATCTGAGCGCTATGTGACACGCTCGATGGCACAGCTGCCTGTGACCAAAGTGACGAGAGGATAATGGAGATTTTGAATCTCTGCGTACACTTTTGGACACTGGACACTTGTGGATTGTGTGAGGCCCACTGATATCTGAGCGCTATGTGACACGCTCGATGGCACAGCTGCCTGTGACCAAAGTGACGAGAGGATAATGGAGATTTTGAATCTCTGCGTACACTTTTGGACACTGGACACTTGTGGATGGTGTGAGGCCCACTGATATCTGAGCGCTATGTGACACGCTCGATGGCACAGCTGCCTGTGACCAAAGTGACGAGAGGATAATGGAGATTTTGAATCTCTGCGTACACTTTTGGACACTGGACACTTGTGGATTGTGTGAGGCCCACTGATATCTGAGCGCTATGTGACACGCTCGATGGCACAGTTGCCTGTGACCAAAGTGACGAGAGGATAATGGAGATTTTGAATCTCTGCGTACACTTTTGGACACTGGACACTTGTGGATGGTGTGAGGCCCACTGATATCTGAGCGCTATGTGACACGCTCGATGGCACAGCTGCCTGTGACCAAAGTGACGAGAGGATAATGGAGATTTTGAATCTCTGCGTACACTTTTGGACACTGGACACTTGTGGATGGTGTGAGGCCCACTGATATCTGAGCGCTATGTGACACGCTCGATGGCACAGCTGCCTGTGACCAAAGTGACGAGAGGATAATGGAGATTTTGAATCTCTGCGTACACTTTTGGACACTGGACACTTGTGGATGGTGTGAGGCCCACTGATATCTGAGCGCTATGTGACACGCTCGATGGCACAGCTGCCTGTGACCAAAGTGACGAGAGGATAATGGAGATTTTGAATCTCTGCGTACACTTTTGGACACTGGACACTTGTGGATGGTGTGAGGCCCACTGATATCTGAGCGCTATGTGACACACTCGATGGCACAGCTGCCTGTGACCAAAGTGACGAGAGGATAATGGAGATTTTGAATCTCTGCGTACACTTTTGGACACTGGACACTTGTGGACGGTGTGAGGCCCACTGATATCTGAGCGCTATGTGACACGCTCGATGGCACAGCTGCCTGTGACCAAAGTGACGAGAGGATAAGGGAGATTGGATTGCTTTTAAAAAAGCAGTTTGCGGAGCAGTGGGTAAACAGCAATGCCAGCGTGTCAGGAAGCCTTAAAAGGCAGCCCAACAACCAACACCACTGATACACCACAATATAGCCTCCCCTTGCACTGCACACACAGTGACTTGTGTGTTGTGCAGGCCAAATCGCTAGCAGCAGAAGCAGTTTTTTTGTCTTCTTCCCTGCCTAACGCTCTCCCTACAGAATCAGCAGCAACCTCTCCCTATACTAAGATCGGCAGAAGTAAGATGGCGGTCGGCGTGCACGCCCTTTTATACCCCCTGTGACGCCCACCAAAGCAAGCCAATCACTTGCATGCCCTTCTGAAAGATGGTGGTGACCCGTGCCTATGTCATCACGTTGCCCACAGTGTCCGTGGATCCTGATTGGCTGAAAAAGAGCGCAAAACAAACTTTTGAAACGCGACTTTGGCGCGTAAGTCGCCGACCTCGTGGCCGACCTCATCCTAGGGTCGGGTTTCGTTTCATGAAACCCGACTTTGCTAAAAGTCGGCGACTTTTGAATTTTTTCGACCCGTTTCGCTCAACTCTAATTATTATGTATCTCTTTGTGGCATTTGGCACTGTAGTCCAACTCCTAACCAGTATGCTTCACTTTATTGGCCAGTAAGATACTGCTCACTCTTGTGATTTTAATCACTATTTTATGTCTACACATGCCCTATGTCACAAGGGTGTCACATCCCCATGGAAGACCTGGAGTTTGGTCACGTTGGGTAATAAATTGCAGGTCTTCTTGAGACATGGTGTGATTTGTGTCTCATATTAAATGGATTTAGTTTCCTCTGGTGCTGAAGAGATTAACAACCCTTTCAATGCTGATCAGAAAAATGCAGCTCCATTTCAGCTGCTTCTGAACTGGTCACTATCTCTTCCTATAAAAACAGGTTAGACATTCTTGTCCCTGACTGTGAAAGATTTGTCTTCCTGTGCTGTGTGCTAAAGTTAAGTGGTTGGAGTAGAGTTGTTGTAGTAGTGTTCTGGGGTTTGCTGTAGTAAGTGTTTGTTTATCTCCTGGTCCCTGTTCCCATTTAGTTTATCCCTCCCTGTCCCTATCCTTCTCCCTATTGTTGGTTAGTAATTTTGTATGATAGAGGTTTTTTCTTTATGTCTTGTTTACCTAATATTTCTGTTCAAAGCCTCATAAGATACAGTAGAGGAGGGGACAGATCATGGTTTAACAGGAGCATAGTAAGGTAAGAGACTTGGGCCAAAAGTACCCCCTGACAGGGATAGTTAGGGTTTCAGTTCCAGGAACAGCTTGTGCCCCCCTCCCTTCCTTATCGAAGACCGTTACAGAGTGAAATTTTCTCTGGTCTCACATTTTGTGTCTTGGTATGGATCCCATTGCACTCCTTACCAAACAATTGCAGGGTTTGATGCTTGAACTGTCACACCTGCAATCTAGGGTTTCACAGCAGCAGGCTGTTGGTCCTGTGGATAGTCAGGCTGAACCTGAGCCACCCTCCTGCCTGCTTCATTGCTCCCGCCATCGCGCTTCAGTGCAGCCATACTTCTCTGCCCTGCTGAGGGCAGAGCAAAGTAGTGCAGTGCGCAGGAATCGGGAAAGGTCAGAGAGGCCCAGCGCCTGCGCACTGCAGTACTTTAACACCAAGTTTCATACCTATAATTAATCATTACATTTAATTCAGAAAGTATGTAATCAGGCAACTCCTTAATACAACAACACCTACAAAGAACCTTTATGAGTTCAAAAACGCCCGGTTTTTAAAAATACTCTTTCAAAAAAGTTTTATTATTAGTATATAAAAGCACATATAAATACAAAACCAGTGAGTATATATAAGGTGGAAGACTAAGCAGTAAGACCACCTGACAAAAATTACAACAAACACCGCACAAAAATCGTGACCAGAGAGCAAGGTCTAGCGCAGGACATAAAATACAGAGCTATACAATAATACCTTATAATAAAGTGCCTGGGCGTTTAATTGCCAAAGTCTCACAGAGGTGGTGTATAAACATCATATGTTGTCGAAGCAACTGTGAGAGAATTCCCTATACTCATTACTAACTACCAATACAAGAGAGGCAAGGTATCCTGTCTGTCCTATGAATTGCAGCTATGCCCAAACGATCACACTGGCAGTGTGAGAGCACAATGATAATGTATCTTACCCATGTGGGAAGGTCAAGTGGTGCTGGCTCTGCCCCGACATGTTTCGCTCAAAGGGCTTCCTCGGGGGGCTGTGTCTTTTGGGCATAGCTGCAATTCATACACCACCTCTGTGAGACTTTGTAGGTGTTGTGGCACTGCAGTACTTTGCTCTGCCCTCAACAGGGCAGAGAAGTACGCCTGCGCAGAAGTGCGATGCAAGGAGCGATGAAGCAAGCAGGAAGGCGGCAGCGCAAGAAGATGGAAGGCGCCGTACCCGGATTTGCGACACCCATCAAACCAGATTGCCCCCCTGGGGGAGTATAATAAAACTTATTTTTCTTATCTTGCAGGTCAGACCGGGGGCTTACCTACAGCTTTACAGAATGCTGTACATAAGCCCTGGAAGGCAGTGGTCGTATCTTATAGTGGCCAAAACAGGTGACAGGTTCCCTTTAAAGCACCACTCCAGCATTTCTTTTTACTGTAGCGCTGGAGTGCTGCTTTTAGTCATAGTTCACTGCACTCTGTCTCATACTTAACAGCCATTATCTTCTACTGTTCCTGTCAGTCTCTAGCAGTCTGCCAGATCACTCCAGAATGAGACTCTCATAGACTTACATTGAGGGCTTGTGACCATTACCTCTGACATCTTGTCAGTCAGAAATTGCAGTTGCATGATGGTGGTACAAAACTCAAGAAGTACCAGGAAAAGTTGAAGAAATAATTACAATCTGTGTTTATATATTTTGTAATCTGATTTGTGTGTGATCCATCATCACTAAATAGTCTAAGTTGGTGAAGTGAAGTGAGAAAAATATAGGCATAAATTAAATTTATGGGATCAAATACCTAAAACTTGGAATGTGCATATGCATTCACCCCTTTTGCGATGAATATTTCTGGTGCAAGAAATTACCTTCATAAGTCACATGCTTAGTGAAGGGAAGTCCACCTGTGTGCAATCTAAGTGTCTCATGGTCTGTCAGTATATACACACCTATTCTGAAATACCACAGAGACTTCAACACCATTAAGCAAGAGGCACCACTAACCAAACAACACCATGTAGACCAAGGTGATCTCCAAGTAAGTCAGAGACAAAATTGTTGAGAATTTCCCAAAAAAAATCCCAATCTCTGATGATCCCCACAGCACCATCAAATCCATTATCACCAAATGGAAAGAACACAATGCCACAACAAACCTGCCAAGAAAGGGCCACCCACCAAAACTCTCAGACCAGGCAAGAAGGGCATTAATCAGAGAGGCAGCACAGATGCCAAAGGTAACCCCAAAGGAGCTGCAGAGTTCTCAAGCACAGACTAGAGTAGCTGTCTATATGACCACACAATAAACTTTTCATTTCATAGAGGTGGCCTTCATGGAAAAGTGGGCAGAAAAAAGCCTTTATTTACACACAAAAATTGCATGGCTCATTTTGAGTTTGCCAGAAGATATGTGTGAGAATTCACAAATTTATGAAGGAAGGTGCTGTGGTCCGATGAGACCAAAATTGAACTTTTTGGCCACCAAGATAAATGCTATGTCTGGCACCAAATCAACATAGCTCATCACCTGAAGAATACCATTCCCACAGTGAGACATGGTGGTTGCAGCATTGCCTGCGTTTTGGGGTACATATCATATAACTTTTTATTATTTTTTTGTGAGATAGGATGAACACAATCACAGCAATTTTGGCATGTCTCTTTTGTTAAAGTATTTAGCATATGGGCTAAACAACATGATATCTTTGGAGTTTTGAATACTACAAACATGTCAATACCTTTTCATGTAATTTTGATTAATTTATTTTTTTTTTCATCATAAAGCTGTTTTACTATGAAATAGGAATTATTTATTAATTTTAATATTTTCCTTTTATCCGTCTTTACTTTGTCTAAATACTGGATATGAACATGCAATCCTCTGTTCTCACAAAAAATGCACTGAAATCCTTTATCCTTTGTATTGCAGTATTTTACACCTATCAGTTGGACAGCAGTTTATTGGTCCTGCCCTTGTCCAATCTCTTAGTGCTGTAATTGATATTGACTATAGTAGCTAAGGGGTTAAGCTGCCAGGATCACAGGAATCTGCAATCCTTGTCATTGCACCATAGTGACAGCTGTACCAACTCACGAGTTGAGTCTTCACCATTCATAGAAAATAATTCTACAACAGATTGCGTTAATTTATCTGCAATCTGGGCATACAGATTTATCTTTTTGTACAGTGTCTGGAGGCTTCTTTCACTTGTGCAAGGGGCAGCGATAGATTTTGGGAATCCCATTGAGTGACCATTCTGATGGCTCCTAATCAACATTTGAGAACAAACTGATCTTTCATACATCAATGGCTATAACTTATATAGACAGGAAAGCATCAGAGCTATCTAAGTGCCTGCCGTTATCTCATGCTTTCTAGGAGGCAAGCTACACTTCCTACTCGTGATTTTCTACTCAGATTTTCCTGCGTGCTACCAAGCATCCAGCTCCAGCTATCAACTCAGCCTTGCCGTTCCTAATGCTGGCTACACCCTCAACTCTGCTAAATCAAGATACCTTCCTAACTTCTAATATCTTCTCTGTCTAAGTATGGGTTGCTACTCATGGGCAAGTGCTGTTTTCTTGCCTTACAGATTAAAATATGCACCATAGCACCTGAGAATGGGAAATAGTTTAGAATAAAACATCAAAGGCTTAGTCTGACTTATGGTTGTAAACATCCCAGGCAATAAACTAAATCAATACCTTTTGTATCCTCTAGGTGCACATTGTCAGGAACCTGGATTTGGCTCTAAGGTAATCTACGGCATCCAACACTGACTAGACAAGACTTGTCACACATGTCTTATCAATTCTAATGGATCCATAGAAAAGGTAGTAAGAAATTAAATGTTCAATCATAATCAATATAATTAAAGAAATACATCTAACGATAGCCAGGTAAATTAACCCTTTTACCCTACTCCCCCACCCAAGGTGGTTTGTATGATAATGACCAGGCCAATTTTTACAATTCTGACTAGTATCATTTTATGAGGGAAAACTTGGAAAGATCCCACTGATTTTTAGAAGATTTTTTCATGACAAATTGAACTTCATGATACTGGTAAAATTTATTCGATAGTACTTGCATTTCAAAACTGAAATTTGGCGAAAATGTGGAAAAATTTGCAATTTTAAAACTTTGAATTCTTATACCCTTAAATCAGAGAGGTATGTCACAGAAAATAGTTAATGAATAACATTTTCAAAATGTCTACTTCACATCAGCACAATTTTTTACCAAAATTTTTTTTGTTAGGAAGTTATAAGGGTTAAAAGATGACGAGCGATTTCTAATTTTTCCAACAAAATTTACAAAATCATTTTTTTAGGGACCACATTACATTTGAAGTGACTTTAAAGGGTCTATATGACAGAAAATACCCAAAAGTGATATTATTCTAAAAACGGCACCCCTCAAGGTGCCCAAAACCACATTCAAAAAGGTTATTAACCCTTCAGGTGCATCACAGGAATTTTTTGAATGTGTAAAAAAAATGAACATTTAACTTTTTTCCTAAAAATTTTAATTTAGACCCAAATTTTTTATTTTTGCAAGGATAAGAAAAATTGACACCAAAATTTGTTGTGCAATTTCTACTGAGCATGCTGATACCCCATATGTGGGAGAAAACCACTGTTTGGAGGCATGGCAGAGATCAGAAGGTGCCATTTAGATATAGATTAGATATCTGTTGACCACCTTTAACCCCCAGGTGCTTCACAGAAGTTTATTATGTTGAGCCATGAAAATAAAAAAAAAATCACATTTTCACCACCAAAATGTTTTTTAGCGCCATATTTTGCATTTTCATAAGGGCAACAGCAAAAATTGCACTGTGTAATTTGTTGTGCAATTTCTCCTGAGTATGATGATACCCAATATTTTGGAGAAAACTACTGTTTGGGCACATGGCAGCGCTCAGAAGGGAAGGAGTGTCATTTCACTTTTTGAATGTAAGATTTGCTGGAATCATTAGCAGACCCCATGTCCCATTTGGAGAGCCCCTCATTTGCCTAAACAGTGGAAAGCCCCCAGAAGTGACCCCTTTTTGGAAACTAGAGCTCTGAAGGAATGTAATTAGATGTGTGATGAGCACCTTATTAATAATAATAATATTATTATTTATTTAGCGCCATTAATTCCATGGTGCTGTACATGAGAAGGGGGGCTACATACAAAGTTGTAGATATCGTTAACAGTAAAAAAAATTTACACTGACAGACTTGTACAGAGGGGAGAGGACCCTGTCCTTGCGGACTTACATTCTATCAGCTGTGTATCCACCAGACTTCTGCACAACACAACTGATGGTCCCAACCCCATTTATAAGGCAAGAAATCCTGCTTATTAAACCTGACAGGGCACACCTGTGAAGTGAAAACCAATTCCGGTGACTACCTCTTGAAGCTCATCAAGAGAATGCCAAGAGTGTGCAAAGCAGTAATCAAAGCAAAAGGTGGCTACTTTGAAGAACCTAGAATATAAGACATATTTTCAGTTGTTTCACACTTTTTTGTTAATTATATAATTCCACATGTGTTAATTCATAGTTTTGATGCCTTCAGAGTGAATCTACAATTTTCATAGTCATGAAAATAAAGAAAACTCTTTGAATGAGAAGGTGTGTCCAAACTTTTGGTCTGTACTAATATATATATTGATTCTGGACCGTGAAGAAGGCGGGTTCTACCGCTGAAACGCGTAGTCCTATCTGCACTACTTTCCTGCGTTATTGCTGTTTTGAACTGCTTGGACCATTGCATTTTAATGGATTTATGAATAAAAAGAAAAAAAATTTTAACAGCATCCTGGATTGCTCACGTTATTGCTGGACTTTGCTTTGTCGTTGTTCTATATATATATATATATATATATATATATTATATATATATATACATATACACACTGCTCAACAAAAAAAAGGGAACACTTAAACCACTTAAACAACAGAATATAACTCCAACTAAATTAAACTTCTGTGAAATCAAACTGTCCACTTAGGAAGCAACACTGATTGACAATCAATGTCACATGCTGTTGTGCAAATGGAATAGTCAACAGATGGAAATTACTGGCAATTATCAAGACACCCTCAATAAAGGAATGGTTCTGCAGGTGGGGACCACAGACCACATCTCAGTACCAATGCTTTCTGGCTGATGTTTTGGTCACTTTTGAATGTTGGTTGTGCTTTCACACTCATGGTAGCATGAGATGGACTCTACAACCCACACAAGTGGCCCAGGTAGTGCAGCTCATTCAGGATGGCACATCAATGCGAGCTGTGGCAAGAAGGTTTGCTGTGTCTGTCAGCGTAGTGTCCAGAGGCTAGAGGTGCTACCAGGAGACAGGCCAGTACACCAAGAGACCTGGAGGTGGCCGTAGGATGGCAACAACCCAGCAGCAGGACCGCTACCTCAGCCTTTGTGCAAGGAGGAACAGGAGGAGCACTGCCAGAGCCCTGCAAAATTACCTCCAGCAGGCCACAAGAGTGTATGTGTCTGCACAAACTGTTAGAAACCAACTCCATGAGGACGGTCTGAGGGCCCGACGTCCACAGATGGGGGTTGTGCTTTCTGCCCAACACCGTGCAGCCCTCCAATGAAATGGCACCCCACACCATTACTGACCCACTGCCAAACCGGTCATGCTGAAGGATGTTGCAGGCAGCAGATCGCTCTCCACGGCATCTCCAGACTCTTTCACATCTGTCACATGTGCTCAGTGTGAACCTGCTTTCATCTGTGAAGAGCACAGGGCACCAGTGGCGAATTTGCCAATCCTGGTGTTTTGTGGAAAATGCCAAGCGTCCTGCATGGTCATTAAATACATGGAAATAGAGAAAAAGAATAAGTAAAAGGCTGTGTTCCCACGTTGCGTTTTTTAAGCATTTCCGCAGCGGCAAGGCCACGGCGGAAATGCTTAAAAAATGCTAGTTAAAACACATCCCATGCAATCCCAATGGGATTCCGCAGTTGCTGCGCCAATGTTGTGGATTTTTCCACTGCTGAATCGCATTGCGGAAAAATCCACAGCATGTCCATTAATTTGGCGGAATCGCGGCGATTCCGCCGCCATAGGATTGCATTGAAATGCTCACTTTACGTATGCGGCTATGCCCACCATGCATGAAGTGAGCGCTTCATGTGCGGATGGTACCCAGGGTCTGGAGGACAGGAGACTCTCCTCCATGCCCTGGGTACCATATCCCTGTAAAAAATAGAATTAAAATAAAAAATAGTGATATACTCACCCTCTGTCAGCCCCCGGAGTCCTCCCAGTCCTCAGCGGTGCACGCGGTGGCTTTGTTCCCAGGCGTGCTTCGCGCCAAAATGACCTTTATGATGTCGTGGTTGTGTGACTGCTACGTCATCAGAGGTCATTCTCGCAATGCTGCATCACTGGGAACGGAACTTGCCGGCAGCACCGCTGAGGAGATCGAGGGCGTATATCCATATTTATTATAATTTTATTTTTTTAAATTCTATCTTTTACTACTGATGCCGCATAGGCAGCCTCAATAGTAAAATTTGGTCAAACTTGTCAACCGCTATGCTTGTGTGTGACCAACCTGTCAATCACTTTTCCAAGCGATGCTACAAATCACTTGGAAAAGCACAAGCATTCTGCAAGCTGAAAACGCTTGTATTTTGCAAGGGGGGGGTTGCAGAATGCTGCGGACAATTCCACAGCATTTTTGCAATGTGGGCACATAGCCAAAAATACAGAAAAAAAAGAAGACAAGGAAAAGAAAAGGAAAAAAAAAACGGGAATATGTCCTGGAGGTGGCAACAAATAAGATATGGACTACAATGAACATGGAATGTCAGTAAAGCTATGTGCACACGCTGCAGATTCACCAGCGTATTTTTCCGTATGGATCCGCAGGTAAAACCGCAGCTAAAATGACCTGCGGTTTTCCTGCGGTTTGACACCTAGACAATGGAATAGGTGGCAAACTGCAGCGGAATCCGCAGAAAGAATTGACATGTCAATTCTTTCTGCGGATTCAAAACCGCAGCTTTTATGCAGTGAAAAAAATCACAGCAAGTGCACTGCAGAATGTAAGTCACATAGACTTACATGGTACTGTACACTGTCTGCAGAACTGCTGCGGATCCGAAGAGGCCAAATCCGCAGCAGAATCCACAGCGTGTGCACATAGCCTAAAGGTGAGTAGAAGAATTAGGCTATGTGCACACGCTGCGGATTCTGCTGCGGATCTGCAGCGTTTCTGGCCCTGCGGGTCCGCAGCAGTTTCTGCTGCGTTGTACAGTACCATTCCTTGCAATGTTAAAACCAAAAACGTAGTGCACATGCTGTAGATTTTTCCATGCGGATTTGCTGCGGATTACAATCCGCAGCATGTCAATTCTTTGTGTGGATTCCGCTGCGGTTTACCATCTCCTCCATTGTAGAGGTGTGAAACCGCAGGGCTAAACCCCAGGCTAAACCACAGGTAAACCGCAAGTCTTTTGACCTGCGGATTTTTCTAAATCTGTGCGGAAAAATCTGCAGCATTTCAAACTACGTGTGCACATAGCCTAAGGTTATGTGTGTAGGGGTCGAACAGGTCCTCAGGAAGCAGTGACGAGACACGAGACGGGGTATGGCTTGTATAATAAACTTTTATAAATTGGAGCCACTAGGGCTATGCTGAACAGGCGAACAGGGGTAACACAAATCTGTCCTCGCAGGGACTCAATAAAATAAACAATACTTTTCTCAGTAACTGGAAGTAACCCAGCTAGTCCAGGTGTCGAAGGCCGGAATATGGCCAAACTATGGTACCTATTGTTATAGTCCACTTATCCCTCCATGCGTCACTCGGGATCGCAGATGTGGCCTCCTAGAGTTCGTTGATGCGGCGGCCTTGACACCATGATATTCCGAGAAGATTTAGGCTCGACAGGCCCTGAAGAAGTGGTGCCGACGGGGTGCAACAGGCCCTGAAGAAATGATGCCGGTGGGGCGCAACAGGCCCTGAAGAAACGATGCCGGTGGGGTGCAACAGGCCCTGAAGAAACGATGCCGGTGGGGCACAACAGGCCCTGAAGGAACGATGCTGGTGGGGCGCAGTAATGACGCAGTTCCCCCAAGTGGCCGGTGGCTGTCCTCCGCTAAGGGTCCCTCCGTAACCGGGACATGCGCCTCTAACGTCGCCTATGGCGAAGTGGCGTACCCTGAGGCCGGTGATGACGGGGTCGCCTCGGTGGGAGAAGGCCGTGGGGCAGTGTCTACTGCAGTGCAGTGTCTACTGCACTATGGTATTGCCATACCATAGTGCAGATTTTACTGTTATGGTTTGCAGGTGCCATGATCCCACTGGGAGAGCTCTTGAGGTGCCAGCACAGGAGAAACCCCCCCCCATAAGTGACCTCATTTTACAAACTACACCTCTAAATGAATTCATCTACGGAGCATTGATCATGTTGACACCATGGGTGTGTGTCACAGAATTTTATACCATTGTGAAGTGCCGAAAAAAGAATTACATTTCTACCACCAAAATTTTGTTATAGCCCCAGATTTTACATTTTCACACAAGAAGTGAGTAAAATGGCACCAATTTTGTCCCACAATTTCTACTGAACGTGACAATACCCCATATATGACTGTATAGTACTGCTTAGCCACACGGCAAAACTCAGGAGGAATATTGCTATTTGCCTCCTAGAGCACAGATTTTTCTAGAATAGTTTGCGGGCTCCATATACAGAGCTCCTAAGTGCTAGAAGAGCAGAATCCCCCCTCAAGTAACCCCATTTTGGAAATTATACCCCTTTGGGAATTTACCTATAGTTGTAATGACGATTTTGACTCCATTGGTGTTTTCCAGAAACAAGCAGCAGTGGATGTTGCTGAATCAAAATTGCAAACTGCTTGTGGGGGAAGTGATTAGACGACTTTATTCTTTGTGTCTTTACAATTACAACAATATCAGATTTATATCTGGCTTTTATGTTTGCCTGCTGTCACACACTAAATTATGCTTTTTATTGCCATATTTTGGGAGCTATAATTTTTCCTGATTTCTTCCGACAGAGTGTGGTCTTGTTTTTTGTGGGACAAGTTGACGTTTTTATTGGTACCATTTTTGGGCACATGACATTGTGTTATCGTTTTCTATTCTGACTATTGGGAGGCACAACAAACAAAAAACAGCAATTCAGGAATTTTCTTTGATTTTTTTATGTCGTTCCATGTGCGGTAAAAGTGATAAGACAGCTTTATTCTTTGAGTCAGCATGATTACAGCCATACCACATTTATATAATTTTTTACGTTTTGGTGCTTTTACAAAAAAAAGACTATTTTATAGAAAAAAATAATTATTATTGCATTGCTTTATTCTTAGAGCCATTACTTTTTTATTTTTTCACTGAAGGAGCTGTTTGATGGTTTGTTTTTTGAGGGAAAAGATGTCGTTTTCAGCGGTACCATGGTTATTTATATTCATCTTTTTGATTGTGGTTTATTCACTTTTTGTTCAGTGGTATGATGATAAAGCAATTTTTTGCCTTGTTTTCTATTAATTTTGTTTCCGGTGTTCACTAAAGGGGGTAAGTAATGGGACAGTGTTACAGGCTGGGTCGTTCCAGATGCAGCGATATCACATATATGTACATTTACTGTTTAAATATATTGTTTTATTGTTTATATATATTTTTTCCATAAAAAATATTTATTTATGGGTATAATATATATATTATTCTCACTATGAGATGTTTACTTTCTGTAGTCTGATCTCAGTTATAAGGTACTAGATGGTGGCCCGATTCTATCGCATCGGGTATTCTAGAGTCTCTGTTAAAATAAAGAATAGTTATATACTCACCTCCCGATGGCCCCCCGGACTCTTTCTCTCCTCTCACCACGCTTCCGGCATCTTCCGGTCCCAGTAATGCTTAGCGAGAAACACCACTGATGATGTCGTGCTCTCGCGAGAGTGACGTCATCTCTGGCCCTTCTTGCTAAGCATTACTGGGACCGGAGATGCCGGGAGCGTGGTGAGAGGAGAGAAAGAATCCGGGGGCCGTCGGAAGGTGAGTATATAACTATTTTTTATTTTAACAGAGACTCTAGAATACTCGATGCAATAGAATCGGGCCACCATCTAGTGTATTATACTCCTGTTACACCCGGAGCTGCTGTCACTGTTTTGCTGTTACCTAATGTATTGTACTCCAGTTACAGCCAGAGCTGCAGTCACTGTTCTGCTGTTACCTAATGTATTGTACTCCAGTTACACCCAGAGCTGCTGTCACTGTTCTGCTGTTATCTAATATATTGTACTCCAGTTAATCCTAGAGCTGCAGTCACTGTTCTGCTTTTACCTAATGTATTGTAGTCCAGTTACACCAAGAGCTGCAGTCACCGTTCTGCTCTTGCCTAATGTATTATACTCCTGTTACAGCCAGAGTTGCAGTCACTGTTCAGATCTTACCAAATGTATTGTACTCAAGTTACACCCAGAGCGGCAGTCACTGTTCTGCTGTTACCTAATGAATTGTAGTCCAGTTACACCCAGAGCTGCAGTCACTGTTCTGCTGTTACCTAATGTATTGTACTCCAGTTACACCCAGATCTGCAGTCACTGTTCTGCTGTTACCTAATGTACTCCTGTTACACCCAGAGCTGCAGTCACTGTTCTGCTGTCACCTAATGTAGTGTAATCCAGTTACACCCAGATCTGCAGTCACTGTTCTGCTGTTATCTAATGTATTGTACTCCAGTTACTCCCAGAGCTGCAGTCACTGTTCTGCTGTTACCTAATGTACTCCTGTTACACCCAGAGCTGCAGTCACTGTTCTGCTGTTACCTAATGTAGTGTACTCCAGTTACACCCAGATCTGCAGTCACTGTTCGCCTGATATCTAATGTATTGCAATCCAATTACACCCAGAGCTGCAGTCACCATTCTGCTCTTACCTAATGTATTATACTCCTGTTACAGCCAGAGCTGCAGTCACTGTTCAGATCTTACCTAATGTATTGTACTCCAGTTACACCCAGAGCTGCATTCACTTTTCTGCTGTCACCTAATGTATTGTACGCAAGTTACACCCAGAGCTGCAGTCACTGTTCTACTGTTACCTAATTACCTAATGTATTGTACTCCAGAATATGTACAGGACTGTGCCTGTGTAATGAGCAATGCAGCAGTGATACCTTTAACGGCTGCCGCGACCAATCAGCGAGGTGGGATTTCCATTACAGACAGACAGACAGACAGACTGAATTAGACAATTATATAGTAGATTATATAGCCTGTCAGCACTGCAGACACAAGTTAGTTGGATCATGCACTGTGCATGATAAAACTAACTTCCTAGTGTCTGGTGACCCAGATGATGTCATCACAGAATCTCTGATCCAAGGTTAGAGGGGCTTTCTTCCCTCTACCTGCTCCCGAAATGCTGCTATCGAGAATCAGATATTAGATAGAGAGATAGATAAGGTTTTTGTCATATTTAAAATTCATGCCAAGAAGAATAATTTTAAAACTTTTTCAACGTTTAGTGTTACCAATAATTTACACAATTCAATTAAAAAATAAACTAAAATCTTTTTGGGTGGAAAAGGAAATATAAAGAATTTAAACTGATGATTTGTTGAAATACCCCTTGAATTTATGACAGCATTCAATACTCCGGGGTAACATGGCAATTTTTATCAACTCTTTTTTGCAGTAGCGCTTTAAATCTGTCAGTTTCAGGTTTAGCTAAACCATTCTAAAACTTTGATCTTCTTCTGCTGAAGACATTCTTTTGTTGATTTGGATTTATGCTTAGGCTATGTGCACACGTTGCGGAGTTTGATGCGGATCCGCAGCTTTTTTTTGGCAGCATGGATTCGCATCAAATCCACAGTTTAGTGCACGGCCATTGTAAACCTATAGGAAATGAAGATTTGTTGTGCCCATGGTGCGGAAAAATCAGCGCAGAAAAACGCATTTTTTTTCCGCAGCATGTCAATTCTTTTTGCGGATCTGCAGTGTTTCTGCACCCATTGACTTCCATTGAGTCAGGCACATCCACAGCAAAACCACAGATTTAAAAAAGATCTGAGGATTTGCTGCAGATCGGGAGGAGGTAGGTGTGTGGGCGGAGTGTGGGCGGAGCTATGTGTGTGTATGTGTGTGCAGGGATCTGCGTGTATGTGTGTGTGCCGGTGTCTGCGCGTATCTCTGTGTGCAGGGGTCGGTGGGGCTGTGTGTGGGTCTGCGGGGCTGTGTGTGTGCATGTCTGTGTGTCCCTGTGTGTGTGCGTGTCTGCTGTGTAAGCAACTATTGTCTGATGAGACTACTGCATTGCCGATGATGGGAAAGTAGTCCCATCAGACAATGCATGTCAAGTGTAAAAAAATATACAGAACTACAGTACATATAGCATATATTACAGACAGTACATACAACATATAACATAGAGTACATACTCACCATATATACCTAATTCCCTGAAGCCCTCGATCTCCTAATAAAAATAAAAATAATAAACCAACCTATACTTACCTTTCCGCCATAGTCCAGTTAATAACGAGTGTTCCATGACGATCTCCCGTGTAGAACACAGACATCAGGTGAGGTCAGTGCTCTACAGGGGTTCCCGTGATGAACTGACAGGTGGAGGTAATCCTCCGCGATGTATCCCTCCTTTGCCGGGAAAGAGGTCCCGTAACCCTAACCCTAATTCTCATGCATCATTGCTGTAAAGTGAGAGCCTGCACTCAGGTAACCTCAGTGATGCACTGCAGGAGCCATTATCTCCTGTCAGTGTGTCACTGGAGGCCCTGTAGAGAGGTCTCCTCTCCTGATGTGACATCTCTCTAGGGGAGAACGTCGTGGGACACTCGTTATTAAATGGACTGTGTCAGAACAGGGAGCATTTGTTTGTTTTTTTTATTTTTGGGGGCGGCTGGAGGCAGATGTTTGCAGCCGGGTGGGTTAATAACCACGGTCCCTTCCTAGGCTATGAATATCTGCCCCCAGTCGTCGGATTTCCCTCTCTGTCGCAGAAAATTGCGTGGGAGCCCAAGCCATTTTTTCCCATTTCTTTTTCAAAATTAAACATATTGTTTATTAATAAACATCGGCCTTGCTATTATATATCTATCTATCGATATATATGTATAGATATATCTAACCATAGCTATATCTATCAATCAATAGATAATTCTATGGATAGATATATAGGAAAAAACCTTTAATATATCCAAACATCCAGGTCAGCAGGTACTTACCGACCAAGGATGTATGGATATGTCCAGGCGATTTTGTGCACACACCAGCTGTCTGCTGATTCTGACAGCTGACACACAGCACTAGGTGCCAACACTTTAAACCCCCAAATACAGCGATCAATATTGATCGCAGCATTTAAAAGGCAGGCAGAGGGAGGAAGCCACCTCTGCCCTCCGATCAGCGCCCCGAGACGTCACCGCAGCAGCCCAATCGTTACCATGGTGACCTGATGTTGTCATGGTAACATCCGCGTCATGAGGCGCTAACAAGATAGTTAAATCATGGGCACTGCATAATCTAGCTAACTTGTGTCTTCAGGGTGCAGGGCTACAATTTTGTTCCTGGTGTCCTTCAACAGCTCTTTTGTCCTCACCATAGTGGAGTTTGGAGGGTGACTGTTTCAGGTTCTTGACAGGTGTCTTTTATACTGATAAGTTCAATCAGGTGCCATTACTACAGGTAATGAGTGGAGGACAGAGGAGCCTCTTAAAGAAGAAGTTACAGGTCTGTGAGAGCCAGAAATCTTGCATGCTTTTAGGTGACCAAATATTTATTTTCCACCATAATTTGCAAAATAAATCTTGCCAAATCAGACAAGGTGATTTTCTGGATTTGTTTTCTCATTTTGACTCTCATAGCTGTGGTCTACCTATAATGTCAATTACAGGTCTCTCTCATCTTTTTAAGTGGGAGAACATGCAAAATTGGTGGCTGACTAAATACTTTTCTTCCCCACTGTAAGCATTGCAATGCTTTATAACTGTGATCAAACTGCATAAAGTGAAAGTTCTAGGGACTCAGTAAAATTGTAAAAAAAAAAAAAGTTAAAAAAGTTCTAAAACTATTTTTTACAAAATAATAAAAAATAAATTCAAATATGTTGCACCCATAAATAATTATTTTTATGAAAAAAAAAATAAAAACAATAATAGTACACGTTTGGGATTGCCGCATCCTGAGTGACCTGACCAATAAAACTGTCTCACTAGATAACCACTTCAGTGAACACCGTAATAACATGATTGTACTGCTGACCAAAAAGTGGAATAAGATGCATTTAAAAAGACTAATATGAACAAAATGGTGTAGCTGAAAATATCATCTCACCCCTCAAAAAATAAGCCACCATACAGCTCAATCAGCTGAAAAATAAAAAAAAAGTTATAGCTCTCAGAATAGCGATGTAAAAATAAATGTTTTTTTAAATAAAATGTTATTTATTGTGTAAAAGAGTTGAACATAAGAAAACCATATAAATGTTTCATGGTTGGGATGGTGTTCTTGGGGTTGTAATCATCCTTCTTCTTCCAAACAAAGCGAGTGTCCCACAAGGCGAGATCTTGCAAGGAGCCCCAGACTGAGGAAGATTGGCAGCCATTTTGTGTTTCTTCTTTTTTCTAATAATTGGGTCAACAGTTGTTGCGTTCTCACCAAGTTGCTTGCCTATTGTCCTGTAGCCCATCCCAAACTTTTGCAGGTCTATAATTTTGTCCCTGGTGTCCTTCAACAGCTGTTTGGTCTTGGCCCTGATGGAGAGGTTGGAATGTGATTGATTGAGTATGTGGACAGGTGTCTTTTATACAGGTAATGACTTCAAACAGGTGCAACTAATGCAGGTAATGAGTGCAGAGTAGGAGAGCTTCTTAAAAAAAAACAGGTCTGTGAGAGCCAGAATTCTTGCTTGGTGGTAGGTGATCAAATGCTTATTTCATTCAATAAAATGCAAAATAATTAAGTAAAAATCAAACAATGTGATTTTCTGGATTTTTTTAAAAATATTCTGTTTCTTACCGTTGAAGTGTACCTACGATAAAAATTACAGACCTCTCCATTCTTTGTCAATTGGAAAAAGTTGTAAAATTGACGGTGTATCAAACACTTATTTTCCCATTGAAAATTATTGATCTATTGCTACTGGAAAAGGTTCCCTTAGATCAATAAAATATGTCTAGGAATTTCACTATGCTGATCCCATCTCATTACGGTTTGTAGGTCTAGAGACACTCAAATACCCCGCACAACGTGGTGGTTATAATAAAATATTACTGAAAAGAGAGGCAAAATGGAAACTCAGTACAGCTGCCCAAGATCCTTTTGATTTAAATAAAAAAAATCGGCAAGTCTGGATTTTTATAATGCTTTTAAAATGGTTTTAATATTTTTGTTTTTTATTTAATGACGTGTACAAAAAGATCTATTTAGGAGTTAGTATCACGTCACTTTCCACATGAACCCATAGATGTATTATGGAAACGCAAAAAAACAACCGTTGTTCATTTCTCTCCTGCTTATCCCCTGCACACCACACAAATCTCCTAACTTTTGGAATAAAGAACTTTTAAGAATAGGTTATGGTGAGTGCCTCTTTTCTTGCAACTGCAATGCGAGAAACTCACTAGAGTCTCATCTCAATACCCGGGACTTCCGCCTGCACTCGGGACCGGACTGTACGGCTGCATGTATTTCTATGGAGCTGAATGCTCCGATACCCAGTGCCAGAGGCAGTGCCGGGTATTGAGGCGAGAGACTCGCTCGAGTGTCTCGCATTGCAGTTGCAAGTGTGATCCCGGCCTTACACAGAAATTTCATTGGATATCAGCAGAGTACCACCAGAATTCCTTATATACTGACCAATCCATAGCTGAGGGGTAAAACGCAATAGCACATGGTTGTCTGATGCCATGAAGCTTCCCCTTGATATATAAACTTTATATGGGGTTAATTAGAATAACTTTAAATGATGGCAGCTGTGTACTGATTACTATGTAAAATTAATTAAAATCTGATTGGCTAATTCTAAACTCAACCACAACCCCAATTATAGGAGGGTGTTCACATTTACAGTATGCAACTACATTATTTTTCAATATATCCAAAAAATTGGGCCTCAATAAATGGAGCTTCCAATAGACTACAACATCAAATAAGGATCAGGAAGTACAAAGCCATAAAATAAATAGCCTTTATTAAAGTACACAACTATAGAATGCATAAAAGGAGGAATATGTCCAATATACTAACACAAGGTACGCATGCACATATACATGTGTACAAATATGCATAAGACATTAAGACGGCACTTACAACAAAAGAATTCAAAGAGTATCCATATTGTAATACAGTGGATAAACACAGTACCCAGAGCAATAGTTTGTAACAAATATGAATGTGCCTAGTATAAACTCTGCAAAATCAGCCCTACGTATAGCAAAACGTATCTGCACAGGAATCACAGATAAAAATGTGTAACCTCAGCAATACCAAATAAGCAAGTGCCAAGTAATAAATACGTGTGGCATATAGTGGCCATTAATAATAACAGACACATGGGACCCTTCACAGGGCTGCTGGAAACTGAGATCTTCAGTGGAGACCAAAATAAGGAGGTCAAAATACATTCCCTATAATGCTAATGTGGCATGTCATGTTAAGCACCATAGTGCGGTCACAACCTGAACCATCCCAGTCACCACCACCGCTATAACGATGGAAAATACAACAGCAGAATATAAGTAGAAAGCATACACCCTGGTGAAGTATGGCTCCCCGACGCGCGTTTTGCGTTAGCTTCATCTCAGGGGGGTTAATGTATATGAGAGTATATAGCAGCGTTTATACTAGGCACATACATATTTGTTACAAACTATTGCTCTGGGTACTGTGTTTATCCACTGTATTACAATATGGATACTCTTTGAATTCTTTTGTTGTAAGTGCCGTCTTAATGTCTTATGCATATTTGTACACATGTATATGTGCATACGTACCTTATGTTAGTATATTGGACATATATCTCCTTTTATGCATTTTATAGCTGTGTACTTTAATAAAGGCTATTTATTTTATGGCTTTGTACTTCCTGATCCTTATTTGATGTTTTTACATTATTTTTGAGTTGTTATTTTTATTTTCCTGCGCAAAATGATTTTAGTTTGTGTCTCAATGGATCTGTGCAGATTATGGGTGACATTAAAGGTGGAAAAAATTCTGAAATTATTCTTTTTAGTATGATTTTTTTACAGGACAAATATCTGGCATTTTATTATGGGTCTGTAGACTTTTTATATCAATATAGATATTTTCTTGCTAAAAAAAGTCCCCTAACAAATGTGAAGCTGTCAACCTGAGGGGTTTTTTTTTAGCTCTGGGAAGTGAATCTATTTTGGCTGACTCGCTGGTCTTATTATCTGTGCTTTGTGAAACCACATGATGGAAGCCATTTGGGTAGGTAAGCAATATAGCTAGATCAAATGTTCATTGTGACATGCTGTATTATAGATTTGAAAACACATAAAGGAGGATTTATCCTTAATGTCGTTTTGGTTTTCTAAGCCTGTAAAAACACTACAGAAAATACCTTTTGTGATACAGAGAAGAAAAATGGAAAGACACTTCCCAATGTAATAGAAAATACCAGTTTACTGTGCCACTAGAGATCTTTCACTCATTTGCATTGCAAATATGTTTAAGTGTACTAAACACATTTTAACACTTCAACTTCAGCACTAAAACTATTTGCATTCAGAATTTCCATCGCAGGCAGACTGACACAAGCTTATGCTTGTACCATATGTGCTACTCTGTTTGAGCCAGACAATCAGCGGATGTGGACAGCATTTAAATTTTAAATTTGATTTTAATGTTATAATTCATGGGAGCACAAACCCAAAACCAGTATCGAAATTGATGTTTCACATGGAGCTAAGCTCTCCCTAAAATTGCATTTCTTCAACTGTTGTTTTATTTTAATTACTACCTAATCCACTTTACAAAATCCATGGACTGAGCTGTTCACAAATACAGCATGTTCCTGGCATGATGCTCCTTCATCACTGATGTAAAGCCATATCTGCTCGGTGGCTGCTCATGTATCCAAGAGTCAGAGATGAAACCACTGATAGAAGATTAAACAGAATGTCCCAAACCTTGCACGCAAAATTTCCAAACAAGCTCATCCATCTAAATCCAAAGTATTTTTGAGCAAATATCATATTTAAGGTTTAGAGCCAGAAAGGCAATGGTATGGCATTGAAATAAGGGTTGTAGCATGACATGATTATGAGGCATTAGACCATACTTTCTAATGTGTCTATTTAGATTAATTGTCAGAAAGCCAAACTTAGTATTAGGTTAAACAGACACTTTTCATTTGCTTCATGCATATTTTTATGGATGATAAATTATCCTAGATTATGTAAAACAACTATTTGGCTGTTATGTCTTTTACCACAAAGGTCATAGATTGAGGTATGAATATTTACAATAATGATTTAAAATTTATAGGATTCAAACTTGGGTTTTGGGGTCTACTTGTAGTTATATAGAAAAATAAATAATATGTTTTAGTAGTTTATCACTTCTGAACCAAAATAGAACCCCAGATAATCATTTATGTGAGGTTAGCCAGAGGTGAATATAGGTTTTCCCACACCCGGGGCAAAATTAAGTTTGGCGAAGCCCCACCCACCCACTCAAGCACATATGTGAATTGCGTACTTAGTCACGTGCGGACAAGCTGCTCTAACTAATTCTTTCAATGTTCAGTGAAAAACTTAAAAAATCTGGAAGAAAAGCTAGTTGTCACGTGACCGAAAGATTGAAAATCACATATGATTAAACTGCTGGAACCTGCAAGCACAGCTGAATCCTGACAGTGAGGATATTACAATACACGCTGTTAGGATTGGCATGCTACAGGACTTTATTAATGAGTTTGTCCAGGTTGAAAATGAAAGTCTGCAGTTGTTATAGGTGGCTGCAGGTTTCCAAATTCCCACAGCACATGCACTGCACACTTTTTGGTTTCTCCCTTTACGATGGCAAGAGTGGATGGTCATGTCAGCACAAGTATGAGATTTGTATACTTCTGGTCACACTCCGACTACACTTGTCCAGCCTCGCTCAATTTATATTCATTGAGTGAGGCCACACATGTTTAGTCGGCATGTGACCGCATGTATGCAAATCGCCAGCACGAGAGAATCCTAACAGTATGCAGTGTGCACTATGAGAATTCAGATAGTCTGCATTCACACAAAATCACTGCAGACACATCAACAACTTGGACAACCCCTTTAATGAAAATTCATCATTATCACAAAAATTTTTATATCCAAGTATCTCATAGATGACGTTGTCTCTGGAGTCATTCTGCTTTTCTTCTTGAAAGACACGAGTACAATTGTTCACTGGGAGCCAATGCTCTTCACCTTATTTGAGCCGGCTGTCAGCTTGACAGCCGGCTCAGAGAATGGCTGAATCCCAGTGTGGGGGTGGTAAGATGCAGCCGCCGGGGGAGTCACTTCAGACCGATTCATTAGGTGGACCAACTGTGCCCTCCTGCCGTAAAAAGAAATCACCTCCCTAAAAATAGAGGGGGAATGGAGAACTTCAATCTGAAATTTTAAATTAATGGGATAGGATTATAAGAGTGTGGGATAGGGCGTATAGGGTACACTTTGTAGCTATTTATACTCTTTTTAAGTTTAATTTAATGACGACCAAGCTTATTCCAGTGTCATGTGTGCAGATTTGCCATAGAATATAATAGATTATCTGGATTGAGGGGCTCTCTAAAGAGAGACCAAGAAAGTCGCTGGGAAAGTAAGTTATAAGAATATTACCTTTTCAGCTGCTATAATATCTTCCATAAATAAAATTATGAAATTCTATGTTAGATCCAGCTGGGAGGGGCTTGAGATTTCCATGATTTGGGAATCATTTTCAATGCTAAAAAGAAGCATCTGAAAACATTCTTTTTTGTCTATTTAATAGGGTTCGGGAAACATAGATAACAGAGCTATTTTTAATATAAGCTTAACCTCTGTGGCATATAACGAACACTTATCCCAATCTTCTTGAGGAATTATTTTTCCAACTAAATTTTACCATCTCAGGACAAATGCCAGGTGGAGCATCAACCCATATATGACAGACATTGAATGAGCAGGTTTTTCAGTTTCTGTATAAAACCCTTTAAAGGGAACCTGTCACTATGAAAATGCAATCCATGCCTGCAGGTTAGACTGCATTTTCATGGTGACACATTCCCTTTAAATGGTGTCAAAGAACAAGGCATTATCTGAATATTGCATTTGTTAATAGGCCAACAATATTTGAGCCCCTGATTGTTGCCATTTTCAAACCTGAGAGACTGAAATGTCTACCAATTCAGAGTTTGCACACACACACCCGCAAAGGAACTTACAGTACTGCTTTATCTGCTTGCATTATGGATTAAATATTGGAATAGATGGTTAGATAGTTTTGTAACTGGAAATATGCCAGCTATGCATCCTGAGAACTGATACTCTAGTACCTCTATCAATGGTTTGATCGAGTTCTCAAAGATTGTACTATTCAACTGCAGATTGTAAATTCTCTAAAATGGCAAAAAATCCTGAGAATAAAACTCTGGCGGGAAACCTGGATTTATGAACATTTGGATCAAGGGACCTGGGACACCAACTAGATTAAGTGGTCATTAGGTCCTTTTGCAGAAAAAGATGATTGTATGAAATAGGGGGATTCTGCTGGTTCTCACCACATATCTCTTGCTGCCAGGGGCAGATATACCGCATGTGCAGCTGATGCAGCTGCACCAGGGCCTGGAGAGGAAGGGGGGGCTCCTGCAGGGTGGCTAACACTGAGGGCAATCTTGCCTGTTTCACCGGCCCTGAGGAGAAAATGGCAGTGGAGCGGAGATGCAGGGTTCTGTCCTCCACTACCTGCCTGGGGCTTTCTGTCTGACACAGCTGCGCAGCTGGATGACATCAGCATTCAGCGCCCGTCTGTGTCAGATAGAAACCTGACGGTGATGAAATGATGCAGGGGCGTGTGCGGAGAGGTGAGTGGTGGTGTATTTGTGTGTGTATATCTGCAGTGTGTGTTTGTGTGTATACCTGCAGTTTGTGTGTGTGTAGGCAATGTTGTGGGTGGTGGTGAAGAAGGCAATGATGAAGTTGTGTGTGGTTGTGTTTGTAGGCAACTTTGGGGGTGATGGTGGAGAAGGCAATGATGGAGGTTGGGTAAAATGCAATGATGGAGGTGGTGGATAAGGCATTGATGGAGGTGGGGGAGAAGGGAGAAGGCAATGATGGAGGTGATGGAGAGGGCAATGATGGAGGTGGTGGAGAGTGCAGTGATGGAGGTTGGGGGAAACAATGATTGGGTGGTGGAGAGGGCAATGATGGAGGTGTTGGAGAGGGCAATGATAGAGGTGGGGCAGAAGACAATGATGGAGGTGATGAGGGAGGGCAATAATGGGGTGGTGGAGAGGACAATGATGGGGTTGGTGGAGAAGGCAATGATGGAGGTGGTGGAAAGGGCAATGATGAGGGTGGTGGAGAGAGTAACGATGGAGGTGGGGGAGAGGACAATGATGGTAAGTGGGGGGTAGGACAATGAGGGATGTGGCATATTGGGATGGAGGAAGGGGGACTTATAAAGGACTTATGAACAGGGGGAGAGGACGTTAGATATGGATGTAACATGAATTAGGTGGTGGAAGAGGGTGCTAAGCCCTTGATAGTGTCCTCCTCCCTCTCACTATTCATTATGATGCTATTGGGGACTTATATTGGGAGAGGAGTCGATAAGCTGCATAGGACTCTTTATAATGAATTGAAAGGTGGAAGAAGATGCTGTCAGGGACTTGTAATGAATTGGGAGGTGGTGGAGGATATTCAGTACCTGATAACGTCTTTTCCCACCCCGAAATTCATTATGATGCCATCAAGGACTTATAATGAATGATGGGGTCACTAGGACAGGGACTAAGACCGGGTACACACTTGTGTTTGGCAAGAGTGCGGAGGGCTGTGTACCTCCTCTCTTAAGCCCCGCTGACCTCCACACATCTTCCCTTAAGCTCTGCCTAGTTCCGCATGCGTCCAGTGTACCTATCGCTAACACTGGGTGTGCAGGGACATGCGTAGTATGCGGATGCGTCCGCATGCATCATTTTGACATGCCCGCCGACCACACGGGAATGATACATGTTTAATTTTCTTTCTAATCTCCTGAGACAGCTCTTTCCTTCACTTCCTCTAGTCCATGTTCAGTGTGATACATGATACACACCATGTCACCAAACAGCACACTGAGTATCTGTAGCCCTCTATACTGGCCTGATTCCAAGATTGTAGACACCTGTGATGCTAATTAGTGGACACACCTTGATTTAATGAAGCGATGGCCGGGGAAGCCACCACCGTGCAGGGAGACTACGGTACACAAGATGAGGTGCAAACAAAAAAAGGTTAATTTATTGACAGGCAAGGAATGCAGTGATAGGAAGGTGTAAACAGGGGTATGCAATCACAAAAGACAATTTACAAGAGTGATGTTCTTTAGCTGGGCTGTCAAATAGCATGGTGCTGAAACTATCACAGATCAATATATTTTCCAACAAGCAAAACAACACAATAAAACACATTATGATGCTACTCTAACTATAGCCTACCTGGACTCTGCCATGCAGGCCACACGGCTGTCGTGCTCTGTCTATTGCAGCCTATCCTAAGCCCTATCATGTGCACAAAAACAGGGTTAAAACGTTGAGGTCTCAGTCTAATCCCGGGGGCCCCCAGCAGTCCTGTAAGATGGTGCGCATGTCTTTCTGGAAGCTCTGCGAAACGTGGTCTTCTACTTGCTTGAGGATCCTGGAGATGCTTCTGGAAACTGTAGATTCCTTTCTTGTATTTCTTCGTGGCTCCTCACGGTAACACAGGACAGCCACCTTTGTTATCCCCAGAAGAGTCTACACAATCTCATAAGTTCAGTCAGTCTCAGGCTGCACATATTTTCCTGACAGCTCCATGCACGCCAGCATCCTGCAGAAACTTCAGCCTAGAACGCTCACAGAGGAAACAGCCCCTCCCCTCTCCAGTGCTGGCAGAACAACACACAGTCTTTTGCAGGGGAAGCAGAATGTCCCAATACACCAACCAAGGTGGTGCTCTCTCTTAAAATAGCAGCGTGTCTCTTACTGTCCATAACAACACCACCCCCTTACATTACCACATCCCTTTTATCACATTATTTTCAGGGGTACCATTATTTCTGTCCAGGCCCATTTCATGAGTTTTATTATTTTTTTTTTTAATTCTGTGGAAGCATGGTTGAAAAGCAATGTCTGACTTTCATTTGTTCATTTTCATAGATTTTTTATTTACTATTATTATTGTCAGATTCAAGCTATTTCTGTGATCATTGTGGGTCTTTCTGTCATTAAACGAGGGGTACCAACAATTTTGACCACGTGTGTATAGTTAGAAAATCGCAATGGGAGAGACCTGTCAATCATCTGAAGAGAAGACGGTGAAACTAGTCTAGTCTGGCTTTGGTTCCCGGCAGCAGTTATTAAGTGAAAATGTCAGCCTCTGATTCAAGTTTCCTGTAGTTTTGGCAGTATGAATAGGTTCCCTGTAAGATCTCTGATCTATCTGAACAATCAGGTCTTTTATAATACTGTTATATAACTTGCTGTACGTATTGCAAATTGTATTAATATTTAATTTATTTTGATAATTCAATTGCATACAAAAAAAAGCTTAAAGGGAATCTGACACCCCTTTTTTTGAATATGAGCTGCCGGCACCGACATCAGGGGCTTATCTACAGCATTCTGTAATGCTGTAGATAAGCCCCTGATGTAACCTGAAAGATAAGAAAAAAGAGTTAGATTATACTCACCGGGGGGGTGGTCGGGTCCGATGGGTGTCACGGTCCAATCCGGCGCCTCCCATCTTCATACGATGCCGTCCTCTTCTCTGTCATGGCTCTGGTGAAGGCGCACTGCTCTGCCCTGCGCACTGCAGTATTCAGCTCCGCCCTCACAGGGCAGAGCAGTGCACCTGTGCCGGAGCCATGACAGGAAGGAAAGAAGAGGAAGACAACATATGAAGATGGGAGGCGCCAGACTGTACTGCGACACCAATCGGACCGGACCGCCCCCCCCGGTGAGGATAATCTAAGAGCCCCGTTACCGTTTCAATGTCCCAGCGATCCCACCAATGATCCGACGTTGATGGGATCACGGGAACATAGTTAGCTGATTGCTGGTGAGCTGTCACATAGACAGACCCACCAGCGATCAGGACCAGCGTGCACGCTGGTTTCCAAGGTAAACAGTGGGTAACTAAGAGCCGCGCGGCTCTTAGATACCCGCTGTTTACATTGGAAACCAGCTCCCAGCGTCGCTGATTGCTGGTCTCTCACTGCCACATGCAGCGATCCGCACTGGCTAGCGGGAGACCAACGATCAAAAAACGGCCCAGGACGTTCCAGTACGATTAGCGATACCGGGGGCCGGTCGCTGATCCATGTCACACACAGCGATATCGTTGGCGAGATCGCTGTGGCGTCAAAAAATCAGCGATCTCGCTGGCGATCTTGCTGTGTATGACGGGGCCTTAACTCTTTTTTCTTATCTTTCAGGTTATGCTGTAGATAAGCCCCTGATGTCAGTGCCGGCAGCTCATATTCGAAAAAAGGGGTGACAGATTCCTTTTAAGCAGGATAATTCTCAGTACACAGTAGGCATAGATTGTTGTTTTATTTTCTGTCTCCAATTGCTGGTTCATTGTACCTTCAAATAACCCCTCTCATCAAGTTTTTTTTCAGTAACTCTGTTTATATATGTTGTTCAGGATCCAGTGCACTCTTCTGAGTGACGTCACTGTTCTTCAGAGTCTCCAGGTCTCACAGCAATCTACGTGACCCAGAAGTGGCTTTTAAAATGTAAGTCTATGGAGCATCAGATAGGAGCTTCATGGGCTTACATTATAAAAGAGACTTCTGGCTCATGCATAGAGTGATCCAGAGAGTCTGAAGAGCGGTGACGTCACTGAGAAGAGGAGCGGAACGGCATTGTATGCTGGTGAAGGTGGCAGTAGGTGAATATATTAACACATACACACTACATTACATATACATATGAGTGCTTCTTTAATTTTCAAATGATTGTGATATGTCATTAAGGTAAGTTAGTATTAAGAGAGCTTTGTCATGAATCCATTAGCTGGGTATCCCACTAATTACAGAATGCATGTCACATAACTTCTGGAAGTACATTTGCTCCTCAATGTTGGTGTGAGCATAGTCTGGTGATAGAGAAAACTCTGAACCCTCAAGTCAAGGGCAATGCCTTCTGAAGTTACAGTATATAGGCCTTTATTCCCATGATCAATAAGGTTTCCAGGTAACAAACCTCAACCATTGTTAATGTCTAAAATGATCCAATGACTTGTAGGAAGTTAACTAAAACCCTGGTCACATTTTTACTTTGTGCATCTGGTGTATTTGAAAGCAAGAGCAGTGAAGACTAAAGCAATATGCCTGCCATCAAAATGAAGCAACGAATCAACTCATTAGTCAAAAGTATCTATTAGGTATGAAATCCATGACAATAGTGTGACTTGATCCTAAATAATGGAGCTTCATCTGCAGACTAAACATTAAAAAAAACTGTTGAAGTATATGGTGTTTTTCTCTTAGCGTTAAAGAAAGAGAATAGATGTTCTGCTTACTCTCAATTGTTTTTTTTCCATTTTACTATATAGATATTTAGTTATTTAAACATTGATTTAATTTTTTTATAACTCCAATCTAAGTAATGGAAAAGTGTAACATCTGTGCCGATTCGTGCCTCCTGTTTGGCCGCTGGGTAGCAGCGCGCCTGTGTTGCTTGAGCCGCATGAGCGCACCAGTCCTGTTTTTCTTTCCCTGGGACTTTTCTTGCTGTTTTATAAGGAAGCTATGGGGATAACTTAGATCTAGGTTTTGAACACTCCTTCCTCAGAGCCCTGGGCAAGGCAGTCAGCTATTTAAAACCCTGAAGCTCTCACTCCATTTTCAGTCAGTAGCATTGCTATCCTGGTGCATAGTGCTGTACTGTGCTCCAGTTTGTTGTTTTGATTATTCCTGTTCTTTGATGTCGGCTTGACTTTTGACTACCGGCTTGTTTTGTGATTTTGTCCCTGACGTGACCTCTTAGCTTTGACCCTGCTTGATGACCCTTCCTGATTCTGATTCACTATTCCGGGTGGCAGCCACTGTGCCACGTTGTAAGACTAGATCCCTGTACAGGGATTAAAGGGTGGTTGAGGTTCCTCTGGAATCTGCCAGACGATGTGGCTTGTGCCAAGGTAGTCTTTTTGAACCCATGGCCTCTGAGAGTGGTGAGAGGAATTCTGTAGTCACTTAACCCCTTCGCACCCGAGCCTGTTTTTGCCTTCGTGACCGGGCCAATTTTTTCAATTCTGACCAGTGTCACTTTATGAGGTCATAACTCTAGAACGCTTCAACGGATCCTACTGATTCTGACATTGTTTTCTCATGACATATTGTACTTCATGATGGTGGTAAAAAATTTTAGATATGATCTGCACTTATTTGTTAAAAAAATCAAAATTTGGCAAAAATTTAGAAAATTTTGCAATTTTCAAACTTTTAATTTTTATGCCCTTAAATCAGAGAGTGATATCGCACAAAATAGTTAATAAATAACATTTCCCACATGTCTACTTTACATCTGCACAATTTTGGAAACATAATTTTTTTTTTTTAGGAAGTTTCTCATTTTTTCTCAATGAGCGATTTCTCATTTTTACAACAAAATTTGCAACACCATTTTTTTTAGGGACCACCTCACATTTGAAGTGAGTTTGGGGGGTCAATATGACAGAAAATACCCAAAATTGACACCATTCTAAAAACTGCACCTCTCAATGTACTCAAAACCACATTCAAGAAGTTTATTAACCCTTCAGGTGCTTCACATGAATGAATGGAATATGTAAGGAAAAAATAAACATTTAAATTTTTTTCACAAACATTTTACTTCAAAACCATTTTTTTTATTTTCACAAGTGTAAAAAGAGAAAATGAACCACTAAATTTTTTGTGCAATTTCTCCCGAATACGCCAATACCCCGTATGTGGGGCTAAACCACTGTTTGAGCACACGGCAGAGCTCAGAACGGAAGGAGTGCCGTTTGACTTTTTCAATGCAGAATTGGCTGGAATTGAGATCGGATGCCATGTCGCATTTGGAGAGCCCCTGATGTACCTAAACAGTGGAAACCCCACACAAGTGACCCCATTTTGGAAACTAGACCCCCCAAGGAACTTATCTAGATGTGTGGTGAGCACTTTGAACCCCCAAGTGTTTCAGTAAAGTTTATAATGTAGAGGCGTGAAAATAAAAAAAATCATTTTTTTTCCACAAAAATGATCTTTTAGCCCCCAATTTTTATTTTCACAAGGGTAACAGGAGAAATTGGACCCTAAGAGTTGTTGTCCAATTTGTCCTGAGTATGCTGGTATGCCATATGTTGGAGAAAACTACTGTTTGGGCACACGTCGGGGATCGGAAGGGAAGTAGTGACGTTCTGAAATGCAGACTTTGATGGAATGGTCTGTGGGTGTCATGTCGCGTTTGCAGAGCCCCTGATGTACCTAAACAGTGGAAACCCCACACAAGTGACCCCATTTTGGAAACTAGACCCCCCAAGGAACTTATATAGATGTGTGGTGAGCACTTTGAACCCCCAAGTGTTTCAGTAAAGTTTATAATGTAGAGGCGTGAAAATAAAAAAATCATTTTTTTTCCACAAAAATGATCTTTTAGCCCCTAATTTTTATTTTCACAAGGGTAACGGGAGAAATTGGACCCTAAGAGTTGTTGTACAATTTGTCCTGAGTCCTGAGTACGCTGGTACCCCATATGTGGGAGAAAACTACTGTTTGGGCACACGGTGGGGCTCGGAAGGGAAGTAGTGACGTTCTGAAATGCAGACTTTGATGGAATGGTCTGCGGGCATCATATTGCATTTACAGAGCCCCTGATGTACCTAAACAGTGGAAACCCCCAATTCTAATTCCAACCCTAACCCCAACACACCCCTAACCCTAATCTCAGCCCTAACCATAACCCTAACCACAAACCTAACACCAACACACCCATAACCTTAATCCCAGCCCTAGCCCTAGCCCTAACCCTAGCCCTAACCCTAGCCCTAGCCCTAACCCTAGCCCTAGCCCTAACCCTAACCCTAGCCCTATCCCTAACCCTAACCCTAGCCCTAGCATTTTTTTTTTTTTTACTTTTTTTTTATTTTTGTCACAAGATCGCTGCCCTGCGATCTGACTCATAGTAACGCCACTTCACCTCTGATCATCTGTCAGTGTGAGATCAGAGGAGAAGCAGCATTACTATGTGACAAGATCGCTGCCTGGCACATAATAACGCGACTTCTCCTCTGATCTCACAATGACAGATGATCAGAGGTGAAGCAGCGTTACTGTGTGACAAGATCGCTGCCTGGCACAGCTGTGCCAGGCAGCGATCAGCTGTGCCAGGCAGCGATCTAGTCACACAATAACGCTGCTTCACCTCTGATCAGCTGTCAGTGTTAGATCAGAGGGAGAAGCCGCGTTACAATGAGGGAGATCGCCGGGAAACAAGCAGCTTTCCCAGCGATCGCTCCCATTGGCTGCTGTGACGCTGACGTCATCGGGACCTGAACCAATCAGGTCTCGATGACGTCGGGGGTCCCAGCATGCATTGCGCACCGGGATCCCCGCGTTGGAAGGTATGTGGGGGTCCCGGGGGGAACAAAACCGCTGACAGTAGATAAACGTCGGCGCTGCACAAAGCCCAGCAAGCGCCAACGTTTATCTACTGTGGGCGGTCGTGAAGAGGTTAATGCAGATTTTACCCATGATATGATTTTAGAGTGAAAGATTATTCCAAGAGGATATATAAGCAAATTCTTCTCATAATATATATTATTGTTACAGTTGTTTATTTTCATGTGGACTTTTGATTTATGAAAAACATTAAAATGATGGTTGGTTACGCTTTAAGAGACACTAGAAAACCACAGTCTTGGCTATGCTAGATGTTTTACAGTGCAACTTCTCATTACTGAACATACAAAAAAATTATAAAATATTACTGCTTATGCAAGAAAGTCTAGCACTAGTGTATCATTCCCAACAAAACCTCAAGTAAACACCAGAATGATAAAATTAGAGATGTTCTCTTGCTTTCCCCATTCTACAGATTATTTGAATATCACACATTACATCACATACTGCTAATTTGAATATGAAATTCTAAAATAATTTATATTCAATGAAAAGATGCAACAAATCTTACTAATTTTTTCTGTTGTTTTGGTGGGATTGCCTTCCTGGGCTTGTACTTCTGTGTTAGTACTGATAGTGAATGCATTTCAGAGGCCTTTTAGTCATTAAACGAACCTTTTGTTGGAAGAGAAAATGTTTAACTGTGAAACAAGAAAGCCTTTAATAAGCCATTCTATTCTTCTGGTATGTGAATGCGCTGATTGTGTACATGGGGCGGCTGGTTGGGAAACTCCACATAAATTCATTCATGGTTACAATGAGATATGTAGATTTCATCTGGGTGTGAGACACAGTTCGCAACTTGGTGGTTTACGTAAAAAGATAGAAATTTATTGTTGTGTGACAGATGTACGCTATCCACCATTTGATAAAAATAATGTTTCGCTAACTTGAACATCTAGTGAGCAGAATACATTTATTTGTACTATCAAGTTAATTAGTTCAAAATAGGGGATTAGGAATACCAGCAGAATATCCCCACTAGTAACAACAGCGCTTTTGTCTGATCTACAGGCTCAATTTGAAATGACTATAGCAAATTCCCAGATTCACATATAAAGCATGCCCTGTAATCACTGTACAGTTGTGCCCATAATGTGCAGCTGCAGCTTTGGTAAAAAAGTGTAGTAGAATCAAGTATTCCCTGCTTATGATTATCACTAACAGCGGGTTCTGCATCCCGTAACAGGTAAATGGAGTGTATAGTAGGTTTACACAGTAACATAATTACAATAATACTAGAGATGAGCAGATTTTTGGAATTCTAATTCGCCGGCTTCGCCGAATTCTCCTGGGAAAATTTGTTTTGTTGCAAATAAATTCAAGCAAATCTCAATACTAGAAACCTTATAATTGCTCAGAAAATGTATGTGGAGGAAAAGAAGGAGTACCTTGCTGACCATAACAGTTTACTCTATACAGGAGAGACAGAGAGATCCTGTCTGCTACAGTCTCTACAGTAGAGACAGGCTGCACCTCAATCGGGAGGGTGCGGCTGTGTTTGGGAAAAAAATGGTTAGATGAATGGAGGAGCTTTTAAACTAGGATTTGGGGGTAGGGAGGGTAGTTGTACTATTAAGGGGATATATAGAGTAGATTGAGTAAGACAGTAGGGGTTAATGAGGATTTAAGGGAGGCTGGGATATGCAAGGAAAGTAGGGAGCTGAGTAGGAGTAACACATGTGCTAATGATATTAAATGTCTGCTGGCAAATGCAAGGGGTCTTGCAAACAAAATGAATGAATTGGACACTCTTATGTCAGCGACAGATTATGATTTTCAATGCAATTTTCAATCAAACATTCAAAAGGGGAAATGCAAAAACTTGAAACTTTAGGAAATCTGATTTCAACTAACTAAGGGAAGAGCTTAATTGAGTATACTGGGACCATGTCATGGTAACTGGAAATTCTGAAGATAAATGGGGCATGTTTAAGGAAACATGTCACGGGTGTGTCAGAGGTTGCACACAGTCGCACTGCATCTAACTGCAGAAGATCTCTGTGTTTGCCCTTGCTGACACCTTCTTAACCCTTCTGACTCTTTGAACCAGTGGCAACCTTTCTCTGGCTCTAATTGACACACCTGGACCAGGGTGTTTATAGACTCCCAGCTTGCTGCTGGGAGTTGCTGGTGATATTTCCATTTCCCCCTGTTGAGGCTTGGAGCTATAGCAGTCTGCTATCTTCCTATTTGGTGTTGCTGGCGGATGTCTGTGTTGCATCTCTGAGTCTACTTAAGATAAGAGATCCCCTTGTTTGTCTATCTCAGCTGTCTTTAGTGATAGTGGTGATTGAGAAGTGCTTACCCTGTCATTCCCTAAGTAGGGCTTATCGCTAGGGTCAGGCAGGAATTAGGTTCCTACTCGACTATAGGTGCAGAACCTATATAGGGATGTTTAGGGTAGACAGGGTGACTTTAGATCTGCCTAGGGGTCTCCACTCCCCCCTTCCCTAGTGTTAGGCTCCCTTCCGCTCATCCCTTTCTGGTGCACTTAGTCTTTCCTACACTATGCGTGACAAAATACTACTAGAATCCTGTAGAAAACTCATATCCTCTGGTAATAAAATGTCAAGGAATAAAAAGAAACCATTATGGATAAATAAGACAGTACAAAGTTTAATAAGAGAAAAACAAATTGGTATAAAGATCTAAACACAAAATGTAAAAAAGAAATTAAGCTACAAATTGCCAGCGACAAAAATAAATCCACAAAAATTTTACAAATGCATCAATGCTAAAAAGAAAAAACAGATGGAATCGGCCCCTTAAAAGACAATAATAAAAATATAATTATAGAGTACAAAAAAAGACTGAGATATTAAACAGGCACTTTTCATCCATGTTCACCAATGAACTGTCTGTTCTAGGGATCTTTTAACAAGACAAAAATCAAAAGTCACCACCTGATATAACTAGTTTAATACAAGAAGAAGTACGCCTGCGTCTGAGCAAATTAAATATCAACAAATCCTTGGCCCAGAAGGCATTTATCCACAGATACTGAGGGAATTGAGCTCAGTAATTGTCACACCTCTGTATCTCATATTCTTAGACTCTCTTGTAATAGGGGTGGTGCCACAGGATTGGAGGATGGCTGGTACCGATATTTAAGAAAGGTAAGAATGTGTAGCTACTGGCCAGGCAACTACCGTCCAGTAAGCCTGACATCAGTAGTGTGCAAAGATTTTTTTCAGGACAAGAAATGACCTGCAGAAGTTTATTGCAGAGAATAATATAACAAATGACAACCAGCACAGATTAATGAAAGATAGGGCATGACTAACCAACATATTGGATTTCTATGAGGAGTTAAGTGCAAATCTGGATATTGGTAATGCGGCTGATTTGAGTTATCTGGACTTTGCAATGGCATTTGATTCTGTAACACATAACAGCCTTATACTGAAACAACAGAAGCAAGGACTGGGGGAAGCTGATGTGTAAGGAATTGGCTAAATGACAGAAAACAGAGTTGTCTTAAATGGTACGTTCTCTAAATGGGATATTGTCAGCAGCGGGTTACCACAGGGATCTGTACTAGGACTGAATCTTTTTAAAGGGAACCTGTCAACAGGATTGTGCACAGTAACCCACAGACAGTGTCAGGTTGGTGCCATTATACTGATGAAAATGATACCTTGGTTGATGAAGTCCATCTTGTGGTTGTTGTTTAATCTTTATTTTCACTTTTCAGTTAATGAGATTCACTTACTCTGGGGCGGGACTGTAAGGGGGTCTTTACGTGGTCCTCTGCATTCATCTGTATGGCTTATGACAGGTCACTGATCCCTCAGTGACCTGCCCCCTTTTTTACATACTGAACATAAAATGTTTATAAAAAAAATATTTCACAGCCAGGTGTCGGCGACTGCGCTGTAGCATGATCACATCTATAATATCGATGTAATTCATTTATTTGGTGATATGAATTTATTCCGAAATAAAAAAAAAATTCTCTCAAAATGGCACTGGCCATGCCTGCACAGTAGCATTAATCAGTGATCCAATAGATACTACTACGCAGGAGTTGCCGGCACCATTGTGCTAGAGGAAAAAACAAATTGTCTCCACTAAGATGGTGCCGGCCATCAAGCAGCCTATCTCCATAGCTTCCCTCGCAAGCTGCCCTTTTCCATACTGCCTCCCAAAAGCTTCCCCATTTCATAATGTCTGCCACATGCTTACTACTCTCCACACTGTCCCCTACGAGGTGCACCTCTCCATACACTTCCACAAAAGCTGCCCTCTCTATAATGTCCCCCACGTTTCTCCTATCCATACTGTCCCCCACAAGCTACCCCTCTCAAAACTGCACTTCAATTATGCCTCTCCATACTGTCCCCCAAAAGCTGCTGCTCTTCATACAGTTTCCCACAAGCTTCCCCCTCTCCAATCTGTCCCTCACTAGCTGCTCCTCTCCATACTGTACCCTGCAGACTGCTCTCTCTCAATACTGTTCCCCAAAAGCTGCCCCTTTACCATACTATCCCTACAAGCTGCCCCTCACAATACAGTCCCCCATAAGCTGCCCCTCACCATACTGTTTTTTACAAGCTGTATTTTGTGTCCCCAACAAGCTGATACTCTCCACCCACATTGTTTCACTCACTCACATTTCTCCCCCTATTGCACCATGTCCCCCAATACTGGCTCCTCACACAAAAATACATTGTTACTTATGACTTGCATATGAACTGTTGAATTGTAAAACGTTGTGGAATATGTTGGTACTATATAAAGATTATTATTACTATAATTATTGATTTCTCTCTCACCTGCCCCACTTACAATTAGCCCTCCTCCCCTCTGTTGTTTGCTGTCTCTGGATCCTATAGAGCACTTACCATCCCAGCATCTGCGGGACTTCTGCAGCATAACTGTGATCAGGTGACCTCATCAAGATGCTGCACGTTGGGGGGCTTACAAGCAATCCTCCGGAATGTGGAATAACATTATATTTGAAGCATAGTACCTATTATTTATGAAAACATTATTGGATATATATGGTTTACGGCATACTTTGAAAAGCTAATGACTTAATTTGCAAATTGCATTGAAATGAATGAAAACCCTAAGGTTGCCTGCAAGCCCTCTCAGCCATTGACTCAAACAAGCATACTTCTCTAAAAAAAAATTAAGAAAGCATCAGAGCAGGTTGTAGGGTTCTCATATCTGTAGTTTAGCCAGTTAGACATGAAAAAATTAGGGAACATTTGGTTTAACGTGGGTTTATGCAATTTTTGCATTATAGAGCTATACTTCCCACATATACAATAAGTCAGTGAAGACTGAAGTGTTGAAATATAAATCCAAATTCATCTCTTCAATAGATTATATGTGGCAAAAACAGCTCCTAAATAGAAATTCTTAATTACATATTTCATTGACAAAGTACTATGTGTTTTTGTTTATTTGTATGGTATTTATGTTGACTCACACGTTCATTCACTTTTGATATATACAATCAGATGTATTTATAATACCATCTATAAATATGTAAAAAGATTTTTTTCAAGCAAAGTATTTATAGTATTGTATTTTTAACAGTAGCATAAAGCGAATTGTAGAAAAACAAGCAGATTTTTAATCCTGCAAAACAAGCAGGTGTACCCAGTATTCGTGTAGCCTAATGTGGTAGGAGCTTCCAACTGTACCATGCAGCGTGCTGTATCACTACAGCTTTGAGTTTATCCAGCATGTGCCTTTTAATTCCAAGATTTATTTATCTTTTAATCCATTTTAGTCTAAATCAGTGGTGGCCTACCTAATAGAATTTAGAGGCCTCACCAATGGCCCTACCAGCCTATATACTCAATTTCCACAATCATTGATGCTCCAAACCCACAAATTCTTTTTTTGTATTGATCACTGGAAATAAAAACTATTTATGAATATAGAATGAAAACTTTAACAAAAAACATCCACATGGTTTGGATATGCAGTATATTATCATACCAGCTGTGTGGATAATAATATTTTTTATTTCTATAACACCAACAGCACTTTACATTACACAAGGGACTAGTACAGACAATAAAGATATTACAGAATAACACATAATTTAACAGATACCAAGAGAAGTGAGGTCCCTGCTCACAAGCTTATACTCTATGAGAAAATAGAGGAGACCTGAAAGGTACAGTAAATGGTAAAAAGTTCTTGTATTGTATGGTCCTCCATCAGTATAATAAATAGGGTATTCACATAATGCTGCATGAACCGGTCATCAGCCAGTATTTACTTATTTTACTCATTTATACACCGCCATTATTTCCACAGCGCTTTACAGACATTATCAGCACTGTCCCCGATGGTGCTCACAATCTAAATTTCTTATCAGTATGTGTTTGGAATGTGGGAGGAAACCGAAATACCCAGATGAAACCCATGGGGAGAACATTCAAACTCCTTGCAGATGTTGTCCTTAGTGGGATTTGAACCCAGGACACCAATGCTGCAAGACTGTAGTGCTAACCACTGAGCCACCAGTATCTGTACAGTACTGATACAAAATGATTTTAAGTGTAAGGAGGGTGTGTAGACAGCTGCTATGAGGTTCCTGATTTGGAAGAAAATTTTGTAAGAGCAAAACAGGAATAGTTATGTAAGTGAGGTGAGGCAATAGGCTAGTGTAAAGAAATGTGTTTTTATGGCCATGCTAAAAACTTTTGTTATTGGGAATTGTCCTGGGTAGCGCATTGCAGATAAGTGGCACAGCGCACAAGAGCTCTTGGAGATGGGAATGGGAGGTTTGGATTATTGAGGATGTTAGCATTAGGGCATTAGTGAAAAAAAGGCATGGTTAGGGTGATAGGCGGGGATGAGGGAGGAGATGTATTGGGTGAAGAACCATGGAGTGCTTTGTGGGTGAGAGTAGCGGATGGGTAACCAGTGCAATGACTGGCACAGGGTAGAGGCATTGGTGTAACAGTTGGAAAGGAATATGATCCTAGGTGCGGCATTAAGGATGAATTGGAGAGGGAGACTAATTAGTAGATAGCTGCGATAGTCCAGACAAGAATGAAGAGCAACAATAAGAGTTTTTGCAGTGTCAAAGGTAAGAAAATGTCGAATTCTAGATATGTTTTTGAGGTGTAAGAAACATGAGCGAGCGAGTGATCAGATGTAGGGGGTGAATGAAAGATTTGAATCAAAAAAGACAGTGGGTATGTTGCTGGGAAGTAACAATAGAACCACACATGTGTAAGAAGAAGGACAGTGCTGCAGGTACCTGTTCTGTACCGGTTCCAGAACTGTCGGGACTGTCTCCTCTGTTGTCCAGGGGAAAGCTTAAGGGACCGAACCAATCCTTCCATGTGGAAGCAGGGGGCATGTTCAAGGGGGTACAGCTTCAGCGCGTGCAGAAACAGGCTGATTTGGTGGGAACAGACAGCGCGCAGCAGGGACCAATGAGTGCTCCGGCCCTGGAGCATCCATACAGCGCAGGCCCGTGCTCAAGCACTACCGCCGCTGGCATAGACTGTGAGGAGAGACGTGCAGTGTGCCCATTGTTCGCCACGAAACAAGGTGCCAGGCAATTCGGGCCTGCGAGTACCGTGCGCATGCCGCCTAAGAGAGACCAGGTGCGGGACCATCATTTGCATCCTAATTCCCCAGTGTATATCCTCAGGACCACAATGGGTGCAGACAGTGTGGTGGCCCGCATCCTCCCGGCTACATCAGTATATGGACTAGGGGAACCGGGAGGTACCGGAGACCAACTGCTTTTGCCAGAAGACAATCTTCAGGACCCCCACAGGATAAGTGCTACGCCGGCCATTGTAGACGTCATCTCCTGCTCCGTGATTCAACCCATCCTGGGGAATGTCTGACAGGATAAGTGACCCAACAAGAACTGTGATACCTTTTCTGCTGTTCTTTAACTCTGCATACTGTTTATAGTTTGAACTGCTTATGCCCCTGTTAACCATTTACCTTCCTGCGTGGAGTATTCCCTGTTCAAGTAAAGTTATTAACTCTTGCTCTGCCTTCTGTCTGTCACTGCATACTGCAACCTGCTCACACTTGGTGTAGTCGGCAGGATGCAGTCTATAGGCACAGAGGGGACAGACCAAGCAGTCATGGATGCCCCAAGGGCTAGTGTACCGCTAGAGGCAATGCTGAGCAACCTCAGGAAATTTACAGAGAGCAACACTTTACTATGGGACTGGACTGAGCGGGTCAGAGGCATGTTGAGAATGCACCCCATGACCCCCACGATGGAGGGAGAGATCACTATGATGGTCCTGGACAGAGAAGCACGGAGCTCAATCATGTTACGGCCCCCACATGAACGGCATACCTTTGCCAAGGTACTACAAATCCTAGAAGAAATGCGTGGAGACCCCACAGATGTTGGAGAGTTGCGCATGCACTTGTTTAGCCGTGTGTCCAAAGGGAGAGGGAATCCGTAACCCAGTACATGAACGCATTGCAGGAAATCCACGCTGCGATTGCTGAGCAAGATGGCGTAGGTGTAGGACCCCCTAACAAAGTTCTGAGAGATCAACTAGTAGCAGGCTTTACTGGCACGCTGCTTAAACAAGCCTTGCGGGAGTGCTTGCGGGTTAATCTGCGCATGTCCATTTTGGAAGTAGGGGCCGAAGCGCGCGTGCGTGAACAAGAGCCGAGGGTGACAGTCCTGGCAGGGAAGTGGAGAAGTGTCAATCTAGTTGGCAACTGAACCAGGCTGGGTGAGAGAACTTCAGAAGGAAATCCATGACATGCGAGAGGAATGGTTTGACCTGAAGAAGAAACCCCCAGCACCTCTGGACCTCTCTGGGGTCAGAACTGGTCCCAAGCCTCGCTGGGAGCCAAAACCGCATCGCATAGAGGGGCCACTGACCTGTTTCAACTGTGGAGATACTAGACATTTCGCTCGAGGATGTGCACGTCGGGGAAGGCCCCTCCACCGCCGTCCGTTAAACTAGTGGGCTCTGTGGCTGTGGGACACTGCCCAGAGCCTGAGAAGCCAAGAAGGAGAGGAAGAAGTCCAACAAGTTTAGTTTCTTCAAGTCCCCTTGCTTGGGCCGAAATGGATGGTCGGGCCATTCGCTGCTAAGTTGATACCGGCTCTCAAGTAACTACTATGCCTGAGACTTACTTCAGACGTCATTTTCCGGAGACCATGAGGCCTGAATGTTTTCCCATAATTAGATTGACAGCAGACAATCAGTTACCCATCACGGTGACAGGGGTGGTCTGGATGCAAATCACTGTGTGCGGCAAGGATGTGGGCCGAAAAGGAGTCGTGTTGACCTCTGGGGACTCCGGTACCGGCCCCACTGTGACTTTAGGAATGAACGTACTGAAGGAACTGGGGAACCTCCTGGTCAATGAGCCAGCTGATGGGGAGCCCTCACACTCCCCAGAGAAAAGTGTTCCAGCAGTTGATACGAATTGCTCAAGCTCAAGAGACATCAAGTGAAGGAAATGCATTAGGCAAGGTGATCGTTCCGGCCTCCATCAATCTGATTTTACTGCCAGGTTAGACTGTGCTCTTGCTGCCTATCCGAGCCTGTACCCCTCTTGAAGGAGTCGAAGTCCAGATAGAGCCAGCTGTCATGGAGCAATTACCTCCAAGACTCCTCGTTGCGTGGACGTTAGCCATTGTCCATGATGGAAATGTGCCAGTGTGATGTGTCAACCTCGGGGAGGGCAATCTCACACTTCCGAACAAGAGTGAAGTAGCACAGATCATGGGAATGCCAGAAGAGTTGATACCACCGGAGACTGCTCTGCTGGAAGCAGTGAAGCAGGGGGATCCCTGGACAGTGGCTGTATTGGTGTCCTCCAAGCCAGAATCCAATCAGCTAAAGGAAGGATGCCGAATCCTAGAGCAGATGCGGGCCGAGCTAACAGAACTCTCACCACAACAGGTACAACAAGTGGAAGCAGTGCTAGAGCGATATCAGGATGTTTTTGGTCGTAATAATGATGATTTCAGGTGTACCACAGCCATCACCCACAAGATTCCAACTGGGAGCACCACACCTATTAGGGAACAATACCGGAAAATCCCACCACAAATGTACCAGGAGGTGAAGGATATGCTACAGAGCCATCAGAGAGAGCCAAAGTCTGTGGGCTGTGCCCATTGTTCTGGTAAGGAAAAAGGACGGGACTCTGCGCTTCTGTGTAGACTACCGAAAACTGAACGCTTGCACTCTGCGAGACTCGTACCCACTAGCGAGAATCAAAGGATCATTGTCTGCCTTGGGAGAAGCAACGTACTTCTTATTGTTAGATCTAGCAGTATACATTGGCAAGTGCCCATGTCTGAGCAAGACTGGGCAAAGACAGCATTCATACTGCCTATGGGGTTGTTCGAATTCAATCGGATGCCCTTTGGCCTTACCAATGCACTCAGGACCTTCTAACGATTGATGGAGAGATGTTTGGGAGACTTGAACTTCGAAGTTACCCTAATTTACTTGGATGACATCATCGTCTATGCGGCTACCTTTGAGGAGCACTTACAACGGCTGGAGCAAGTACTGAGCCATCTGCAGAGACACGGTCTGAAAGTAAAACCTCGGAAATATCACCTCTTCCTCAAGCAGATTGAATACTTAGGACATGTCATCTCTGCTGAAGGAGTGAGACCATTGCATGAGAAGAAAGCGGTGGTACAGGACTGGCCCACCCTGAAGAACGTGAAAGATGTCCGGGCTTTCCGGGGACTCACCAGGTATTATCGACGGTTCGTGAAAAACTTCACCCGCATTCTTAACCCGCTGCTGGAGTTGCTGAAAGGAGTGCCGTCTGGCGCAAAGAATCAGACTATTCAGTGGGGAGACAGACAGGAAGAAGCATTTCGAGCCCTGAAGATGGCCCTGACTGAGGCACCCGTACGGACCTATGCGGACTTCTCTCAACCCTTCATCCTTCATACTGATCGGAGTCTGCATGGACTAGGAGCAGTATTGTCGCAAATGCAGGGTGGAAGAAAGCGAGTGATTGCGTATGCAAGTCAGTCCTTCCGCGACTCCGAACAGAACCCAGATAATTACAGTTCTTTCAAATTGGATCTACTGGCGTTGGTGTGGGCAATGACCGAGAAGTTCGCCGAGTACCTGTCAGGGTCCAAAATCTTAGTGCGCACCGATAACAATCCTCTGGCTCATCTACCAAACACAAAATTAGGGGCCTTGAAGCAACGATGGGTGGCTTGCATGGCCATGTACAGATACAAGATTGCCTATTGGAGAGGAGCAGAGAACACACATGTGGATGCTTTATCCAGAGTGACTCACGAGTGACCTGGACCTGACCGGGATGAAGAGCTGGAGGATGAAGAGATCCCTGAGTTCCATAACTCTGCAAAGACAATGGCGACAATGCAGGGACAGACCGGGGAGATGTCTAGAGGACACACGCTGGGGCGACCCCATGATGATTGGATACGGCTTCAACAGGAAGATAGGGAACTCGCTCGCATGAGGCAATGGGTTGCCTTGAAGCAACTTCCCAGCCAAAGAGAAAGAGACTCCTTGTCCCTGGGAGTGCTACAGATCCTTTGGCAATAAGAGATTCTCCAGTTGGAAGATGGCCTGCTGTACAGGGAGGTGCAGTTGGCACTAGTTGGGGATCACCTGGCAAGTGGTGCTCCCGGACAAGTTGCATTGGGAGGTGGCCACAGAAGCTCATGAGAGAGGAGCCCACTTTGGCCTGGAAAAGACGTTCTAGTGGCTGCAGAAGTTGGTCTATCATCCTCGACTGACAGCCGCAGTGGATGAAGCTTGTCGGCAATGCAGGAAATGTGAGTTGCCGAAGCCCCCAGAACAGAGAGCCCCTACGCAAACCATCATGACTTCTGCTAACCTAAAGATGTGGTGGTGATGATTGACTACCTGACTGAGGGCCCAGCTCACCTTGGATATGAACACTGTCTGATAATGACTGATCACTTCACCACGTTCATGGTGGTAACTCCAACCCGGGATCAGACTGCTGAGTCGGCAGCACAAGCCATTTGCAGGAACTTCATCCAAGTGTACAGTTGACTGAAGAGGATTCACTCTGACCAAGGCACCTGCTTTCAAGGACGGGTTATAGAAGAGATGCATCACATGTATCAGATTGAGAAATCCAGCACTGTGTGACTAACAACAATATCATGAAATAAAAATTGTATATTCAAAATAATTTTCTTATAGCCTCAGGTTTTATTATACTATTGAGAAATCCAAAACGACGCCCTACTATCCTCAATGGAATGGGGCTTGCGAGCGTTTTAATTGGACGTTGATTCAGATGCTCAAAACTCTGGAGAAAGATCGGAAGGTTCGCTTGCCTGAGTTTGCAGCTGAATTAGTCTGGGTGTACAACAATCGGGTGCACAGTATGGCTGGATATACACCATACACCCTACTGTTCGGCCGGAAGGAGAGAGAAATCACAGAGCTGGAATTGGATCCAGAGGAGGATTACCCACGGACGGGGGTGTCCACCTGGGTCTGCAAGCATTGTCACCATCTGCAGACTATACATCGGCTTGTGCAGACCAAGCTCCGGGAATTTGAACATCATGAAGTGACTCCTGTTGTGAATTCGCTTTCTGGCCTACCTCTGGTTACTGCTGAAGGTGGTGGAACTGGTCAGGTTGACGGAGGGGTTGAGAGTTCTCTTTCTGGGCTCCCTCTGGTGGTTACTGGAGGTAATGGAGCTGATCTTATTCACAGAGGCTTGCCACCTGATAATGAGGACGACGATTGGAGATCTGGGGTTTCAGACTGGATTTAAGACAGCCGACTCCCTCTATCCCTGCTGGTGATTTTTTCCTGCCTCCTGAGGTCTTAGTTTCCAGCTCAGTCCCTGCATGCTCAGCTAAGTGTTCTTTTGCTATTCTGTTCACATTTGATCTAGTTTTGTCTATTTCAGTTTTGTGTGGTCAGCCAGCTCTGGCTGGGGCTGTGCGTAATCACCATCCATATGTTACTGCTTGTGCCAGTTTGTTTTTGTCCCTTATTAGATTGGCCTCTTTTTGCTCTGCTTTCAGAATATACCAGAGTGCTGATATAGTGGGCGAAGTCGTGTGACTTCAGTATTTTTGCATCAGATGTGTTGGACCTTGTTGCAGGGTTTTTTGCGTGATTGCAGACAGTGTCTTTCCTTTCCTGTCCCGTCTAGTCAGTGTGGGCCCCATTATTTGCTCAGTCTATTTTCCTACCTGCGTTTGTGTTTTCATCTTGTCTCACCGACAATATATGTTTAGGAGCTATCTATTCCTTTAGGGTCTGCTCTGGGGCAATTTAGATTTCCCCTTTCTTGCTTTAGGATTAGTTAGCTCTCTGGCTGTGCCGAGGCATCTAGGATCATCGTAGGCACCCTTCACGGCTACTGCTAGTTGTGTGGATAGAATCAGGGGTCTGCAATCCGCTTAGTTACCAACCTCTCTGGTTTTCTGTGGCTTAGCTTGGGCTTGCTCTCCTCCTCGGTGACCCAATCATAACAGACTCCCCTGCGAGGGACAGCTCTTAAAGGCCAGGGACCACGTGTTGGTCTGAGACAAACATTCTAAAAGTAAGCTAGGGTGTCAGTGGGAGAAGGCCCCATGTCGGGTGAAGCGCTGAGTCAGATCTGGAAGTCCCATCTATGAGGTTCAGCCTGAAGGGGAAGAAGACGCTTCCACTCGAGTAGTTCATTAGAACATGTTGTGTCCTTGCTTGTCACGGGATCCCGATCAAACAGAGAGAACACCAATTGGTCCTGAAACGCTCCCCTCCACAGCTGTCAATGATGATGAGGGAGAATTCTCCGACCGCCACCCATCAACCCAGAAGAGGAACAGGAACTTGAGCCTCCTGAACTGGCTGCTCCATTAAATCTGAGTGTGTCCCTGACCTAGCCTGCTCAACCTGACTCCACTACTCAACCTAACTCCACTGTCCCGCCTGTCCCCACTACTCAACCTGATTTACGTCGTACAAAATGGACAATAGCAGGAAGACCATCCAACCAATACGAACAAGACCAATTTATTTGGCAGTGGATCATTCAGGAGATGGAGGAATGACAATGTCTACTGCAAGAACTCTTACCTGTGGAATGGCGAGCTAAAGGAGAGGGGGAGAGTAAAAAGAAGGACCATGCCGTGGGTAACTGCTCTGTGCCAGTTCCGGAACTGTCGGGGCTGTCTCCTCTGTTGTCCAGGAGAAAGCTTAAGGGACCAGACCAATCCTTGCATACGAAAGCAGGAGGCGTGGTTAAGGGGGTATAGCTTCAGCGTGCGTGAAAACAGGCTGACTTGGCGGGAACAGACAGCACGCAGCAGGGACCAGTGAGTGCTCCAGCCCTGGAGCATCCAAACAGCTCAGGCTCGCACTCGAGCACCACGGCTACTGGCAGAGACTGTGAGGAGAGACGTGCAGTGTGCCCTATGGTCGCCATTAAATGAAGTGCCTGACAATCCGGGCCTGTGAGTACCATGTGCGTGCCGCCTAAGAGAGACCGGGTGTGGTGCCATCATTTGCATCCTCATTCTCCAGTGTATATCCGCCAGACCACGATGGGTGCAAACAGTGTGGTAGCCAGAACCCACCTAGCTGCATCAGTATATGGGTAAATGGACTAGGGGCAGCGGGATGTACCGGAGACCAACCGCTGTTGCCAGAAGAAGGATCCGCGTTATCTTCATGACCCCCACTAGACAAGTGCCATGCCAGCCGTTGTGGACATCATCTCCTGCTCCGTGGTTCATCCTATCCTGGGGAATGTCTGACAGGATAAGTGACCAAACAAGAACTGTGATACCCTTTCTGCTGTTCTTTAACTCTGCATACTGTTTATACATTTAACTGCTTATGCTCCTGTTAACCATTTACAGTACCTCCCTGCATGGAGTATTCCCTGTTCAAGTAAAGTTATTAACTCTTGCTCTCCCTTCTGTCTGTCACTGCATCCCGCAACCTGCTCACACATGGAAATGGCAATATTGGGAAAAGGTAAGTTAGTAGAGGTACGAAATACAACAACTTCAGTTTTTGACGGATTCAGTTTTAATTAGAGATAGAACATAATGATAGAGACAGTGGAAAGACAATCACTGGCATTTTGTAGTAATGCAGGGGTGATATCAGGAGAAAATGTGCATAATTGGGTGTCATCAGCATAGAGATAGTACTGAAAACTGAATCTACTCATGGCTTGTCCAATAGCGACAGTATATGAGAAAAGACAGGGATCTAGAACTGAGCCCCTGAGGAATCCCAGCAAAGAGGAGAAGAGGAGAGGAAGAGGAGCCAGCAAAAGATACAGTGAAGGAGTGAACTAGACATTCCAGGAGTCTAGAGATGAAGGGAAGATTAGAGTCAGGTCTGTAATTAACAACAGTTTTGGTCAAGGAATGTTTTTTAAGTAATGAGTGCATGCTGGCATGTTTAAAGGAGGAAGGAAAGATACCAGGAGAGAGAGATTAAATATTTTAGTTAGGTGAGTGGTGATAGCCAGGGTAAGGGACTGAAGGAGATAGGGCCACTGGTGCAGGTAGTAGAGCGAGGAGCCTGGTAATTTCTTTTTCTGTGACCTGTTCAAAGACAGAACGTGCACTAGATGAAGTGCAGAAGGGAAGAGAATGCAAGATATTAGAAGATTTGGAAAACATTCCACCTGAGGAAGACGGCTGTGACGTAGAAACACGTTGTGGGTATTGGAGGAAGAATTAAAGCTGAGGTTTTTTTACCCTTTTTCAGGTTTCTACCTCTCCTTTAGTGCTCCTATAGACCGCTTTTTTTGTTGTTGCTTTATCTCAAAACCACAACTGAGTGAGTACAATCCTCTACAATTGTCAAAGAGTCGTTTAGGATTGTTGGATAGGGGGTCATTAGTGCATCTAAGTATGTTTGTTTGGAGATGTGAAGGGTAGAGTTGCATGTTTTAAGCATAAACTTATAATGGATGAAATCTTCAACTAGATTGGATTTTCTCCACAGATGTTCAGTGCACCTGAAGCACTGCTGTAGAAGAAGAAGAAGTGTTTGCAGCGTGTACCTGGGTTGTTGCCATCTGTGGCAAGTTGTTCTATGTGATGGAGGTACAGTTTCATCCAGGATATTTTGCGGCTTTTCATTATACATGATGAGCTAGAATACTCGTTGCCCGGGTGTCCTCCAAGTATTTTGGCGTGCTTGGAGATTTAGTTTGTGTCAACACAGCTGCATGATTTGTGGCTGCTGGACAGCCTGAATACATGTGGGGGTTGCCTGTTTACTAGGGAATCTCCACATGTATTGAGGCTGTCTAGCAGCTGCAAATCATGCAGCTGTGTTGACACAAACTAAATCTCTGAGCACGCCAAAATACTCGGGAAAACCTGAGCAACGAGAATACTCACTCATCACTAATTATAATGTTTCAAAGCAGAATCAGGACATGAGAGTCAGAGATTTGGAGCAAATGATGACTGCTGATTTTTCATAAGTTTATGGGTATTAATGGCACGTATATTCCTATAGATGTGGTAAGTGAGGCTGTCCTGAGTGGGGTGACAGTTCTTGACAGGAAAGAAGGTTATGGTCAGAGAGCAAAATACTTAAGTTAGTAAAATCATGCACTGAGCAGAGCTTGGAGAAGATCAGGTCCAGGGTATTCCTGTCTTCATGTGTAAGAGATTTAGTAACTTGTGAAAGGCAAAGGGAGGAATTTACAGTAGATATAAAAGGTGAGCTGCAGATGTGCAGATGGGGAGAGGGGATCATCAATGGGAATTTTAAAGCTCCCCATGATGATAGTTGGAGTGTCACAGGATAGAAAGTGTGGAATCCAGGTGGAAAAGTGATCCAGAAATGGATGGGAGGGTTCCAGAGAGCGATACACAATAGCCACTCGCAGGGAGAAGGGCTGGAAAAGTCTGACAGTGTGGACCTCAAAAGAAGGGAAGTGATTGTATTGGGGGGATAATCTGAAAGAACAATTTGTTGAAAGAAGCATACCAACACCTCCACGTGGTCTGCTTTCAGGTCAGGGGGTTTGTGAAAAATGTAGGCCACTATACAAGAGAGCAGCAACAGAATGTCCAAGGTTAGGAGAGATATCTCCTGTGACTAGGAGAAGGAGAATAGTGAGATGACATTTTACAAAATTATCATATTGCTGAGAAAATTCACAATGGAAATTGACCTGCAGTGTAGATTTCAAATTTAAATATATTAATTCTGCACTACTTCCACAACAAAGTGCACATAATTTTTTGCAGATTTTACTGTGGAATTTCTTATTTTGAACAATGCCTTATAATTAGTGTTGAGCATTCCGATACTGCAAATATCGGGTATCGGCCGATATTCGCTGTATCGGAATTCCGATACCGAGTACTGATATTTTTTCAATATTGGATACCAGAATCGGAAGTTCCCATAATGCAATGAGCCACTGTTGTGGTTGTGATTGGCTGCTGAAATGATGTCATCATGATGCGCGGTCTGTGCGCATCATGATGCGCGGTCTGTGCCAACTGCGGGGGGTCTGTGCCGACCGTCGGGGGTCTGTGCCGGCTGGCGGTGGTCTGTACGGGCCTCTCGGGGGTCTGTACAGGCCTGTCGGGGGCCTGTGCCGGCTGCCGGTGGTCTGTATGGGCCTCTCGGGGGCCTGTACCGGCTGTCGGTGGTCTGTGCGGGCCTGCCGGGGGGTCTTGTGTGTGTGCAGGCATCGTCCGATGGGACTACAAGTCCCATCGGGCGATGCCTGCTACAATGACAGTGATTGACACATTAGCCAATGATGGGACAGTAGTAGTCCCATCATCCGGCTAATGTGTTGAATGTAAAAAAAAAAAAAACATACTACATACATACTACATATATACTACATTCATACAACATACATACATACATACTACATACATACTACATATATACTACATTCATACAACATCCATATATACTACATACATGCTACATATATACTACATTCATACAACATACATACATATTACATACATGCTGCATATATACTACATTCATACAACGTACATATATACTACATACTACATACATGCTACATATATACTACATTCATACAACATACATATATACTGCATACATGCTACATATATACTACATTCATACAACATACATACTACATACATGCTACATATATGCTACATTCATACAACATACATACATACTACATATATGCTACATATATACTACATTCATACAACATACATACATACTACATATATACTACATTCATACAACATACATACATACTACATACTACATACTACATGAATACTACATTCATACAACATACATACATACTACATACGAGCTACATATGTACTACATTCATACAACATACATACATACTACATACATACTACATATATGCTACATTCATACAAGATGCATACATACATACATACAACATGCTACAGACATACGACATACATACATACTACATACTGCATACATACTACGTACATACTGCATACATACTACGTACATACTGCATACAATACATTCATACAATACATACATAGACATACAGTACATATAACATAGAGAATATACTCACCATCACTTGTCACTTTGATCCCCAAAGCCAGTGTCATCTATGAAAAAATATGAAAATAACAAACAATATACTCCCTGATCCGCAGAAATCCACGCGTGTCCCATGCCGATCTCTCGTGGAGAACAGCAGCATCAGCTGATGCGACCGCTCTCTACGAGGCTCCAGGAATCCAGTGATGGGAGGTAGGTATCCTTCCGCACTGTATTCCTCCGCCACTGTAAAAAAAAATAGTCCCTAGTCTCACTTTTGGCATTGCTGTGTGAGAAAGTTCCCACGCAGCTTTTGCCATAAAGTGAGACCAGGGACTATTTTTTTACAGTGGCGGAGGAATACAGTGCGGAAGGATACCTACCTCCCGTCACTGGATTCCTGGAGCCCCGTAGAGAGAGGTCGCATCAGCTGATGCTGCTGTTCTCCACGAGAGATCGGCGTGGGACACACGTGGATTTCTGCGGATCAGGGAGTTTATTGTTTATTTGTTATTTTCATATTTTTCCACAGATGACACTGGCTTCGGGGATCAAAGTGACAAGTGATGTGAGTATGTACTCTATGTTATATGTACTGTATGTCTATATGTATGTATTGTATGAATGTATTGTATGCAGTATGTATGTAGTATGTATGCAGTATGTAGTATGTTTATATGTTGTATGAATGTAGTATACATGTAGCATGTATGTAGTATGTATGTATGTTGTATGAATGTAGTATATATGTAGCATGTATGTAGTATGTAGTATGTATGTATGTTGTATGAATGTAGTATATATGTAGCATGTATGTAGTATGTATGTTGTATGAATGTAGTATATATGTAACATGTATGTAGTATGTAGTATGTATGTATGTTGTATGAATGTACTATACATGTAGCATGTATGTAGTATGTAGTATGCATGTATGTTGTATGAATGTACTATATATGTAGTATGTATACTGTATGAATGTAGTATACATGTAGCATGTATGTAGTATGTATGTATGTTGTATGAGTGTAGTATATATGTAGTATGTATGCTGTATGAATGTAGTATATATGTAGCATGTATATAGTATGTATCTATGTTGTATGAATGTAGTATATATGTAGTATGTATGCTGTATGAATGTAGTATATATGTAGTATGTATGTAGTATGAATGTAGTATATATGTAGTATGGTTATTTTTTTACATTCAACACATTAGCCGGATGATGGGACTACTACTGTCCCATCATTGGCTAATGTGTCAATCATTGTCATTGTAGCAGGCATCGCCCGATGGGACTTATAGTCATAATCTGCCCCCTCGCCTTCCCTCCGCTCCCCCCGCCCTCCGATCCCCTCTCACCCTCCATGGTGTCTCCAAACTCCCTCTAGCTGTCCCGGTGTCCCTCCATCCAGCATCATGGGCGCCGCCATCTTGGAAGATGGTGGGCTCGAGTACAGTGCGCTGAATTGAATCTGCAATGCTGCAGATTCATTCGTTTATTTTGATCACTATGATAAACTTTCACAATAATCAAAATAAAAAAAGTAAATCACCGCCCCCCTTATCACCCCCATAGGTAGGGACAAATAATAAAATAAAGAAAATATTTTTTTTTATTTTTCCATTAGGGCTAGGGTTAGGGCTAGTGTTAGGGTTAGGGCTAGGGTTAGGGCTAGAGTTAGGGTTAGGGTTGGAATTAGGGTTGGGATTAGGGTTAGGGTTGTAATTAGGATTGGGATTAGGGTTAGGGGTGGGGATTACGGTTAGGCTTGTGGTTAGGGTTAGAGTTCGGATTAGGGTTAGGAGTGTGTTGGGGTTAGGGTTGTGGTTAGGGTTATGATTAGGGTTGGGATTAGGGTTAGGGGTGTGTTTGGGTTAGGGTTGGAGATAGAATTGAGGGGTTTCCACTGTTTAGGTACATCATGGGGTCTCCAAACGTGACATGGCGCCACCATTTATTCCAGCGAATTTTGCGTTCGAAAAGTCAAACAGTGCTCCCTCTATTTCGAGCCCTGACGTGTGCCCTAACAGTGGTTTACCCCCACATATGGGGTATCAGCGTACTCAGGAAAAATTGCACAACAACTTTGGGGTCTAAATTCTCCTGCTACCCTTGGGAAAATAAAAAATTGGGGGCTAAAATAATTATTTTTGTGGAAAAAAAATTATTTTTTATTTTCACGGCTCTGCGTTATAAACTTCTATGAAGCACTTGGGGGTTCAAAGTACTCACCACACATCTAGATTAGTTCCTTGGGTGGTCAAGATTCCAAAATGGGGTCACTTGTGGGGGGTTTCCACTGTTTAGGTACATCAGGGGCTCTGCAAACGTAATATGACGCCCACAGACCATTCCATCAAGTCGGCATTTCAAAACGTCACTACTTCCCTTCCAAGCTCCAACGTGTGCCCAAACAGTGGTCCCCCCACATATGGGGTACCAGCGTACTCAGGACAAGTTGGTCAACAACTTTTGGTGTCCAATTTATCCTGTTACCATTGTGAAAATAAAAAATTGCGGGCTAAAAAATCATTTTTTGAGGAAAAAAAATATTTTGATTTTCACGGCTCTGCATTATAAACTTCTGTGAAGCACCTCGAGGTTTAAAGTGCTCACTATGCATCTAGATAAGTTCATTAGGGGGTCTAGTTTCCAAAATGGGGTCATTTGTGGGGGAGCTCCAAAGTTTACGCACACATGGGCTCTGTAAACACGACATGGTGTCCGCTAATGATTGGAGCTAATTTTCCATTCAAAAAGTTGAATGACGCTCATTCCCTTCTGAGCCCTGCTGTGCGCCCAAACAGTGGTTCCTCCCACATATGGGGTGCCAGCATACTCAGGACAAACTGGATAACAACTTTTGGGGTCCAATTTATCCTGTTACCCTTGGGAACATAAAAAATAGCAGGCTAAAAAAATCATTTTTGGGGAAGAAAATATTTTTTTATTTTCTTGACTCTGCGTTTATAAACTTCTATGAAGCACTTGGGGGTTCAGAGTGCTCACTACACATCTAGATAAGCTACTTGGGGGTTCTAGTTTCCAAAATGGGGTCACTTGTGGGGGTTTCTACTGTTTAGGCACATCAGGGGCTCTGCAAACGCAACATGATGCCCGCAGAACATTCCATCAAAGTCTGCATTCCAAAATGGCACTCCTTCCCTTCTGAGCTCTCCCATGCTCCCAAACAGTGGTTCCCCCCACATATGGGGTATTGGTGTACTCAGGACAAATTGCACAACAACTTTTGTGGTTCAATTTCTCCTGTTACCCTTGTGAAAATAAAAAATAGCGGGCAAAAAAATCATTTTTGAGTAAAAAAATTGATTTTTTATTTTCACTGCTCTGCGCTATAAACTTCTGTGAAGCACTTGGGGGTTCAAAGTGCTCACCACACATCTAGATAAGTTCCTTCAGGGTCTAGTTTCCAAAATGGGGTCACTTGTGGGGGAGCTCCAATGTTTAGGCACACAGGGGCTCTCCAAAGGCGACATGGTGTCCGCTAATGATTGGAGCTAATTTTCCAATCAAAAAGTCAAATGGCTCTCCTTCCCTCACGGGCCCTGCCGTGCGCCCAAGCAGTGGTTTATGACCACATATGAGGTATTGATGTACTCAGGAGAAATTGCCCAATAAATTTTATGATCCATTTTATCCTGTTGCCCATGTGAAAATGAAAAAACTGAGGCTAAATAAAATTTTTGTGAAAAAAAAGTACTTTGTTTTTACGGATCAATTTGTGAAGCACCTGGGTGTTCAAAGTGCTCACTATGCATCTAGATAAATTCCTTGGAGGGTCTAGTTTCCAAAATGGGGTCAGTTGTGGGAGAGCTCCAATGTTTAGGCGCACAGTGGCTCTCCAAACGAGACATGGCAACTGTTAAATATTCAAACATATTTTCCATTCAAAAAGTCAAATGGTGCTCCTTCCCTTCTGAGCCCTGCAGTGCGCCCAAACATTGGTTTATGACCACATATGAGGTATCGGTGTACTCAGGAGAAATTGCCCAACAAATTTTATGATCCATTTTATCCTGTTACCCATGTGAAAATGAAAAAATTGATGCTAAAAGAAAATTTTTGTTGGAAAAATTAAAATGTCCATTTTTTCCTTCCACGTTGCTTTAGTTCCTGTGAAGCACCTGAAGGGTTAATAATCTTCTTGAATGTAGTTTTGAGTAGCTTGAGGGGTGCAGTTTTTAGAATGGTGTCACTTTTGGGTATTTTCTGCAATATAGACTCCTCAAAGTGAATTCAAATGTGAGGTGGTCCCTAAAAAAAATGGTTTTGTAAATTTTGTTGTAAAAATGAGAAATCGCTGATCAACTTTTAACCCTTATAACTTCCTAACAAAAAAAATTTTGCTTCCAAAATTGTGCTGATGTAAAGTAGACATGTGGGAAATGTTATTTATTAACTATTTTGTGCCACATAACTCTCTCGTTTAACAGAATAAAAATTCAAACTTTGAAAATTGCTAAATTTTCAAAATTTACTCCATATTTGTTTTTTTCACAAATAAATGCAAAAATTATCGACCTAAATTTACCACTAACATGGAGCCCAATATGTCATGAAAAAACAATCTCGGAATCGCTAGGATGCATTTAAGCGTTCCTGAGTTATTACCTCATAAAGGAACACTTGTCAGAATTGGAAAAAATGGCCAGGTCATTAAGGTCATAATAGGCTGGGTCATGAAGGGGTTAAACACCTTAGCGGCACAGAAATTATGTTTTTTTGGGTTTCCATTTTTTTCCCCTCCTTGTTCCAAATGCCATCATTTTTTATTTTTATATCTATAGAGGCATATTACACCTAGTTTATTTTTGCGGTACGAGTTGTAATATTGAATATTTACTTAATTGTTTTTCTGCTTTTAATATATGGCTTTAATAGTTTTATATCTCCATAGAGCGGGTTTTTTGTGACACATTGATCCCAATATGTTATTCATATTTATATGTTATGAGATTTTATTTTTTTAACTTACTTTATTTATTTTTAATAGGAAAAAAGTGGAGTGATTTGAATTTTTATATGTGTTTTACATTTTTTCAAACATTGTTTTCTAATATTTACTTTCTTTAATATAGTACCTTTAGAGGACTTCAACTTGTAATCGCTTAATTTCTTGTACCATATAGTATACTGCAATACCCTGCACTTCTTCAGCTTTATCACAGCAGCCAGTGTGTGGGGGGAAGAACAGCAGAGCTGACAGCACTATGAAAGCTGATAGAATATTTGTAATGAGACAACACTCAGTTCAGCTGTACTGCCTTTCCCACCATGCTGGCTGCCATAGTAAAAGCTGAAGGAGTGTTAGTAATCAAACTCATCTCCGCAGTGAGACCATAAGATCACACTGTAAATCATTACATCTGTAATAGCATTATGGCCAGTGGCAACAGGTCTGCGCACTCTGCAAACAAACTATTTAAGTGACGCACGCAGTGTTCTAAATGTAAATTATTAAATAGCAGCAATCAGAACAACTCCTGGTCGCTGGTGTAACCAGTATAGCACAGCCAGCGTCTGCCTAGCATGGACTGGCCTCTGTCTCTAACCCTGCTCAATACACTCGCGAACTGTGAAAATGTACAGTATGTTCGGTCCTTAAGCGGTTAAACAAGCTATATTTTCGGACTTGTTTCGTCTAGTAAGACAAGCTCTCAGGGGACAAGCTATTTATATAAATCCCTAATTTGCTGGTGGAAATTTGTATAATTCTGTAGAAAGTATAAATTCTGATTTAGCCAAAAAAAATGGATTATATTAAAACAGTGTTCTGTTCAAACTCATGTGCAGGATAAGCATACAAAACTGGAAAGATCTCATTTGAAAAACTAGGCAAAATTATTTCAGTAATATATTTAAATATCTGCAAGGACAAAGCGAATGGAAATCAAGTAGGATTTGAGTAGAAATGTAATTAGGCCAAGTCATGGATATCATCAAGTAACAGTGATGCTTTCGCTTCATCATTATCTATACAAAAATTTACCCGGCATGAAAAATGCAAAGTTATTTCAAAGATTCTGAAAATATCTTGGACAAGTTTTGGTTTCTGCAGAGTAAGCATTCTCCAAATGTCTCTGCGGAATTGGTAATGATGGTTGGTTTGAATGCTTAATAGAAAAGGAAATTCTCTTGTTAAGTTATATATGTCCATATTAACACGCTTCAAAATCTAAAATGGAATACAAATACCAAAGTGTGAATTAATCGGGCGGCTGGAGCCGCAATTCTTCATCTTCACATGGTAACATTTCCCCCTACTGGCCAAAAGTGGAAATAATGGTGCAAATAATCCCAGCAAGACGTATCTTAGTTTAATGTTTGTGCAAACCTAGGTAAGTGAAAAGCAAATATAGCCAGCTAATACTACAAATTACTGCACTTTATTAGGAATTCAGGAATTCCCAGAAACAAGTCCAGATCTGATTATTTTATTATATATATATGTATCTTTGTGCTGCAAACATGATTCATGAATGATTAATAAATTCCTCCCAGTGTAAATGTCCTGCTGACATAATGTTTGCTGTCATTAACCCTAAAGACGCCAGATTATTGTGTTCTATTTTCTAGAAAGGCACAATAGGTAGGATTGTACAGCGAGCACCTGAGCAAATAAACGGAAATGCAACTAAACTGTATTGGAATGGCAAACTGAAAATCATTCCGCAGCATATGAAGGGTTAAAAGGGAAGCAGAAATGTTTAGTCGCATGCTATAATTATTTGTCACTTAATTCTTCATAGTTTTCAATACCTCTGTGGTGAAAGAACTATTGATTATTTCCAGAGATTGGTACCTCATCTTGATTACTCAGCCGACGTACAGTAGGTGCATGGCACACGTACAGCCAGGTCTTTATGTCGCCTGTGTGCCAGAATGAACACTCCAAAGGTATATTATCATATAAATGAAGCCAGATGAGACACAGGCTGGCATCCAATGTCTGCACAAATATTAAGAAATTTGTATCTTTGATGATTAATTTTATTATTGAACAACTACAGCGCTGTCGGTAAATCCAAAGGGTTAATAAACCTGAATTTTTAAGAAAGTAAAAATGAGGTTTTGTGTTCCTTAGACTTTATTCGCACATCAGTGTTTTTGATCAGTTTTTCATCAGTATTTGTATGCCAAAACAAGGAACGTCTCCAAAACACAGAACAGGTGTCAACCTTTCAATGATAATTTTTCTCTATAAATTCCATTCCCGGTTTTGGCCCACAAACATTCATGCAAAATACTGACATGTGAATGAGACTTTAGGAGAATAACTGTGTGCAAAATTATTCGGTAAACTGAATGAAAAATGGACATTTTCTCATCTCAACTGCTTATTTTAATCTGTTAAAGAGAGAATAATAACCAAACAACTCAACATGTGCAAAAATACATTTCTGACATTTCATAAAATTCTATCAGTCACCAATACAGCCATGCTTCTTTTCAGTAATAGTCGTAATCCTTCCATACATGGAGGCTGTCAGTTTCTTAACCTGTTCACAATCAACTTTTGGGCAGCCACAGCCTACCAGACGTTGCTCAGAGAGGTGTACTGTTTTCCTTCACCATAAATCTCCCATTTAAGAAGGGCCTACAAGATCCCAGTAGGGTTTAGTTCAGGTGAGGATGGGCCATGTCATTATTTGTTCATTATTATGGCCTTCATTGGTTAGCGAAGCAGTGGAGACTTTGATGCATGCAGACTTTTCCTCTTACAGTGCTGTGCAAACTAATTGGGGCAAAGCATTTTTTTAAGTAAAATCATAAGTTGGTTACCAGTCAGTGATTCAAACCAGTTTTAACTGCTTTGAACAGGCACTCACACCTGTTCAAAGCAGTTAAAACTGGTTTGAATCACTGACTGGTAACCAACTTATGATTTTACTTAAAAAAATGCTTTGTCCCAATTAATTTGCACAGCACTGTATTAAAACTGGCAGTAGGTTTGGAAGTTTTGGGTCAATCTTATCCGATGCACAGGGACTGGCTGGCACATTTCAGCCTGGGGAGTAACCACAAGGCAGTGGCCAGCTTATCTCTGGCCGCTGCATTAAAGCAGCAGAGGTAACCGGTTAGTACATAGATATGGGAACAGAATGGAGCTTGCTGGATATATACTGGATCAGAACCGAGCTTACATACTGTAGATACTGCAACAGAAGCAAGTTGATTACATAGACATAGCAACTGAACTAGCTGACCACAAAGACACAAGAACAGAACCAAGATTACTACATAGATATGGGAAGAACCAGAGTCTACATTGCTAAAAAGATTTTTTAATTTTATTTTGATGCAAAGTTACAATAGCAAATTAAGATAAAAATGTTTCACAAAGAGATATACAGTGCGTTGCGAAAGTATTCGGCTCCCTGGAATTTTTTAACCTTTTCCCAAATATCATGCTTCAAACATAAAGATACCAAATGTACATTTTTGGTGAAGAATCAACAACAAGTGGAACACAATTATGAAGTTGAACGAAATGTATTGGTTAAAAGGTTGAAAAGTTCCAGGGAGCAGAATACTTTCGCAAGGCACTGTATATTGGGTACATGATCAAATCAATGATTAGATGCCAAGGTGTGTAGGTCAAGGATTGGGTCAGGATACAATTAATTTGATATTAAGCAAACAGGCCAAAAGTTAGTCTTATGTTATAGATAAGTATGGTCATAAAGGACATAAATTACATACTTATTCATGAATGAAGGACCCACATAAGTCAATTATCAATGCACAATGTTGCCCAATTGAACAACATATAAATAGTACTAGTGTAATGAGTTTTTAGTTATGAATGTTGTCAATAGTCTGTCATTGGTGTATGCGAGACAGTTGTACAGCATCTGGCTGCAGAAGGTCTCTGCGGTGGGCTTTGCAGATGCCTTCCTGGTCCTTCTGACTCTTGGACCTAGTGGCAACCTCCTCCCAGCTCTAATTGACACACCTGGACTGGGTATTTATAGACTTCCTGTCTGCTTCTGGGAATCACCAATGTTATTTCCATTTTCTCTTGTTGAGTCTTGGAGATATAGCAGTCGGCTATCTTCCTATTTGGTGCTATTGGAGGACGTCTGTGTTACATCTCTGAGTCTTCTAAAGATAAATGTTCCCCATGTTTGTCTGTCCCAGCTGTCTTTACTTGTAGTGGTGATTGACTAGTGCTCACCCCATCCTTCCCTAAGCATGGCTTTTTGCCAAGGTCAGGCAGGGATTAGGTTCCTGCTCGCCGATAGGTGCAGAACCTATATTGGGACATTTAGGGTAGACAGGGTGACTTTAGATCTTTCCAGGGGTCCCTACTTCCCCATTCCCTAGTGTTGAGCTTCCTTTCCCTCATCCCTTCATGTTGCACTTAGTCTTTCTTACACTGTGCGTTACATAGTCCCTGCTTTAGAAGGCCTAGACTCAGACATTGTATGTTTGACAAAAGTGAATTCACATAAGGTATTTACCCATTGTACTAGTCCTGACTATACCTTGTCCATGTTCTTCAATGTGTGTATCACATTAATTTCGCTTCTTCAGGGGGCATGGTTTAGATGTAATAGGTGTCTGGGATATAAACACGGCAGTTCCGGTCATGTGGCCAGTCAACGGCCTGTAATGTGGATTGTTTTGACACATGCATGTCAGAACGATGAGATCCACATCCCACCCATCTACTCACAAATCCCTGTCACGATCACGTGGGGCGGGTGGACCAGGCTTCACACCACACAGGTACGAATCAAGATAGTGAGGGGAATGGACAGAAGGGAAACCAAACGTATGGCGCATACGTGCATTTGAGAAAACTATGTGATTATTCTACTATGAGATGAGTGTTACAAAATGTGCTACATAAATAGAGTGCTCTGTGCTGTCAAGTTTCCACTGTGTGATAGTTCTACTGTGATATAAGTGTCGCAACACATGTAAAATGAATAAAGTGCAAGGTGCTGTGAACTTTCCACTACAATATATGATTATTCTATTTATGAAGTGCATAAAGTGCAACGTGCTGAGTATATCAAATGTGTAGGTTGGATTATGATACATCATAAAAGGATATATCAATATATTCTTATGAATGTGTATAATGTAGTAAGTATATAACACAATAAATATTTGATTTAACACATACATAAATAATGAAAATGCTTAGTGCAAATAAATGAAATGATGTCACATCTGTATATATGTTTATAGAATTCCACAAAAAAGATGTTAATAAAGGACTTTATACACTTATAGTACATGTATGAAATGATTAGATAAGTGGAACAATCTTCACTTGCATTATTTATTGTAGATTGTCTCAACAGTATGGCAATTTTTGTTTGGATGTTCCTATGGATATGGTGAAGCTGATCATAGTCAGAAGAACTCTAACTGAAAATGAGTAAGTAAAAAACACATAGATAAGGGAAAGGAAATGAGCTTACTACATAGATAGGGAGCAGAACATAGCTTACTACAGTGATATGGGAGAAGAACCAAGCTTACTACAGAGATATGGGAGCTAAACTGAGCTTACTACAGAGATATATGAGCAAAACAGAGCTTACTACAGAGATATGGGAGAAGAGCCAAGGTTACTACAGAGATATGAGAGCAGAACCAAGCTTACTACAGAGATATGGGAGCTAAACTGAGCTTACTACAGAGATATATGAGCAGAACAGAGCTTACTACAGAGATATGGGAGAAGAACCAAGCTTACTACAGAGATATAGGAGCTAAACTGAGCTTACTACAGAGATATATGAGCAGAACAGAGCTTACTACAGAGATATTAGAGAAGAACCAAGCTTACTACAGAGATATGGGAGCTAAACTGAGCTTACTACAGAGATATATGAGCAGAACAGAGCTTACTACAGAGATATGTGAGATAAAACAAGCTTACTACAAAGATATGAGAGCAGAACTGAGCTTACTACAGAGATATGGGAGCAGAACCAAGTTTACTACAGAGATATGGGAGCAGAACCAAGCTTACTACGGAGATATGGGAGAAGAATAGAGCTAACTACGGAGAAATGGGAACAGAACCAAGCTTACTACAGAGATATGGGAGCAGAACTGAGCTTACTACAGAGATATGGGAGCAGAACCAAGTTTACTACAGAGATATGGGAGCAGAACCAAGCTTACTGCAGAGATATGGGAGAAGATTAGAGCTTACTATGGAGAAATGGGAACAGAACCAAGCTTACTACAGAGATATGGGAGCAGAACTGAGCTTACTACAGAGATATGGGAGCAGAACCAAGCTTACTACGGATATATGGGAGAAGAATAGAGCTTACTACGAAGAAATGGGAACAGAACCAAGCTTACTACAGAGATATGGGAGCAGAACTGAGCTTACTACAGAGATATGGGAGCAGAACCAAGTTTACTACAGAGATATGGGAGCAGAACCAAGCTTACTACGGAGATATGGGAGAAGAATAGAGCTAACTACGGAGAAATGGGAACAGAACCAAGCTTACTACAGAGATATGGGAGCAGAACTGAGCTTACTACAGAGATATGGGAGCAGAACCAAGTTTACTACAGAGATATGGGAGCAGAACCGAGCTTACTGCAGAGATATGGGAGAAGATTAGAGCTTACTATGGAGAAATGGGAACAGAACCAAGCTTACTACAGAGATATGGGAGCAGAACTGAGCTTACTACAGAGATATGGGAGCAGAACCAAGCTTACTACGGATATATGGGAGAAGAATAGAGCTTACTACGAAGAAATGGGAACAGAACCAAGCTTACTACAGAGATATGGGAGCAGAACTGAGCTTACTACAGAGATATGGGAGCAGAACCAAGTTTACTACAGAGATATGGGAGCAGAACCGAGCTAACTGCAGAGATATGGGAGAAGAATAGAGCTTACTACGGAGAAATGGGAACAGAACCAAGCTTACTACAGAGATATGGGAGCAGAACTGAGCTTACTACAGAGATATGGGAGCAGAACCAAGTTTACTACAGAGATATGGGAGCAGAACTGAGCTTACTACAGAGATATGGGAGAAGAATCAAGCTTACTACGGAGAAATGGGAACAGAACCAAGCTTACTACAGAGATATGGGAGCAGAACCAAGTTTACTACAGATATAAGGGAGCTGAACAAAGCTTACTACAGGGATATGGGAGCAGAACCAAGTTTACTACAGATATAAGGGAGCTGAACAAAGCTTACTACAGGGATATGGGAGCAGAACTGAGCTTACTACATAGAAAAGTAAAAACTAGAACTAAGCTTACTACAGAGAAATGGGACCAGAACAGTGCTTACTAATTCTACCACATGGATACAGCAAGAGAACCAAACCTCCTACATAGATACAGGAACAGAACCAAGCTTACTGCATACATATGGTACCAGAATCAAGACTACTACATAGATACAGTGACAGAGCCAAGCTTACTGCATAGATATGGTACCAAAACCAAGCTTACTGCTTAGATATGGTATCATAACTGATCATACTATAGAGATGTGGGAACGTAACCAAGCTTACTGTATGCATACGGGAGCAAAACCAAGTTTACTTCATAGATACAGTAACATAACCCAGCTCACTACATTTACATAATTAGGCCCATTTGAACACTTTAAAAATAATACCTTTTGGAAACTTTATTTTAATTCCGTCATTGGACGTTAAGGGGTTAAAGTTAACTTGTCACCTTGAAAAATACTATTTATCTGCAGATCTGAAGATGCATGACAGATACTATGACATAGTGGGAATAACTGAGACATGGTTAGATGAAAGCTATGACAGGGCAGATAACTTACAGGGTTACAGTCTTTTTAGAAAGGATCATAAAAATCGTAGAGGAGGAGGCTTTGCCTTTATGTAAAGTGTTGTCTAAAGTCCACTTTAAGGGAGGATATTAGCGAAGTGAATGAGGATGTCGAGTCCATGTGGATTGAAATACATGGAGGGAAAATAGTAACAAAATTCTCAATGGGGTTTGTTAAACCCCCAAATGTAACAGAAATCATGGAAAATCTACTACTAAGTCAGACAGATGAAGCTGCAACCCATTATGAGGTCCTTGTTATGGGGGACTTTAACTAACTGGATATTAACTGGGAAAGAGAGACCTGTGAAACCCAAAAAGGCAACAGGTTTCTGCTAATAGCCAAGAATAATTATCTTTCACAATTGATGCAGAATCCAACCAGAGGAGCAGCACTTTTAGACTTAATACTATCTAATAGACCTGATAGAGTATCAAATCAGTAGGTCGTCGGGCATCTAGGAAATAGAGACTACAATATTGCACAGTTTCACTTGTCTTTCGCTAGGGGGACTTATAAGGGAGTCACAAAAACAATGAACTTTAGGAAGGCAAAGTTTGACCAGCTTAGAGATGCCCTTAATCTGGTTGACTGGGACAATGTCCTCAGAAATAAGAATACAGAAAATAAATGGGAAATTTTTAAGGACATCCTAAATAGGCACTGTAAGCGGTTTATACCTTGTGGGAATAAAAGGACAAGAAATAGGAAAAACCCAATGTGGCTAAAAAAAGAAGTAAGAGGGGCAATTAACAGAAAAATAAATAATTTAAACTACTAAAGCAGGATGGCACTGCTGAAGCTCTAAAAAACTAAAGGGAGAAAAATAATTTATCGAAAAAACGAATTAAAGCTGCCAAAATGGAAACGGAGAAACACATTCCTAAGGAGAGTAAAACTAATCCCAAACTGTTCTTCAACTATATCAATAGTAGAAGAATCAAAAGTGAAAGTGTAGGCCCCTTAAAAAATTGTGAAGAAAGAATGGTTGTAGATGATGAGGAAATTAATATATTGAACACTTTCTTCTCCATCGTATTGACGGTAGAAAATGAAATTCTAGGTGAAATGCCGAGAGACAAAGAAAACCCTATATTAAGGGTCACTAATCTAACACAAGAGGTGCAAAACCGGCTAAATAAGATTAAAATAGATAAATCTCCGTGTCCGGATGGCATACACCCACGAGTACAAAGAGAACTAAGTAATGTAATAGACAAGCCAATATTTCTTATATTTAGGGAGTCTATAGCGATGGGGTCTGTTCCACAGGACTGGCGCATAGCAAATGTGTACCAATATTCAAAAAGGGCTCTAAAAGTGACCCTGGAAATTATAGGCCAGTAAGTCTAACCTTTATTGTTGGTAAAATATTTGAAGGGTTTCTGAGAGATGTTATTCTGGATTATCTCAATGAGAATAACTGTTTAACTCCATATCAGCATGGGTTTATGAGGAATTGCTCCTGTCAAACCAATGTAATCAGTTTTTATGAAGAGGTAATCTATAGACTGGACCAAGGTGAGTCATTGGACGTGGGATATCTTGATTTTTCAAAATCGTTTCATACAATGCCACACAAGAGGTTTGTACACAAAATGAGAATGCTGGGTCTGGGGGAAAATGTGTGTAAATGGGTAAGTAACTGGCTTAGTGATAGAAAGCAGAGGGTGGTTATAAATGGTATATTCTCTAACTGGGTCGCTGTGACCAGTGGGGTACCGCAGGGGTCGGTGGTGGGACCTACTCTCTTCAACATATTTATTAACGATCTGGTAGAAGGTTTACACAGTAAAATATTGATATTTGCATATTTTCAGATGATACAAACCTATTTAAAACAGTCTATACAGGAGAAGATAGTATTCTGCTTCAGATGCATCTGGATAAGTTGGAAACTTGGGCTGAAAAGTGGAAGATGCGGCTTAACAATGATTAATGTAAGGTTATACACATGGGAAGAAGGAATCAGTATTACCATTACACACTGAACAGGAAACCTCTGTGTAAATCTGACATGGAGAAGGACTTGATACTTAATGATAAACTTATATGGAGCAGCCAGTGCCAGGCAGCGGCTGCCAAGGCAAACAAGTTCATGGGGTGCATGAATAAAGGGGATGGGGGAACTAATATTATGCATCGGGTTCCAGCAGGAAGCCCGAGCCTTGCATTCGGCAGTCTCCCATTCCTCTCTGGCCGCACAGGAGGCCTCGTCGATCCAGGTGCTCTGTTCAGACCAGCTCTGTAGGTTTAGTTGCTGCTGCCACCTCTGGTCCAACTATAGCAATGCAAACTGGTCAGCAGCGAGCAACTCTAGGGACTAAGTCCTCCTTTCGATCCACTGAGCATGCCCATGGGACGATCTCTCATTGGAGTTGGGAGGTCACATGCTCAGGTCCTTCTCCTGCTCGGATTGTACCATCAAGAAGGTCAGGAAGGTCCCAGAAGGACGCTGCTATAAAAGGTTTGCATGGCCACTCGGCCATGCGCTAGTATAGACTCAAATAGTTTGGAGTGTATGATGATGGATGCATGTATCTGGTGACTGACTCATTATGAAACCCCTTCCCTTTTGATACATATGTTGGTCGGGTTTAGAGTCCGAGTCAGCGCCTGTCAGTGGCTAGTCTATAGGCCACAGTGCATACCAGCCATCTGCACACTAGCGTCCGATGGTGTCGCCCACTGCAGGGCACTATCGAACTGCGGCAAGTGACAGCCATGCCGGTGCAACGCCTTCCACAACTTGTGCGCTTATCTGGCCCAACCCAGGGCCAGATTAGTGGCATCCACCTGAGCGGCACTGTGCACACTTGCACGCGTAATTTATTTAACCCTTGCTGGCATCGCATTCGCGGTGTTGAGCACTAGTGGTCTAGAGGGACTTTAGTCCTGCGGTCTAAGGGCTGAGTTCTGTGACTATACGCTAGCGCTCACACTGCCGAGCTCTGTGAGCAATAACAGGCTACGGCATTTATTATTTGACGGTTGTGCAGCTCTGTGAGATAACAGAGTCTGCCTCTGTACACATTGGGTGAGGTTAACCCCGTGCGTTCTGTTATTATACCGCCATATCGCGTCCGCCAATACCGAGCAGCAGCTAACACCTCTGCACGGTGGACCCCGGGCTGCGAACGCACCTAAATACTATCTTTATTATTTGGTGCATTCCGCCAGCCCGTAACATTATACTAGCACCAGGGTCTCGCTAGTAATGGTGGATGAACAGCGACTGCTGCAGTACATCCGGCAGCTGCAGGGCAGGTTGGTGGCTCTCAAGCGTTCAGCCTCAGCTGCGGATGTTACTGCGGTTGCTGTTCAGGCAGCCACAGAGACTGTCTCCCGTGTGACCACTGCCATCCCTGCCCCGACTTTGTCCCGCCTCCCGCTGCCCGAGAAGTTCTCGGGTGATAGTGCTTCCTGTAGGGGTTTCGTGAGCCAGTGTGCTATACAGCTGGAGCTGCAGGCAGCACGATTCCCCTCCGAGCGGGCTAAAGTGGGATTTATTATTTCCCTCCTGTCGGGCAGGGCTTTGGAGTGGGCCACACCGCTGTGGGAGCATGGTGATCATGTGGTGCAGAGTGCCTCATGGTTCTTGGACACTCTGAAGCAGGTCTTCCTGGGACCACGAGTCACCCATGATACCGTGCTCCAGCTGCTGGCATTGTCACAGGGCTCATCCATGGTCAGCCACTTTGCCATCCAGTTCCGGACGCTGGCCTCGGAGTTAGAGTGGCCAGATAAGGTCCTCATTCCAGCATTCTGGAGAGGTTTGGCTGGCCATGTGAAGGATGCTCTGGCCACCAGGGAGATTCCCACTACACTGGTGGAGCTTATCACCGTCTCCACCTGTATAGACCTTTTCTTTGCCGAGCGAGGGTTGGAGCGGTCCCAGTGTAGTCAGAGGTTTAGGTTGGCACCCAGTTTTGCTAAACCTCTGGAATCTCCCGATCGGGCGTCCGAGCATCAGGGGGCTTCCCGTCACTTTGCCAACCGGTGCCCAGAGTGGCTGAGAGGACGCTCGCGCCTAGAGGCCTAGGAGGCGGCTCACTAGAATCCACGGCGTTTTCCTCCAAGTTGTCCTTTAAGGGGACACTTGGGTTTGGTTCTTCCACTCTGGCAGTGGAGGTTTGAGTGGATTCCGGAGCCGAGGGCAATTTGATTTCATCTGCCTTCGCTCAACGGCACACGATAACACTGGTTATGATGTCCAAGCCAGTCACCCTAAGAGCAGTGAACAGCGTGACTCTACCCTCACAGATTACCCACCAAATCGCTCCAGTGATGCTCTTGGTGTCTCCATCTCATCAGGAGATGATATCCCTCCTCGTCATGCCCGAGGGTATCGACCAGGTCCTTGTAGTGGTCCCCTGGTTGCGGTATCACTCTCCCCATACAGAGTGGCCCTCGGGGAGAATTCTTGGTTGGAGTAAGTCATGTGAGGGTAGATGTCTGAGGGAGTGTGTCCAGGTTGCCTCCACCGAGGTCCCCGCAGATCTTTCCTCGCTTCCCAAACACAGTATACGGACGTGTTCTCCAAATAGGTGCGGAGACCCTTCCACCGCTTTGCCCTTATGACTGTCTTATTGACCTCTTGCTGAGCCTCCCCGAGGTCGAGTCTTTCCCCTATCTCTCCCGGAGACAGAGGCCATGTCTCAATACATCAGGGAGAATCTGGCAAGAGGATTCATTAGGAAGTCAGTGTCACCAGCGGGGATGGGATTCTTCTTCGTCCAGAAGAAGAGTGGGGAACTACGTCCTTGCATCGATTACAGGGGTCTTAACTAGAGTTGAGGGAAACGGGTCGGTCAATTTCAAAAATCGCCGACTTTCGCCAAAGTCGGGTTTCATGAAACAAAACCCGACCATAGCTTGAGGTCGGCCATGATGTTGGCGACCCGAGCGCCAAAGTCGCATTTCAAATAATGCTTCCATCGTCTTTTTTCAGCCAATGATGGAGGACGCACACTGTGGGCAACGTGATTACATAGGCAGCGGCCACCACCATCTTAGAGAAGGGCATTGAAGTGATAGGCTGGCTTTGTGTGGTGTCACAGTGGGTATAAAAGGCTGTGACCGCCGACCGCCGACCGCCATCTTACTTCTGCCAATCTTAGCATAGGGAGAGGTTGCTGCTGCTGACTCTGAATAGGGAGAGCGATAGGCAGGGAAGAAGAAAAAAAAACTGCTTCTGCTGATAGCGCTTTTCACTGTACAGTTAGTTTGCAGTGAAAGGGGAGGATTTTTGCTTCTGTGCAGCAGCGCTGGTGGCGATTAGGCTCCATTGCAAGGCTACCTGCTAGCTGCATTGCTGTGTGCACACTGCTGTTCAAACTGCTTTTTGCAAAGCACTCCAACTTTTATTATTTTGCCCTGGTGAGTTACTGAGCATTCATTTTTCACAGACCGTATAGCGGTGTATGCTATTCACACACTACCGTGTACCGGCTGGTATCACGGACAAATAGAAGCTATCTGGGTGTGACTCTGGAAGAAAAAGCCAAGGAGTTTGTCCGTTTTTCCAGACCTACACTTTAGAGTGCTGTCTGCTTTTCAAACAGTTTCGTAAATCTGCTGTTTTATTACGGTGAAAACTAGACAGAGACAGCGTGTGTCAGTCCCTATAGAAATAGAAGGAGATTGACAATTTTCCATACAGACACCGTATAGCGGTGTACGCTCCTCACACACTACCGTGTACTGGCTGGTATCACGGACAAATAGAAGCTATCTGAGTGTGACTCTGGAAGAAAAAGCCGAGGAGTTTGTCCGTTTTTCCAGACCTACACCTTAGAGGGCGGTCTGCTTTTCAAACAGTATCGTATATCTGCTGTTTGATTACGGTGAAAACTAGACAGAGACAGAGTGTGTCAGTCCCTATACAAATAGACGGAGATTGGCAATTTTCCATACTGACACCGTATAGTGGTGTACGATCCTCACACACTACCGTGTACTGGCTGGTATCACAGACAAATAGAAGCTATCTGTGTGTTACTCTGGAAAAAAAAGCCGAGGAGTTTTTCAGTTTTTCCAGACCTACACGTTAGAGTGCTGTCCGCTTTTCGAACAGTTTCGTATATCTGCTGTTTGACTACCGTGAAAACTAGACAGAGACAGCATGTGTCAGTCCCTATACAAATAGATGGAGATTGACAATTTTCTATACAAACACCGTATAGCAGTGTACGCTCCTCACACACTACCGTGTACTGGTATCAAGGACAAATAGAAGCTATCCGGGTGTGACTCTGGAAGAAAAAGTCGAGGAGTTTGTCCGTTTTTCCAGACCTACACCTTAGAGTGCTGTCCGCTTTTCAAACAGTTTCGTATATCTGCTGTTTGATTATGGTGAAAACTAGACAGAGACAGCGTGTGTCAGTCCCTATAGAAATAGACGGAGATTGACAATTTTCCATACAGACACCATATAGCGGTGTACGCTCCTCACACACTACCATGTACAGGCTGGTATCACGGACAAATAGAAGCTATCTGGGTGTGACTCTGGAAGAAAAAACAAAGGAGCTTGTCCGTTTTTCCAGACCTACACCTTAGAGGGCTGTCCGCTTTTCAAACAGTTTCGTATATCTGCTGTTTTATTACAGTGAAAACTAGACAGAGACAGCGTGTGTCACTCCCTATAGAAATAGGCGGAGATTGACAATTTCCATACTGACACCGTATAGCGGTGTACGCTCCTCACACACTACCGTGTACCGGCTAGTATCACGGACAAATAGTAGCTATCTGGGTGTGACTCTGGAAGAAAAAGCCGAGGAGTTTGTCCTTTTTTCCAGACCTACACCTTAGAGTGCTGTCCGCTTTTCAAACAGTTTCATATATCTGCTGTTTGACTACGGTGAAAACTAGACAGAGACAGCGTGTGTCAGTCCCTATAGAAATAGACGGAGATTGACAATTTTCTATACAGACACCGTATAGCGATGTATGATCCTCACACACTACCATGTACCGGCTGGTATAATGGACAAATAGAAGCTATCTGTGTGTCACTCTGGAAAAAAAAGCCGAGGAGTTTTTCCGTTTTTCCAGACCTACACCTTAGAGTGCTGTCTGCTTTTCAAGCAGTTTCATATATCTGCTGTTTGATTATGGTGAAAACTAGACAGAGACAGAGTGTGTCAGTCCCTATACAAATAGACGGAGATTGGCAATTTTCCATACTGACACCGTATAGTGGTGTACGATCCTCACACACTACCGTGTACTGGCTGGTATCACAGACAAATAGAAGCTATCTGTGTGTTACTCTGGAAAAAAAAGCCGAGGAGTTTTTCAGTTTTTCCAGACCTACACGTTAGAGTGCTGTCCGCTTTTCGAACAGTTTCGTATATCTGCTGTTTGACTACCGTGAAAACTAGACAGAGACAGCATGTGTCAGTCCCTATACAAATAGATGGAGATTGACAATTTTCTATACAGACACCGTATAGCGGTGTACAATCCTCACACACTACCATGTACCACCTGGTATCACGGACAAATAGAAGCTATCTGGTGTGTTACTCTGAAAAAAAAGCCAAGGAGTTTTTCCATTTTTCCAGACCTACACCTTAGAGTGCTGTCCATTTTTCAAACAGTTTCGTATATCTGCTGTTTGACTACTAGACAGAGACAGCGTGTGTCAGTCCCTATAGAAATAGACGGAGATTGACAATTTTCTATACAGACACTGTATAGAGCTGTCTGCTTCTCAAACAGTATTGTATATCTGCCGTTCGCAGATATTACAGTAACATCTATACAGAGTCAGGGTGTGTGTGTGACACTCCGTAAATACATATACGGAGATTGTTAGTTACACAAAAAACGTATACAGCTGTACACTTTTGATACAGTTCCGTATATCTGCTTGTTGGATTATGGTCCAATACATACTGTGAGAGCATCTGTGACTAACAAAATATATACGTAGATTTAATTTTTTTCAGACACCTTACACAGCTGGACGCTCCTCATACAGTACCATCTCTCTGCTGGTATTTTTGGTAAATTTTCCCAAACATGAGGAAGTATGGTGGAAGAGTCCGCGGACGTGGTCAGGGGGCCGCAGCTGGTACTGATGGTGGTGGTGCATCGGCTGGTTCTGGCAAAAGCACAATAGCAGCTAAGGCAGGTAGTGTTGAGCCTGCGTCATCGTCTGGCCCAAGAAGGCCTGTAAGGTTTCCCTTTCTTGGAGTAGGAAAACCGCTTTTGAAGCGGGCCCGTAGCTGTCCAAAAACGTGGACCAAAAACTAAAAGAGTTGCAGGACAGCTTGGCCAGACGGTCAACTTAGCACAGCGTGCAAGGCCAGAAAATGTATACCATAGTAGGAAGAGTGCAGTGTGGCACTTCTTTGCCCAAAATCCTACTGATGAGGCAAAGGTTACCTGTAAGAAATGCGGAAGGACCTTTAGCCGAGGTAAACAACTCAGAAATTTGAATACCAGTTGCATGCTTAGACAGTTAATCAACATGCAATTGCAAGCATGGACGGACTACAAAACCTCAGGTAGCACATGAGCACCTGCTCCGACTGAAGGTAGCCAGCAACGCTCCATCGCTTCCCCACTGTAAGACCACCGCCACCGTTAAGCACACCACCAGCACTAAATGGGAGGTGTCGTCGCAAGGCCAAAGCACTCAGGGAATCACAATGGTTTTGCAACACAACACTGAATCTAGGCCATCATCACCAATACCATCACCAACCCTCTCTCACTCCATCCGGTCCACCGATACTTCCCCCATATGCAGCTCTCCAGTCCAGCTCACCTTACCAGACACTCTGTTCCTGGAGCTGTGAGAGAGGGACCTCTTCCTGTCGGATCGTCAGTCATCAATGGACCGGGTCCTCCTTTGGACCCGGTCCTCCTTTGGACCCGGTACATTGATGACATATTTTTGATCTGGCAGGGTTCCCCATCAGACCTTTCCCTATTTTTTCTAGGCTTGAACAGCAATGATCTTAATATCCGGTTGACATTTGTACATGATAGTGAGAAAATTGAATTTCTCGACACTATAGTCAAGAAGGATACTACTGGCATGTTACAAACGGACATCTATCGTAAGCCTACAGCCACTAATTCACTCCTTCATGCTACTTCTTGTCATCCTGGACACGTTATCAAGACAGTACCTGTGGGACAGTTTCTCCACTTACGGCGGATTTGTTCCTCAGATCTTGATTTTGAGAAACGTGCTGAGGAATTGAGGAATCGCTTTTTCGATAGGGGTTATAGCCGGCATTCCATAAAAAGGGCATACAATAGGGCTAAGTATAGTTCACGCTCGTCTCTTCTCTATAATAACACACGTAATACATCCTTATCCATGGAACCCCACGTTAGATTTGTTACCAGCTACAACTCCCAAGCAACAAGGATACAGAAAGCACTTCAGAAGTCCTGGCCCATCTTAAAGGTGGATCCTATTTTATCTAAAATTATACCTGAGAGACCTGCATTGTCCTTCAGAAGAGCTAGAAATTTGAGGGATCATCTCACTCGCAGTCTTTATGTTAGTGAGCCCAGGACTACGTTTTTGGATAGTAAGATAATGCGTCATGGCAGCTATCCGTGTGGTCACTTTATCGCTTGCCCAAACATGGATCGCGCCACCACCTTTTCTGACTTGAGTGGGAAGATCTACAATATTAAGAAATTGATTTCATGTGATACACGATATGTTATTTACCATGCTACATGTCCATGTGGTCTTATTTATGTGGGCTTCACTTCACGTCAGTTGAAGGTGCGTGTGCGCGAACATGTTCGGGGCATTGAGGCATCGGCTGGCCAAGTGGATATGTCCTCACTAAAAACGATCCCTCAACATTTCAAACTCTGTCATGAGAGCAACAGTAGTCTGATTAGGTTTAGAGGTATTGACGCCATTGACGTAAGGGGAGGCAAATTATCTACAAAGTTAGCACGCCTGGAATCCCGTTGGATTTGGACTTTGAGAACTGTGCACCCTCACGGGCTAAATGAGAACCTTAACTTTGCCCCCTTCTTGGAATAGGGATTGTGGAGTTCATTTTGCTATATCGCCTTTATTTTTCACTTTTTGATTTTATTCTTTTTATATTGATTTTTTAGTTTGTTTCTTCTGTGGGCCTCCATTTTTCACCTGTTGATGTGCATGTACACTGAAATGAAGTCCCTTCCTCCACTGTTGATGCGCCAAGAGTTCAAGCTGCTGCAAGATTCATGGACATTTCCATTATGACATCATTGGGTCTTCTTATGGATCCTTTTGTATTTTATATATACTATGTTGTACAGACATCTGGAATGGCTTGGTCATATTCCGATACTGCTATTAGAATGCTACTGATTATTTATTAAAAGCCTATATATAGATATTTGCATTATACCACTATTATTCGGTTAGGTTTAAATTATCATGCATGTATTCTATTGCCAATTGCCTTGGTTTCCATATCGTATTATTGGTGTGGCAATATTTGCTTATATACATATAATTAGATATCATGATAACCATATATAATTATTATTAGGTTTGCCCCCATAGGATATGGTATACAACATATAAGTGCTATTGGCATTCAGAATTAATTATTTATTATTTTTTATGCCATTAGATTCTGCTATAGATCTATGTGAGTCAGGCCCTTTTCCAAGATGGTGGTGTCGGATTCTCCCCTTTTACTGTGCCTGTGTGACTTCCTCAGCGCCTCCTGCGCTGACGTCAGGAGTTATGGACATCCAGTCTCGCGGGGCCCCGCGTGGTCTGGGCGTCACACCTCCCAACCGTCATGCCTGGACGTGCTGGGTCGTCTCTCTGGCATTCCTTTGTATCGCTGCTTGAGCTCATTATTTATGCACGCAATAGCGTGCGCGTCACTATGGCAACTTAGGATTACTTCCGGTCGCGCAGCTAGTGTCATTTCCGGCTCCTGCCTGTTATATAAACAGCGTCTTTTACCCTTTTCATTGCGCCCCCTGACGAAGGTGTTCCGAAACGCACGTTGGGGCGGACACAAGGACCCTTGGTTTGCCATCTGCCACTTTGTTCAGGTACTATAGATTGTCCACATGGATATGTATTTCTGATTGTTACCTAGGTGTAGTATCATCAAGCCTAGCTACCTGTTTGCCCTATTAGGGCACCATATTAGGTATTATTGGTGGTTAGGTTTTTCTCTACACTTTACAATGCATACTATTGTTCATCCATGCAATCCCTTCATGAGCATTGTTGGCAACATGGGCCTTTGTGTTCTCATTAATAATAAAGTAACTTGGCACTCAACTAATGATCCTTTTCAAGACAAGGTTTTTATTTGGCAATCACAATAAGACGTTTCAGCCTACAATTGGCCTTCGTCAGTCTGCCGACTGCTGTATATAATGAGAGTAGAATGAAAGACTGTGTAAGTTCCTATTATAAAGCAGTGGTTTGGAAGCTACTGCAATATCCCACCGTCTATGAGGTGTATTGTGCTCTGGTAAATCGAGGAGAAATTAATATTGGTCATGAAGATTGAATCTCTGAGGCTCTGTGCCTGTAGGAATATATGCCTGGTTAGTACAGGTTAATGCCTGTTGTTGCTTTATCAGGCTTGTATTGGAAGAGCCGGTTTCTTGCAGCACTGTTGGCGTTTTACTAGGCTTGTATTGAAGGGTCAGGTTACATATGACGCATGCAGGTGTAGTGCCTGGGCATGTAGACGCCCAGGCTAGCAGCGGATACTGCGTCCAGGTCTACATGCCCAGGCACTACACCTGCATGCGTCATATGTAACCTGACCCTTCAATACAAGCCTAGTAAAATGCCAACAGTGCTGCATGAAACCGGCTCTTCCAATACAAGCCTGATAAAGCAACAACAGGCATTAATCTGTACTAACCAGGCATATATTCCTACAGGCACAGAGCCTCAGAGATTCAATCTTCATGACCAATATTAATTTCTCCTCGATTTACCAGAGCACAATACGCCTCATAGATGGTGGGATATTGCAGTAGCTTCCAAACCACTGCCTCATAATAGGAACTTATACAGTCTTTCATTCTACTCTCATTATATACAGCAGTCGGCAGACTGACGAGGGCCAATTGTAGGCCTAAACGTCTTATTGTGACTGCCAAATAAAAACCTTGTCTTGAAAAGGATCATTCAGTTGAGTGCCAAGTTACTTTATTATTCACTTTGGTCTGGGTAACCTACTTGTGCACCCTGTAGTAGTGCCACGCTATACTTTGCACATTTGTGTTCTCATTGGCTGTTTATGATTTTAATGGCCTTGTAGCATGTTTATTTGTGTCTTGCCTCACCACAATAAAGCAATTTTATCATGACCTTTAGTTGTGTATTGGATTCGTCCTTCCCCCCTTAACTCTGAGTAGGACAAGAAAGTACTGATTCTCTTATCCGCGTACACTTTGTTTGAACGCCTACATTGCCAAACTAATCTCATTAAAAATGATGCCCTACCGTTTGGTTGAAAGCGAAGCTTTCCGCGACCTCATGGCCTATGCTGTACCACGCTATGACCTACCCAGTCGGCACTTCTTTTCTCAAAAAGCCATCCTTGCCCTCCACCAGCATGTGAAAGACTGCATTGTCCATGCACTAAAACAGTCAGTGAGTGGAAAGGTGCACCTCACAACAGATGCATGGACCAGTAGGCATGGCCAGGGCCATTACGTGTCCATCACTGCGCACTGGGTTAATGTGGTGGATGCAGGCTCCACTGGGGACAGCGGCACTGGAACAGTGCTGCCTAGCCTACGGTATAGGAAACAGTTGGCTGTAGGCTTTCGCTCCTCCTCCATCAGCGAAAGCTCGTCCACAGAGCGTACGAGCACTCCATCCGCAGCTGGCAGTGTTAAAAACAGCTAGTGGTAAATAAGTCAATGGGAAATAAAAGTCGGCATTGAGCGGATGACATTCATCCACTCAATGCTGACTTTTATTCCCCATTGACTTGCATTGGGGTCGGGTTTCGGACGAAACTCTGACTTTTTTTTGCCCTAGTCGGACCAGTTTCATCTGAAACAAATTTTGTTTCATGAAACCCGATCCGACCAAAGTCGCTCAACTCTAATGACGACTACTGGCTGGCCAGCATCCTCGATCCATGCTACAAAGGCAAATTACACAACATCATGCCACAGGAGAACCTAGAGATAATATTGGCTAACAAACAAGCAACTCTGGTAAACAGGTTGTTTGAGGCTTTCCCAGCACACAGCAGTGGTGCTGTTTTTCCCATGAGCCATAGTGGGCACAATGGATGAGGTGTTCGTGGTGCACACAGCCGAAGTGGCATTGGAGACAGGGGTTTAATGACCATGTTGTGGAATGATTTCTCAAGTACCGCTCACACGACTGCTAATACTGCATCGATTAAAAGTGACAGGAGACAACAGTTGTCAACTATGGTTACAAACTACTTCTCCTCCCATATCGATGTTCTCCCTCACAAGTCATTCCCCTTTGACTATTGGGCCTCTAAACTGGACGCCTGGTCTGAATTGGCACAATATGCCTTACAGGAGCTCACTTGCCCTGCTGCTAGTGTGTTATCTGAAAGAGTCTTAAGTGCTGCTGGATCAATCCTGACAGAATAAAGGAACTGTCTGTCTACCCAAAATGTTGATGATCTAACCTTCATTAAAATGTACCATGCATGGGTTGCAAAGGATTTTGTCCCACCTTCTCCTGATGACACATAGGTTCCCAAAAAACTGCCTCGCTTTTGTACTCCTCTTCCTCAGACTTGCCCAATTCCGCCCTTTGCAGCAGCTGAATGTCCAGCCAACACATCAACATATGCCATTTTTTAAACCTCCCTAAGTGGGCTGCCCACCCCCCCCCACAATGGCTGGGGTCAACACCTGGCGCAAGTGCCGTTGCTCTGAACAGGTGGATGGGCCCACAGATGGCAGACGGCACTGGCACAGGACCCCTCATAGTAATAATAAATAATAATAATCTTTATTTTTATATAGCGCTAACATATTCCGCAGCGCTTTACAGTTTGCACACATCATCATCACTGTCCCCGATGGGGCTCACAATCTAAATTCCCTATCAGTATGTCTTTGGAGTGTGGGAGGAAACCGGAGTGCCCGGAGGAAACCCACGCAAACACGGGGAGAACATACAAACTCCTTGCAGATGTTGTCCTTGGTGGGATTCGAACCCAGGACCCCAGCGCTGCAAGGCTGCAGCGCTAACCACTGAGCCACCGTGCCGCCCAGATACAATACAATAGTATTAGTACAATACAGTACAATACAGTACAAGTACAGTACAAATAGTACAATACAGTGTCTCTGATGGTGGGGGGGCCCACTCACCGTCAGACACACCAGCGTACTATGAGGGGCCCTGTGCCAGTACCGTCGACCACGAGTGTGCCCCCCCTGCTTGGTCATGGCCACAGCACTTGCAAGTTGCAATACTTACCCCTCCCTGCTTCATCGCTGTGTAATCCTGGCAGTTAAATTCTAGAAATTTAACTAGAAATTTGGTGTATTGATCGATGATGGTTAAGATGTAGCTATGCCCTGTCCTGCTGGCCTCTACCTTCAGATGATCAATGGCTACCATTTGTAATGGACGTCAACTTACAAGTGGATGCAGTGGTGCTTTATGATCACCTTTCACAGTTGTGATAGTCACAGACGTGTGACATTCCTGCCACCATTTTTCAATGTCTCCTCTCATGCCAATCCAATAGAATCGCCTACGGCCTGTGGCTTCTGTCTTTGGCACTCCAAAATGACCAGACACATCATGATAGGCAGTGAGGACCATGTGTACATCTCTCCCTATGATCACAGTTTGATGGAGAAGAGTAACGGTGATGTGATCCACACTACTGCGATAAAGCAATCCTTTCTTCACAAAGAACCAATTTTGCTGTCTCCACAAACACAGTAATTGAGGGTCTGCATCGCCTCTGCAACATCTACCGGGAGGTTTTCCCGAGATGAGTAATTCCCAAATTTCTGATAACACTCGAATTTCCATCTGTACTTGTATCCATGTAGTTTCCAATAGCGGAGAGTCTGGACTGGCTTACTGAGATTGACATATATGCGAAGATTTAAAAGTACCACAACATTGTATACTGTTGTATGCTTCGACTACCTTTCCCTTTATCTACTTGTTAAATTCTGGTGTAATACATACTGAGCCTGTGAGTGTCTGTGTCTGACTCCGGAAGTATAGACGGAAATTTACAATTACCCCTAGACTGGATACACCTGGTATGTGCTGATACAGTACCTTTGTTCAAAATTTTGTATTACGGTATCATCCATAGTGAGTGAGCGTGTGTGGTTTACGCCTTCTATATATACGGTGAATCGCAGATACCAATTTTTACGCTATACACGATACAGCTTGTATGTTGTTATACAGTACCTTTGTTCGACATTTAGTATTACGGTCAAATCCATACTGAGTAAGCGTCTGAGACTGACTACGGGGCTATGTACTGTATATGGAGATTTCAATTGTACCCTATAATATATATACTTGCTATCTTGTTATCCAGTACCTTTTTTCCAACATTTTTATTTTTTATTTTTTCCAATATTTTTATCATTTTCCCATACTGAGTGAGCGTCTGAGGGTGACTCCGGAAATATATACCAAGATTTCAAATTTGGCCAACACTGTATACAGCTGTACGCTTGTGTTACATTACCCATTTACAGCTTTTCATATTCTTGTGTAATCCATACTGGGCCTGAGAGCATTTGTGTCTGCCTCCTGAAATGTATACAGAGATTCAGAATATTTACACTATACTATATATACCTTGTATCTGGTGATACTGTATCCTTTTTCACCTTTTTATTTTATTGGGTAATCCATACTGAGCCTGTGAGCATCTGTGCATGACTCATGAAATATATATGGAGATTTACTGTTATCCCTAGACTGTATAGAGCTGTACGCTTCTAATAAAGTACCATATATCTGCTGGTATTTTGGGTCAATTTTCTAAAACATGAGGACGTATGGTGGAAGAGGACGCGGACGTGGGTGTGGGGGGCCACCTGGTGCTGATGGTGGTGGTGGTGCATCTGCTGGTAGTGCCAAAAACACAATAGCAGCTAAGGCAGGAGGTGTTGAGCCTGCGTCATGGTGTAGCTCTGGAAGGCCTGTAAGGCTCCGTTTTCTGGGAGTAGGTAGACTGCTTTGAAAGCCGGAGCGTTAGGAACTGTTTTTGGCTTACATTGCTGATACAGCCTCCAGCTCTATCGCCTCCTCTTCTGAAGTTTAAAAAAATGCAAGCACTGAGTCGTAAGTGCAGGCTTCTGGTCAGGTGCAACCACTTTTCCTGTGTCCTTCACCCACCCCAAAAGTGAAGGATGCAGCAGCACACGCTTCAGATTACTCCATGGAGCTCTTTTCACATGCCATGCCTGGGTTAATTAAAAATGGGGCCCATCATATACTGGAGCATTCAGAATGGGGGACATCTGACATTGGAGCATCATCCATGATGCCCATCATATACTGGAGCATTCTAAATGGGGCAGATCAGACACTGGAGCAGCATCTATGGGGCCCATCATATACTGGAGCATTCCAAATGGGGGACATCTGACACTGGAGCATCATCCATGAGGCCCATCATATACTGGAGCATTCCAAATGGGGGACATCTGACACTGGATCATCATCCATGAGGTCCATCATATACTGAAACATTCCAAATGGGGCTGATCAGTGACTGGAGCAGCATCTATGGGGCACAATATACACTGGAGCATTAGAAATGCGGCCCATAAAACACTGGAGCATCATTCATGGGGCCCATCATATACTGGAGGATTCTAAATGGGGCAGATCAGACACTGGAGCAGCATCTATGGGGCACATTATACACTGGAGCATTAGAAATTGGGCCCATTATATATGGAGCATTATTTGGGTCCATAACACACTGGAGCATCGTCCATGGGGACCATCATATACTGTAGCATTATGTGGAGCTCATCATATACTGTATGGAACATTATATGTGATCAATTATTCTGTATGGAGAAATATATGGGGCTCATTATTCTGTATGGTGCACAATGTGGTGGCCATAATACTGTATGGAGTAATATAGTGCCCTTTAGTTGAGCTATTGTACTATTTAAAATAGATCAGTCATGTCATGTAAGCAGTGAAGTATTTGTCATTGTACTATACCTATATTTCTGTGCCGTATCGGAGCATCATGAGTTGTGGTATGTGCTAAAGGGGCGCTCTTTGGCCCAGGGCACATGAAAACCTGGAGCCAGCCCTACCCCCCACAACTTTATCCAAATAACCCCCAGTTTTCAGTGCGTAACTATTATTATGAAGTAAATTAAGGTTGACAAGCTTCAGTAATAAGAATTGATGTTTTTGGCATTGAAATGAGCACTGTAGGCGTGTTTACTGTCCTCCACTCCCTGCCGACTTTGCTTTCCCATTGACTTGCATTGGGTTTCGTGTTTCAGTCGGCCTCCGACTTTTCCCTATAGTCGGCCGATTTCGTTCGACCCGACTTTTGAGAAAGTCGGGTTTCATGAAACCCAACTAGACCCTAAAAAAGGCAAAGTCGCTCATCTCTAGTCTTAACACCATCACCGTTAAGAATAAGTGTCCTCTGCCCCTGATATCGGAGCTGTTTTGGTAGGCTACGGGAAAGCAAGAGTGTTTTTATCAAACTTGATCTGTGGGGGGCTTACAACCTGATTCGCATCCGTGATGGGGACGAATGGAAGACGGAATTTAACACCAGGGACGGGCACTATGAATACCTGGTGATGCCCTTCGGGCTCTGTAATGCCCCGACTGTCTTCCAAGAATTTGTGAACGATATCTTCCGGGATATGCTTACCACCTGAGCAGTAGTCTATCTGGATGATATCCTCATCTACTCTCCAGATATTGACTCCCACCGGAGAGATGTTTGCAAAGTTTTCAACCTACTGCTGGCGAACTCCCTCTATGCCAAGTTGGAGAAGTGTGTGTGTTTGAGCAGGAGTCCTTGCCTTTCCTGGGCTATATCATCTCCGCCCAGGGATGGCCATGGATCCTGCCAAGCTACAGGCGGTGATGGATTGGCAGGAACCCCATTCTCTCAAAGCTGTGCAGCACTTTATGGGGTTCATAAATTACTATCGCCAATTCATCCCCCACTTCTCGACTTTGGTAGCACCCTTGGTAGCCCTCACCAAGAAGGGTGCAAACCCCAAGTTGTGGTCGGAACCTGTCTCCAAGGCCTTCTCCTCTATTAAACCCCATTTTGCTAGTGCTCCCATTCTACATCACCCCGATGTGGATAAACCCTTCATTCTGGAGGTGGATGCCTCTTCCGTCGGTGCTGAAGCGGTCCTGTTCCAGAAGGACTCGCAAGGTCGGAAGCACCTATGCTTCTTCTTCTCCAAGACCTTCACACCAGCAGAGAGGAATTATTCCATCAGGGACAGGGAGTTGCTAGCAATGAAGTTGGCCTTTTCAGAGTGGAGACACCTCCTGGAGGGGGCTCGCCATCCTTTTCAGGTGTTCACCGACCACAAGAATCTGGTTTATTTACAAACAGCCCAGCAGCTGAATTCTCGTCAGGCCAGATGGTCCTTGCTCTTCTCCCAATTCCACTTCACCCTGCATTTTCTCTCCAGGGAGAAGAACGTCCGGGTCCATGCTCTCTCCTGCTCCGTGGTGTCATTGGAGGAGGAGCCTCGGCTGATAGTTCCATCTGAAAGCCTGAGGACCGTGGTTCCGGTCGCCTTGAGTCTGTACCTCCGAGCAAGACTTTTGTCCCTGCCCGTCTGCGACCGGAGGTCCTCTCTTGGGCTCATTCGTCCAGGGTGGGTGGACATTTTGGGACCAAACTGACCTCTAAGCTTCTGGCGAGGACGTACTGGTGGCCACATATGGCCCATGATGTCAGGGACTATATTCAGGCGTGCGTCTCTTGCGCCCAGAATCTGTCCTCTAAGCAGCGGCCCACTGTGCTACTCTATCCCCTGCCGGTAGTGGACAGGCCCTGCGAGATGGTCAGTATGGACTTTGTGGTGGGACTGCCCAAGTCCAGTGGCAGCACCGTCATTTGGGTTGTCACCGACCATTTCTCCAAGATGGTGCATCTGGTACCACTTTCTCGGCTACCTTCTGCATGGGGCCTGGCAGCGTTGTTTATTAAGCATGTTTTCCACCTGCACGGCATGCCGGATAAGATTGTCAGTGACCGGGGTTCTCAGTTTGCATCTCGGTTCTGGAGAGAGCTCTGTTCCCATTGAGCTAAATCTTTCCTCAGCCTATCATCCCAAGACGAACGGGTTGGTAGAGAGAGCCAACTAGACCCTGGTCACATATCTACGTCATTTTGTCTCGGCCAGGCAGGATGACTGGGCATCCTTGCTGCCATGGGCGGAGTTCGCTTTGAACAATGCTGTGACCAACTCCACTGGTCAGAACCCATTCCTCCTAAATTACGGCCAGCATCCTCGCGTCCCTGTGCCCATGCCTGTGTCATCCACCGCCTCTAGGGTGGCAAACTGGGTGGTGGAGGCACGTGACATTTGGGATCGCACTCAGGATGCTATCCGGGCCTCCAAGGAGAGAATGAGGACCTCCGCTAATGCACACCGGCACCCTGCTCCGACCTTTGCCCCTGGCGACTTAGTGTGACTCTCCGCCCAAAATATCAGGCTGCGGGTTGAGTCCGCTAAGTTCACACCACGCTACATTGGCCCCTTCAAGGTCCTTGAGCAGATCAGCCCTGTGGTCTACCGTCTGGCCCTTCCACCACACTTGGTTATCTCTGACACGTTTCATGTGTCCCTCTTTAAGCCTGATCACATGTCCCGGTTCTCCGAGTCATCTGCCAGGACATCAGACCTGTCTTCGGACGAGTTTGAGGTAAAGGCCATCGTGGGATGCAAGGTGATGCGGTGCAAAAAGTTTTATTTGGTGGATTGGAAGGGTCATGGTCCAGAGGCTCGGATCTGGGAACCAGTGGAGAATATCCACGCTCCGCTCCTTATTGCGGCATTTGAGCATGGCGAGGCTCAGAAAGGAGGGGGCCCTAGGAAGGGGGTAATGTTAGGCGTCTGGTTCTGGACGCTGCACAGCAGGAATCCCGAGCCTTGCATTCGGCAGTCTTCCATTCCTCTCCGGCCGCACAGGAGACTGCTCAGCAGACTCGTTGATCCAGGCGCTCTGCTCAGACCAGCTCTGTAGGTTTAGTTGCTGCTGCCACCTCTGGTCCAACTATAGCAACGCAGGCTGGTCAGCAGTGAGCTACTCCAGGGACTAAGTCCTCCTTTCGGTCCACTGAGCATGCCCGTGGGACGAACTCTCATTGGAGATCGGAGGTCACATGCTCAGGTCCTTCTCCATCTTGGATTGGATCATCAGGAAGGTCAGGAAGGTCCTGGAAGGACGCTGCTATAAAAGGGTCTCATGGCCGCTCGGCCATGCGCTAGTATAGACTCAAATAGTTTGGAGTGTATGATGATGGATGCATGTATCTGGTGACTGACTCATTATGAAACCCATTCCCTTTTGATATGTATGTTGGTCGGGTTTAGAGTGCGAGTCAGCGCCTGTCAGTGGCTAGTCTATAGGCCACAGTGCATACCAGTTGTCTGCACACTAGCGTCCGATGGTGTCGCCCACTGCAGGGCACTATCGAACTGCGGCAAGTGACAGCCACGCCGGTGCAACACCTTGAGCAACCTGTGCGCTTATCTGGCCCAACCCAGGGCGATTAGTGGCATCCACCTGAGCGGCACTGTGCACACTTGCACGCGTAATTTATTTAACCCTTGCTGGCATCGCAGTGGCAGTGCCGAGCGCTAGCGGTCTAGAGGAACTTTAGTTCTGCTGTCTAAGGGGTGAGTTCTGTGACTATACGCTAGGGCTCACACTGCCGAGCTCTGTGAGCAATAACAGGCTACGGCATTTATTATTTGGCGATTGTGCGGCTCTGTGAGATAACAGTGTCCGCCTTTGTGCACATTGGGTGAGGTTATCCCCGTTTGTTCCATTATTATACCACCATATTGCGTCTGCCATTACCGAGCAGCAGTTAACACCTCTGCACTGTGGACCCCGGGCTGCGAATGCACCTAAATACCATCTTTATTATTTGGTGCGTTCCGCCAGCCCATAACAACTACAATACCCAGAGAGATTAGCAAAATTAGGTTTATTTAGCCTAGAAAAAAAATGACTGACGAGTGATCTAAAACCATGCTTAAGTATATAAAGGGACAATACAAATATCTCTCCAACGATCTGTTACCAAGGAAAGTGACAGTCACAAGGGTGCATTCTCTGCATCTGGAGGAGAGAAGGTTTTTCCACCAACATAGAAGAGGATTCTTTACTGTTAGGGCAGTGAGATTCTGGAATTCCTTGCCTGAGTAGGTAGTGATGGCGAACTCAGTCGAGGGGTTCAAAAGAGGCCTGGATGTCTTCCTTAAGTATAACAATATTGTATCTTACAGTTATTAGGTTTTTTAGAAGGATCTGGGGATCTATTCTGATGGAATATAGACTGAACTGCATGGACAAATGTCTTTTTTCGGCCTTCCTAACAATGTTACTAATCTGCAGGTAAATATAGTTTAAAGCCTGGTTAGTCGGCCTACTGGAAAAGTGTTGGCTACAGGGAGAAAATTACGTTTTGTTCTCCTTGCCGCAGAGGAAAAGAAGCCGCCGCTCTGTTGACGTGACAGAAGCCTGTGAATCGTAGGCAGGAGCCATTTGTGACCACTCTGTGCCACACAACAGGCAGGTAGGTAGCAACTACCTGCCTATTAGTGCTTGGCATAATTTTGTTTTGTTTTTGTTTTAAGAAAGTGCTTAAAAACAGCTGCAACTGAGGTGAGCTCTCTGCTGTTACTGGCAGATGTCGGCTATGTATTACAGCCATCTGCTCAGTACAGAGCGGGTTTAGCTCCTGAACCCGTACAAGTGCACACTTCAGCCTCCTTGACACGACTGAATAAAAACACATACGTGTGGCAGAGTCCAATTTGACCATCCATTTTATTTTTTTATTACCTATTTTTGCGTATGTTTTTAAAAACATGTGTAGTCCATGTTTTTCCAGTATGGATATAGAAAATGAAAGTACAAAGCTTCTCCTATACTTTCAATTATAAAGGGAACCTGTCACTTGAAAAAACACTATTAACCTGCAGATATGGGGTTAATCTGCAGGTTATTAGCGTTACTAACCTGCCCGGCGCCTGCAAGCAGCCAAACGCTGAGGGGAGAAAATTAACTTTATTTCCATCAGCAGCAATTGCTTTCAGTCATGTTGGTGGCGCTGGCATGGGTCCAGTCACCGCTCTGTATTCTGTAACCGCACTCTGGCCCTAACTGACACTGGCTCTGCATTGGGGCTTGCTGTAAGTCGTGGCTGGAGGCACAGTTGCTCATGGTGGTGACTGAACCAGCACCAGTGCCGCCCCGTGACTAAAACTGAATGCTGCAGGGGGAATAAAGTTAATTTTCTCCCTGCAATGTTCGGCTACATGCAGGTGCCATACAGTAATGCTATTAACCTGCAGATTAACCCCATATCTGTAGGTTGATAGTGTTTTTTCAGCTGACAGGTTCCCTTTAAACACGTATAGCACACAGACTGTACCGAAGCCATCCATGTGCTGTACGTGTTTTTCATGGACCCATAAACTTGTATTGGCCCTTGTCATCTGTGCTGCCAGAAAAAATTGGTCATCTCCATGCGGTTCATAGGAACACACAGTCCATGTAAACAGACAGACATGTGAGCAGTCTCATAGGTTATAATGGGTACATGTGGTATCTGTGAAAAAATGGATACAGCACGTACCAAAAACACAGACATGAGAAGGAGGCCTTATGGTGACGTTGTGTGTAGCGTTGCATGAAAGGGTAATTTTGTTTCCTTTTCCTAAACATAGAATGACAAATGGCATTCCCTAACACATATCTGAACCAGCACTTATAGACAGGGATGGATTCACATAGCCAGGGCCCTGGGCAGTTGAGAAGGCATGACCACCTCCCCCAAGGACCCAATGTGTCACGTGACAAGTCGAGTTTGACCCCCGTTCATTCAGGGCCGTATCCACTGTATTGTGATGCGACACTGCTCCTGTAAATGTGTGCAGGAGTGGTACCTGGGTCCTTGAAGAAGGGACAGAAGACGACAGGCTTGAGGTGAGACACGTGAAATAAATTGGGGATTTGTAGAGAGGCTGGGAGTTTGAGCTTATAAGCTATGGCATTAATCTGTTTGAGAACCCCGAATGGACCAATGAAGCGAGGACCCAGTTTATACAAGGGTAGCTTGAGACGTACAAATTTTGACAAAAGCCAAACCTTATCACCAGGTCGAAAGAGAAGTGGACGTCTCTTCTCCATGTGTTTCTTCATCTGCTGGGAATATTTCATTAAATAGATCTTGGTGTCCTCCCATATCTTAGTGAATCCCTTTAGGAGATTTTCAGAGGCAGAAATGTCAGTGATAGCAGACACAGGAAACGGAATATTGGGGTTTTGACCGTGCACCATGAATAAAGGGGACTTAGCTGAGGATTCACTCACATGGTCATTGTATGAGAATTTGGCCCAAGGCAGGAGTTCGGTCCAATCTCTGTGATGAACATTGACAGTGCCGCAGGTAGTTGTACCTGGCCATTAAACTGCGAATGGTAGGCAGAATAGAAGTCTAAGGTGATATTCAGTAGTTTGCAGGTAGCCCTTGTGGCAAGTCTCCACTATCTGTGGACGGGGAGTACTCACTTGGCTGATCACTGAGGAATATCCCAGGACACTCAAGGTTAAAAAGTCCATTCGGTTTATTAATATACAGCATAAACCACTCTTCAGGACCTTGGTAACATACAGCACCCCGTCCACCATCTTGCAACCATTCGATGTCCTAATACGGATTAGTGTCTGTTAACTGTCATAGAATCATAGAATGGTAGAGTTGGAAGGAACTTCCTGGGTCATCTGGTACAACCCCCTGCTCAAAGCAGGATTCACTAAATCATCCCAGACAGATGTCTGTCCAGCCTCTGTTTGAAGACTTCCATGGATGGAGAAATCACCACCTCTCGTGGCAGCCTGTTCCACTCATTGATCACCCTCACTGTCAAAAAATGTTTTCTAATATCTAATCTGTATCTCCACCCATTCAGTTTCATCTGAGTGCAAATGAGAATAAAGATGATCCTTCTACAATGTGACAGCCCTTGACATATTTGTAGACAGCTATTCTATTAAGTCTCCTCTCAGTGTTCTTTTTTGCAAGCTAAACATTTCCAAATCCTGTAACCATTCCTCATAGGACATGGTTTGCAGATCGGTCACCATTCTGGTCACTTTTCTCAGAACTTGCCCCAGTTTGTTGATGTCTTTTCAAAATGTGGTGCTCAAAACTGGACACAGTGTTGCGGATAAGGTCTGACCAAAGAGGAGTAGAGGGGGATAATGAACTTCATGTGATCTAGACTGTATGCTTCTGTTAATACATCCCAGAATTGCATTTGCCTTCTATGCTGCTGCATCACACTGTTGACTCATGTTTAGTTTATGATCTATACCCAAGTCTTTTTCACATTTGCTGTTGCTGAGCCCTATTCCTCCCATTCTTTATATGCTTTTTTCATTTTTATTGCCCAGATGTAGTACTTTGCATTTTTCCCTGTTAAAAACCATTCTGTTAGTTACTACTAGTACTTTGTCAAATGCTTTGCTGAAGTCAAGATATACTATATCTGCAGCATTTCTCTGATACACCCAGTTAGTGATTCTGTCATAGAAGGAAATTAAGTTAATCTGACATGACTTATTAGTTATAAACTCATGCTGACTCTGGTTAATCACTTTAATCTTATCCAGGTACGTACATACATGTTGTTTAATAATTTGTTCAAAGATCTTTCCTGGTATAGAAGTCAGACTCACCAGCTTATAGTTCCCTGGGTCCACCTTCTTCCCCTTTTTTGCAGATAGGAACAACATTTGCTCTTCTCCAGTCTTCTGGGACTTCTGATCTCCAAGAATTTTCAAAGTTTACGGAGAGTTGTTCAAAAATTTCTGCTGCTATCTTCTTCAGTACTCTGGGGTGTAATTCATCTGGACCTGTAGACTTGAATTCATTTATGTTAGCTAAGTATTCCCTCACTATCTTTCTGTTTATAGATATCCTGGATTCTTCTATTCCTTTAACAGGATAGTGAAGATGTTGATGTTACATTTCCTTTCTGAGTGAAAACAGATGCAAAATAGGAATTTAAAAGTTCAACCTTCTCAACATCCTTTCTTACCGTTTCATCATTTTCATCTTGTAAAAATCCTATAGCATTATAGTATCTTTGACTTTTCTTTTACTTCTGACATATCCCCAAAATCCTTTTTTATTGCTTTTGACGTCTCTTGCAAGTCTTAATTCATTGTCAGCTTTAGATAATCTAATGCATCACCTGCAGGTTCTGCAGACAGCATTATATTCTTCTTTAAATATGCCTCCCTCCTTCCATTTGATAAACATTTCTTCCTTTTTAGCATGTGTTTATGTTCTGTGTTCATCCATCCTGGTTTCCTTAAATACTTCATATTCTTACCTCTTTTCAGAATTGTTAACGATTGTGCTTTGAGAATCTCATTTTTCAAAATTTCCCATCCTTCCTGGACATTTTTGTCCTTAAGGATATCCAGCCAGTGGATCCTTCTGATTCTCTTTCTGAGTCCCTTAAAATCTGCCCTTCTGAAATATAATCTTGAAGTTTGAGTCTTCACAGGTTTTCCTCCTCTAGTTATCCAAAATTCTAAAATAGCATAGTCGCTACCTTCTAGGGTCCCAGCCACTCTTATCTCCTCAACCATTTCCTCCTTGTTTATAAGGATTAGATCCAAGGTAGCAGATCCCCTTGTTTTCGCCCCTACCTTTTGGAAGATAAAGTTGTCAGCAAGAGAGAATAAGAATTTGCTTAACCAGTTAGTTTTGACTGAGAGAGAATCCCAACAAATGTCTGGATAGTTGAAATTTCCCATGACCACTATGTCTTCTTTTTTGGAGAACTTGGCCATTTGATGCATAAACAGTTCATCTACACTCACTGGCCACTTTATTAGGTACACCATGCTAGTAACGGGTTGGACCCCCTTTTGCCTTCAGAACTGCCTCAATTCTTCGTGGCAGAGATTCAACAAGGTGCTGGAAGCATTCCTCAGAGATTTTGGACCATATTGACATGATGGCATCACACAGTTGGCGCAGATTTGTCGGCTGCACATCCCTGATGCGAATCTCCCGTTCCACCACATCCCAAAGATGCTCTATTGGATTGAGATCTGGTGACTGAGGAGGCCATTTGAGTACAGTGAACTCATTGTCATGTTCAAGAAACCAATCTGAGATGATTCGAGCTTTATGACATGGCGCATTATCCTGCTGAAAGTAGCCATAAGATGCCTGTTCTTAGCTGAGAGGAGTGGTACCCAGTGTGGTCTTCTGCTGCTGTAGCCCATCTGCCTCAAAGTTCGACGCACTGTGCGTTCAGAGATGCTCTTCTGCCTACCTTGGTTGTAACGGGTGGCAATTTGAGTCACTGTTGCCTTTCTATCAGCTCGAACCAGTATGCCCATTCTCCTCTGACCTCTGGCATCAACAAGGCATTTCCGGCCACAGAACTGCCGCTCACTGGATTTTTTTTCTTTTTCGGACCATTCTCTGTAAACCCTAGAGATGGTTGTGCGTGAAAATCCCAGTAGATCAGCAGTTTCTGAAATACTCAGACCAGCCCTTCTGGCACCAACAATCATGCCACGTTCAAAGGCACTCAAATCACCTTTCTTCCCCATACTGATGCTCGGTTTGAACTGCAGGAGATTGTCTTGACCATGTCTACATGCCTAAATGCACTGAGTTGCCGCCATGTGATTGGCTGATTAGAAATTAAGTCTTAACACACAGTTGGACAGGTGTACCTAATAAAGTGGCCAGTGAGTGTATATCTTCAGCTTGCACAGGCGACCTGTAGTAAATGCCTACAATGGTGTCCTTTCTGTTGTTCTTTCCTTGTATCCTTACCCAAACTGTTTCTACAGAACTCCCAGTCTCTGAAGCTTGGATATCTGTGTAGATATACAGTTTTCTAACATACAATGCAACACCTCCTCACTAGAGTTGAGCGAAACGGGTCGAAAAATTTCAAAAGTCACCGACTTTTGGCAAAGTCGGGTTTCATGAAACGAAACCCGACCCTAGGATGAGGTTGGCCACGAGGTCGGCGACTTACGCGCCAAAGTCGCGTTTCAAAAGTTTGTTTTGCGCTCTTTTTCAGCCAATCAGGATCCACGGACACTGTGGGCAACGTGATGACATAGGCAGGGGTCACCACCATCTTTCAGAAGGGCATGCAAGTGATTGGCTTGCTTTGGTGGGCGTCACAGGGGATATAAAAGGGCGTGCACGCCGACCGCCATCTTACTTCTGCCGATCTCAGTATAGGGAGAGGTTGCTGCTGATTCTGTAGGGAGAGCGATAGGCAGGGAAGAAGACAAAAAAACTGCTTCTGCTGCTAGCGATTTGGCCTGCACAACACACCAGTCACTGTGTGTGCAGTGCAAGGGGAGGCTATATAGTGGTGTATCAGTGGTGTTGGTTGTTGGGCTGCCTTCTAAGGCTTCCTGACATTCCTGCATTGCTGTTTACCCACTGCTCCGCAAACTGCTTTTTTAAAAGCAATCCCAATTTTTTTTTTTTGTCCTGAGAAGAAAAAAAAACTGCTTCTGCTGCTAGCAATTTGGCCTGCACAACACACCAGTCACTGTGTGTGCAGTGCAAGGGGAGGCTATATTGTGGTGTATCAGTGGTGTTGGTTGTTGGGCTGCCTTTTAAGGCTTCCTGACAGGCTGGCATTGCTGTTTACCCACTGCTCTGCAAACTGCTTTTTTAAAAGCAATCCAATCTCCCTTATCCTCTAGTCCCTTTTGTCACAGCTGTGCCATCGAGCCTGTGACATAGCGCTCAGATATCAGTGGGCCTCACACAATCCAAAAGTGTCCAGTGTCCAAAAGTGTGTGCAGAGATTCAAAATCTCCCTTATCCTCTAGTCAATTTGGTCACAGCTGTGCCATCGAGCCTGTCACATAGCGCTCAGATATCAGTGGGCCTCACACAATCCAAAAGTGTCCAGTGTCCAAAAGTGTGTGCAGAGATTCAAAATCTCCCTTATCCTCTAGTCACTTTGGTCACAGCTGTGCCATCGAGTCTGTCACATAGCGCTCAGATATTCATTGGGCCTCACACAATCCAAAAGTGTCCAGTGTCCAAAAGTGTGTGCAGAGATTCAAAATCTCCCTTATCCTCTAGTCACTTTGGTCACAGCTGTGCCATCGAGCCTGTCACATAGCGCTCAGATATCAGTGGGCCTCACACAATCCAAAAGTGTCCAGTGTCCAAAAGTGTGTGCAGAAATTCAAAATCTCCCTTATCCTCTAGTCCCTTTGGTCACAGCTGTGCCATCGAGCCTGTCACATAGCACTCAGATATTCATTGTGCCTCACACAATCCAAAAGTGTCCAGTGTCCAAAAGTGTGTGCAGAGATTCAAAATCTCCCTTATCCTCTAGTCACTTTGGTCACAGCTGTGCCATCGAGCCTGTGACATAGCGCTCAGATATCAGTGGGCCTCACACAATCCAAATGTGTCCAGTGTCCAAAAGTGTGTGCAGAGATTCAAAATCTCCCTTATCCTCTAGTCACTTTGGTCACAGCTGTGCCATCGAGCCTGTCACATAGCGCTCAGATATTCATTGGGCCTCACACAATCCAAAAGTGTCCAGTGTCCAAAAGTGTGTGCAGAGATTCAAAATCTCCCTTATCCTCTAGTCACTTTGGTCACAGCTGTGCCATCGAGCCTGTCACATAGCGCTCAGATATCAGTGGGCCTCACACAATCCAAAAGTGTCCAGTGTCCAAAAGTGTGTGCAGAGATTCAAAATCTCCCTTATTCTCTAGTCACTTTGGTCACAGCTGTGCCATCGAGCCTGTCACATAGCGCTCAGATATCAGTGGGCCTCACACAATCCAAAAGTGTCCAGTGTCCAAAAGTGTGTGCAGAGATTCAAAATCTCCCTTATCCTCTAGTCTCTTTGGTCACAGCTGTGCCATCGAGCCTGTCACATAGCGCTCAGATATTCATTGGGCCTCACACAATCCAAAAGTGTCCAGTGTCCAAAAGTGTGTGCAGAGATTCAAAATCTCCCTTATCCTCTAGTCACTTTGGTCACAGCTGTGCCATCGAGCCTGTCACATAGCGCTCAGATATCAGTGGGCCTCACACAATCCAAAAGTGTCCAGTGTCCAAAAGTGTGTGCAGATATTCAAAATCTCCCTTATCCTCTAGTCACTTTGGTCACAGCTGTGCCATCGAGCCTGTCACATAGCGCTCAGATATTCATTGGGCCTCACACAATCCAAAAGTGTCCAGTGTCCAAAAGTGTGTGCAGAGATTCAAAATCTCCCTTATCCTCTAGTCACTTTGGTCACAGCTGTGCCATCAGGCCTGTCACATAGCGCTCAGATATCAGTGGGCCTCACACAATCCAAAAGTGTCCAGTGTCCACAAGTGTCTGCAGAAATTCAAAATCTCCCCTGTCCTATAGACACCTTGTACCTTGTTTTACATTACTATATAGTTTGTTGGATTTTGTCTACATTTCTACCAAAAATGAGGAAGGCTGGTGGAAGAGGCCGTGGAATTGGGCGGGGGTTGGCAGCTGGTAATGATGGTGTTGGTGGTGGATCTGATGGTAGTGGCAAGAGCAAAATAGGACCGAATGCAGGAGGTGCTGACCCTGCGTCATCGTCTGGCTACATAAGGCCTCGAACGCTTAGTTTTCTAGGAGTTGGCAAACCGCTTTTAAAGCCAGAGCATCAGGAAAAAGTTTTGTCTTACATTGCTGATTCAGCCTCCAGCTCTATCGCCTCCTCTTCTTCAGTTGTAAAAAGTAAAAGCACTGAGTCGTCATTGGAGGCTCATGTTCATGAACCACACCTTTCCTTGTGTCCTTCACCCCAACCAAGATTGAAGGATGACGCAGGCCATACTACTGATTACTCCATGGAGCTGTTTTCACATACCATGCCTGGATTATCAAGTGAAATGGTGAATTACCCAGGCCAAGAGGGTGCTGCTTCCAATAGCTCAGATGAGGAGCATCCACAGCAGACATCGACATCGCAACAGCTGTTATCTGGCAGGCCCGGAGCACTCCAAAGACAGGTTCCAAACATCAAAAGAGTTGCTGGACAGCTTGTCCAGAGGGTCAAAAGATCACAGCGTGCTAGGCCGCAAAATGTCTGCCAAAGTAGGAAGAGTGCAGTGTGGCACTTTTTTGACCAAAATCCTCATGATCAGGCCAAGGTTATCTGTAAGAAGTGCGCAAAGACCTTTAGCCGAGGGAAAAATCTGAAAAATTTGAATACCAGTTGCATGCTTAGACATTTAACCAGCATGCACTTGCAAGCGTGGACACAACACCAAACCTCAAGTGCCACATGTGCAACTGATCACAACGAAGGTAGTCAGCAACGCTACATTGTTTCCCCCACTGTAAGCCCACCGGCTAGCACAGCAGCAAATGTTGAGGTGTCGTTGCAAGGCCACAGCAGTCAGGGAATCCCACTGTTATATCAACGAAAGACTGATTCTAGGCCATCAGAAAGAACACCAACTCCATCACCATCATCAACCCTCTCTCAGTCCGCCCTGTCCACCGCTACTTCCACCATATGCAGCTCTCAAGTCCAGCTCACCCTCCCAGACACTATGAGTAGGTCAAGAAAGTACTCAGTCTCTCATCCGCGTACACTTGGGTTTGAAAGCCCACATTGACAAACTAATCTCATTTGAGATGATGCCCTTTCGGTTGGTGGAAAGCACAGCTTTCCGCAAACTCATGGCCTATGCAGTACCACGCTATGACCTACCCAGTCGCCACTTCTTCTCTCGCAAAGCCATCCCAGCCCTCCACCATCATGTGAAAGACCGCATTGTCCATGCACTCAAGCAGTCAGTGAGCGGAAAGGTGCACCTCACAACTGATGCATGGTCCAGTCGGCATGGCCAGGGCCGTTACGTGTCCATCACTGCGCACTGGGTTAATGTGGTGGATGCAGGGTCCACAGGGGACAGCGGTGGTGGGACAGTGCTGCCTAGCCCACGGTATAGGAAACAGTTGGCTGTAGGCGTTCGACCCTCCTCCTCCTCCTCCTCCAGAAGCGAAAGCTTGTCCACAGAGCGCAGTCGTACGAGCACTCCATCTGCAGCTGCCACTGTTGCACACGATGTGTCCCCCTATCGAGCAGCTAGTGGAAAGCGTCAGCAGGCTGTGTTGCAGATGATGTGTTTGGGCGACAGACACACTGCCGAGGTGCTGGCCGAGTACTTGAAGCGACAAACTGAGTCATGGCTGGGCAGTGTACATCTTGAGGCAGGCAAGGTAGTTAGTGATAACGGCCGTAATTTTGTGGCAGCCATAGCCCTTTCAAAACTCAGCCACATACCTTGCTTGGCTCACACCTTGAACCTGGTGGTGCAGTGCTTCCTCAAAAATTATCCGGAGTTAACAGCCCTGCTCCAGAAGGTGCGAAGACTGTGCTCGCACATCCGCCGGTCGCCTGTACACTCCGTTCGTATGCAGAAGCTGCAGCGATTGCTCCACCTTCCCAACCACCGCCTCATTATCGACATTGCAACAAGGTGAAACTCCACCCTGCACATGGTGGATCGGCTGTGCGAGCAGAGGCAGGCCATAATGCATTTGTGGGAGGATACACGGCCAGGCACTTTGAGAGCAGACATGGAGTTGACAGGTGTGCAGTGGTCGAAGCTGAAAGACCTCTGTAAAGTCCTTCAGTGTTTTGAGGAATGCACACGGCTGGTAAGCGCAGACGACGCCATCCTAAGCATGAGCATCCCACTTATGCGTCTGCTCATGCAAACTTTGACGCACCTTAAGGAGCAGGCGTCTGCAGCCAATGTTGATGAGGAGGAAGAGGAGGAGGGAATCCTTGATGACATTCAGCCACTGTCTGCTCAGGGACCTCTCCTGGACGAGGTGGAGGAAGAAGAGGAGGAGGAGGATGATGATGGGGATGATTACTTAGGGGAGGAGGATGCATCTCGTGGGGCAAGTGAAAATGTTGGCGTGGCAAGGTCTGGTACAGGGTTTGTGCGTGACTGGAGGGATGTGGATTTGCCAGAAAGTGCTCCTCCACCCAGCACTCGCAGTGCATCATTGACACCGGGAACATTGGCCCACATGTCAGATTATGCCTTGCGGATCCTAAAAAGGGACCCCCGCATTGCCAAAATGATGAACGATGACGACTACTGGTTGGCCAGCATCCTGGATCCACGCTATAAAGGCAAATTACAAAACATCATGCCACAGGAGAACCTTGACCTAATATTGGCTAATAAACAAGCAACTCTGGTAAATCGGTTGCTTGAGGCATTCCCAGCACACAGCAGCGGTGATGGTTCTCACACGAGCCGTACGGGCCGGGGGCAGCTTGGCAGAGGTGTTCGTGGTGCACACAGCAGAAGTGGCGTTGGAGACAGGGGTTTCATGACAATGTTGTGGACTGATTATTCAAATACCGCTCACACAACTGGTAATACTGCATCGATGGAAAGTGACAGGAGACAGCAGTTGTCAACTATGGTTACAAACTACTTTTCCTCCCATATCGATGTTCTCCCACACAGGTCATTCCCCTTTGACTATTGGGCCGCTAAACTGGACACCTGGCCTGAATTGGCACAATATGCCTTACAGGAGCTCGCTTGCCCAGCTGCAAGTGTGCTATCGGAAAGAGTCTTCAGTGCAGCTGGATCAATCCTGACAGAAAAAAGGACCCGTCTGTCAACCCAAAATGTGGATGATCTAACCTTCATTAAAATGAACCACGCATGGGTTTCCAAGGATTTTGTCCCACCTTCCCCTGATGACACATAGGGTGACAGAAAAATGGCTTGCTTTGGTCCACCTCTTCCTGGGACTTCACCTATTTCGCCTTTTGCATCAGCTGTATGTCCAACATCAACATATGCCACTTTCTAAAACTCCCTAACTGTGCTGCCTCCCCCCCCATGGCCGGGGTCACCACCTAGCGCACGACACCGTGCGAGTGCCGTTGCCCTGGACAGGTGGGTAGGCCGACTCTTGGGCGCGGGCACTGGCACAGGGTCCCTCATAGTGCAATCAAGTGTCTCCGACGGTGGTGGTGCACACCCGCCGTCAGACACACCGCTGTACTATGAGGGGCCCAGTGCCAGTACCGACGCCCACGAGTGGGCCCCCCTTGCTTGGGCAGGGCCCCAGCATTTGCAATCTTTACCTCTCCCTGCTCCTCCGCTGTGTAATCTGGGCCATCAAATCCATACTGTGCCTGACACCGTCTGAGCCTGCCTCCTGATGTATAGACATATATTTTGAATGTGTACGCTATCCATACATGTTATCTGGGGATACGGTACCCTTTCTAACCTTTGTGCAATCACGTGCAATCCATACTGGGCCTAACACCGTCTGAGCCTGCCTCCTGAGACATATATTTTGAATGTGTACGCTATCCATACATGTTATCTGGGGAAACGGTACCCTTTCTAACCTTTGTGTAATCACGTGCAATCCATACTGGGCCTGACACCGTCTGAGCCTGCCTCCTGAGACATATATTTTGAATGTGTACACTATCCATACATGTTATCTGGGGATACGGTACCCTTTCTCACCTTTGTGCAATCACGTGTAATCCATACTGGGCGTGAGAACGGCTGGCGAGCTGTTAAGCAAGCTACAGCACCTGTGGTTTGCACACGTAAGTTTTTCATTTTTTCAGGAATGATGGTTAGGCCTAATTCCGGAACTGCGGTTGACCTGCACTTACTGGGAAATCATTGTTCGCGGGTAATAATTGTAATCAGTGATCCCCATCACTAACGTTGTTCAGCGGGTTATTTGCACCTGTAAGCGACAAACGCTGGCCTTTTCAGTGTAGCGCACATGCAGCCACGGACATGTAAGGGCATGACACACCAGTTATTGGCCAATCTCATGTGCCAGAGCCTCACGTGTCCCTCTAGTAAGCCGGACTCGGACCGCGGGGCATGACGGAGTCTCGTTTGTTAACGGAATTAAGCTTGCAATGTGTGCATCTGTTCTGTAGCTGGCATGTTTGAGGTTTCCCAGGTGGAGTCGAATTTAACCGTAGGCTCCACTCCTGGTGGTGCCCTTCTGGACATTCCTTTAAGGTTCAGCTTTGCAACCATACTGCCCACGTAAAACAAACACTTTGCCTTTATGAACGCTGTTTGGAGGGTCATGACTCGTGGGAATAACGCCGCCCAATCAGTTAACCTGCTAGAGAGATCCTTCGTTGCTCCCAAGCATGACATCACACTCCCTAGGAAGAAGTTAATGCCACTGTGGCGACCATACTCCTGGGGGCGACACAAGTGCACTGATGCCCAGCCACTGCTCGATGAATCTGCTGGTACATTGACCCAGACCACTACATTCCCCTCGCACGCTACACGACCTGAATCTGACCCTGATGAAACTCAGGTTACCCTTCCCATATACAGTTCCATCTTACACGGTGACAAAGAGGAAGCTGCAGATGAAAGTGCAGGTTCGGCCCACCCGCCATCAGACACACCACCGTACTATCAGGGGCCCTGTGCCAGTGCCATCGCCAACGAGTGGGCCCCCCCTGCTTGCTCAGGATCACAGCACTTGCAAAGTTGAAATACTGTGCAGTGAGATGGAAGATGGGGACGACAAGGAGTCCAGACAAGTACAGGGATTCCCTAGCGAGGAGACTTATTTGATTGTTTTCAATGTTGGGACAGCAATTTTTGGGGAGCACTATACTCTGGAGAATGATAGATGGGGCCCACCATACACTGGAACATTCCAAAGGTGGACATCAGACACTGGAGCAGCATTTACAGGGCCCATTATACACTAGAGCATTAGAAATGGGGCCCATTATGTTTGGAGCATTATTTGGGCCCATAAGACAGTGGAGCTTCATCCATGGGGACCAACATATACTGTAGCATTATGTGGAGCTCATCATATACTGTTTCAAACATTATATGGGACCAATGATTCTGTATGGAGAAATAGATGGGCCTCTTCATGAGATGTAAAAAGTGAGGTATTTTTCATTGTACTATACCGCTATTTCTCTGCCGTATCGGAGCATGATGAGTTGTGGTATGTGTTAAAGGGGCGCTCTTTCGCCCAGGGCACATGAAAACCTGCAGCCAGCCCTCCCCCCCCACAACTTTAGCCAAATAACCCCCATTTTTCAGTGCGTAACTTGTATTATGAAGTTAATTAAGGTTGACAAGCTTAAGTAAGAAGAATTGATGCTTTTGGCATTCAAATGGGCACTGTAGGTGTGTTTCCTGTCCTCCTCTCACTGCCGACTTTTATTCCCCATTGACTTACATTGGGTTTCGTGTTTCGGGACGACCCCGACTTTTCCCTATAATCGGACGATCTTGCTCGACCCGACTTTTGGAAAAGTCGGGTTTCACGAAACGAAACGCGACCCTAAAAAAAACAAAAGTCGCTCAACTCTAATCTTCAACATATTACATCTGCCCTGGGACTAAGCTCTGCCTGTGGAGATCTGTACCAACACTGCTGCATCATCACCAGTCCCAGAAGATCTGCACTGCAGCACTGGTCATCTCTGACCAGAAACCACAGGTGGCATCACAAACATTTCCCCTTTAAAAAATCCCCTTTTCCTTTAATTTCATTTGCACCATTTTTGCATGGACGCCCGGGGCCATGGACCAGGCCACCGCCACCGTGACATCCCCTTCAATGAGTGAACTGCCCGGTACTGAGTACCCTGTGGGCCCCAGCGGGCGCTCCACAGGCAGGTCCAACTGGTATACAGTTGGGCACAGGTAGGTGCAGGCAAGCACGGCTGGTATACAAATTGCCACAGGCAGATCCAGGAAGGTACGGTTGGTATACAGATGGTCAAAGGCAAGTGCAGACAGATTGGCTGGAAGGCACAAAAACGGACAAGCAAGAAGCAGAGCAAGCAGATAGACGAAGGTACTAGCAGGAACTAGAGGGAACTGGTGGCTATGCACAGAATGGGGACCTGAGAACCATCAAGCTTGTAGACTAACTGACTAAACACGTTGCTCTGGCACCTCCCATGAGGTGGAGTTGCCTTAAGTAGTGTCTCCCAGCTATTAATTGGGAACACTTTAGGGGGCACCCTGTCCCTTTAAAAGGATGGGAGCATGCACTTTAAGTACAGCTATTGGGGATTTGTGAGCCATGTGCTATGGACAGTAGAGACAAGCGGCCCCTTTAAGAGATAGCACCCCCTAGGTTAGAGCAGTGGGACATTCTGCGCTTCCCTGCTGTAAAGGCTGTTTGGTTTCATCTGCCAGACTACAGAGGGGAGGGGCTGCTTTTCTGTGTGGAGAAGAGATTTCTGCAGGAAGCAGGTGTGCCTGCCTGAGCTGTGAGGAAAAGAACATTTAGTCTGTGACTGTGACTTTGTAAACTATTCTACGGATTAAAAGGTGGAGGAATCCACCATTTCTAGGAGCATCATCAAACTTGCACAAGGAAAAGATCACATTGCACAGAGCTTCCAGGAAGAACTGCACACCATCTTGCAAAGCTTCAGGGGCCCCCGGGAATGGACTTAGATACCAACTACTGTGAGTGTTATCCCCGTGTGCGCACATGTTTTGGGCTTAGGATAGGCTGCAATAGACAGAGCACGGTAGCCATGCGGTCGAAGTAGCAGCGGCCAGTCAGGCTATAGTTAGAGTAGCAGCATACCGTACTTTATTGTATTGTTTGGCCTCTTGCAAAATACACTGGTCTGTAATAGTTAGTGCTCCGTGCCATTTGTACGGCCCAGCTAGAGAATATCACTTTTGTAAATTGTTTTATGTCATAGCATACCCCTGTTTACACTTTCCTAACACTGTATTTCTTGACTGTAAATAAATTAACTCTTTGTTCCTTGCACCTCATCTTGTGTACCATAGTCTCCCTGCATTGTGGTGGTCCCCCGGCCATTGCTTCACATGCACAGACCCCGGGCAGCAGCAGGAGAAGTAGAAGGGAGTGCAGGAATGTCTCTGAGTACTGAACACCTTGTACTTCTGAGCACTCCAGGGGGTTTGCAGTTTTGGAATATGACAGCACTTGAGGATAATTGGTTTCTGGCCCCTTCACATTTGATTCATCACATATCTTTGACTGTTAATATGCATATTTTTCTCAACAATTATTTATGAACCTGTTGACTATTTGCAACAAAACTTTTGATGTTTCTGTGATCACACCCCAATATCTTAGCAATTTCAAGACTTTTAACAATTTTTTACTTTCTAGAGTCAAAGGGATTGTCCAGGTTTTACACGAAAGTCTGCAGTCATTCTGTGTGACTGCAGACTTGTGAATCCTCACAGCGCACATTGTCAGGATTCTCTGGGGCCGGCACCAGGAGCAAGCGGCTATGTGACTGTAGGTATGCAATTTGCATACTCCTGGGGCCACATTATGACTAGACATGTGCGGCCTCACTCATTACAATTGGCCCATTTTACCTAAGGAAAACAAGTTGCCTAATAATTCTGCACACCTTGATGAAGGGCGTTGTGAAGATGTGAAGTTGTGGGTTGTAATAATCATCTGATATGCTTCATCCAATAAGCATTTGCATTTATATAGCTTGCAGTTGGAAAATCTGCACAAAAATGATGATATGACCAAAATACTCACTTGCCTAATAATTGTGCACACTGTGAAGAAATTAAAGGATTGTGCCTCTAGATATTAGTTGACACAGTAGGACTTGTGAATATCAAACAATGAGATGAATCTAGGTCTGTTACGACTTCTTCCAGTTGCTTTCCGACAGCTCAAACAATGTATTTATCAGCACATTTTTTATTGTAAAAATTTAAATTTGCCAAACCAGTAAAAAGCCACTGCGATCCTTCAAAATTTTATAAAACTTATTACACTATGAACCCATCATAATTTTAAGGCTCGGGTTGTAATGAAAGTCATTATGCTAGTGGGTTGGTGAAAATGTTATGCACTAAAGAATAAAGCTGGGAGAGAAATTGCTACACGTTTGATGCCATGCTGCGATTCAAACTCTCTCTCTCTTAGAATAAAAGAAAGTTAGATTTGGAAGGTACCTCCAGGGTCATCAAGTCAAACCACCAATGCATGCAGGATTCACGAAACCATCTCAGTCCAGCCACTGTTTGAAGACTTCCATTGAAAGAGGACTCATCACCTCTTATGGCAGCCTGTTCCACTCATTGATCACCCTCACTGTCAAAAAGTTTTTTCTAATATCTCTGTATATTCTCCCTTTCTGTTTCATTCCATTGCTTCTCGTGCTTCCATGTGCAAATGAGAATAATGATGATCCTTCTACACTGTGACATCCCTTCAGATATTTGTAGATGCAGTGCCCTGGGAGAAACTAGATGTTATAGGTGCCAGGGCCGGCCAATAATATAGCAATTTGGAATGTCACAGGTGGTGTTGTGGCGTGCTAGCCCTGTGTCCCTCACACTGAGCCCTTACAGCCTCTTAGTGTGTGTGTGCGCGTGCGTGTGTGCGTGTGTGTGCGCGTGTGTGTGTGTGTGTGCATGTGTGTGTGCGAGTGTGCGCGCAGTTTCAAGGATGAATGCTGAGAAGGGTATTAACATAATCAAACGGGAGTCTTTACTGTATTCACTTCAAAATACATAATCCATAGTGATGGTATCACAGTCCTTCATACAAGCTTGAAATTTTAGTTAGCAATAGAGATGTTCACTGTCCCGTTTAAGATGGAATCTTCCCAGTTAATGGCTTAAGTAAAGTGATCAGCTGACTGCCGGTTATATACTGGGTTACTATCTTAATTCACACAGTCCTTCAGTTATATTGCTACCAAGGATGGGCCTACACAGTCTGGTTCACTGTGGTAATAGTGTTCACTGCTTACTCATGATTAAGTTCTGATACGTTTTCCTGTCGTGGGGCGTACAGTAGAAGATGCAGTAGAACATGAGGCACTCACACTGGCAGAACCATTAAAGGGTAGAGTGTAGCAGAAGAGCCCTTGTACAGCTCTATCTCTTCTGTATCTATGAAGATTGAAATTTAAGATGCCCTTCTGGCGTAGGCTGTGGCAGTTTCCTGGCTGATTGAAGATTAAGGGAAGCAGGACCTAGGCTGAAGGCAGAGCAGCCTAGAAAGTAGACCTCTCCTCACATTGAAAACGAAATAGATTCCAAAGGACTAAGGAACAAAATTATATAGTGCAAACATATATTCCCATAAAAAACAATTTTATTCTAAATTATTATAATATCACCAACCCAGTGTATACTATAACACAAGTCAGCATAAAAAATAACCTGTCTGATAACCTGCACTATTCTGCTGTCCCTTCCTAGCAGTGGAGGTTGGCACCCTAAAAGATAGTGCGGAGTGGGGGTGCTAAAAAATCGTTATCTTTTAGGGTGCCAACCTCCACTGCTAGGATGGGACAGCAGAATAGTGCAGGTTATCAGACAGGTTATTTTTTATGCTGACTTGTGTTATGGTATACACTGGGTTGGTGATATTATAATATTTAATAATAAAATTGTTTTTTTATGGGAATATATGCTCACACTCTCCTCTCATTGCTCAGGCTAGTTTTCTCCTTCACTTTTCACAGGAAGGAGAGGAACTCCACCCCTGACTCCTCCCTCAGCAGCAGCTGCTAGAGGCTTCCGCAGGAAACCGTGCTGAGAAAGTGTCATGTGACCAAACTCTTGCACCTTTACACTATGGGCAATAGATGGCAGTATAGGACAATTTATCGAATAAACCACATAACAGGACAGGTTTTTGGTAACCACCCAACAACTATATTGGGCAACACAGAGGAGGAGATACTGGGACACTGCATAGACAGCTATTAACCCCTTAACCCCCAAGGGTGGTTTGCACGTTCATGACCGGGCCAAATTTTACTATTCGGACCACTGTCCCTTTATGAGGCAATAACTCTGAAACGCTTCCATGGATCCCGGTGGTTCTGACATTGCTTTCTCGTGACATATTGTACTTCATGATAGTGGTGAAATTTCATTCAAATAACTTGCGTTTATTTGTGAAAAAAATGGAAATTTGGCTAAAATTTTGAAAAAAGATATGGCACACAAAAATCTTAATAAGTAACATTTCACATATGTTTACTTTACATCAGAATAATTTTGGAACCAAAATTTTTTTTGTTAGGAAGTTATAAGGGTTAAAAGTTGACCAGCGATTTCTCATTTTTACAACAAAATTTTATTTTTACGGACCACATCACATTTGAAGTCACTTTGAGGGGTCTATATGATAGAAAATACCCAAAAGTGACACCATTCTAAAAACTTCACCCCTCAAGGTGCTCAAAACCACATTCAAGAAGTGTATTAACCCTTCAGGTGCTTCACAGGAATTTTTTGAATGTTTAAAAGAAAATGAACATTTAACTTTTTTTCACAAAAAAATTACGTCAGGTCCAATTTTTTTTATTTTACCAAGGGTAACAGGAGAAATTGGACTCAAAAGTTATTGTGCAATTTCTCCTGAGTACGCTGATACCTGATATGTCGGGGGAAACCACTGTTTCAGCGCATGGCAGAGCTCAGAAGGGAAGGAGCGCCGTTAGACTTTTTCAATGCAAAATTGGCTGGAATTCAGATTGGACACCATGTCACGTTTGGAGAGCCCCTGATGTGCCTAAACAGTGGAAACCCCCCATAATTGACCCCATTTTGGAAACTTAACCCTCCCCCATGGAACTTGTCTAGATATGTGGTGAGAACTTTGAACCCACAAGGGCTTCACAGAAGTTTATAACATACAGCCATACAATTAAAAAACCATATTTTTTCCACAAAATTGATCTTTTCACCTCCAATTTTTATTTTCCCAAGGGTAACAGGACCCTAAAAGTTATTGGGCAATTTGTCCTGAGTACGCTGATACCTCACATGTGGGGGTAAACCACTATTTGGGCGCATGGTAGAGCTCAGAAGGGAAGCAGCGCCATTTGACTTTTTTGGCTGGAATTGAGATCGGACACCATGTCGCGTTTGGAAAGCCGCTGATGTGCGAAAACAGTAGAAACTCCCCACAAATGACACCATTTTGGAAACTAGACCCCCCAAACAACTTATCTAGATGTGTGGTGAGAACTTTGAACCCCCAAGGGCTTCACAGAAGTTTATAACGTACAGCCGTACAATTAAAAAATCATATTTTTTCCACAAAAATGATCTTTTCACCTCCAATTTTTATCTTGCCAAGGGTAACAGGACCCTAAAAGTTATTGTTCAATTTGTCCTGAGTACGCTGACACCCCACTTGTGGGGGTAAACCACTATTTGGGCGAATGGCAGAGCTCGGAAGGGAAGCAGCGCCATTTGACTTTTTTGGTTGGAATTGGGATTGGACGCCATGCCGCGCTTGGAGAGCCCCTGATGTGCCTAAACAGTGGAAATCCCCCACAAATGACACCATTTTGGAAACTAGACCCCCCAAGGAACTTATCTAGATGTGTGGTGAGCATTTTGAACCCCCAAGGACTTCACAGAAGTTTATAACGCCCGGGCGTGAAAATAAAAAAATCATATGTTCCACAAACATATCTTTTAGTCCCCAATTTTTTTATTTTCCCAAGGGTAACAGGAGAAATTGGATCCCAAAAGTTGTTGTCCAATTTGTCCTGAGTACACTGATACCCCATATGTGGGAGAAAACTACCGTATGGGCACACGTCGGGGCTCGGAATGGGAAGTAGTGACGTTTTGGAATGCAGACTTTGATGGAATGGTCTGCGGGTGTCATGTTGCCATTGGAGAGCCCCTGATGTACCTAAACAGTGGAAACCCCCCATAAGTGACCCTATTTTGGAATCAAGACCCCTTAAGGAACTTGTCTAGATGTGTGGTGAGCACTTTGAACCCCCAAGGGCTTCATAGAAGTTTATAACGCCCGGGCGTGAAAATAAAAAAAATCATATTTTTTCCACAAACATGATCTTTTAGTCCCCAATTTTTTATTTTCCCAAGGGTAACAGGAGAAATTGGACCCCAAAAATTGTTGTCCAATTTGTCCTGAGTAGGCTGATACCCCATATGTGGGAGAAAACTACCGTATGGGCACACGTTGGGGCTCGGAATGGAAGTAGTGACATTTTGGAATGCAGACTTTGATGGAATGGTCTGCGGGTGTCATGTTGCCTTTGCAGAGCCCCTGATGTACCTAAACAGTGGAAACCCCACACAAGTGACCCCATTTTAGAAACTAGACCCCCCACGGAACTTATCTAGATGTGTGGTGAGCACTTTGAACCCCCAAGTGCTTCACAGAAGTTTATAACGCCCGGGCATGAAAATAAAAAAAATCATATTTTTTTTCCACAAAGTGATGTTTTTGCCCCCAATTTTTTATTTTCCTAAGGGTAACTGAGAAATTTGACCCCAAAAGTTGTTTTGCAATTTGTCATGAGTAGACTGATACCCCATATGTGGGGGTAAAACACTGTTTGTGCACATAGTAAACCTTGGAAGGGAAGGAGCACGGTTTGACTTTGTCAATGCAGAATTGGCTGGAATTGAGATCAGACGCCATGTTGCGTTTGGAGAGCACCTGATGTGCCTAAACAGTGGAAACCCCCCAATTCTAACTGCAACCCTAAACCCAACACACCCCTAACCCTAATCTCAGCCCTAACTCTAGCCCTAACTCTAACCCTAGCCCTAACCCTAGCCCTAGCCCTAACCCTAGCCCTAACCCTATCCCTAGCCCTAGCCCTAACCCTAATGGGAAAATGGAAATAAATACTTTTTTTAATTTTATTATTTTTCCCCAACTAAGAGGGTGATAAAGGGGGGTTTGATTTACTATATATGGCGGGTTTTTATGTTTGACAGCTGTCACGCCAAGGCTACTTTCACACATCAGGTTTTCGGCGTCAGGCGCGTTCCGGTGTCGTGCCAGAGCGCCGGATCCGGCAAATGTTTTGTAAAACCGGATGTGACGGATCCGGTTTTCTGCCGGATCCGTCTTGCGCATGACAGCCAAAACCGGATCCGTCTCATCCGGTTCATCCGGTTTTCGATCCGTTTTTCGACGGATTACGCCGGATCCGGTTTTTAAAAAGGCCCCTTGTGGCCTTCCAAACGGGATTGGCTACTGAAAAACTATATATACCGTGTTCCTACAGCCCTTCTTTGACAGGTTGTAGAGGAGAAAGTGCAGGTTGGAGAGAAGAGCAAGTGACTGGCGAAGATGGATGTTGTCATTGGAAATATCGTGAAGAATTTGGCGGATTTTACAGCGGAGGTGAATCGTTTGAGGGTGATTGTTCTGGAGAAGGAGAGAGCGAGACAGCAGCGCATCAGGCATCGTAGACGACGTTTGTGGATCCACCCCATCACAGCCAAGAGAATGACGCGTGGGGTCTATTCTACACTCTGCATGGACCTTAGACGAAACCCGGATACATTTTTTGGATATGTTCGGATGAAAATGGAGAATTTTGATTACTTGGTGGAGCACATTGCACACCTCATAAGAAAATCGGACACCTATTGCCGCTTCTCTTTTTCACCCGCAGAGCGTCTGATGGTGACTTTAAGGTAAGCCACATTTATTGGATATGCTCGCATCAGAGCACACTTTCACTGCAATCTTGTTGGTGGTAGTTTGTATCTCCAAGTGTTATAGCTGAGTTTTGGTATGTAATGTTGTGATTTTAAACTAATTGATTGTTTTTTAATTCCCCACAGATTTCTTGCAACTGGAGAATCCCTTTCGTCACTGCATTTCCAGTACAGACTCGGGATTTCCACCATATCTGAAATAGTGAAGCACACATGCCGTGCACTGTGGGACTCCTTAGCTGAAGAGTTTTTACCAGAGCCCACAACAGAGAGGTGGATTGAAATTTCAGAAAAGTCAGTTTCCGAACTGCTTGGGCGCTGTGGACGGGAAACATCCGTATTGTAAAGCCAGCCGGATCGGGATCGGAATATTTCAATTACAAGAAATATTTTTCAATTGTCCTCATGGCCATCGCTGACGTGGAATACAAATTTATTGCTGTTGATATTGGGGCATATGGCCGCTCCAATGACTCTCAAGTTTTCAAACTGCCTGCCATGGGGCGTAAACTGTATGGAAACACCTTCCAGTTCCCATCCCCTAGACCGCTGCCGCATACATCTGGTCCACCTATGTCATTTGTCTGTGTAGGGGATGAAGCCTTCCAGCTGTCAGAACACTTTTTGAAACCGTACGGTAGCAGAGGATTGTCAAGAACAAAACGTATTTTTAATTACCGCCTCACAAGAGCAAGAAGAATGGTTGAATGTACCTTTGGTATTCTGACAGCCAAATGGCGGGTCCTATTGACTGCGATCAACCTCAAGACAGAAACTGTGGACGAGGTGATCAAAGCTTGTGTGGTACTCCACAATTTTGTTATCTGCAAGGAACCCATTTCCATTGAGGACACCTCTGAAGAAACCACCTTGCAAGATTACCATGACATTACCACTAGAAGTTCTGTGACGGTTTCAGTAATGAGGGACAATTTTGCACTATACTTTATGTCACCTCAAGGCAGAGTACACTGGCAGGATGACAGAGTGTTAAAGATTTGTGCCCTTAACCAAACTTGCGTACCTTCTGTACCAACAGTATATACCTTTGCCAACCAAAGTTGGCTATCTTGTCATGGTCTTACTATTTTTGATAGACAACCAGTGTAAACGATAATTTAACTTTTATTTAAATTTTTTTTTTTTTGTAAACTGTTTTTAAAGTTAAAAAAACTTTTTTAATAAAGGTTTGAAACCAACTGGTCATTTTTATTATAAAACACACATTATAAATTGGTGTAGTGTGGGGTGGAAATACTGCTGGAGGGGCTGCGGGACACTTCGACACTGGGAGTGTGGAGAGAGGACTGGGATCGTGGTGGGGAAGGAACAGTTAGAGGTGAAGGTGTGGAAAAAGCTACAGAATGGGTGGACATGTGGGAGGCAGAAGAGGTGGTGGGTGGTGGAGTGGAGAGGGTTGGGCAGGGACTGTAGGAGCAGATGATGTTGATGGAAAGTTGTATGGGGAAGGAGTTTGGTACGAGGAAGGAGTTTGGTACGGGGCAGGTAGTGGAAGTGGGGAGATGTCTGGTACTGGGGAGGTTGCTGGTACTGGGGAGGTTGCTGGTACTGGGGAGGTGGCTGGTATGTAATAGGAGGGGGAGGATGGAAAGTGGCTGGAGGGGGTGCAGGTGGAGGAACTACTGGGGTGGGAGGAGGAGGTTGGGAGGTAACGTGCTGGAGAGCACCGTGGCACGAATCATTACATGCATCTGCTGGCTAGGAGAGAGCATTTCCATGCGCTCCACAACAGACCTGAAAAAGGTGTGGTTTGGCAAAGATCTTGCTTCTGAATGCATGGTTTGCAGAAGTGTCTTCACCTCCAGAATGCTGGAGTTGATCTGCTGAAAGCCTGCGGAGATTTGCTCTGACAAGACTTTTAGACAGTTCTGGAAAGATGCATTCAGATGCAAGAACTCTGGCGCATAACTCTTTTCCTGACCCCTCTGCCGCTGCCGCCCAGTACCCGCAGGTGTACTAGAGGTGGCAGGGGCAGAAGGGTGGGGTAAAGGGAAAGCGATCTCCTCACCAGCAGCTTCATGTAATGTAGGCGGCCACGATGCTCCTGTGCTGGTGGATGGGACAGATGGGTCGAATGTGTGGGAAGGCTGGGAAGGTGCAGATGTACCGGGGCGGTCGAAGTGTCCCTCGGTGCCGGTCTCCTCAGGGATCGCCTCAGAAGGGTCCAATCGTGCAGGCTCCCGAGTGCTGCTCACCGTGCTGTGGAATAAAGAGAAAAAAAAACAATTAAAATAGTGACATGGCATGGCCCTGGCTGAAAAAAAATTGTTACATCTAAACATTTTTTTTTTACATGTGGTGTGTAATATTTACCTTCTGGTGACCATTGTATCCCGGAGGAACGACAGGGCTCGTGTGTACTTGTACTTGCTCCTGCGTCCTCCAGATCCACTCGGGGCCCGCATCTCTTTATTGAACTCCTTCTTGAAATGATCCCTCACAGACCGCCACCGCTTCACAATTCTGTCCCCTGAAACGAGAAAGGACAAAGTGGTTAGTATACAACATCAGTGTTTCCCAAACTCCAGTCCTCATGGTCCCCAGGGGTCATGTTTTCAGGATTTCCATAGTAAATAGAAATCCTGAACACATGATCCGTGGGGACCACGAGGACTGGAGTTCGGGAAACACTGGTTTACATCAAGCAACCGGTACTGTATATACTTACGCTCTTTAATCTGGGCCCGAGCATCGAGGTCCTCCCAGCGGTCCACAAGGAGCGAACAGATTTCCTCCCAGAGCCGTCGGGTAACAATCAGGTCAGCATGGCGGCGGTCAGCCATATTCCATAGCGGCTCCCTTTCTCTGATGAGATCGATGAGGTGGTCCACATCCATTCCTCCATCCTCACCGTCAGAGTCGGGAGCACGCTGTGAAGGCTGTTAAAGTAAAATAGAAAAATAGCAAAATTAGTCACCACACTTTAAGACATGAAATAAAAAGTGTACCAAAATTTAACTTAAATATTATACTTACACGCTGGAGACCGCCGCGTTGCTGTCACCGACGACCCTGGGAGGCACTGCGAGGACCTCTTGGCCGAGCACCAGATTGGGAAGACTAGAGAAGAAAAGAAAAAAATGTATGTGTTTGGATGTTGCCATATTTGTTTGCTGTGTGATGTCTGCGGTACATTGTTTTCTATGTGTTGTGTTTCTGCGTTTGATGAAAAATTCTTACCAATTGTGAGCCCGCTCCAGGTGTCTGTCCACCCCTTCCTTCTTCTGGGAGCTCCTCTTCAGCTTGTGATTCCTGTTTTGAAATAAAAGGCAATGAATAGACATATATTACAGAGATGATGGATTTTGGAAATCAAAACTTACCGTCAAACGCTGACGATGCGAGGGAGGGCTCCCAGAAGATGTGGTGTCCTCTTGCTGGCCAGACTCCATGGCTGTGGGTGGTGCTGCTGCTGCTGCCAGTGCTGCTGCTGCTGCATCTCTTGGGCAGCTGTTGAATAAAGAGAAACAAAGGGCCAATGAATATCTTGATATTCCATGGCCCTAGTTTTGAGGAATGGGGGATTTGATAATTACCGTCTCTCATCTGCTGGTGGACTTCCCTCCCGTTGTTCGGCATTCTCCCTTTGCTGCTCCATTTGTGGTGGTGGTGGTGCTGATGGTGCTGCAGTGGTCTCCTGCCTTCTCCTGCATCTGGTTCCTGTCTTGGGTGGCATGTTGGGTGTGGCTGAGGGTCCCACTGTCATGGTTTTATATATGTGCTGTGGGCAGAGCTACTGAGCATGCTCAGACCCAAAAAACCGGATCCGGCCACCGGATCCAGCTTTCGCCGGTTCCGGCGCATTGCGGCGCTCATAGACTTTCATTGTGTGAAAAAGCCGGACGCGCCGGATCCGGTGGGTCCGGCTTTTTCGCCGGAGATAAAAACGTCCCGAAGGTCCCCGCTGCCATTTTGGATCCGGGGACCTGTAGGGAAGGAGACCCCCACAGCAGTGCTGCACATCGCGCTGCCGTGGAGGTCGCAGGGAATCACGGAGGGAGCCTCCTCCCTGCGGATGCTTCTCTAAACCCCCGCTACACTGCGATCGTGTTTGATCGCAGTGTGCCAGGGGATAACATGTCCGTGACCGCCCCTGACACATAGTGCCGGGTGTCAGCTGTGATGATCAGCTGACACCCGGCCGCGATCAGCGGCGCTCACCACGTGAGCGCCGCTGATCGCTATGACATACTATCCTATCCATAGGCATAGGGGCCCGGGTCCCATGGATGGGATAGTACGTCAGATGGCAGAAAGGGCTTAAGTCTCCTCTTAGCCTTCTTTTTTGCAAGCATTTCCAGATTCTTTAGCCGTTCTTCACACTCACCTTTCATCCTTCTCTTTCTATCACCACTCCACTCAACTTTCTCCTTTTCTCTCTTTCTCTCTCCTCTCACACTTTTGCTCTCTTTCATTCACTCTTCTAACTCTCCTTTCATCTCTCTCTTTCTCTCCCCTCTCTCAACCTCTCTCTCTATTCCATACCTCCCCTCTCTTTCTCATTTTTTGTCTTTCTCTCTCTCTCCATCCATTTTTAAATTGTACTCCTATGATTCCTGGAAACAAAATGCTGCCCGCAGAGATTTTACATCTAATATAATGAAGTGATTTATTGTCTCGTCATCCATAGATAACCGTTGTCTTTTACAATTTCAAAAACTCTGTGAAATCCAATTTAATTAAAAAGACTAAAAGTTTATGTGCATACAGTGTCTTTTTCGAGTGGATTCGACCTAAACATTCACATAATAAGTGAAGATATAAATTACAATGTCAAAACCATGTTCAGTCTTTTTGAGCTTCTTTTAACTGCTTCAGGCTTCTAAAACCATTAAGCGGCTAAAAGAAATGTAGAGAAAATCCTTAAAGGGGTTGTCCAGTCCAAATCGATAAGTCTGCAGTCGCTATGTGTGGCTGCATACTTATGAATCCCCCTCCAGCGCACAAACTGTGCACTGTGAGGATTCGCTGGTTTCTGAGCTACGACCGGAGGGTATACACTTGTATTAAGCAAGGCCGTACCCTGACAAGTGATGCGGCTGTCCAGTGGGCATGGCCAACTAGATGGCACAGCCTCCTTCAATACGACTGTATGGGACCGAGGCCGCAGCCACTGCCCTGGAGTATGTATAGGTCATACATACCCTCTGGCCCCATCTCAGAAACTGACGAATCCCCGCAGCACACAGTGCATGCACTGGAGGAATTCATAACTCTGCAGTCACACAAAGGGACTGCAGACTTATCGATTTGGACCAGACATCCCGTTTAAGGCCTCATTCACACGTCCACGTTTAAAAACATACGTGAAAAAATTGTACTGGTTTAATCAGTGTTTAGGACTATTGTGCCATTAGTTTGCAGTCCGCATGCCCGTTTTTCCCATCAGTGTGTTAGTGTTTTTCCAGTATGGATAAAAAAAAATGAATAAATGACAAAGCTCCTCTTATCCTATGCAATGTTAAACACGGACAGCAAATGGATGGCACACGGATGCCATCTGTGTGCTGTATGTGTTTTTCACAGACCCATAGACTTGTATTAGTAATTTTAATCTGCGATACTGGAAAAAATGAACAAGTCTCCATGAGATTTGTGCATGCACCCGTAGCGTAGCTACTGGGGGGGCAGAGGGGGCGGTCGCCCTGGGCCTCGCGCTCTGAGAGAGCCCACCTGGAGCTACACTATGTAACTGGGTGCTGTGGCGCACACCTGTAATCCTAGCTTCTATGGGAGGCTTGGGCTGTGGGATCACTTGAGCTTGTCAGTTCTGGTCCATCCAGTGCTGTGTGGATCAGGGGTCTTCTCTGTCCTCAGCATCAATATGGTGTCTCTGAGACAGCTGCTTGGAGATACTAAGTTGATGAAGGATGGGATGTCCCTGGTCAAAACAAAAAATAAGCAAAGCTATGTAACTGTATCAGCTAGCACATTGCGCCGATACAGTTACATTCTGTGGAAGAGAATTGATCTCCCTGCTCTGCCACCTGGCCGCTATGGGACCCCTGAGGAGACGGTGGAGGACCCGGTGCCAGCAGTGGAACCCCTGCTCGTCATCGCAGGGTCAACTGTATCAGCTCCATCTCCCATCATCCCCCTCTCAGTGTCTGACGTCACTGACAGCGGGAGTGATGATGTCAGTACTCGGTGCCCGTGGTCAGGAGATATGCGGGAACAACAAGGAGGAAGAGAGGTGAGTATTGGATTTATTTGGTTTTTTTTTATCTGGGTGAATTATACCATACTGGCTGCCTATGGGGGGTGCATTATACCATGCAGGCTGCCTATGGTGGTGCATTATACCATACAGGTATATTATATTATACGAATGGACAGGTAGAGCGTACCAACCAGACATTGACGGGATACCTACGTCATTTCTCCAACGCCCACCAGAACAATTGGGTCGACTTACTCCCCTGGGCAGAGTTTGCTTGTAACAACCATGCTGGTGAGTCCTCGGCCAAGTCTCCGTTCTTCATTGTTTTTGGCAGACATCCAGGTGTTCCTCTTCCGATAACCCCTGCCTCTGAGGTACCCGCGGCCAACGCCCTGTCCTCTGAATTTTCCAAGATTTGGTATGAGACCAATACGTCACTCAAGAGGTCCGCTGATTAGATGAAGAATTATGCTGACAAAAGGTGATTGGATACTCCACCGTATCGTGTTGGGGACAAAGTCTGGCTCTCCTCCAAATTCATCAGGTTGAAATTGCCCTCCTACAAGTTGGGACCACGCTACATTGGTCCGTTTGAAATTCTTGGACGTATCAACAAAGTCGCCTACAAATTGAGGTTGCCTGCTTCGCTCCGGGTCCCAAATACCTTCCACGTCTCCCTCCTGAAACCTGTGGTGCTGAATCGCTTCCATTCCTTGCCTGATCCTGGCCCTCAGCCGGTGGGTGCCGATGATGTCTTTGAAGTGCAGGACATTCTCGCTATGAAGAGGGTTAGAGGTAGGACATTCTTTCTTATTGATTGGAAGGGCTTTGGTCCTGAGGAGAGATCCTGGGAGCCTCGGGAGAATATCAATGCTCCCCGTATCCTCAAGAGATTTCTTGCTGATCTCCGGGGAGGGCAGCTTAGGTGAGGGGGTACTGTTACACCGCTCCGTCATACTCACCCGGCCTCCGCTCCCACGCCGCAGCCTCTCTCCACCCGAAGGCCACGGTGTTCACCTCTGACGGGCTCGCGGCCGATGCCATCCCTGCATGCAATGCGCATGCGCCATAGGCCATGGCCGCGCCTCCCTGCTGCTTCTTGTGCTCCGGCTGTGTCCTGACCCGGAAGCACCTTCCGACCAATGGCAGACCAGACGGGGCTATATCAGGCCGCTTCCCCCTGAGGGAGGCGCCTGAACATTGTGTTACCTTGCACACTGGGCCCTGCTTACTCCTGTGCTCTCTACAGTCTCTCGGTGCTGTCCTCAGTGTTTCCTGCAGCAGCCTCGCAGCCTGTCTTCCGTGTTCGCTAACAGTCATTCTCAGTCCTGCTCCAGTCCTGCCATCCTACTCCAGTCCTGCCTCCGGTGTTCCTGTTCCAGTCCTGCCATCCTACTCCAGTCCTGCCTCCGGTGTTCCTGTTCCAGTCCTGCTGTCCTACTCCAGTCCTGCCTCCGGTGTTCCTGTTCCAGTCCTGCCGTCCTACTCCAGTCCTGCCTCCGGTGTTCCAGTTCCATCCTGCTCCAGTCCTTCCGTCCTCCTTTATTCCTGTCTCCTGTGTTCCAACTCTGTCCTGTCATCTACACTTCAGTTCCTCCATGTTCCAGTCTATAGTCTTACGCCATTCCTGTCTCCTGTATGCGAGCCCTGTTCTGTCATCTACACTTCAGTCCCACTGTCCTACTCCAGTGCATCCTGAGCCGCCCCTCTCGGTACCGGCTACCGTGGTACTCAAACCCCTGGGCCTGCTCCTAACGGTCCCTGTATAGGGGTCGATTCCACCTGGCAGCTCGCCCGCGGCCCCTCGGTGCCACGGTCCAGAGAGTCCACTCCTAGAGATTCTGGCTCCTGACCACCCACGCTAACAGTTATACTGTCCTGGCTGAATATGGGGGTGCATTATATTATGCAGTCTGCCTATTGGGGTGCATTGCACTATACAGGCTGCCTCTGCGGGTGCATTATACCATACAGGCTGCCTATAGTGGTGCAATATACCATACAGGCTACCCATGGGGGTGCATTATTCTATGCAGGCTGCCTATGGGGGTGCATTATAGTGTTCTGGCTGCCTATTGGGGGGCACTATATTATACAGCCTGCCTATTCGGGTGCCTTATACTATACAGGCTGCCAATGGGGGTGCATTATACCATACAGGCTGCCTATGGGGGTGCATTATACTATACAGGCTCTCAATGGGGTGCAATATACAATGCAGGCTGCCTATGGGGGTGCATTATACTATACAGGCTGCTTATGGGGGTGCATTATAGTGTTGTGGCTACCTATGGGGGTGCATTATATTATACAGCCTGCCTGTTGAGGTGCATTATACCATACAGGCTGCCTGTCGTGACTCTGGGCAGGATGGTTCCGCCTCCATCCTGGTCAGGTCAGGGTTAATTTTAGTTTGCCTCTCTTTGGTTCTGGGGTGGCTATTTAATGTTGGCAGTTCCTGGATTTGGTGTCGGTGATACTTCCATATACTTAGTTTGTGGTTGCTGACCCAGGTTACTCGTCCATAAATGTTGTGCCTCTGTGCTTATGTGCCTTGCTGTGTATGACCCGGTTTGTCTCCTGACTTTTGCCTCTGTATCCTGCTTTGTACTGCCCTGTCCCTCCTGGTTATCTGACCCCTTGGCATGTCTCCGTTTACTCTTTGTCTTATCCCTAGGTACTACGCTCTTGTCTGGCTTTTGACCCTTGGCTCTCCTTAACTCTACTGTCTGTGCCCTGCACTCCGCATGTTCAATTTCCTTCCCTGTAATCACGCGCCATGACTCTGCCCACTGGTCATGTGACTGCTTAGTTCCAGGTCCTGTGCTCACTGCTTAATCTCAGGCCCTTGCGCACTGTCTGTTTTGTTCCTGCACTCCCTGTGCCCATTCATGTGCCCCCTGATAGCGCCCCTAGGCAGCGCCAGTGACACCATTGGTGTCATCACACTGCCTATGGGGGTGTATTATACTATACAGGCTGCCTATGGGGGTGCATTATACTACACACGCTGCCTATGGGGGTGCATTATACTATACAGGCTGCCTATGGGGGTGTATCATGCTATACAGGTTGCTTATGGGGTGCATTATGCTATACAGGCTGCCTATGGGGGTGCTTTATACTATATTGACTGCCTATGGGGGTGCATTATGCTATTCAGGCTGCCGATGGGGTGCATTATGCTATACAGGCTGCAGATGGGGGTGCATTATACTATACTGCCTGCCTATGGGGGTGCATTATACTATACTGGCTGCCTATGGGGGTGCATTATACTATATAGGCTGCCTATGGGGGTGCATTATACTTTAGAGGCTGTCTATGGGGGTGCACTATACAAAACAGGCTGCCTATGGGGGTGTATTATACTATACTAGCTGCCAATGGGGGTGCATTATGCTATAGCTCCTGCCTGCCTATGGGGAATGCATTTTACTATACAAGCTGCCTATGGGGAATGTATTATACTATACAGGCTGCCTATGGGGAATGCATTATATTATACAGGCCTATGGGGAGTGCATTTTACTATACAGGCCTATGGAGAGTGCATTATGTTATAGGGGCCTATGGGGAGTGCATTATACTATGTTGAGGACTATCTGGTACAGTATACTATATGAAAGCTATCTAGGGGGCCATCATACAGTCTGGGGATTACAGTGAAGGGGCCATCTAGCAGTTTAGGGGTCTACTAAGGGGTCAGTATAATGTGTGGGGGTATATTACAGTGAGGAGGCATCATGTTATGTATAAGGGAGCACTGTATATAGGGGAGCTGTACAGGGGGAGATTCGGGACATTATTCAATGTTAAGTTGGCAATTATTGTTATAGGACAGTGATGGCGAACCTTTTAGAGACCAAGTGCCCAAAATGCAACCCAAAACCCACTTACTTATTGCAAAGTGCCAACACGGCAATTTAACCCGAATACTGAAGTTTTACTTTAGAAAAAACAGCTCATACAGAGAGCAGACAGAGTGAGAGAGAACAGGTAACAGAGAGTAAGCAGGTATGTCAGAGAGCAGGTAGGGGCAACAGAGAAGAAAGGAGAAAAATGTCCAGCTCCACACGAGAAACGATTTCCAAATTTATTCCAGTGAAGACAATGTACAGATCAGCTCCAGGGCTGCATCAGCTCACACAGGAGCGACAATAGCGACGCATTTCGATCGCTACATGCGATCTTTATCAAAGCTACCATATCAAAATCACACACAGGTTAAAAAGGAGCAGAAACCAATCCTGAATCTAATACAAGTCACATGGTTGGAAGGTCCTGTTCTGACGATACAATAAGAACAAACAACAAATTTGTAAAAAAAATGCCTCAATATTGCACATAAATGAACAAAAATTGACAACATAAATAAGAAAAATATTCATGATAGAAAATATTCACAATATTATCAGAATTAATACAATTACATATAATCATGAATAATGTGATCAAAAAGCTCATCTCATCAGCGTATATAGCTATTAGCGGTATCACATATAATTTATCAAGATTCATGAAAAATATCCATAATAGAAAATGTTCACAATTCTATCAAAATTAATACATTTGCATATGTATAATAATGAATCAAGTGACCACAGAAGATTGTATCACCAACACATATGTCTGTTGGTGGTGTTACATATAGTTTTCAAAATTCATGAAAAAAGGACATAAATGTAAAAAATATCCATAATAGAAAAATGTTCACAATTCTATCAACATTAATACAATTGCAAATATATAATCATGAATCATATGACCACAAAAGATCACCTCCCCAGCACACATATATATTAACAGTGTCACATATAATTTTCAAGGTTCATAAAATGAACAAACAAAATCAAATGAAAATAAAAAAACAACATTAATGCGATAATTGCTCTGAAATATTAATAGTGGAACATGATTTCGTTCTTTTTATTTAATCCATCAGGAAATCTCGTTCCTAAATTAAAAATCCAGAAAGCTTCCCGGGTAAGCAGTGTCCTTCTGATATCACCACCCCTAGAAGGTTTCTTGATTTTTTCGATACCAGTTACCTGGAAAGAAGCAACATTGCGAGTGTGAAAGTTAATAAAATGTTTGGCTGCGGAAGAAATATTGCGGACTCCATTAGTTACATTAGTCACATCGTATAAATGTTCAGCTATTCTGGTTTTTAATTTTCTGGATGTGCATAAGATTTAATACACGTGGTGAAATCAATTTTATACACCACAAAATCAGTATTACAATTAATAAAATTATTGATTTTAAATGATGTAGTGTTATCATTATTATACAATATTTTGCTTTTTACCATACGTTTACAAGTCCTGCAATTGTTACCTCCACATTTGTAATTGCCTTTATTGTCCAACCATGTGCCCCTATTGTTCCTAGATGAAAAAAGACTCGGTGATAGAATATTACCTAAAGTAGGGGCTCTACGTGCCACTACATTACATCCATCTTCCAATACTGCAGCTAAAATAGGATCCTCATATAGCAGAGGTAGAAATTTATTTATGATTTTTCTTATTTCATTAAATTGTGAGCTAAATTGAAAGCATATAAATGGTTTTTTAGACATAATAGATTTCTTCTCTTTACTGTCTACTGAAACTTGACTACGACTCGTATCTTCTGTTACTAAATCCAAAGCTCTATTCAACATCCTCCTCGGGTAATTCCTGTCTCTCAATTTATTACAAGATTTATTAAATTCCTGCTGCAAGTAATTATTATTATTGCAATTCCTTTTAATTCTAGTGAGCTCACCGACAGGGATCGACTTCACTGTATGTCTAGGATGACCACTATTGGTATGCAGGATAGTATTTCCTGCCATTGGTTTGGAGTAAGTGCGAGTGGAAATCAGCTGACCTGGAACACCCTGCAAAAATAAATCCAAAAATGAAATCTCATATTGATTGTGCACAAAAGTGAATTTTAAATTATATTCATTAGAATTAATATAATTGCCAAAGTCTGGTATGGCAGAAACATCTCCCCTCCAAATAATTAAGGTATCATCAATGTATCTACTATACCAGACGATGTGGGGAACAAATTCATTGGAAACAGAATACAAAAAATGATGCTCCCAAAAGGCCATAACGATGTTCGCCAATGATGGTGAAAATTTTGCACCCATCGCTATGCCTTTACATTGTAAGTAACAATTATGATCAAATGAAAAAAAATTGTGAGTCAAAAGATAACATGTAACCTGTAACATAAAATTAATTAAAACAGAAGAATAAATGCTATATTTCACAAGATGGAACTCTAAAGCTTCTAAGGCAATGTCATGAGGTATACTTGTATAGAGAGCTGTGACATCACAGCTCAACCATGAATAATCAGATAACCACTTTTTCTGTGTCAAAATATCAAGAACATCATTAGTATCTTTAATAAAACCAGGAATCACACGAACTAAAGGTTGCAACAAAGAATCCAGCCACTCACCCAAATGCTCATTAATGGAACCAATTCCTGAGACAATAGGTCTCATAGAAGTAAATTCCTCATTTTTATGAATCTTTGGTAAACCATGCAATATGGGTAAAACCGGATTTGACACTTCTAGAAAATCAGCTTGTTTTTTCGTTAGAACCCCCAGTGCAAGACCCTCCTGAATAATTTTATCAACTTTGATTTTATATAGGGAAGTTGGATTATTAGGCAATTTTTTGTATACAGAAGGTTCAGAGAGCATTTCTTGAATTTTAGCTTGATAATCCCTGGAATTCATTACCACTACCACTCCACCTTTGTCCGACATTTTAATAACTATATCCATCATGTCCTTCAATTCCTGGACTGCCTCTTTCTCTTTGTTTGACAAATTAATTCTTTTGCTGAAATCACTCTTTTATTGTATAGAATTTTTAACTCACGTTCAATAGTATCCTGGAACCGATCCATGCATTCCGAACGCGATTGAACTGGATAAAAAAATGGATTTCTGGTTTTTAAAGCATCGGATTGATTAATAGAAACATCCCCATTGATGGTTTCCTTTGACAATTCCTTTAATGATATAAGAGAAATCTGCTCCTGAAAATCCAATTTATGATATTCATTAAAAAAAACAGAATCAGAATTTTCCAAAACATCAGGAGAACTAGTCCAAAAATGTTTTCTAATGGTCAGATTACGGATAAATTTGTTGACATCTAGTAATGTTGAAAAAAGATTGAAGTCTTTATCAAGGACAAAATTCAGGCCGTATGCCAATACCTAGATGTGTTCGGCAGACAAAATCCTAGATGAGATATTAAGCACATTATCAAAACCATTCATTTCCTTTTGAAATTCTTCCTGCAGCGAGTCATCATACCAAAGTTGTTTTCTATGTTTGCGCCTGCCGCGCCTTTTGCGTTTTTTGATCTATTAAAACTGCTGAATTACTAGAGGACGCTTCTGATGTGTCAAAATTATTTTCAGTAGAATCTCCTTCCGATGAAAAACTGACCCGTTGTTTAGAATGTGTTTTTTTTGTAGTTGCCTCGCCTCAAAATGGATTTAGGTGATTTAAAGGATTCCCAGGTGTTCCAATCAAACACTTTATTCTGGGAGTAATCCTCCAAGTCTCGTTGAAATTTGCGTTTTTTTCATTGCATAATTTCATCTTCCAATGCATTCATATTATCTTGGATGTTCTTAATCCACTCTTCATATTTAATCAAAGAATCTGATGCATTAAATGATTGTTTAATATCAGAGATTTCCTTCTGAATATCGGTTAATTTGATCTCTTCATATTGTATGATTAATCGCATCAGATTGAGTGAGCAATTATTTAAAACCGCATTCCACTCATCCACAAACTTGTCACAAAAAACAGTGGTACATTTTTTCTTAATTCTCAGTCCACGAGGGACCATATCTTTAGAAACATAATTCCGCAATGTAGTCAAATCCCACCAGGTCTTCATCTCTTGCCTCATCAGTTTATCCAACTGCATATAGGAACCCGAAACACCAAAGGGCACATTTGCATCCACAGGTGTGTGAGAAAAAACCTGGGCGGCTTTCTTAATTCTATCCATTGATGAATCAGACATGTTCCCAAATTAAACACAATCGTAATATTGATGTAATGTCATCCTGATATAATTAAAGCTGAAATAAATGCAGTCCCAAATAAATAGTTGGAGCAAGTAGGGTGCCTAGGCCAGCAGGAAAACAGTCAATCAAAGGTATAAGCCAGCTCACCGACTTCCGTGGGAGCATGGATCACCATCCTGCAATGGTTAGTTCAACGAAGAAAGGAGAAAAATGTCCACCTCCACACGAAAAACGATTTCCAAATTTATTCCAGTGAAGACAATGTACAGATCAGCTCCAGGGCTGCATCAGCTCACACAGGAGCGACAATAGCGACACGTTTCGATTGCTACATGCGATCTTTATCAAAGCTACCATATCAAAATCACACACAGGTTAAAAAGGAGCAGAAACCAATCCTGAATCTAATACAAGTCACATGGTTGGAAGGTCCTGTTCTGACGATACAATAAGAACAAACAACAAATTTGTAAAAAAAAAAGGCCTCAATATTGCACATAAATGTACAAAAATTGACAACATAAATAAGAAAAATATTCATGATAGAAAATATTCACAATTTTATCAGAATTAATACAATTACATATAATCATGAATCATGTGATCAAAAAGCTCATCTCATCAGCGTATATAGCGACTAGCGGTATCACATATAATTATCAAGATTCATGAAAAAAACGTAAATATGAAAAATATCCATAAAAGAAAAAGTTCACAATTCTATCAAACTTAATACATTTGCATATGTATAATAATGAATCAAGTGACCACAAAAGATTGTATCACCAACACATATGTCTGTTGGCGGTGTCACATATAGTTTTCAAAATTCATGAAAAAAGGACATAAATGTAAAAAATATCCATAATAGAAAAATGTTCACAATTCTATCAACATTAATACAATTGCAAATATATATAATCATGAATCATATGACCACAAAAGATCACCTCCCCAGCACACATATATATTAACAGTATCACATATAATTTTCAAGGTTCATAAAATGAACATACAAACAAAATCAAATGAAAATAAAAATAAAAAAGCAACATTAATGCGATAATTGCTCTGAAATATTAATAGTGGAACATGATTTCGTTCTTTTTATTTAATCCATCAGGAAATCTCGTTCCTAAATTAAAAATCCAGAAAGCCTCCCGGGTAAGCATTGTCCTTCTGATATCACCACCCCTAGAAGGTTTCTTGATTTTTTTCGATACCAGTTACCTGGAAAGAAGCAACATTGCGAGAATGAAAAATTAATAAAATGTTTGGCTGCGGAAGAAATATTGCGGACTCCATTAGTTACATTAGTCACATCGTATAAATGTTCAGCTATCCTGGTTTTTAATTTTCTGGATGTGCAACCCACATAAGATTTAATACACGTGGTGCAATCAATTTTATACACCACAAAATCAGTATTACAATTAAAACAATTAATAAAATTATTGATTTTAAACGATGTAGTGTTATCATTATTATAAAATATTTTGGTTTTGACCATATGTTTTACAAGTCCTGCAATTGTTACCTCCACATTTGTAATTGCCTTTATTGTCCAACCATGTGCCCCTATTGTTCCTAGATCCTTTAAATCACCTAAATCCATTTTGAGGCGAGGCAGCTACAAAAAAACGCATTCTAAACAACGGGTCAGTTTTTCATCGGAAGGAGATTCTACTGAAAATAATTTTGACACATCAGAAGCGTCCTCTAGTAATTCAGCTTACCCAGGAGGCTTTCTGGATTTTTAATTTAGATGGATTAAATAAAAAGAACGAAATCATGTTCCACTATTAATATTTCAGAGCAATTATCGTATTAATGTTGTTTTTTTATTTTTATTTTCATTTGATTTTGTTTGTATGTTCATTTTATGAACCTTGAAAATTATATGTGACACTGTTAATATATATGTGTGCTGGGGAGGTGATCTTTTGTGGTCATATGATTCATGATTACATATTTGCAATTGTATTAATGTTGATAGAATTGTGAACATTTTTCTATTATGGATATTTTTTACATTTATGTCCTTTTTTCATGAATTTTGAAAACTATATGTGACACCGCCAACAGACATATGTGTTGGTGATACAATCTTTTGTGGTCACTTGATTCATTATTATACATATGCAAATGTATTAAGTTTGATAGAATTGTGAACTTTTTCTTTTATGGATATTTTTCATATTTACGTTTTTTTCATGAATCTTGATAATTATATGTGATACCGCTAGTCGCTATATACGCTGATGAGATGAGCTTTTTGATCACATGATTCATGATTATATGTAATTGTATTAATTCTGATAAAATTGTGAATATTTTCTATCATAAATATTTTTGTTATTTATGTTGTCAATTTTGTACATTTATGTGCAATATTGAGGAATTTTTGAACAAATTTGTTGTTTGTTCTTATTGTATCGTCAGAACAGGACCTTCCAACCACGTGACTTGTATTAGATTCAGGATTGGTTTCTGCTCCTTTTTAACCTGTGTGTGATTTTGATATGGTAGCTTTGATAAAGATCGCATGTAGCGATCGAAACGCGTCGCTATTGTCGCTCCTGTGTGAGCTGATGCAGCCCTGGAGCTGATCTGTACATTGTCTTCACTGGAATAAATTTGGAAATCGTTTCTCGTGTGGAGGTGGACATTTTTCTCCTTTCTTCGTTGAACTAACCATTGCAGGATGGTGATCCGTGTTCCCATGGAAGTCGGTGAGCTGGCTTATACCTTTGAATGACTGTTTTCCTGCTGGCCTAGGCACCCTACTTGCTCCAGCTATTTATTTGGGACTGCATTTATTTCTGCTTTTATTATATCAGGACGACATTACATCAATATTTCGATTGTGTTTAATTTGGAAACATGTCTGATCCATCAATGGATAGAATTAAGAAAGCCGCCCAGGTTTTTTCTCACGCACCTGTGGATGCAAATGTGCCCTCTGGTGTTTCGGGTTCCTATATGCAGTTGGATAAACTGATGAGGCAAGAGATGAAGACCTGGTGGGATTTGACTACATTGCACATTGCATTGAACTAACCATTGCTGGATGGTGATCCGTGCTCCCATGGAAGTCGGTGCGCTGGCTTATACCTTTGAGGGGCAACAGAGAGCAGGCAGGGGTAAGAGAGAGCAGGTAAAAGAGAGTAAGCAGGCATGTCAGAGAGCAGGCAGGGGCAACAGAGAGCAGGCAGGGGTAAGAGAGAGGAGGTAACAAAGAGTAAGCAGGCATATCAGAGATCAGGCAGCGGTAACAGAGCAGGCAGGGGTAAGAGAAATCAGGAAACAGAAAGTAAGCAGGCATATCAGAGAGCAGGCAGGGGCAACAGAGAGCAGGTAGGGGTAAGAGAGAGCAGGTAACAGAGAGTAAACAGGCATATCAGAGAGCAGGCAAGGGCGACATAGAGCAGGCAGGGGAAACAGATCAGGCAGGAGCTACAGATTGCAAGCAGGTATGTTGTGAGTTCATTTTCCCCTTCATTACTGAGGCCCGAGGAACTCCCTCTTCTGATAAAGAAAGGTAGTGAGCCTGATTATCAAACACCTGAGGCTGATGATGATTGGCTGAGTGGAGTTACTGACTGGATATAAGGCTGCCGACGCCCTTCTGCCCTGCGGGTGATTTCTCTGTGGGATCCTTGGAGACCAGTCTGAATTCCTGCTCCTCTAAAGCTAAGTTTGCTGCTCGGCCTTTTGCATTGGTGCTTTGACTTTGTTTTGCTTTGTTTTTCTGGATATCTGCCATTCCCTGCTGGGGTGTGCTGAATTCCTTTAGCTCTGTCTTCTGAAAATACCTGAGTGCTTATTTAGTTTTTGAAGCCTAGCTGCTTCAGGGCCTTTTTCATATCAGCTTGTTGGCTTATGTCTTTGATAGGGTTTGCGCGAACGCAAAGCTGCACGAGAGGTGTTGCCACCTGTTGAACAAATGTCTGAACCTATGCAATGTGATAGAGGTTTTTCCAGAGAGCAGCGTCAGGAGTTCAGAAGGCGTAATAAGTTGTGTTTTTTCTGTGGAGATGCCTCGCATATTATTTCTGTCTGTCCTAAACGAGAGAAACGCTTTGCACACACGTTTTCTGTTGGGGGTGTTCAACCTAAGTTTCTTCTGGCTATTACTCTGATCTGCTCCCTGTCCACATTTTCCGCCAAGGCTTTTGTGGATTCGGGAGCAGCCCTAAACCTAATGGACTTGGATTTTGCTAAACGTTGTGGATTTCCGATGACACCTCTGCAGATGCCTATCCCTTTGAGGGGGATTGATGCTACTCCTTTGGCTAAAAATAAATATCAGTTTTGGACCCAGGTGGTAATGCGGGTCACCCCAGGCCATCAAGAAAATTGCAGATTTTTGGTGTTGCATAATCTGCATTATACTATTGTTCTGGGGTTTCCCTGGGTACAAATTCGTAATCCAGTTTTGGATTGGAAATCTGTGTCTGTGGTGAGTTGGGGTTGTCGGTGTGCCTTTAGTGAGGCTCCGGTGTTTTCCACCTCTCCTCAGTTGCATGATGTTCCTGATTATTTGGCGGACTTTTATGATGTATTTAGTGAGAATGAGTCTGCGTCTCTGCCTCATCATAGGAGTTATGACTGTGCAATTGAACTGAGCCCGGGGTGTAAATTTCCCAAGGGTCGGCTCTTCAATTTATCTGTACCCGAGCACAAGGCTATGCGATCCTATATTAAGGAGGCGTTGGAGAAGGGTCATATTAGACCATCCTCGTCACCCTTAGGTGCCGGTTTTTTTTTTGTAGCCAAAAAGGATGGATCATTAAGACCTTGTATTGATTATCGTGCCCTCAACAAAATTACTGTTAAATATCAGTATCCGTTACCCCTGATTTCTGATCTATTCTCCAGAGTTAAAGGTGCTTGCTGGTTTACCAAGCTTGACCTCAGGGGGCGTATAATCTTATTCGCATTAAGCATGGGGATGAATGGAAGATGGCGTTTAATACTCCGGAGGGACATTTTGAGTACATGGTGATGCCTTTTGGGCTCACTAATGCCCCTTCTGTCTTCCAGTGCTTCATGAACGATATTTTCCGAGATTTTGTCGATAAATTTTTGATTATCTATCTGGATGATATTTTGATCTTCTCCAAGGATTGGGATTCTCATGTGGAACATATTCGGACTGTGTTCCGGATCTTGAGGGAGAATTCCCTGTATGTCAAAGGATCTAAATGCCTTTTTGGAGTACAGAGGATTTCTTTTTTGGGATTTATTTTGTCCCCGTCAACTATTGAAATGGACCCGGCCAAGGTACAGGCCATTTACGATTGGGTTCAGCCCACTTCTTTGAAGGCCCTCCAGAAGTTTTTGGGTTTTGCTAATTTTTATCGGAAATTTATAGCAAAATTTTCTAGTACTGCCAAGCCATTGACTGATTTGACTAAGAAGGGTGCTGATGTGTTAAATTGGTCTCCGGAGGCTGTTTCTTCCTTTCAGGAGCTGAAGCGAAGATTCACCTCCGCCCCGGTTTTGCGGCAACCTGATGTCTCACTTCCATTCCAGGTAGAGGTGGATGCTTCTGAGATTGGTGCAGGAGCTGTTTTGTCCCAAAAGGATCCTGTAACATCTAAAATTAATCCCTGTGCTTTCTTTTCCCGAAAGTTCTCTCCATCTGAACGTAACTATGATGTGGGGAATAGGGAACTGTTGGCCATGAAATGGGCATTTGAGGAGTGGAGACATTGGTTGGAGGGAGCTAAGCATCAAGTCGTAGTCCTCACTGACCACAAGAATTTGATTTACCTAGAGTCGGCTAAGCGCTTGAACCCTAGACAGGCTAGGTGGGCCTTGTTTTTTACACGTTTTGATTTTGTGGTTTCTTTTCTTCCTGGAACGAAGAATGTCAAGGCAGACGCCCTCTCTAGGAGCTTCTTTGCTGATTCTCCTGTGGTGACCAAGCCTGCTACCATCTTAGGCGAAGGGGTAGTTCTTTCTGCCATCTCGCCCGATTTGAGACGTGCTCTGGAAGAGTTCCAGGAGGACAAACCTGAGCATTGTCCCAGTGGAAAGTTGTATGTTCCTGACCAGTGGAAGAAGAGAGTGATGTCTGAAGTTCATTGCTCTGCTTTGGCTGGTCATCCAGGTATTTTTGGTACTAGAGATCTGGTGAGTCGGTTTTTTTGGTGGCCCTCCTTGTCTCATGATGTCAGGAATTTTGTGCAGTCCTGTGGGACGTGCACCCGGTCTAAATCGTGTTCTCGCTCTAGTGGGTTGTTGATGCCTTTGTCTGTCCCCAAGAGGCCATGGACCCATATTTCAATGGATTTCATCTCTGATATGCCTGTCTCTCAAAGGATGACTGCTGTTTGGGTGATTTGTGATAGGTTCTCTAAGATGGTTCATCTTCTACCACTCCCTAAGTTGCCGTCTTCCTCTGAGTTGGTGCCCCTGTTTTTACAACAGGTGGTTCGTTTGCACGGGATTACTGAGAACATTGTATCTGACAGAGGAGTCCAGTTTGTGTCTAGATTTTGGAGAACTTTCTGTTCCAGGCTGGGAATTCAGTTGTCCTTCTCCTCTGCTTTTCACCCTCAGACCAATGGGCAGACAGAGAGAACAAACCAGACCTTGGAGTCATATTTGAGATGTTTTATTTCTGCTGATCAGGATGATTGGGTTTCATTTTTGCCCTTGGCCGAATTTGCTTTAAATAATAGAGCTAGTTCTGCCACTTTGATGTCACCTTTTTTTTGTAACTTTGGGTTTCATCCTCGATTTTCTTCAGGGCAGGTGGAGCCCTCTGCCTGCCCAGGTGTTGACACTGTGGTGGAGAGAATGCACCAGATCTGGGACCAAGAGGTGGATAAGTTATCATCAAAAAAATTGTGGTTATTATCAAAAAATATTGCTATGAAGGTGGCTTCTCCTAAGTTTAAGCCTAGATTTATTGGACCTTACAAGATTTTGGAGATTATTAATCCGGTCTCTTTTCGTTTGGCTCTTCCTGTCACATTTAAAATCCATAATGTGTTTCATAAATCTTTGTTGAAGAGGTTTGTTGAACCTGTTGTTCCGGGGGTGGCACCTCCAGACCCTGTATTGGTTGAAGGTAACATGGAATATGAGGTAGAGAAAGTACTGGATTCCCGTCTGGCTAGACGGAGACTCCAGTATTTGGTTAAGTGGAAGGGTTATGGTCAGGAGGATAATTCCTGGGTCTCTGCCTCTGATATTCATGCCAAAAGATTGGTGCGTGCCTTTCATCGGGCTCACCCTGATCGCCCTGGTGGCGTAGTTGAGGGTTCGGTGACCCCTCCTCAAGGGGGAGGTACTGTTGTGAGTTCATTTTCCCCTTCATTACTGAGGCCCGAGGAACTCCCTCTTCTGGTAAAGAAAGGTAGTGAGCCTGATTATCAAACACCTGAGGCTGATGATGATGACTGGCTGAGTGGAGTTACTGACTGGATATAAGGCTGCCGACGCCCTTCTGCCCTGCAGGTGATTTCTCTGTGGGATCCTTGGAGACCAGTCTGAATTCCTGCTCCTCTAAAGTTAAGTTTGCTGCTCGGCCTTTTGCATTGGTGCTTTGACTTTGTTTTGCTTTGTTTTTCTGGATTTCTGCCATTCCCTGCTGGGGTGTGCTGAATTCCTTTAGCTCTGTCTTCTGAAAATACCTGAGTGCTGATTTAGTTTTTGAAGCCTAGCTGCTTCAGGGCCTTTTTCATATTAGCTTGTTGGCTTATGTCTTTGATAGGGTTTTGGCAGATTGCAGACAGCAGCCTTCCTGTCCTTTCCTATCTAGGTAGTTTTGGGCCCCATCTTTGCTCAGTCTATCTTTCTGTCTGTGTTAGTGTTTTCATCTTGCTTCACTGTCATTATATGTTGGGGGCTGCCTATTGCTTTGGGGTCTGCTCTGGGGCAGTTTAGATTTCCCCTTTCTTTCTTTAGGCCTATTTAATTCTCCGGCTGTGATCGAGGGGTCTAGGGCATCGTAGGAACCCCCCACGGCTACTGCTAGTTGTGTTGATAGGTTCAGGGGTCTGCAATCTGATAGTTGCCAACTTCTCTGGTTTTCTGGACTTAGCTTGTATTTCTGTTTTTGCCTCCTACGGTGACTCATTCATAACACAGGTATATCAGAGCAGTCAGTGGCAAAATAGCAGACAGGGTCATCAGAGAGCAGACAGGGTCATCAGAGAACAGACAGGTCATCAGAGAACAGACAGGGGCATCAGAGAGCAGGCAAGGGCAACATAGAGCATGCAAGGGAAAAAGAGAGCAGGCAAGGGTAACAGAACACAGGCATATCACAGAGTAATAGGAAACATAGAAGTGGATCCAGCTCACCCACAGGGCTTATTTAAAAATTAGAAAACTTTTATTGTATAATCCTTTAAAAATTTGAGATTACAAACAGACATCTCCGGTGGCACAGGAATGGCAGGGGGTGGTGTGTAATGAGACCATACACGTTTCGAGCAACAGAGCTCTTGAACACTGAACAACAGAAAGCACGCAGAGGCAAGAAAGATCAGGCAGGGGTATCTGAGCAGTCAGGGACAACAGAGCAGGCCGGGGTATCAGAGAACAAGCAGGGGTATCAAAGCAGGCAGAGGGAACAGAGAGAGAGTAGGCAGGGATATCAGAGAACAGGATAAGGCAACAGAGAAGCGGCAGGGGCAACAGAGAACCAACAGGGGCAACAGAGAGCCATAGGGGTATTACAGCTGGCAGAAGCAACAGAGGGGAGGCAGGGGCAATAAAGTACAGTAACAGACAGGAGCAGGGGTAGCAGACTGCAGATACAAAGCAGAAGTAAACTACAGGCACCAGACTGCAGGCAGAGGAGATATAGCATAACACAAAGTATAGAGTTTGAAGAGGATGGAAGAGCAGAGATAGAGAAGAGCAGAGGGGTAACAGGCAGAACCAAGTGCCAGGCAGGGAGAGGGGCTGTAGTGGGATCCCCAGTGCAGATCAGGTCAGGTTGCTGCAGAATGTATCTCCCCGAGCACCTGCTGCTCTTCTTGGCCTCGGTGGTCACCACATCCTCCACAGTGCAGTGCACCCGGAGCTCCTCTGGTGGGCACACATTCCGTGAAGAAAGAAGGACATGTGAAAAGCCCCATACACTATAACAGGTACATATTGTATTCGTAAAAAACACGGATACAACACATACGTGCCACATGGACATTTGAATGAGGCATAAGGTTGGTTTCACATTTCCGTATGGGTGTGCAACAGTTGATCCACATAGATCTGCATGTGTCATGTGTACATATCTTTAACATGGAGTACGCAGGGACATGCGTTTGCATGTGTTTGCTTGCGGATGCGTACGCATGCATCGTTTTGCGATGTGCGGCAAACGCAACATGTTGCATTTTTTGAGGCATCAAATATTCGTAGGCGTACGCATACGGATGAAGTGCATCAAAGCAACATATTACTGTCTATGGGAACACATTGGTATGCAAGGACATTCGTACACATGCGTTCGATACGCATGCGTACTTCAGAATGAGCAGGTCCAGGAACTGGTTTCAGCCACCCCCAAAACAAAGCTGTATAAAAATAGAGTGTGAACACTGGAAGTCTAATACTCTCAAGCCTCTGGATGCTATTACAAGCCAGTGGATCTGCTGCCAAGACTCTGGATTTCACTCTGGATGTGAGTATAGAAGCTATGAAAATGTCTGTCTGTCTCTCTCACTGCAGTCTGTACTCACTTCTGTCTCTCTTGCAGCTTTCTTCAAAGATGTCCTCAAGTGGAGATCAGAATTCCTTCCAGAGTGAACAGGAGACTGATGAAGTGAGGATATTTGCTATACTGATAGGTATGTATTGACTGTCAACAGGGCCGGACTGGGACAAAAAAGCAGCCCTGCCACACAAACCCCACCAGCCCACAAACTATAACACTCCTCATCCCGATCAGTGAATTTTTGCTATACTTTGTCGTCTACTCATCACTCTCTTTAAGGAGTTATTTGAAGAGCCACATGTGAATGGCACCACAGTGTGTATGATTGACCACAGCTCCATTTACATGGTGCTCTTCAAAGCTACGTTTCCCAGGATCATGGAGGTCCCAGCGGTCAGATCCACAACAAACAGAAAGTCATCCCCTATCCCCACATAATGCTCCATACAGTATTATGTGCCCCATATATTACTACATACAGTATAATGGACACCATATATTACGTCATACAGTATAATGGGCACCATATATTACTTCATACAGTGTAATGGGCCCCATATAATTCTTCTCACCATACCCCGCTACTCTGGTCTCCTCAGTGTATTCTGATCTTCCGCACTGCTTGGCACAGGGACATCATTAACTTTACGTATATAATTGTCCACTTGGACTGATAGTAATAGTGACTTGTTTGTATCCTGTTGTCTTGGGCTGGCCCTCTTTATGGAGGTGTTCAGGGCATATGATTATACACCAGTAAAAAGTATGAGAGGCACAAAGGGACCAGTGCCTCCCGATGCAGGACAAATCATGATCCGCTCACATGGCCGGCATCCCCGAGTTCAAGGTGATCCTGCTGTCCGCGCTGTTGGAGGAGGACACGGTGATGGATCTGAAGCATTCCCGGAAGTGCCTCCATGGTTCCGTCACAATCTCTTCCCGAAATTACCTCATTTCCGGTCAGCTTCTAGCACGTCACTTCCGGTGGAACGTCACATGCGAATTTTAAAGTGCTCCTCGGGGCTCTGCCGTGTACTCCTGTGTCCGCAGGAAAAGTAAGCTCCCAGCCGGGGCAGTATCTCTCTCAAAATCGGGACTGTCCCGCTGGGAGGTATGAATGCTCCCCACAATACACCTTGTACACGTATAGCACCGCATACATCATACACACACGGTTCCGCTTTTTATGCCTCGTACACACAGCTCCGTTCTGTACACCTTGCACACACATGGCTCCACTCCGTAAACCTCGTACACATGCAGCTCTGCACCGTACACCTTGTACGCACGTGGCCACGCTCTGTAATCCTTGTACACAAATGGCTCCACTCCATAAATCTTGTACACATGTGGCTCCGCTCCATACACCTCGCACACACGCAGCTCCGCTCCATACACACACGTGCAGCTCCGCTCCGTACACCTCGTACACGTTCGGCTCCGCTCTGTACACCTCACACACTCGCGGCTCTGCTCCGTACACCTCGCACACACACTGCTCCGCTCCGTACACGTCGCACACACACGGCTCTGCTACATCCACCCTGTAAACCCTCCCTGACCCCACACAAACTTCACCTCATCCAGGACGATGAGAACCAGCACAGACAGCAGAGTCCTGCATAAACCAAGGGCTGATACTGGGTACTGGGTGAACATTATACTGTGTATGAGGGGATGGTGGTACTGGGGGAACATTATACTTTGTGGGAGATGGCAGTACTGTGGAAATATTATACTGTGTGTGGGGGTGACGGTAGTGGGGAACATTATACTGCGTGTGGGGGATGGCGGTACTGGGGGAACATTATACTGTATGTGGGGGATGGTGATACTGTGGGAACATTATACTATGTGTGGGGACAGGAAAGGGACATTGTAATATGTGTTTCGTTACTTCCTGTTTTCCATACTTGGGTCACATGTATCTACCAGAGGAAAAGGAACAAAATGCTATGATTCTTAGAAAGTGATAACAAAAAAACACCATGATAGTCTCAGCTCTGAAAAGGTTACTGCTCCCTGTGCCCAGTAAAGGGGAATCTCCAGCACCTATCTCCACCTGCAGAGCCCCACTCCACATAGAGAATAATGGAGCCTCCGGCACCGACCTCCACCCGTAGAGCCGCACTCCACATAGAGAATAATGGTGCCTCCAGCACCAACCTCCACCCGCAGAGCCGCACTCCACATATATGGCTGCTCTCAGTGCTCTGTGCTGTGCACACAGGACCTGTGATGAAGTCACAGGAGGGGAGGAAACAGGGGTCACATGATTGGGGGCCCTGACTCCTTCCCTCCTGTGATCTCATTGTGGCGCCCCTGGGGCTCAGTCGCCACAGAAGTACTGCACCTCCTCCTGAGGTGTGGTATCCCACGATCCAGGTAAGGTGGAGACTCCTGACTACGCTCCAACACCTGCACCCCACACCACAAAGTAGTGTAGCAAAGCACCTTTGGCGGATCCCTGCTTGGAGTGTAGCAAAGCACCCCTTGGTGACTCCCTGCTTGGAACACAAAACGTGCTGGGAGGTGGGTGGAGTTAGATTACGTTTCAAGGAGCGGAAAGAGTTTAGGTCAGTCAGTAGTTGGTTGGAGAGAGAGGAAGATCCCTAGAGAGAGGGATAGATGGATGGAAGTGCTGCAGCAGATCCCAGTGACCTGGGTCTGCTGGCATGGGAAAGGGAGAAAGAGAGCAACATAGACTGAAAGCCTGACTCTCCATAGAAAGAAAGGATTAGTACGGAACGTGAGGAGTAAAAGAGAACAGAGGATGTGGATGAGAAGAGAACCCTTCCTAGAAGTTCTAAGTGCAAGGACGGGGCCCGGTCCCCGAGGTTGTATGGATACTAATGGTCCTGCAGCAGACACCGGAGGAATAGAAGTAGTGACCACTTTATTACCACATAAGACTTGGGGGCACAACAGCAACTGGATAGTGAGCCGGGACTCAGTAGCAAGGGGTCCCCGAAGCAGGCTACAGCTGTCTGCCGTACAAGTAGAGTTCATAGGAACATCAGACAGGAGGAACTCCAGTGTAGCTCAGTACTAGGAGTACTTCATCTAAAGGCGCTATAAGAGGAGACGTTCAGAAAAGCACAAGTTGGCGGAGTGTGGGAAAGGAGTGCTTCATCTAGGCTGGAGGTTGAGTGAGTCCCAGACCCGGAGGACACGGCGCGGAAGCAGGCACCTGATTGTACAACAGACTGTGAGTAAAGCTTTGGAACTACAGTACATGCTCTGGTGTCCTCCACTTATTCCTGCGTCAACCTGCCCGGCACTGCTACATCCCCTGCGCCTGACACTACACCACCTAAGTGTCACCATACCTACTCTGCCCTGGGACAACAGCCCTGCCTGTGGAGGGCCATACCATCACTGCTGCACCACACCATCTGTCCCAGAGGATCTGTCTGCAGCATCGGCCTAACATCTACATTGCCGAACACCACAGGTGGCGTCACGACTTATTCATTGACACTGAACATTTACAATGGGCACCCAGGCCCACGGGCTGGACCACAGCTACCGTGACAACTCCCATTGAGATCCACCAGGCCCGGTATCGAGTACCCCACAGCCCTGGGTGTGAGGGTGTCCCATCATCGCTTACAAGCCTTTGCATGCTACCAGCAGCACTAGCGTTCAGGCTAAATTGTAGGTGCTGCTGGTAGCGTGCAAAGTCTTGTAAGTGATGAGAAGCAGCTGGAATTCTTCCGCAGGGCTTTCGAGGACAAGCTGCTGGTGTGAGGTGAGCCGAGCATACGATCCTTTCTCCATGTCGCAGCTTTGTGCGGCAACTACTGTTTCCCCCCCGACCAGCAGTCTCCGCCCTCAAAGAACGTCCGACGACGTGCAGCGTCACCACGTCGTGGCATGTTCTTAACCCCCTAGGGTGCCGCTGCCTGCCGACTTGCTAGCAAATTTAAAGGGCCGGCGGCAGGAAAAAAGAGGCCGACCCGCCGCCGTCGCATTATCTGGCAAGCGGCCAGAGGAGCGGGCAACCAGCCAGCGGCCCATAAGTGCATGAAAATGGCGTCCCAGCGGAAAAATTCCCGGTTGAGTAAGTGGCCAATCCGGGCCTGACTGTCAATATGACACATGTGGTAAAATCATGTATTTTCTTTACAGAACAGTTCAAGTGTGGAACAGCAGGATCAGTTGACTCGGGCCCAAGTTCCTCAGGTGAAAAGACGGCGTGTAAGTATTCTTGAATGTTTTTGTTTTTGGTGTTTTATCTTTACAAGTATATGACTAATGTGTTTCTTTGATTTCTAGGTTCCACAACGTGAGGAAGCAACCATTGACAATGACCTCTTGATCACGCTAGTGTAAGAGCGAGCCGCTTTGTGGGACACCTGTGATCGGCAGCACTCGGACACCATGGTGATTAGACAACTCTAGGATAAAGTGGCCAGATCGCTGATGGATGATTGGGACCATGCAAGGCCACAAGTCAGAAAGGATTTTCGGAAGCATTACAATGTGGCCTGAAGCGGCAGTGAACCTGTAGGTGCATTGTTTTACAATTTTTTCCCCCCTTCACAGTGAAGAGAGTAAGTCCATTGGCATTCGATGAAGGATCTCTTCAATAAGGACATGAGAGAGGAGAACCTAGTTCGAAGTGATGCTGCTCCAAAGATTGCAAAATACAAGTACAATCATAATCTCCCCTTCCTGAGCCCTGTGGTTGCTCATCGAACGTAAGTATCTTTGTTTTGTATTCCATGGTATAACATCTGAATTTTTCTATTCCACAGGATATGACAGGGAGGAATTCCTGACGCAGAACGTCACATAAAGTATGGCAGGTGTCTCCAACAATCCCAGAAAGGGTGGACACTCCAATGCGGAATTGAAAATGTAGAGATGATAAGGTCTCTCCGGTAGCCAGGAATCTTCGGAACAGAAAATGGGATAACAACAGTACATCACATTTATAACAGTAATGTTAATGACAGGTGTTTCTTTTTCAAAATTACGTACCTTAGAGTCACCAAGCGACGTTCCTCAGCAGGAATTGCTCTACGTAGTTGTGTGTCCTGCCTGGAGATGGATCCTCGGACATAGAGCAGCAAGTCATTGAAGCTCTGTTCCAACATCCTCGTGTAGTCAAAAAACTACTGAGGGTTTGCATGCAGCTCAGTGTACAAAGAGTGGTAGGCTCCATGGCTCTCTCGGACTTCAACGATGGGATGTTGCCAGTAGCGAAGATGACGTCTTCTCCGTCTTTGTTTTCTTCTTTCTTCTTCACAAGCCACAGCAAAGGTAACAGCCAACTGCCAGTCCAAATCCAGAATAATCATGAAGCTCTCCGCGCTGAGATCCATCTTGCAGCTGGATACAGCAGCAAAAATTGAGGAGTTCATCTGTACGAGTACAAGGGTCTATATACAGAATTTCCATGAGACACGCCCATTGGACGTGATGCAAAAACTAGATTTCATAATAAAAAGCCTCTTTTAGTGTGTGACAGCACCCAAACATAAAAACCCAATATAAATCTGGTATCGCTGTAATCGCATCGCACAGACGCAAAGAATAAAGTTGCTTGATCACTTATGCCACATGAGGAATGGCATGAAAAATAAATAAAACCAATTCTTCACATGCTGTTGATTTTTTCATTCTGCCTCCCAAAGATCGCAATAAAGCTGGGCGCACATTTATCCTGCACTCTGAGCTGAGCGCTTACACTGGGGTTTCCATGTAAATCTCTGAAATACATGATTCAGACAGAACCTCTGGCTGAAGACTCACTATAATGAGGCAGATGGAGGCACTGTGGACTCTGTCTGACCTGTGATCCTTCTGAAGAGAAGGACACCGCTAAACAGAGACCAGATGGAGTCCAGAGTAACTCTGCTGCCTCACTATAGTGAATGGATCCATCGGGGGGTTTCATCGGAATCACATCACTCAGAGATTTAGATGGAAACCACAATGTAAGTGCTCAGCGTAGAGCACCAGATAACTGTGAGCCCAAACGTTATGTAAAATGTTCCCAATAAAAGCTTCCACTTAATCCTCATAAAAAGTAAGTTCCCACTCAGATCTGTCATCTGTTAACGGAAATATAGTGGGCTTTCGCGTTACTGGTAGCACAAAGACTCTGGAAAAGCTAAATAGCTCCTCGCCCCCCAAAAGAAATTCAGCAAATTCTCCACTCCCAAATCCAAATGCCCCCTCCCTTCTGAGCCCCAGCTTGCCTAAACAACATATAGCACTCACATGTTTGGCCTTTCTTTAGTCATGAGAACACGCCTAATTTACAGGTGCTTGTCTCCAGAAGCATGAGCTGGGCATAACGTCCTGGTCACTACAACGGCAGTTTGAAATTTTCACTCAGCAACATTCACTGCTGCCTGTTTCTGGAAAACACCCATAAAGTCAAAATCGTCACTCCATCTGTGGATAAATTCCCAAAGTATTATAATTTCCAAAATGGGGTCACTTGAGGGGGATTCTGTTTTTCTAGCACTTAAGGGTTCTTTATATGGAATCCGCAAACAAGTCTAGGAAAATCTGCGCTCCAGGAGGCAAATAGCGCTCTGTCCGTCCCGAGTCACTCCGTTTGGCAAAATAGTACTGTACAGCCACACATGGGGTATTTCCGCATTCAGCAAAAATGGTGAGACAAATTAAGGTGCCATTTTTACCCATTTCCCAGTGTGAAAATGTAAAACTTGGGGCTAACACACAACCTTAGTGATAAAAAAGTAAATTATTTTTAATTCACTGCCCAATGGCATAAAAGTGTGTGACACACCTGTGGTGTCAATATAATTACTGCACCCCTAGATGAATTCATTGAGAGGTTGAATTGGTGAAATGGGGTCATTTATGGGGGGGTTCTGCTGTTCTGGCACCTCAGGGGCTCTGTTAAAGTAACATGGCACCCTCAAACAAGTGCAGCATAATCTGCACTGTAATATGGTGCTACTTCCCTTCTGAGCTTTGCACTGTGCCTCAAAAGTAGATTTCGACCACATATGGGGTATCAATGAACTCAGGAGAAATTGCACAACAAATTTTGGAGTCCATTTTCTCCTTTGCACTTGTGAAAATACAAAATTCGTAGCTATAAAAGATTAAGGCTGAGTGCCCACGTTGCAGAAATGCTGCGGAAAATCACATGCATGCCTATGCAGCATCATTAGTAAAAGATAGAATGTTAAAAATAGTGAAAAAAAAAGGGATATACTCACCTTCTGGCGGCCCCCAGTGTTGTCCCGCCCCTCATTGGCGGTGGCGGCAACTTCCATTCCCAGGGATGCCTTGCAACAATGACCTCTGATGAGTCTGACGTAACATCTCGTGAGACCGCTACGTCATCAGAGGTCATTTAATAGAGCAAGAAAAAGTCAAACCCATAAAAGGGAGCACCTCAGTTGCATAAGAAATATATATATACCAAATATATGTGTAATACAAAATTTGAATTTTTATTATTCACCAAAAAAATACAGAGACAGAACAAAACACATATAGTATAAAAACAATTAAAATTGCATTTGTGTGCAAAGGAGACTCAAGATTAAATGTCACACCTCAGTATAAAGGCAATGGCAAACCACAGCAGGCTCCAATAAAAGGCGCTGAATGAATAAATATAACTGGCTTTAGAAATGTATGCCTACAAATGTACAAGCATGTATCACAAAAAACTTATATAAATATAATATGTGCAAAAAAATTGCATATAGGGAGTGACAAATGACAAAATTTAACAACGAGTATACAATACCAAAAGAGGGTCCAACAGCATTTGTGATCAAAAATTGGTTTGAAAAAATATCCAGTTGCTAATATGAAACAATGGTAACCCCTCAAAGGGAGGAATTTTATCACTGAGTCAAATGTGAAGGACATATAACGAAGAGAAATGTCCAATAGATGGTAAGACTGAATAAGTGTGTAAAAACACACTAAGGCCGGGGTCACACAGGCGAGGAATACGGCCGAGTGAGAGGCGCTAAAAGCACGCATTACACACGGACCAATGATTTTGGGTTTGCTCCCAACAGCCGTATATTTCTCGGGCGTATTCTACGGACCGTGCCAATCGCAGCATGCTACGACTGTCAGCGTACTACACCCATAATACGCCAATGCAAGTCTATGGGTGCACAAAAAATACGGATGACACACGGACCACACGTGTGACCTGCGAGAAATACGCAGGTCTTTTGGCTGCTGCCAGGAAATAGCCCAATCCATCATCAGGAAGCTGATACATGCAAATGAGCTCAAAAAGTGCTCCAGACATCCAGGAAGTACGCCTCCACGGAGTACAGCAGCGTCATGGCGTCCACTTATATTAATGTGGAAATGCTAATTGTCCTGGTGCAGGAGCGGCCCGAAATATGGGACCAACGTGATGCCCATTATGCCAACCGGGCAAGAAAGGAGGCGTCATGGAGGCGCATATGTGGGCAGATGTTCCATGACTTTGGTGATCGGCCACATGAGGAGCAGCAGAAAATGAGTAAGTACAACCCAAAAAATGAGTTAAATTACCGCACACCAAAAAATGAATATAGAATCAGCAGCCCCCTTCCTGTGCTTCTACTTTTTTCCTCATGAGACCGTTAGATTTAGATTTAACACGAGGTTTGACACTGCCATAATTTTGGTCAGGCTACAAGCTCCTCAACCTCCTAGACAAACAAGTTATTAAGTGTAGTTACTTGATACATCAACTAATGTAACCCTGTGTATCTGGCCTGTATGCCCCAATTAGATATGCCACCATGGGTAGAAAGCACACCACAGAAGGCCCCATGCCTAGACTACTGGTAGCAAATGTGACCTGATGTGTATTTCACAATATTTCCTGTCACATTGCAGTGGAAGATGTGATGAGACGCTGGCGAAGCATCCGGGACCAATACCGCCGGGAACGTCAGCAGCGGTCCAGGAGTGGGGATGCCGGCTATGTGAAGAGAAAGTACATCTACTATGACCGCCTCTCCTTCCTCGCCCCAATTCTGGATCTCAGACCGTAAGTAGATACCTCACACCACATTACACAGATACTTTACAGGGCAAAAAATATTAAGCGATTTTTGGCTCTGTTAAATTTCATAACAGAACTCAGTCCAACCTGATGGACAGAGGAACTGGCTCCGAAACCGACCCCATCATCGACCCTGTGTCTGTAGGGGAAGAGGTGGCTGGCCCATCTTCGCCCCCTACTAGGACCATGGCAGAAGATTCCAGTCAGGAAGTGCCATTGCCTGCGCCCCAAAGCCCACCACCAGGACCATCTGGTGCTGCTGCAGCATCAGAAAGAGCAGAGGAGCAGGGCAACATCATCAGCAGCCCAACTGGCCACATCCGGGGGTCCACACAGCCTGCTGCCACAATCCAGCGAGGAAGAAGCCGAAGGCGGCAAATACCTGCCACTGATACCCGCACTAATGTGGACACTGGGGTCCTAAATTATTTAGCCAGAGTAAATAGTGATGATGGGGAGGAGGCATACTCTTGCAGCCTGGCCAATTATCTCTGTGCCCTTTCCCGTGAGGTCAGGCTCCATATTAGAGGATGTTTTCAGATCCTGCTTGATGCGTGCACATACCCCAATACCCCCTACGAATTATTTGAATATATTGAGAGGTGGCAGCTTTCACCAAGAAATCTCATGCGCCTTAGGCACCCCCCACAAATGCCTGCTCAAGCAGGATCTGAGGATCCTCAAATACGTGGGCCTACACCTCACCCCCTTCCTCCCACTACCCAGCCTTCAATACAGCAGCCACAAATGTCTGCCTCTAGCCAACCACACTAATATGGCCACTTGTTCCCACACAGTGTTGGAGGCTGGTCCCAACCTGGTTGGGGACGATATGGCTATCTTGGCGGGTATGAGACATGTGCCTACCACAGCCAACAAGATGCCCCTCCTCATTATTACTCAGGCCAGTACTCCCGACATTCACAGGAGGCAGGACACTACCAACATCATGGGCAACAGTATGGCACCACACAGGGCGATGTTGGCCACAGTAGCCAGCAGCAAACACAGGCTGCTGTTCCGCCTTCTCCTTCACCAACGTATGAGAATTTATAATTGTGTGTCCACAATCAGACTGATGCAAGGAGATGTCCACTGCTTTTTCCCTGGTGCTCAAAATAGCAAGCCAAAGGAAAAAACAGGTGGTCTCCATCACCAAACTTTGTGACAAAAGTGACAACTCACATTTTTGCAGAATGTTTGCCAATCATAATAAACATCCACCATGACAGGGCTACCTTACGCCTTTCAGACAGATATAACATGTCTGTACAAAAGAGAATATTGAACCATGCTATACTGTAAAGTCAAAGGATGAAAATACACATTTTGGTTGTGTGATACATTTCTATGATTTAAGGGCATAACAATTCGTAGTTTGAAAATTGCAAAATTTTCAACAAATTTACCTTTTTTTTACAAATAAACTCAAGTCATATCAAACAAATTTTACCACTATCATTAAGTACAATATTTCATTAAAAAACATTCTCAGAATCACTGGGATCCGTTGAAGTGTTCCAGAGTTATTATCTCATAAAGTGACAGTGGTCAGAATTGTAAAAATTAACCTGGTCATTAATGCGCAAACCACCATCGGGGATAAGGGGGTTAATAAAACAGTGGGCCGCCCCAGAATATATTCCAGTACCAAAGCCTAGCAAAAGGGTCCCTAAAGTCCCCTGAAAGGGTCCTCTTTTACTAGATCTTCTGAGTTGTGGAAACCCACAACCCTCCAAGCCCGCTGTCATGAAGAAGAGTGATTTTGTGAGATCTCGCTCTTTTCACTAATCCTTTAGTGTGGCATACTTTCCTAAAGCATTACCAAACTGCCAGCAATGTGCTGCAGCAGTACATTTAGATACAGGGGAGATGTATATCTTTGTACCGTGTTAGCCAGTAGATAGAAAAATATTCAGGATTGAGAGTCCTCAGTAGTTGATACCTTTTAATGGCTAACTGAAAAGATGGTAACACATTGCAAGCTTTCGAGACTACTCAGGTCTCTTCATCAGGCTAGACTAATACAAAATCTGAAGAGTCACATATTTATGCACAATACAGCCTAGAAAAAATGCAATAGATAAGACAAGTGACGTGAAGCAGAACTATCAATATGGGAGAGGGAGAAACATAAATATAAACATTGGACCAGTTCATAGATAAGGAGTCCGGATGTTTTATGGTCCTCTGATTGGGGTCTAGTTCTGTGTTGTGATGCCCCCACACGGTTTTAAAAGGAAATTCCTTAATTGATGTAAAAAGACATAAATCCATGCGACACATTCATTCCAGCACTGAGAGTGTCAAAGTTCGTCATAAATTTGTACTCCCAAACTCAAAGATGGAGACATTAAAAGGTATCAACTACTGAGGACTCTCAATCCTGAATATTTTTCCAGCAGTACATTTAGTTATATATGCACTTTAATGGCAATTTAATGACTATCTATGATATTTAATAGGGTGCTTTCACACTGTGCTCTATCCTACATTTGGTGGCCCCTTCGGGGCTTATGTCTGCAAACTGGGATTCAGACGTATGCACCGACAGGGTCATTGACTATAATGGCGCAGACAGAGTCAACTCTGTCGTGCATCATTTTTTGGCATACACGCCTCCAGTAAGAATAAGCATAAGGATGTTGATTCCTTCTGCATTATTATAGTCAATCGCCCAGTTAGCACATTCACCCAACTCTCAGTTTGTGGGGAGTGTGGATGTAAGCCCCGATGGATTCATCAAACGTGGTGAAGAATGCAGTGAGAAAGAGGCCTTATGGGGATGTTGCCTCTAAGTTACCATAGATGTACAGAAAATCTGAGGCTCCATCAGTGACACTAGAGAATGACTAGTGAATAGGAGATAACACCTCAATCAGATAATTCCCAGACAGAACTGTAAGCAGTGAGGAAGTCTAAGGAGCTGCCCGCTAGGTGTGAGGGTTGCAAAGTGTCCCTGAATTGTACATATGCTATGTTAAAGAAACCCGTCATCAAATTTAACATTTATGGTTGTGGCCAAAAAGTTAAATTTTGGTCTCATCACTCCAAATTACCTTGTTCCAGAAGTTTAGAGGCTTGTCTCTGTGCTGTTTTGTGTATTGTAGGCGAGATTCTTTGTGGCATTTGCTCAGTAATGGCTTTCTTCTGGCGACTCGACCATGCAGCCCATTTTTGGGGTTTGGTGTTATCTTTTATATTCTCTGAAAAAAAGGCCAAGAAAGCAAAAATTCTGCCGGGGTATGTAAACTTTTGAGCACAACTGTATTTCAGTAGTTAGTAGCGAAATAGTACTTTTGCTTTGAAATTTTTAGTTTTTTATCCATTTTTAGACCTGATATGAAGTATGCAGCCTGATCCAAATTTCAGATTTTTCTAATGTGAGGCTTGTCTGTATTCAGGGTGCTGTTGTTTTCATTAGCTGTTATATTGCACGGCTTCTATCCTGCATATATTTCATCTTCATGTGCCTGTTTTCTCTGCCCTCCGTGAGACTATAGATACTGTAATTTCTCGACTTTTGAGAGTAGCATAAAACCCAACCCTTTTTGTATCTATAACAATGATATAAGGGAGTTTATGAGCAGAGACAGTCTTCAGAAATTAACAGGAGTTTTGACTGATTTGTATAAGTTTTGCACAACCACTGAACTAGATGAAGGACTAATAGGCACTGTGTAGGAGAAATATCGTAGAGCATTTTCAATGACTATTTAGAAACTTGCATAATTTGGCATTCAGGAAACAAGAGAACGCTAAAAAACATCTGTGTGAAGGTGTACATAACCTAAAATTCATATGTTTAGTTAGAATGACTACTTTTGTATATTATAAGTAATTAATTTGCCTTTTAAAATGAAGGATATATTGTTCAAATTAAGTGTCTATCTTTCCTTCAACTCAGTGGGTGCTTGATGGCGCCAATCAGCTGCTTCTACATCATATGTTTTGCTATTGTACCTTTCTCATTATATCTCATTACTATGCCCAAAACTTGCGGCTTGACTGCACTAAACCAGTCCCTAATAATGACTCCCATTGGAGAAGTGGACACAAAGAGCTGCAACGTTCCCTTTTTCATGCTTGTTAAGGGAAGGCTAATCATTTCTGATGACATGTATGGTTGCTTTGGTTTACTACTTGATATCTTTTTTTATTCTCATGTCACGTCTCCACAAGAATAGACTAAATTATTACACTTCAGTAAGTATTCCCCTGTCGCTAACACAATTACATAATTATGAATAGAAAAGCTGCAAAGCTGCAAGTGTTGCTTAAGTGAAACTTCAGGGTGGAGTCAGACAGTGACATCCAGGACTCATTTCACAAGCCATGATTTGGGCTGTTTTGCTCTGTTATATGCTTTAATTTCACATTCATGCACCTGAAATCACCATTTAGAAAATATAATCTAAGAGATCTGGCTTATTAAAGAAATAATACACATATATTTAATCTGTAATACTAGATACAATTTATAGACTAAAGTATAGCATTGCTTTTGGAAAAATAACAGTCAATTTCTAGCACTGAAGCCTTGCAGGGTTAGGGGCCTGGGTTCAAATTCTACCTAGGACAACATCTGCAAGGAGTTTGTATGTTCTCTTTATCTTTGCATGGGTTTCCTGTCAGTACTCCAGTGTCCTCCCAGACTTCAAAGACATATAGATAGAGAATTTAGATTGTGAACCTCAATGGGAACAGCAATGATGAGGTCGGTGGCATTAATAGCATTATATTAGCAAATAAATAAATTCTAATTCTTACATAGCCACTTAGTGATGAGCAAACATGCTCGGATAGCGTCTTTTTCGAACATGCTCAGGTATTATCCGAGCTTCTGGGCTCATCACTAAGCTGTATTAAAGGGGGTATCTGGGACATTAAAAAAAATGTATCTAAGCACTAATAGGCAGATGATTGCAGCTTACCTGACTGTTGTGTCTGGCGCCGTTCTTCCCCGGCACAGAACGGTGCGCTTAAAATTCTCCCATTTCTGGCCTCCATTCAAATTTTATTGCAGTGTGTTAGCAAAGTTATTGACACCAGTTTACTGATAAAAATAGTTACCTACAGGCCAGCTATTTAAAACTGTGGTTCTCCGTCACACGAATCACTTATACAATGGGGAAAAAAGTATTTAGTCAGCCACCAAGTTCTCCCACTTAAAAACATGAGAGAGGCCTGTAATTGACATCATAGGTAGACCACAACTATGAGAGTCAGAATGAGAAAACAAATCCAGAAAATCACCTTGTCTGATTTGACAAGATTACTTTTGCAAATTATTGTGGAAAATAAGTATTTGATCATTAACAAAAGTTCATCTCAATATTTTGTTATATATCCTTTGTTGGCAATGACAGAGGTCAAATGTTTTCTGTAAGTCTTCAAAAGGTTGGCACACACTGTTGGTGGTATGTTGGCCCATTCCTCCATGCAGATCTCCTCTAAAGCAGTGATGTTTTTGGCCTGTCACTGGGCAAGACAGACTTTCAAATCCCTCCAAAGGTTTTATATAGGGTTGAGATGTGGAGACTGGCTTGGCCACTCCAGGACCTTCATATGCTTCTTACGAAGCCACTGCTTCATTGCCCTGCTGGTGTGCTTGGGATCATTATCATGCTGAAAGACCCATCCATGATTCATCTTCAATGCCCTTGCTGATGGAAAGAGGTTTGCACACAAAAACTCACAATACATGGCCCCATTCATTCTTTTATGTACACGGATCAATTGTACTGGTCCCTTTCCAGAGAAATAGCCCCAAAACTTGATGTTGCCACCCGCATGCTTCAAAGTAGGTATGATGCAACTCACCTTTCTGTCTCCTCCAAACATGACGAGTTTTGTTTCTACCAAACAATCTGAGTCCCTGGCTTCGTAGTGTGTTACTGATGGTAGCCTTTGTTACGATGGTCCCAGCTCTTTGCAGGTCATTCACTAGGTTCTCCCGTGTGGTTCTGGGATTTTTGCTCACGGTTCTTGTGATCATTTTGACCCCACAGGGTGAAATCTTGCGTGGAGCCCCACATCGACGGAGATTATCTGTGGTCTTGTATGTCTTCCATTTTCTTATTATTGCTCCCACAGTTGATTTCATCACACCAAGCTGCTTGCCTATTGCAGATTCAGTATTCCCTGCCTGGTGCAGGGCTACAATATTGTTTCTGGTGTCCTTCGACAGCTCTTTCGTCTTCACCATCGTGGAGTTTGGAGTGTGACTGTTTGAGGTTGTGGACAAGTGTCTTTTATACTGATAACAAGTTCAAACAGGTGTCATTAATACAGGTAATGAGTGGAGGACAGAGGAGCCTCTTAAAGAAGAAGTTACAGGTCTGTGAGAGCCAGAAATCTAGCATGTTTTTAGGAGACCAAATTCTTATTTTCCACCATAATTTGCAAAATAAACCTAGCCAAATCAGACAAGGTAGTTTTCTGGATTTGGTTTCTCATTTTGACTCTCATAGTTGTGGTCTACCTATGATGTCAATTACAGGACTCTCTCGTCTTTTTACATGGGAGAACCTGCACATTTGGTGGCTGACTAAATACTTTTTTCCCCCACTGTAAGTTTGCTCCAAATTCAGCCATTTGTAGTGAACGTGGAAAATACTGTCCTCCATTTAAAATGGGCAAGGGATAGGGAACTGGACGTGATGGTGATGGTGCATGCAGAGGATTAGGTCGATGCTGTGGGAAAGCTGAAATTGTGCCACAACAAACACTCACATCTTTTCGCCCGACCTTCCTGTACAAATTATTGACCGCCACGACCACTACAACCCTGTCTTCCACATGGTCAAGTCTCAGTAGCCGTGAGTCTCGAACGCATATTCCTCACCCTGATCCTCCTTCCTCCCACCATGCCGAGTGCCCAGAGACAACCTATCCCACACTTGGACACTCTGAAGAGCTGTTTACTTTTCCATTTATAGATTCGGGCCTCTCACCCGGTCCACTTGAAACAGGGCAAGAGGAGATCGCATGTAGTGATGCCCAAATATTTTAGCAGCCACTGTCACATGAAGGCGACGATGTGAAAGCGTCACAAGAGGTGGAGGATGATGAGACACATTTGCCAGAAAATCAGGAAGAGGACCAGGGTGCAGAAGTAGAAGACGAGATGGTGGATGATATAGAAACTGACCCAACCTGTCCAGAGCGAGGACAGCAGCACACAGGGGGTGGGAGGCGCAGCACCCCAACAGGCCGGAAGCAGTGTGGTGGCTGCAGACAGAAGGCTGGCAACCGTTGCCCATAAGACCAACACGACGGATGCTGCCAGTGCAACTGTTAGGTCTTCCAGAGTCTGGTTGTTTTCTAAAGACTCTGCTGATAACCCCAAAAAGGCCATTTGCACCACCTGCCAGGCCAGCAGAGGTAGCAAAAGTACCAGCCTGACCACCACCAGCATGAATAGGCACATGGCAGCAAAGCACCCTACTTTGTGGGCCGAACCCCAGGGTCCAGGAACAATGTCTGCAGGTGACACCACTGCTTCTTCCGCTGTTGTGCATGCAAGCCAATCCCCTGTCCATGGAACATGCGAAGATGCCTCCTGCCCTGCACCTGTCGTTGCACACACTGAACGAACACCATCAGCATGCATGTCCACGTCCTTGTCCCAGCGCAGCGTTCAGTTGTCCATACCCCAGTCCTTGGAAGTTGGAACGCCAGCGCAAATACGCAGGCAATGCCCCACAGGCTACACTACTAAATTCACACATTTTGCAACTACTTGCGCTTGAAATGTTGCCTTTTAGGCTCGGAAGCTTTCTGCAACCTGATGGCAGCTGCCGTCCCTTGGTACTCGGTCCCTAGCCGCCACTATTGCTCCCGTTGTGCCGTCCCCACATTACACAAGCACGTGTCCCACAACATTAATAGTGCCCTCAACAATGCAGTTACTGGTAAGTCCACCTAACCATGGATACATAGACAAGTGCTTGTGGGCAGGGACAGTACATCTCGCTGATGGCACACTGGGTTAACATAGTGGAAGCAGGGACCCAGTCGAACCTTGAGATGGAACACGTCCTCCCTACACTGAGTATTGCAAACCCTAGATCAATCAGGGTTGCCCCCTCAGTCTACAGCTCCTGCACCTCATCCTCCTCCACTTCAGCCTCCATCTCCGAAATGACCACATTAGTCACAAGCTGGTAGCAGAGCAGCACTGCCTCAGCCAAGTGTCAACAGGTTGTGCCAAAGCTAATATGCTTAGGTAACAAATTGCACAATGCTCAAGAGTTGTGGACAGCTCTGAAAAAGCAGAAAGGTCTGTGGCTGACACCGCTGAACCTATAGACAGGCATGGTCATGCGTGACAATGGTCGTAACCTGGTGACGGCCCTGAGGCGAGGCAAGCTCACACACATACTACGCCTGTCCCATGTGCTTAACCTCGTGGTTCAGCGGTTTCTCAAAACCTACTCGGAGCTGCCAAATCGGCTTGTCAAAGTACGCCGCCTGTGTGCCCATTTTAGAAAGTTAGCTACAGCTTCCGCTGCATTCGCCGTGCTTCAGCAGCGTTTGCAGCATCCTGTTATGATTAGGTCACCGAAGAGGATAGCCGGGGAATAAGCTAGGCAACCAGAAAACCAGAAAGGTTGGCAGCTAAGCGGATTGCAGACCCCTAAAACTAACAATACAACTAGAATTAGCCGTGGGACATACCTATGATGCCCTTGATGCCTCGACACAGCCAAAGAGTTAGCTAAGCCTAAAGCAAGAAAGGGGAAAGCTAAACTGCCCCAGAGTAGAACCCCAAAGGAATAGATAGCCCCCAAACATATATTGCCGGTGAGACAAGATGAGGCACAAACACAGGCAGAAAATAGAGTAAGCAAATGATGGGACCCAAACTGTCTAGATAGAATAGGATAGGAAAGATACTGTCTGCAATCATGCAAAAGACCCTAAGAAAAATCCAACAAGTCTGATATCCAAAAATACTGAGGCCACACGACCTCTCCCGCTAGATCAGAATTCTGGTGTGAACTGGAAGCAAAACAAAATATACTGATATAACAGGGGACTAGCAATACTGAACAGACTGACATAAGCTGTAGCAAATGGAACGGAGTCCAGTACTGGTCCCAGCAGGGAACAATGCTGAACCCACACAGCAAAACAGAAAGCAGAGAAAGGCAAAAACTGGATCAAATGCAAAAAGATTACAGCAAACAAATTACTTAACTGAACAATGCAGGACCAAGCAGGGGGCAAGCGGACTTCAAAATGCACAGGAAGAAAACCAAATCACCAGCAACAACTGAGGGAAGCTTGCTGACATAAATCTTCCCTGTCTGTAACACCTGACCTCCAATCATCCTCTTCAGGTGATTGACTTCTGTCAACCCGATCAGCTCCATTACCTGCAGCAACCACCAGATGGAGCACCAAGCTCAAAAGTCAGGTCACAAGTGTTCACAACAGCTTCCGGCTCACTGACTGGTGTGTGATGTCCCCACGCATTGGAACTCTACACTGCAGATGTTGGGAAGGATTTGTGAGCAGAAGAGAGCAGTTGTTGACAACCAGCATCAACAAAGCCATTGGTATTCAGTTCAGACTCCACACATAAGACCTCAGGAGTGGACATGGATGTCAGACATATGTACCATCCTCCAAACAAAACTTTGAGGACTCCACCAAGATGGTGAGTGGCAATGATGCCATAATTAGCATCAACATCCCACTTCTCTGCGTTCTGAAACGCTCTCTGCTCACAATCAAAGAGGATGCATTGCAAGCAGAGTGCGATGACATGGAGCAAGGAACCATATAGGGTGATTACACACAGCCCAGCCTCATCTCATCCAATGTGGATTGGGTGACAATGAGGAAGAAGAGGAGAAGGAGGAAGAACAGGAGCTAGTTTCATGTGGTATAGACAATGCTACCTTGACAACTGTCATACTGTCTGTTCAGCGTCAATGGCCTGGGGACAGGGAGGAGGAGGAGGAAGAGAGCATGGTCAGTCATCCTCTTGTTGACACGGAAGTCTTGCCTGTTAGCAGTCTGGCACGCATGGCTGAGTTTATGTTACGCTCCCTTACCCATGACCCTTGCGTTCTCAGAATTTTGGGTGACAGTCATTACTGGTTGGTGACACTTCTTGAACCACGCTACAAGGAGAACTTTCTATCTCTTATTCCCAAGGCAGACAGATCTACTAAAATGAGGCAGTACCAGAAGGCCCTTGTTGCGAAATTATTAAAAAATTCCCATCTGAAAACGCTGGCAGCAGAGGTCACAATTCACTGGACAACCAAGGAGTACAAGCAAGAGAGACACAACTCCACTCCAACAGAGGCAGGGGAACACTGGCAAAGTTCTGGGAGAGTTTTCTCAGACCCTCTCATCGCACAGGCCTTGAGGCATGGGGTACTGTCACAAGGAGTGAAAAGTTTTGGAAGATGCTGAGGGAGTACCTTGCTGACTGTACCAATGTCCTCCGTGATTCCTCTGTGCCTTATAATTATTAGGTATCCAAGCTGGACATGTGGCACGAACTAGCTCTCTACACCTTGGAAGTCCTGGCCTGCCCTGCCGCTAGCGTTTTGTCAGAGTGGGTTTTTAGTGCCGCTGGTGGAATTATCATAGAATCATAGAATCATAGAATTGTAGAGTTGGAAGGGACCTCCTGGGCCATCTGGTCCAACCCCCTGCTCAAAGCAGGATTCCCTAAATCATCCCAGTCAGATGTCTGTCCAGCCTCTGTTTGAAGACTTCCATTGAAGGAGAATTCACCACTTCTCGTGGCAGCCTGTTCCACTCATTGATCACTCTAACTGTCAAAAAGTTTTTTCTAATATCTAATCTGTGTCTCCTCCCATTCAGGTTCATCCCATTGCTTCTAGTCTTTCCTTGTGCAAATGAGAATAAAGTTGATCCTTCTACAATGTGACAGCCCTTTAGATATTTGTAGACAGCTATTAAGTCTCCTCTCAGTCTTCTCTTTTGCAAACTAAACATTCCCAAATCCTGCAACCTTTCCTCATAAGACAGGGTTTGCAGACCGGTCACCATTCTGGTCGCTCTTTTCTGAACCTGCTCCAGTTTGTTGATGTCTTTTTTAAAATGTGGTGCCCAAAACTGGACACAATATTCCAGATGAGGTCTGACCAAAGAGGAGTAGAGGGAAATAATGACTTCACGTGATCTAGACTGTATGCTTCTGTTAATACATCCTAGAATTGCATTTGCCTTTTTTGCTGCTGCATCACACTGTTGACTCATATTCAGTCTGTGATCTATTAGTATACCCAAGTCTTTTTCACATGTGCTGTCACTTAGCCCTATTCCTCCCATTCTGTATATGCTTTTTTCATTTTTATTGCCCAGATGTAGTACTTTGCATTTCTCCCTGTTAAAAACCATTCTGTTAGTTGCTGCCCACTTCTCCAGTTTATTTAAATCTTTTTGAATCCTCTCTCTCTCTTCTCTAGTATTAGCTATCCCTCCTAGCTTTGTGTCATCAGCAAATTTAATTAGTTTACCCTCAATTCCTTCATCTAAATCGTTGATAAAGATGTTGAACAATACAGGGCCCAGGACAGAGCCCTGTGGTACCCCACTTGAAACATTCTTCCAACTGGATGTGCAGCCATTTACGACCACTCTTTGGGTCCGATCACTAAGCCAGTTATGAATCCACCTAACAGTTGCCTTGTCCATTCCATACTTAGTCATTTTTTCAATAAGGATTGTATGAGAGACTTTGTCAAATGCTTTGCTGAAGTCAAGATATACTATATCTACAGCATTTCCTTGATCCACCCAATCAGTGATACCGTCATAGAAGGAAATTAAGTTAGTCTGACATGACTTATTAGTTACAAACCCATGCTGACTCTGTTTAATCACTTCATTCTTATCCAGGTATTGACATACATGTTGTTTAATAATTTGTTCAAAGATCTTTCCTGGTATAGAAGTCAGACTCACCGGCCTATAGTTGCCTGGGTCCACCTTCTTCCCCTTTTTGAAGATAGGAACAACATTTGCTCTTCTCCAGTCTTCTGGCACTTCTCCTGTTCTCCAAGAATTTTCAAAGATTATGGAGAGGGGTTCAAAAATTTCTTCTGCTATCTCCTTCAGTACTCTGGGGTGTAATTCATCTGGACCTGGAGACTTGAATTCATTTAGGTTAGCTAAGTGTTTCCTCACTATCTTTCTGTTTATAGATATCCTGGATTCTTCTATTCCCTTAATAGGACAGTGAAGAACAGTTGATGTTACATTTCCTTTCTGAGAGAAAACAGATGCAAAATAGGAATTTAAAAGTCCAGCCTTCTCAACATCCTGTCTTACCATTTCATCATTTTCATCCTGTAAAAATCCTATAGCATCTTTGACTTTTCTTTTACTTTTGACATATCCCCAAAATCCTTTATTATTGCTTTTGACATCTCTTGCAAGCCTCAATTCATTTTCAGCTTTAGATAATCTGATTTGTGCCCTGCAGGTTCTGCAGACAGCATTATATTCTTCTTTAGATATGCCTCCCTCTTTCCATTTTATAAACATTTTTTTCTTCCTTTTTAGCATGTGCTTAAGTTCTGTGTTCATCCATCCTGGTTTCCTTAAATGCTTCCTATTCTTCCCTCTTTTCGGAATTGTTAACAACTGTGCTTTGAGAATTTCATTTTTCAAGATTTCCCATCCTTCCTGGACATTTTTGTCTTTAAGGATATCCAGCCATTGGATCCCTCCAATTCTCTTTCTGAATCCCTGAAAATCTGCCTTTCTGAAATCTAACCTTGATGTCTGAGTCTTCACAGGTCTTCCGCCTCTAGTTATCCAAAATTCTAATATAGCATGGTCGCTACCTCCTAGGGTCCCAGCCACTTTTACCTCCTCAACCATTTCCTCCCTGTTTATAAGGATTAGATCCAAGGTAGCAGTTCCCCTTGTTTTCTCCCCTACCTTTTGGAAGATAAAGTTGTCAGCAAACTGATAAGGCAATCCGCCTGTCAACTTAAAATGCTGACAGGCTGACTCTTATAAAAATCAACAAGGGCTGGATTGGGCCAGACTTCTCTACACCACCGAATGATAACGGCGTAAAATAAACTCAAATCCAGTGTCTTTTTTTGGGAGGTATATTCCCATGCAACTCTTCACACCCATACATGGATATATGCTTCCTGATTTTGGCTATTTGCTGTTGTCCTTCTCCTTCTCCTCATCCTCATCCTCCACCACCATATCACCAGGGTGACCATGGACCATGATGCAACACCCACATATTTTTTTAAAAGGGTGTTTATGATGCCCGTAAAAAAAATTGGTTGTACAGTATGTTCATGTATACCCCCCAGGGGTAAATGTTTGTCAGCCCATACACTTGGGCATTTCAAGTATGGGCATTTCAAGTATAGGAGACCCCCTCCTTTCTAATGGAATAAAAATTTTATGCGACCCTCCTCCACATCTCTTCCAAGGGGCATTAGAGTGCCTCCAAATTTTTGGAAGCCCTTGCTTTCACTGCATAGGCAAACATTATGGGAGACCCACTTCCTAATAATGGGAACATTGTTTTCAGGGGGCCCTCCTGTACGTCTCTTCAAAGTAGTATTGGGGTGCATCCAAATTTTGGGCAGCCCTGCCACTCACTGCATACACAATAATAGTATTAACTGTTTAATAATGGGAACAACAAAGCATAGCCGGGTGATGTCTCTCTAAGAATAGTGAGGACCGACTGCTGGCACTTTAAGAATAGTAAAGGCTGCCTGATGGCCCTATAAAAATAGGCTTTGTGACTTTCAGAGTCCCTCCTTCATAAATGAAATAAGATGTGTCTGATGATGTGTCACACACCACATGGCCAAATAAGGTTGTAAAATGTTAAAATGACATTTCCCAGTGAATGCATTTTTCTTGGTTGAAAGCAATGCTAAAGTTCAAAAACGCATCAAAAACACTAGGTGTGAACATAGCCCAAGGTGTGGAGGAGCATTTTAGTTTTGGGTTATTTATTTTGCCTTATATACAAGGCATTACCCTGGAAAGGATGTACCTTAACATATTTCACATATTTCCCAGGAAAATCCATTTTAGTTTCATTTTTGTATGTTTTATTGTGAGTCTATAAAAGTGGCGTAAGACTTTGACAACATTGTTCACAGCAGTGACCTGAGAGTCAGAAATGCTTCCAGGCATCTTCCCCATGCTGTTTCATTTCCATGTCATTTGAGCACTGTTCCCATCGATTTCTACTCCCTCTGCAGACTGCCGGGGGGTCCGCCGGAAAAATGCTCAAGTTTCCCATAGACTTACATTGGGCTCTTTGCTCAGGTCGAGCACCCGAGCATTCCAATTTGCTCGACCCAATCATTTTAGTGCTCGCCCATCACTAATTCAGAAACCTCTGCTGGCATCAAGTCTACAGAGAGGAGGCTTCTTTTCCGCTCCGCTCTGTTGATGTGTTGTGGGACTTCCAAGGTAATTCTGATTGATAGTCAGATCCTGCTGCCTAACTGGAGAAGACGGCTGTCAATTAGAATGATCTCAGAAGTCCCGCCCGTTGCATCAGCAGAGGGAGCTGAATACCCGGCAGCAGCGGTATGTGGGAAGAACAGTGCTGTGCACAACAGGCAGGTAAGTTGCAATTACCTGCCTGTTAGTGCTTAGATACTTTTTTTTTGTTTTTTGCAAAGTCCCGGATTGCCCCTTTAAGATCTATCACATTAAATTCCACCTATCAACATGCTTTTACTTGTGAAAGTAGTTGTATGGCTCTATAGGCACTTGTCCCCCAATAAAAAGGATAACTTTTATGTAGCCATCTGATGTGCCAAGCATAATAATTAAGCAAATCAGGCTGGAAGTGCACTGAGGGTGTGTCAGTGCATTTGGTCTCCTCCAGCCAGATTTCCCATGTTTGTCACATTAAATCTACACAGATATAACACTATTTCCATATGTAAGAATGTTCCCTTTAAGTATAAGTAAATTCCATTTTGAAATGATGTCACCGATCTATGTCACCTAGGAAAACAATAATGTTTATAAAGAAAATGTTTTCTGCAAGTAAAAAAAATCTTTAGTTAAACAACATAAATAATGAAGATGGCAAACTTGCAAAACCGACCATTTATGACAAATCTTTTCTCAGCAATTTTTCCTATAATTACATAAGAAATTAAAGCTGGTAATTAAACCTATTAACTAGAAAACAGTATCCAAATAATAGATTTTCTTGTAGTGGTCTGCAACTTACTTTAAAGGTCCACTTTCTAAAACCAAGCAATTTATGAATTCTGTGCTAATTAATTTCGCAATATATCTTCTTAACATATAAAGATCTGGTGGGTTTTTTAATCCAAAGCTCCAAAACTCATGCATAGACATGGTGTTAATGGAGTTTCCAGCTAACTTTATTTTAAATGTTAACAAACAGTAGTACTTAAAATTTTTATCATTTACCTTCTTGCAGCCTGTAGAGCCTCGATCTGGCGATTCATAGGTTTACATTGTAAAAACCACCGACTGAGGCAACTCTGTGGATTAGTTGGACGGGCAGATCCCAGCAGATTCTCCCCACTCACTGGCCTGGATTCTCCCTGATCAATGCCACTGACTGATAGGTATCTGCCTATATGCGCATGTAGGCAGACTTTTGTCAATCAAGAGCAGCAGGTGGGGTAAAACCGCTGCGGACCTGCCTGTCCGACTAGTCTACAGTCTTTGACAGTTATTAAAGTATGTTTTTCAGAATCAAACATACCTGGGTGAGTTCATACATACTGACAATGGATTGGGCAGCATGTCACAACTGACAGGTTCCTTTCCCTTTAAAGTGAATTGGCTAATGTTTCTGTATGGGATGCTCGCAGAGCCTCTCGTCTACCCCTACAGTGCAGACATAGTCTGTTGTAAAGTGTATCTGCATATAGCACCTGCAGTCTGCTGACACATCATTCATTGGCAGGCAAACTGAAACTTGCCAAAAAAAAGGAACTTGGATTAAACAATCCTAATTCCTGCATTTTGCAGAAACAAGATATAGCAGCTAATATATTAATGAATTATTCAGAATCAGCTGTTATACCCACACTTGTTCTTCGGTTTACCTCCATAGAACTGATGATATTTTTATATTACTTAAAAATTGTCCAGATTTAACAAAGCGTAATGAATACATTATGCATAAAATGGTAATCACAAATTGTTAACCATTAAAGGGGTATTCCCATCTCCGAGATACCATCCCAATATGTAGTAGGTGTAATAATGATAAGATTAGCAAATTCCTCCAATTAGAAATGTAGTATAGTTTTTTTGATTGCCCATGTCTCTTTTCTCATTGCAGGACCTTAGGTTTCCATGGTTACGATCACTGATATAGTGACAGCTAGTTGCTAGTGGTCGTAGCCAAGGATACCTAAGGTCCTGCAATGCATGCACATGAGGAAAGAGACATAGCGAATCAGAAGAACTATACTACATTTCTAATTGGAAGTATTTGCTAATATTATTATCATTACAACTACTAAATATTGGGGTTAGGATCTTGGAGGTGGGAATACCCCTTTAAGGTCTTTATTTCCTGTCAGTTCTTTTCTTACACTGGCCATAAACTGTCGAGTCAATAGAAAAGATTATACATTCCATATTTTAGAAGATTACTTCTAAAAGCAACAAGCAATTGACATTAAGCAGCCAACATAATTCTATACTGACTACTGCAGAGAAAGTCTGTCTGAGAACATAAACCATGGCCAATTAATCTTTTAATAGATATCTGTTTGGCATTGACATTCATCCATGTGACGACTGCAGACAATCATTTGCCTTGGTGTTCTGTGGCCTGAAAAGGTGTTAATCACTGGCCAGTGATTGGCTGCATGGGTCACATGTGCACAGCACAACATTCCTGCAGGAATTATTATATTATTATTATTATTATTATTATTATTATTATTATTATTATTATTAGATACTGCAGCCACCTTTTTTCTCCTTGGAAAAAGGAATCATCCTATATTTGGTGTTCATGCATTTACACAGTGTAGATGCGTGATGTCTCAACACCACTGATGGTATAAAAAAAAGATGGCTTACAACTTATGATATTTGTTTTAGTATACTGTCCATACATAATTTTACTCTAAGGCTGGAGTCACACTAACCTGCGCAAAATACGCTCCGTATTTTACATGCGTAATACGGATCAATGACCACTAAATAGTGGTCCGTAGGTCATCCGTAAGCAAGGTGAGGTCGCGTATTTTGCGCATGTGTGTCTCCGTATGCAATCCGTATGCAATCCGTATGGCGAGATTTTCTCGCAGCCTTGCAAAATGGACATTTAACGGTTTTGAGGCCTGCAAACAATTTAAATCATTAGCCTGCACCCTATTTAGACACTCAGAAACAGGTGGCTGCCTACATTCTGTACATTTCTCACCTTGCTTTCACGAGGTGTGTTGGTGTTCTTTGTGCAGCATGTCAGAGGGTCTGACATTCAATACAACCGAGCAGGTTCTCTTTACCTGGCTTTTGTCACGGCGCTTTGGCCAACCATATCCTGTGATAGTGGATCCGCGGAGGAGACGCATGTGGGTACATCCACTTTTGAGGCAACGACTCACAAGAGGGCATTTTCACCGCCTCTATTCGTCTCTGCGGGAGCATCCGGACAAATTTTACCAGTACTGTCGAATGAGCATTTCCACATTTGATCGCCTCTTGGAGACAGTGCGCCCTGGGATCACATTTCAGGACACTAGGATGCGCCAAGCCATATCTGCAGAGGAGCGACTTCTCACAATACGGTATGTACTCCACAACCACATTCTCTATGTTCATAATGCGTGTGTTAATTTATGTTTTTTGGCCTTCTTGGACAATGTTTAATACCCTCATCTTACTCAAAATATGTTTCACCTGACACAGCACAATGTTACATCTAATATGTACTGCATATCACTTAGTCATTGTGCCACCAAATATGTGTGTGTTGTTCTCTCTCATTTCCTACCAAGTTTGGTCGGCATGTAAATGATTTTTTTTTACTTTAGCCCTTCTAACCTGGACTATTTCTGTTGTTCTACAGCTTCCTGTCCACTGGCCTGTCTTATGCCGCCCTCCACCATGAGTTTCTCATTGGAAAGTCCACCATTTTAGGCATAGTGAGGTCTACATGTGCACAAATCTGGACAAGACTCCATCAGGTGTTCCTACACGAGCCCAGGATGAAAGACTGGTTAAGGATTTCAAGGGACTTTGAGGAGGACTGCCAGTTTCCAAATTGTATTGGGGCCCTGGATGGCAAACATATCAGGGTGCGTAAGCCGCCGAACTCAGGGTCCCAATTCTTCAATTATAAGCAATACTTTTCTGTTGTATTGTTGGCTCTGGTAGACCCTCAATACAAGTTTATAATTGTTGACATTGGGGCCTATGGAAGGACGGGAGACTCTAGAGTCTTCAATACTTCCATAATGGGTCGGCGGCTACGCACCAACCAGTTGGATCTGCCACCACCACGCCAGCTACCAGGCTCCCCCGAACAATCAGTCCCTTATGTCCTTGTGGCAGATGAGGCCTTTCAGTTATCACATAATGTCATGAGGCCATATCCCCGGCGCAACCTTGACCACAGACGCAGAATTTTTAACTTGCGCCTATCACGTGCTAGGCGACTGGTGGAGTGTTCCTTTGGGATTCTTTGTGCCAAATGGCGGGTACTCCAGTCTGCCATTCAGTTGAGTGAGCAAAATGTGAATGAAGTTGTGAAAGCCTGTGTTGTTCTGCATAACTTCACCAGGATACATGATTGCTCCTCCTCTGATGGTGTTGTGCGTAGGCCGGACAATGTGCGCAGGGTGAGACCACCTATCATCCCTCAACGTAGACCGCTCTCTGGCCTCAAAGTGCGTGATATATTCACTAATTACTTTATCTCACCTGAGGGGGCTACTTCTTGGCAAGAGAATGCTGTGTCTATGTTCTAATTTTTTTTTGGTCAAAGTGGGTCTAAATATATATTACTCAAGCCTTTTTATGATTCTATGAGTGTTTCTTTGCATTGGTTGGTGTATGTTAGTATGTTGTGAGGGATAGTGAGAAATCACACAGAGACGTTAACTTGAGTAGACAAATTTTTAGTTTTGCCTTTTTTTTGGGGGTTTTGCTTAAAGGCAAACATAATTTTGCCATAACACAAATTTGGCAATGGCCAAAATGACCCTTTGGGCCTTCGTTAACTTGATGTAACATTAGCATACCAGAAAAAAACTGCAACAAACATTATGCAATAACAACATTGCTGCATGCCTACATTAACCTGGATTAGGCAACAAAGGGTGAGCTCCATCACCAAAATAAAGTCAATAAGATAACACTCACATTTCCTCATAATGTTTTCCAAACATAGAAAGATTCCACCATGACAGACAAGACTACCTCACAGCTTTCACACAGATATTACCTGTCTGTAGAACAGACAATATTTAAGCATGCTATACTGGAAAGGATGAAAATACAAAACTCACTTGTTAAGACATAGAGAATGCTGGTCGCCTCAAATTGGTTTACTAGAGAATGCTAATAACAAAGTTGACTACTTAACTAAAGGCAAGCACACCTTTCCTATGCATTAACAAGTGATTAGTGTATTTTCATCCTTTCAGGTAACAGTATAGCGCATTTAAATATTCTCTTTTATACACACATGTAATATCTGTGTGAAAGGCGTGAGGTAGCGTTGCCTGTCATGATGGATTGTTTCATATGTTTGGAAAACATTGTTTACAAATGTGAGTGTTAAATTATGTTCTAAATGTTGGTGAAGGAGAACACCTGTTTTTTTGTCTAGATTAGAAGCACCAGTTACATGTCACTGGACATCTCCAAAGTTTGGATTCATAAATCCTCATATGTAGGGGAAGGGGAACGGGGAGGAACAGCCTGTGGGTGCTGCTGGACATTGTGGCCAACATCGCCCTGTGTGGGGCCATACTGTTGCCTGTGATGCTGTTGTTGTCCAGCCTCCTGGGCCTGTTGGTGATACTGGCCAGAGTAATAATGATGATGGTGAGGGGCTTCTTGTTGGCTATGGTAGGCCCGTGGCTCATACCCACCAAGATAGCCAGATCGTCCCCAACCAGGTTGGGACCAGCCTCCAACACTGGGTGGGTACAAGTGGCCATATTGGTGGGGTTGGCTTGATGAAGACATTTGGGGCTGCGGAATAGAAGGATGGGTAGGGGGAGGAAGTGGTTGAGGTGTTGGCCCACGTATTAGGGGCTGTTCAGACCCTGCTTGAGCAAGCATCTGTGTGGATGGTCTCATGCGCATTAAATTTCTTGGTGACAGCTGCCACCTCTCCAGAAATTCAAACACCTCATATGGGGTATTGGGGGGGGTGCTTGCATCAAGCAGGATCTGAATACACCCCCTAATACGGAGCCTGACCTCACGGGTAAGGGCACGGAGATAAAGGGTGAGGCTACGTGCATAGGCCTCCTCACCATCATCTGTATTGACTCTGGACAAGTAATTCAGCACCCCAGTGTCCACATTGGTCCTGCTCTCTTGAATGGCGACCTGGCGCCTTCTTCTTATTCGCCGTGTTGCTAGAGCAGCCTGTGGGGAGGGCCTGATCTGGGCAGTTGGGCTGCTGCTCAAGTTGCCCATCTCTTCCAGGATGGGTGAGGTTGCAGCTGCAGACCGTCCTGGTGGTGTGTTGTGTCGGGCAGCCATTGTGTGCTCTTGTGATGCCTCCTCTTCAGACATCCTTCTTGTAGGGGGAGAAGATGGGCCAGCCACCTCATCCCCTACAGGATCAATAATTGGCTCTGCCTCTGAGGCCGTTCCTCGATCCGTAAGGTTGGATTGAGTTCTGTTATGAAATAGAACAGAGGCAAAAATACATCAATATTTTTGTCCCTGTAAAGTATTTGTGTAATGTTTTTGTGTCATGTGGTGTGAGGTATGTACTTACGGTCTCAGAGCCAGAATTGGGGCGAGGAAGTTCAGCCGGTCATAATATATATATTTCCGCTTGACATGCCCAGCATCCCCACTCCTGGACCGCTGCTGGCGTTCCCGGCGGTACTGGTCCCGGATGCTTCTCCACCGTTTCATCACATCTTCCACTGCAATGTGACAGGAAAGATTGTCAAAATCACATATTTGAGAGGTCACATTTTCAAACAGTAGTCTAGGCATTGGGCCTTATGGGGTGTGCGTTCTACCCATGGTGGCATATGTAATTGGGCCGATACCCAGGGTCTCATTAGCTCCCCTGAAACTAATTTTTGTGGCTAGGAGGATGAGGAGCTTGTGGCCTAAACCCCTAATTATGGCTGTGTGAAGCCACGTGTCACATCCTAATGTAATGGCCTCATGAGGCTAAAATTACATGCCCAGGAAGGGGGGGGGGCTGATTGTAGATTCATTTTATAGCGTGCACTAACGTTAATTACATTTTTATGGGTGCACTTACGAATTTTCTGCTGCTCATCACGTGGTCTGTCACCGAAGTCATGGTACATCTGGCGACAGATGCGCCTCCATGACGCCTCCTTTCTTGTGCGGTTCGCATAGTTTGCGTCGCGTGGGTCCCATATTTCTGGACGCTCCTGCACCAGCACAATTAGCATCTCCACATTTATGTAAGTGGACGCCATGCTGCTGCTGTACTCCGTGGAGGCGTACTTCCTGGATGTCTGGAGCGCTTTTTGAGCTCATTTGCATGTCTACGCTTCCTGATGATGGATTGGCCCATTTCCTGTTCACCAGCCAAAAGACCTGCATATTGCTCGCAGGTCACACGTGTGTTCAGTGTGTAATCCGTATTTTTTGCACACCCATAGACTTGCATTGGCGTGCTACGGGCGTAGTACGCTGACAATCGCAGCATGCTGCGAGTGGCACGGAGCGGAGGATACGGAGGAGAAATATACGCCTGGTGCGTGCTTTTTGCGCCTCTCACGCACCCGTATTCCTTGCCAGTGTGACTCCGGCCTAACTTAGACTAAACCTATCTAGCATAGCACACTTCATGTGACAATAAACAGTCTGCTGCCGAGATGAAGACTCAAAATTGAAAACCAATATGACTGCATTTGTAATTTTTGCAAAAATAGCCACTCCAAGAGAAGAAAAAAAATGCTAGTATCTCTTTCACCCCTTCACCCCCAAGGGTGGTTTGCACGTTCATGACCGGGCCAATTTTTACAATTCTGACCACTGTCCCTTTATGAGGTAATAACTCTGGAACGCTTCCATGGATCCCGGTGATTCTGACATTGTTTCTCGTGACATATTGTACTTCATGGTAGTGGTAAAATTTCATTCAAATAACTTGCATTTATTTGTGAAAAAAACGGAAATTTGGTGAAAATTTTGAAAATTTTGCAATTTTCCAACATTGAATGTATATGCCCTTAAATCACAGAGATACAGAACACAAAAAACTTGATAAGTAACATTTCCCACATGTTTACTTTACATCAGCACAATTTTGGAACCAAAATTTTTTTTTGTTAGGAAGTTATAAGGGTTAAAAACTGACCAGCGATTTCTCATTTTTGCAACACCATTTTATTTTTACGGACCACATCACATTTGAAGCCACTTTGAGGGGTCTATATGATAGAAAATACCCAAAAGTGACATCACTCTAAAAACTGCACCCCTCAAGGAGCCTAAAACCACATTCAAGAAGTTTATTAACCCTTTAGGTGTGTCACAGGAATTTTTTGAATATTTAAAAAAAAAATGAACATCTAACTTTTTTTCACAAAAAAAATACATCAGGTTCAATTTTTTTTATTTTACCAAGGGTAACAGGAGAAATTGGACTGCAAAAGTTATTGTGCAATTTGTCCTGAGTACGCTGATACCTAATATGTGGGGGGGAACCACTGTTTCGGCACATGATAGAGCTCAGAAGGGAAGGAGCGCCGTTTGACTTTTTCAATGCAAAATTGGCTGGAATTCAGATCGGACGCCATGTCACGTTTGGAGAGCCCCTGATGTACCTAAACAGTGGAAACCCCCCACAAGTGACCCCATTTTGGAAACTAGACCCCCCAAGGAACTTATCTAGATATGTGGTGAGAACTTTGAACCCACAAGGGCTTCACAGAAGTTTATAACGTACAGCGGTACAATTAAAAAATCATATTTTTTCCACAAAAATGATCTTTTCACCCCCAATTTTTATTTTCCCAAGGGTAACAGGACCCTAAAAGTTATTGTGCAATTTGTCCTGAGTACGCTGATACCCCACATGTGGGAGTAAACCACTATTTGGGTGCATAGCAGAGCTCGGAAGGGAAGCAGCGCCATTTGACGTTTTTGTCTGGAATTGAGATCGGACACCATGTCGCGATTGGAAAACCCCTGATGTACCAAAACAGTGGAAACCCCCACAAATGACACCATTTTGGAAACTAGACCCCCCAAGGAACTTATCTAGATGTGTGGTGAGCACTTTGAACCCCCCCAGTGCTTCACAGAAGTTTATAACGCCCGGGCGTGAAAATAAAAAATTCGTATTTTTTCCACAAACATGATCTTTTAGTCACCAATTTTTTTTTATTTTCCCAAGGGTACCAGGAGAAATTGGACCCCAAAAGTTGTTGTCCAATTTGTCCTGAGTACGCTGATACCCCATATGTGGGATAAAACTACTGTATGGGCACATGTCGGGCCTCGGAAGGGAAGTAGTGACGTTTTGGAATGCAGACTTTGATGGAATGGTCTGCGGTGTCATGTTGCCTTTGGAGAGCCCCTAATGTACCTAAACAGTGTAAACCCCCACAAATGACCCCATTTTGGAAACTAGACCCCCTAAGGAACTTATCTAGATGTGTGGTGAGCACTTTGAACCCCCAAGGGCTTCACAGAAGTTTATAATGCCCGGGCATGAAAATAAAAAAATCTTATTTTTTCCATAAACATGATCAATTAGCCCCCAATTTTTTTATTTTCCCAAGGGTAACAGGAGAAATTGAACCCCAAAAGTTGTTGTCCAATTTGTCCTGAGTACGCTGACACCCCATATGTGTGAGAAAACTACTGTATGTACACACATCGGGGCTCGGAAGGGAAGTGGTGACGTTTTGGAATGCAGACTTTGATGGAATGGTCAGTGGGTGTCATGTGCGTTTGGAGAGCCCCTGATGTACCTAAACTATTGAAACTCCCCACAAATGACCCCATTTTGGACACTAGACCCCCCACAGAACTTATCTAGATGTGTGGTGAGCACTTTGAACCCCAAAGGGCTTCATAGAAGTTTATAATGCCCGGGCATGAAAATAAAAAAATTGTATTTTTTCCACAAACATGATCAATTAGTCCCCAATTTTTGTATTTTCCCAAGGGTAACAGGAGAAATTGAACCCCAAATGTTGTTGTCCAATTTGTCCTGAGTACGCTGACACCCCATATGTGGGAGGAAACTACTGTATGGACACACGTCGGGGCTCGGAAGGGAAGTAGTGACATTTTGGAATGCAGACTTTGATGGAATGGTCTGCGGGTGTCATGTGCGTTTGGAGAGCTCCTGATGTACCTAAACTATTGAAACTCCCCACATGTGTCCCCATTTTGGACACTAGACCCACCACGGAACTTATCTAGATGTGTGGTGAGCACTTTGAACCCCCAAGTGCTTCACAGAAGTTTATAACGCCCGGGCATGAAAATAAAAAATCATTTTTTTCCACAAAAATGATATTTTTGCCCCCAATTTTTTATTTTCCTAAGGGTAACAGGAGAAATTGGACCCCAAAAGTTGTTTTGCAATTTTTCCTGAGTAGGCTGATACCCTACATGTGGGGGTAAAACACTGTTTGTGTGCATGGCAGAGCTTGGAAGGGAAGGAGCACCATTTTTGACTTTTTCAACTCAGAATTGGCTGGAATTGAGATCAGATGCCATGTTGCATTTGGAGAGCACCTGATGTGCCCAAACAGTGGAAACCCCCAATTCTAACTCCAACCCAAACCCCAACACACCCCTAACCCTAATCTCAGCCCTAACCCTAGCCCTAACCCTAACCCTAGCCCTAACCCTAGCCCTAGCCCTAACCACCCTAGCCCTAGCCCTAACCCTAACCCAAGCCCTGGCCCTAACCCTAGCCCTAACCCTAATGGGAAATAAATACATTTTCTTTTAATTTTATTATTTTTCCCTAACGAAGGGGGTGATAACGGGGGGTTTGATTTACTATTTATAGCGGGTTTTTATGTTTGGCAGCTGTCACACGCTAAAAGACGCTTTTTATTGTAAAAATAGTTTTTGCATCACCACATATTGAGAGCTATAATTTTTCCGTGTTTTGACCCACCGAGTCATGTGAGGGCTTATTTTTTGCGGGACGAGTTGACGTTTTTATTGGTACCATTTTCGGGCACGTGACATTTTTTGATCACTTTTTATTCCGATTTTTGGGACACAGAATGAACAAAAACCAGCATTTCATGAATTTCTTTTCGGGGATGCGTTTACACCGTTCCGCGTGCGGTAAAATTGATAAAGCCCTTTTATTCTTCGGGTCAGTACGGTTACAGAGATACCTCATTTAGGTCTTTTTTTATGTTTTGGCGCTTTTATGCAATGAAAACTATTTTATATAAAAAATAATTATTTTTGCATCGCTTTATTCTGCGAGCTATAACTTTTTTATTTTTTTGCTGAATATGCTGTGTGTTGGCTAGTTTTTTGCGGGACAAGATGACATTTTCAGCGGTACCATGGATATTTATATGCGTCTTTTTAATTGCGCGTTATTGCACTTTTTGTTTGGCGGTATGATAATAAATCATTATTTTTTGCTTAGTTTTTTATTTTTATTTTTTAAGGGGTTCGCTAAAGGGGTTAACTAATGGGACTGTTCTATAGGGCAGGTCGTTACGGACGCGGCGATACCTAATATGTGTACTTTTATTTTTTTGTTTTTTTTATTTCCAAAAAAATGGATTTATTGGGGGAATATTTTTTTTTTTCTAATTTATTTGGCGATTTTTTTTAAAATTATTTTAACACTTTTTTTTTTATTTACTTTATTACATAGTCCCAGGTGGGACATCACTGTCCTGTGACAGATCGCTGATCTGTCACATCACAGATCACTGTGACAGATCAGCGATCTGTCACAGGCACTGCTGCAGACTTCCTCATGCCTGCGATTTGCAGGCACTGAGGAAACCGGCTCCCTGCAGGCCCCCGAAGGCCCCCGTCACCATCTTGGATTCGGGGGCCTGCTGGGAAGGAGCCCCCCGAAGCAGCGCTGCACATTGCGCTGCTGTGGGGGGCTCATGGAAGCACGGAGGGAGCCCCCTCCCTGCCGATGCTTCCCTTTAACCCCCGGTACACCGCGATCGTGTTTGATCGCGGTGTGCAAGGGGTTAACGTGTCGGGGGCGGTCCGTGACCGCCCCTGACACATTGTGCCGGGTGTCAGCTGTGATAATCACGTACTATCATATAGGGCCCATGGACGGGATAGTACGTCTGATGTCAGAAAGGTGTTAAGTAAAATAAAAAGTAATACACAAACAAGTATAAAGAAAGTATTTTTTTGTTCATAAATAGTAAATTAATTTGCATTTTATGTCTCAGAATTCAAAAATACAGAAGAAGACAAAATACATTGCAGTATATCTTATTAGAGAAATATGTCTTTTTCCCTATATACAGTGGTCAGCGTAAATGAATACACCTCCTTTGAAAAGTAAGACTTGAATCAATATCTCACTGAATACAAAAACAATTTCCAAAATTTTGACAAGATTTAAGCCTCCGTCACACACAGCGATCTCGCTAGTGAGATCGCTGCTGAGTCACAAGTTTTGTGACGCAACAGCGATCTCACCAGCGAGATCGCTGTTTGTGACACTTATCAGCGACCGGCCCCCCGGGTATTGCTTATCGTGCTCGAATGGCCTGGACATTTTTTTGATCGCTGGTCTCCCGCTGGCCAGCACGCAGCGCTGCCTTTTGCTAGGCAGGAGACCAGCGATCAGCGAGCTGGTAACCAAGGTAAACATCGGGTTTCTAAGCGCCGCGTGGTACTTAGAAACCCGATGTGTACGTTAGATACCAGCGCGCTGGTGCAGGGAGCTAGTAACCAAGGTAAACATCGGGTTTGTAAGCTCCGCGCGGCACTTAGAAGCCTGATGTTTACCTTGGTTACCAGCTCCCTGCACCAGCGCGCTGGTATCTTAACGTACACTGCGGGTAACTAAGCGACGTGCGTCGCTTGTTACCCGTGTATCGCTGTCCTGATCGCTGCTGAGATCTGCCTGTTTGACAGCTCACCAGCGATCATGTAGCGACACACCAGCGATCCTGACAAGTTCATATCATTGTCGGTATCGCTGGTGAGTCGCTAAGTGTAACGGGGCCCTTAGTCTCATAGAACAATTTGTTTAACCCCTAATAGCCATAACATGAAAGTAAGGGTTAGGTCTCGTTCCCACTAACGTTTAAAAAAATCATTCCAATATTGATCCAGAAATGTAGGACGAGTGACATTCAAGTACAAAGCTATTTTTCTCAGATAGCATCCGTATCCGACATATCCGACATCTATATGCAATGCATTTTTTTTCCCAGCAGCTATTAGTCTACAAAAATTTACAGGACCATTTACAGTATTCTAGGCTACAGATTGGTAATGTATCAGTGGTACGTGTGCAGTCCATTTTTGTTCTAGACCCCATTGACTTGCATTGACAAATCTCATCCGGTCTACGCAGTCAGGAATCATCTGCAAGAAAAACAGACTAGTGCAATGCAATAAAAAAATCTGATTGCACTCTGACCAATGTTAGTCTATGAGTTCCTGCTCATCTGCATCTTTTTTTCAGCTGAGATCGTACTGACAAAAGAACCGCAGCATTCTTCAATTGTCCTCGTATCTTGGACGAGACTCGCTAATGCAAGTCAATGGGTGTGATAATAAAACTGTACGGCACTCGTACCATGCGAGTGCCATTCGATTTTTACACATCCATGTCCTTGAAAACCCAACATTTCATCTGCTGCATACAGTAAAATCATAGCATGACCTGTCAGAATAGAATTGATAGAATTGATATATAGTACAGTGGGTACGGAAAGTATTCAGACCCACTTAAATTTTCCACTCATTATTTCATTGCAGCCATTTGGTAAATTCAAAAAAGTGAATGTTTTTCCTCATTAATGTACACTCTGCACCCCATCTTGACTGAGAAAAAAAACAAAAAATTTTTTGCAAATTTATTGAAAAAGAAAAACTGAAATATCACATGGTCATAAGTATTCAGACCCTTTGCTCAGCCACTCATATTTAAGTCATCTGCTGTCCATTTCCTTGTGATCCTCCTTGAGATGGTTCTACTCCTTCATTGGAGTCATTCCTATCAGTTTAATTAAACTGATAGGACTTGATTTGTAAAGAAACACACCTGTCTATATAAGGCCTCACAGTGCATGTCAGACCAAATGACAATCATGAGGTCAAAGGAACTGGCCAAGGAGCTCAGAGACAGAATTGTGGCAAGCCACAGATCTGGCCCAAGGTTACAAAAGAATTTCTGCAGTACTCAAGGTTCCTAAGAGCACACTGGCCTCCATAATCCTTAAATGGAAGAAGTTTGGGACCACCAGAAGTCTTCCTAGACCTGGCCAACCAGCCAAACTGAGCAATCATGGGAGAAGAACCCTGGTGAGAGAGGTAAAGAAGAACCCCAAGATCACGGTGGCTGAGCTCCACAGATGCAGTAGGGAGATGGGAGAAAATTCCAAATAGTCAGCTATCACCAGTCAGGCCTTTATGGCAGAGTGGCTCAACGGAAGCCTCTCCTCAATGCAAGACATATGAAAGCCCACATAGAGTTTGCTAAAAAAAAACACATGAAGGACTCCCAGACTATGAGAAATAAGATCTCTGGTCTGAAGAGACGAAGATAGAAGTTTTTGGTGATAATTCTAAGTGTTATGTGTGGAGAAAACCAGGCACTGCTTATCACCTGCCCAATACAATCCCAACAGTGAAACATGGCGGTGGCCATGGTGGTGGCAGCCTCATGCTTTTCAGCTGCAGGGAGAGGACGACAGTTTGCAATTGAAGGAAACATGAATGCGGCCAAGTGCACAGATATCCTGGATAAAAACCTATTCCAGGGTGCTCTGGGCCTCAGACTTGGCCAAAGGTTCACCTTCCAATAAGAAAATGATCCTAAGCACACAGCTAAAATAACAAACGAGTGGCTTCAGAACAACTATGAGACCATTCTTGACTGGCCCAGCCAGAGCCCTGACCTAAATCCAATTGAGCATCTCTGGAGAGACCTGAAAATGGCTGTCCACCAACTTTCACCATCCAACCTGATGGAACTGGAGAGGAACTGCAAGGAAGAATAGCAGAGGATCACTACATTCAGGTGTGAAAAACTTGTTGCATCATTCCCAATACTTATGGGTGAAAAGGATGCTTCTACTCAATACTGAGCAAAGGGTCTGAATACTTATGACCATGTGATATTTCAGTTTTTCTTTTTTAATAAATTTGCAAAAATTTCTACATTTCTGCTTTTTTTCAGTCGATGGGGTGCAGAGTGTTGTACACTAATGAAAAAAAAATGAACTTTTTTGAATTTACCAAATGGCAGCAATGAAACAAAGAGTGAAAAATTTAAAGCGGTCTGAATACTTTCCGTACCCTCTGTATATACATTACATAGGGTATATATATATATATATATATATATATTTAAAGATGTCAGTGATATATATAATTATTACAGGGCATGTGTAGCTTACATGTATTTAATTAATAAATAAATAATTTTCAGAAAAAATGAGTGGGATACCCCGACATTTTATTAACCAGCAGAGGGAAGGCAGACAGCTAGGAGCTGATGTTTATAGCTTGGAAAGGGTAATACCCATGGAGCTTCCCAGGCTATTAATATCAGCGCTCTCAGCTGTATACTTGTAATGAGAACAATAAACAAGGAGAGCAAAATGTGTGAAATCTGGTGATTAAGTGGATCATCAAACAGGGGCCAAGTGGCCACTCACCTAATGGGGTTGTGCACCCCTGCACAACCCCAGTTTGCGCTTGAAGGGATGATATCTGAGGACCATTGGAGACTGCCGTGCACCGCTGCTGCTGGCTAGCACTTCCGGGTTCTGGTCACGTGATCAGGGAACAGGATAAGCATCACTGCAGGTCCTTAAGCTGGGAAGTGTGGATCCAGCAATGCCCAGACACCGCAGGTTCTTAAGCTTCTCAATGGAATTGACTATGCTTGTAGCTGATCCTGCCGCAAACCCTCAGGAGGAGGGAAATGTAATGATGAAGGAGAAAAAGTGGTAGCGGTCTGTGGAGCGCTGCGATAAGGGATAATTATAGGGACAGCAATCTGGTTAACAATTCTTTATTAACCCTTTGATCTCACAACGCGTTTCAATAGCATAACACTATCTTCATCAGGTGGTACCTAGATGTATACTTAGCCTTTATTGGTTATTAAAATGGGGGATCCGAATAAAAAAAATTATGTAGGGTTCCCCTTTATTTAATAACCAGCAAAGGCTAGGCAGAGAGCTGCCGGCTGATATGAATAGGCTAGGAAGGGGCCATGAAAATTGGTCCCCTCCCAGTCTAAAAGCATCAGCTCCAGTTGCCCCAGAAATGGCACTTCCATAAGATGCACCAAATCTGGCTCTTAAACTCGCTCTTCCCCCTTACACTGTGGCAGTGGCAAGTGGACAAAGTTGATGTCACCTTTGTATTGTCAGGGGACATCTAGCTCAGGGGTTAGTAATGGATAGGCATCTAAAAACCATTACTAACCTAATAGTCTTATAGTAAATAAAAAAACCTGAATAAAGTACTTTATTTGAAATAATTACAAAGACTACTTCATTGAATTAAAAATAAAAAACACTTATATTCACCTTTATGCCCATTCCATTGAAGCCCATGTCCCCTGTAAAAAAACAAAACAAAATAATAAAGCAACAATATTCCTCACCTCTCTGATGAGAAGATAATAATCCATTTGTCCATAGATGAATGTAGCCCTTCTACATCTACTTGGCATGCTTTTGCCGGTGCATGCGTCCTCTTGACGGTGCGCCAAGTGCACAAAAATGCAACACATTGCATTTGTCACAGATCGCCGCACCGTCAAATTGATGCATGCGCCGGCAAAAGCATACCTGCACACGGCCTGCATACCCAATGCTAAAGATAGGGTACGCAGGTCACATGCAGCATCATGCGCCCATAGGCGGAGCTGACAGGAGTAGGCGCGGCAGGGGGCAGAGCTTCACGCCGAGCATCCACTGCACCTCCAAACCAAATGTGAAACCAGTCTAACTAATTCTCTCAATGTTCAGTGAAAAACAGAGAAGCAGGAACAGAAGCTTGTTGTCAGGTGACCATAAGATTGGAAATCGCAAATGAGTGAGGTGGACGTGTGATGACTGCTGGAACTAGCAGGTAGAGCTGAATTTTGAAAGTGAGTATATAAAGGAAAGGAGAAATTTGGAGAATCTGGGGAGTGAAGCTGAGAGTAAGCTCTCCCTAGAGCTGAGCACTTGAAAGCGAACACGCGGGTAAAGAGAGCCCGACAGCTAAATCCTGAGGGCAGGGGACTGCAAGCCTACTGGCCCCATAAAACACTCGCAACACAGCAGCATAAGAGAGCCCGGAGCTGCCACAAAGGAGTGACACCTGTAAAAAAGGCTCAAGCTGCAGTATCGGCCATCTTCTCATTGCCAAGTACCACAGGTGGTGTCACAAACTAATCCCCCATAATAACTATTCCCGTCATCATTTGATTGCTTGCCCTAGGCCACGGACTGTGTCACTGCTGCCGTGACATCCCCTGAAGTAACAGAACCGGCCCAGTACCGCATACTCCACGGGCCTGCGGGGTGCGGCACTAACATCGCTATCAGAGCTTCAATTGTTCTCGCGTCTGAGAGACCAAAGTACAATTGTTTACTGGGAGGTGGCACGCTTCACCTTCACTGAGCCAGCTATAAGCCAAATTTCAGACCGAGGGGGTGTGGCAAAATGGAGTCACTGGGGGAGACACCCCAGAGCGACGCCTTAGGAAACCAGACTGTGCCCCCCTGCTGGTTGCGCCCGGGGCAGATGCCCCACCTGCCCCACTAGATGTGCCTCTGCTGGATGCTGAATGGAGAGTGATGCTCAACTTGTCTCTTCAGAAATCCCCATAGGTGTTCAATTGGGTGCAGATCAGGAGACATACTTGCTACTGAATCACTATCACCCTGTTCTCCAGAGATAAGTTGAGCATCACTCTCCATTCAGTGTTAAGGCTGTAAAAGAGGCAATTCTTGAAATGTTGCAATATGTCACAAATTTGTCCATTCGATGTCTAGAAAATTTGCTGCGGTCTTTAAAAATCATAAAGGTCATACAAAATATTAGATGTAGTTGTTTTCATATAAGATGTATTCATTTTTGCATCAATTAATTTGAGCAGAACTGAAGATGTTGTAATGAAAGTTATATTATTATTATTATTACTTACTTTCATGTTATGGATTAAAAAAAATGTTCTCTGAAACTGGAAATTGATTTTGTATTCAGAGAGATATTGGTTAAAATATTACTTTTCAAAAGGAGTGTACTCATATTTTGAGCACTGTATTGGTGATTTTTTTGTCATCTGCACTGATCATGTATTCTCAAAAACTGAAACTTCTGTCTTCAGTGAGGAATCAAATTACACATGAATTATTATTTTTAAAAGTCTGCAGAGATTTGTATGTGAGAGACTGAACAGAAAAGAAACAGAAACTGCTAAGGCAGAGGTCCTCAAACTACGGCCCACGGGCCACATGTGGCTCGCAAGGACTTTTACATGACCCCCTGGGCCTGGCTGACATTGAACTTCACTGCAGTTCAATGCAGCCTGATGACATCACGCAGCCTGTGCCTGTGCCGGAAGAAGATGGAAATGCGTGGGCGCCTGTTCAGAGCAGCGGGGGACATAGGTGATTACTGTTTTTTTGTTTTTTTTTAAAGCCTGGTCCTATTGTGGACATTTACATGAATATTAGGGACCTGTGCTGCCTATTGGGGACATTTACCTGCCTATTGGGGACCTGTGCTGTCTATTGGGGACCTATGCTGTCTATTGGGGTCCTATGCTGCCAATTGAGGACCTATGCTGCCCATTGGGACATGTACCTGCCTATTGGGGACATTTACCTGCCTATTGGGGACCTATGCTGCCAATTGAGGATCTATGCTGTCTATTGGGACATTTACCTCCCTTTTAGGGACCAATGCTGCCTAATGGGGACATTTACCTGCCTATTGGGGACCTATGCTGCATATTAGGACATATACCTGCTTATTGGGAACCTACGCTGCCTATTGAGGACCTATGCTGCCTATTGAAGATCTATGCTGCCTATTGGGGACCTATGCTGCTTATTGGGACATTTACCTGCCTATTAGGGACCAATGCTGCCTATTGGAGACTTATGCTGCCTATTGGAGACCTTTACCTGCCTATTGTGGACATTTACCTGCCTATTGGGGACCTATGCTGCCTATTGGGGACATTTACCTGCCTATTGGAGACCTATGCTGCCTATTGATGACATTTACCTGCCTATGGGGGACCTATGCTGCCTATTGGGGACCTTTACCTTCCTATTGGGGACATTTACCTGCCTAATGGGGACCAATGCTGCCTATTGGGGGCATTTACCTGCCTATTGGGGACCGATGCTGCCTATTGGGGGCATTTACCTGCCTATTGGGGACCGATGCTGCCTATTGGGGGCATTTACCTGCCTATTGGGGACCGATGCTGCCTATTGGGGGCATTTACCTGCCTATTGGGGACTTTCGCACCACACCAGTCTGAGCCTGAGGTTAAAGCGGAGTTCCACCAATATGGGCACTGGTGAGGCTGAAATTATATGGACTGGCAAGGTTGAATTGATGGGCACTGATCAGACTGCATTGATGGGCAGTGCAGTCTTATGTCTCTGTGTGGGCAATTTTATTGCTGGTATATTGTTTTTGTAGCGCTGTATACTGTATATATATATTGGTATTTTACCAATAGCAAGTGGAATTCCTAGGAAACAATGATATCGAGAAAGAGAAAAATTGCTTCACTTGTTACAACTTGCAGTGACAAATATGGAACCAAACATTGACCATCTCATTAACCAAAAGCAGGACCATAGTTCCCATTGAAATACCGGTAAGTTTGTTGATTTAACTTTACTTGTTCTTTATTTTAAATATAGTATTTGTTCCTGTTTTGTTTTTTACTTCAAAATAAGATATGTGCAGTGTGCATAGGAATTTGTTCATCGTTTTTTTTAAACTATATCCCGACCCTCCAATGGTCCAAGGGATCGTGAACTGGCCCCCTGTTTAAAAAGTTTGAGGACCCCTGTGCTAAGGCTTCTAGCTTAGGGGGAACTAATAAAAACGCACCATACAAGTCATATAAAAGCACTAAATATTGTTACTGTTCATGTACACATGAACGCTTATTCTGAAAATTCACCTGAAAGTGCAGTTATACTGTAAGAAAACAACATAACAATCAAATGGTATAATGTATTGTCGTACCTCAAAGTGTCCTTTGACAATGAGCCAGTGAATGATGTTGGCTGCAGTTTTTTGCACAGCTGGGGTGGATGGGTGCATTATTGAAAAAAGAAAAATCCAAAGGGCACAAATTGCTAAATCGGAGAAAGGAAAAATCCTATAATGAAAGTACCTAAACATATATCATCTAAAGAATAAGTCTATGTTTCGGTAAAGAAAAATCTTCAAGCCTCTATAACATTTGACAGAAGTACAACATACTATATCTTGAACTTTAAAGTAACTTGTATCTTGCATTTTCACCAGTTTTCCATCCTGTAGGCTGTATCTCTTAATTTTCAATTGACTCTGAGCTTGTGAGTGAAGACTAGCTGCTGTGATCTCTCCTATATGCAGCACAGCAGTCAGAGAGGGATTCCTGCTCTTCATTCCTTAGAAATTATCATCCCATATGTTCATGCTTATAATAATTTTTTGAACAGTCTTGTGTTAGATGGGATAAATACTTAGTAGGTGTGTAGAATACTTAAATAGTGTTTTTGGAAAGTCATTTTAGGCTTTCTTGTCACTTGTGCTGAGGACTTTCATACACAGTATGAAAGGTTTTTGGAAGGAGCTCTGTATTCTCATGGTCATCTATCACATCCCCTGACATCCCCTATTGTCCAATACAGGTGCAGACACAAGTATACTCAGAGACTCAAAGTAGCCATGTTTCTATGCTGACCAAATATCAGGCAGAGGCAATGAATTGAGCAATTGCTTGGCTATTCATGAAGGGGTTTTAACCCTCAGGAGGAGTCTGGAGAGACAATGTTATTTAAAGAGTCCTTTCATTGCTTTGGTTTTTCCAAACAGTTTGCCATTTCTTTTCTGTGACAGAGGAGACATAACCAACAAAAGCACATGCTCCATTAATTTACTCACATTTAATGTCACTTAGCAACGTATATTAAGAGACTATAATAAGAAACAAGTGCCTCTGACTAGACTTTCTTATTGCCAACCAAATGTCTTATTCACATGTTTTATTTTGTATTTTTAGCCTGTGGTCCCTCCATAAAGTAAAAAAATGGCATTTTTTCACATTAAGAGGTATAGTATTGCTCATTGCAATGCAGAATACATTTTATAGCTGGTCACATTTGGCACTGGAATTGCTGAATTTTTTATTACTAGTTTGCAGCCTCTTCAAATAAAATTTAAAAAAAAAAAACACATTTTGAAAATGGATTTTAGAGAATAAATCTGGGTCAATCATGTTCAGAAAAATCAATTCTTAACTTTTCTTGAATTTTATTAAGTTATACAGTTTTCATTATGCCAGTTTAGTAACATGTTGCAGAATCCAGTAATATGACAAGTTCAACCTATTGTAAGAGGTTGACATGCTTAGTTGCATAGACCAAGGCAGGGTTCAGAAAATCAAAAGCAGAGCCTTCCTGGCTTAATGGAAAAGAAAACAAATAAGGTATCCAGGTACACATGAATTGGCCAATGCGCTAAACATTCTGAAATTTTTCAAATTTCTAGTGGAGTAATGCAATTCGGTTTTCATATTTAATGTTTGCATGCTATAGTGCTACAGAGTGCTGCTTTATCTGTTTGATTGTATATGAGTTGGTGACTCTAGGTAAGCACCTGTTCACACCTAGTTTATGTTAGGATGTGACGGTCAGTTTTTTTAAATTTGTATTCATTAGCCTTCTGACTGAGCATTCCGCCTCTTAGCCTCAGGCATTTTTAATTACAACAGGATACTACCCATCCACAGAGATATAGAGTTCAGTCCAAGAGAGGATTCACATTAGGTTGCCATACAGATGAATACTTTAGTCTAAGGACAGTCTCACACGTCCAGATAATACCGAAAAAAGCGATACTGGAGCTCTCCGTGTCCGTGTGGATACATGGTACATCTGTGTGGCACACGTGTGGCAACCGTTTGCCGCATCAGGACCACACGTACGGCCGCCGGGGAAGAAGCGCTACAGTAAACGCTGTTCCCCGGCGGCTGGTGCTCAACGCGGCTGTCATTCTTATCTCCTGCTCTGCTGGCAACAGCAAGCAGGAGAGAGAGAATGAATGAAAACCCCACGTGGGGTTCCCCTGTTTGTGAACCAAAAACTCACAGCTCAGGGCTGCTATTCTCAGGCTGGTAAGGGGCCATTGAACTTGCCCCCCCAGCCTAAAAACAGCAGCTCTGAGCTGCCCAGAAAAGGCACATCTATAGGATGCACCTATTCTGGAGCTTTGTCGGGTTCTTCCCACTTGCACTGTAGTGGTGGCAACTGGGGTTAATAAGGGGTTAATGACACCTTGCTATTGTAAGGTGACATTAAGCCAGGCATAGTAATGGAGAGGTGTCAATAAGACACCTATCCATTACTAATCCTAGAGTTATTCAAGGGTTAAATAACACACACACAATAAGAACAAAGTATTTTAATGAAAGAATACACCACACAGTTTTAAAATCTTTATTATACTTCTAATCCCATATCGAAGCCATTGTTCTCCTGTAAAAAAAAATCAAAAAATAATAAACCAACAATATCCATTCCTGTCCAGCGCTCATCACGTCCCACAGCGTAAATCCATCTCGGGGGGTTAATCAGTTTACAGCCGGAGCGCTGATAATGCAGCCACTCCGACTGTAAACTACTGGGAAAGGAATGGAAGCATCCATTCATGTTAATGAGTGTATATGTGTCAGTATCTCTGGTACATGAGGAAACTGTCACTACACATACCGGAGCCACTGATGTGTGAAACCGGCCTAAGAGAGGATTGACATTGTTATGTCCTGGTATACGAGAGTTGCCTTACCATGGCTACCAGGTATACATGAATTGGCCAATTTGGGAGCTAAGCATTCTCAATTTTTCATATTTCTAGTGCAGTAATGCAATTCAATTTTCATATTTCATATTTGCATGCTATGACAACACAGTGTGCTGCTTTATTTGTTTGATTGTATATGAGTTGGTGACTTTAGGTAAGCACCTGTTCACACCTAGTTTATGTTTGGATGTGATGGTCAGTTTTTTGAAATTTGCTTCTTGAACTAGTGATTTTTCACCTGAAAATCAACCTAATAAGACACTGAGCTATTAGGGAATGTGAGAACAGGTTGTAATTTGTGGTATATAGGAAGATTTTTCCACTCTCAGGAGCAAAACAGTAACAAGGCAGTGACATGACAAGAATCTGCATAACCAATCATATGCTAAATAGCTGAAAGTCAAATTTATGTATGAGATAGCCAAGATGTTTGTCTATAAAAAGATGGTAGTCTCATGTCCAAAGTAGTAGTGAATGGTGAGATATGGAGCCTGAAAGTCAAAAGTTCAGCAAATGGTTACCATTTGGCTTGTCAGTGTGCATATTTTTTTATACATGTTTAGCATTTTAAGCTAGAAATCTCCTGTTGCTGGGTGGCTTATGGTTACTCTAATGTTTGGACATTCGACTGTCTGTTCTGTTTCGATGAACAGGCAAATTGAAATGTCAAAAATGGGTCCATTGCAAAATTGATGCAGACTAATAGGGACCCCACTGATTGTTATGGAGTAAATTTGGATCCCATTATCTGTCCAGTTTTAAAATGGAAGAAAAAGCACATCATGCAGAACTTTTTCTAAAAAATGACATACATCTGTATAGCTAACACACATACAAGTTTAACAACAAACGTGAATCTCATTTACAGTATTTTTCTAACCATAAGATGCCCTTTTTTCCCCAAAAATTTTTGGGGAAAATGAGGGTGCATCTTATGGTTGCAATATACTTACAAATCCTGTGGCGTGGCGGTCCCGATGGCGGTGGTCCCGATGCAGCCTCCCTTCCCAGGCTGCTGCGGCTGTGGTATGGTTGTGGTGCGACGGTGGCTGTGCTTTGTGGTGCGGAGGTGTCGGGGCTCTGTGGTGTGACAGCAGCGGGGCTCTGTGCTGCGTGGGGGGCTCCGCCGGCATTTCATAAAAGCCCGGAAGCCCCCACAGCACCATTGCTGCGACGCGGTGGCCTCTGGAAAGATGGCTGCCAGGGGCGGCGCATGCTCAGATTCAGATCTTGGCAATGAGCTCTCGTCCCGAGATCTTGTCTCCTGATATCTCAGGATGAGATCTCGTTCCTAATATTTGAGTCAGAGCATGCGCTGCCCCCTGGTGGCCATCTTTCCGGAGGCCCCCGGCGGCCATTTTTCCGGAGGCCTCTGCGTCGCAGCAACGAAGCTTCCGGGCTTTGGTGAAATGCTGGTGGAGCCCCCACACAGCACAGAGTGCCGCTACCGCCCCAAGACAGATCACTACTGCCCTAGGACAGAGCACTACTGCCCCACAGAACCCAAGCCACCCCACAGAGCCCAGCCACCCCACAGATACCAGCCACCCCACAGATCTCAGCCACCCTGGAGCCCCGTGTCACCCCAAAAAGCACCGCCACTGCACAGAGCACCGCTGAAACACAGAACACCACTGCAACACAGAGCACCGCCACCACATCAGCCTGGAATGAGATTTTCTGGAGGCCACTGCACCTGCCTGGACCACCGAACGACCCCTGGACCACTCCTCCTCCTGTGCTGATCCCTTCCCTGTTAAGCTGAATTCGGACTGTAAGACGGACCCCCATTTTACACATTATTTTTTTCCCTATTTTCCTTCTGAAAATTTGGGGTGCATCTTATGGACAGGTGCGTCTTATAGAACGAAAAATACGGTAATACATTTACTCCTCAGCATAGAATTTGTAACAACAAAAAGAAAAAGTTGAGGATTTAAGGAAATCACAGGATCAATGATGTGTTAATAATATGCAAGTTGTGAAAAAAGGCAACAACATTTTCAAAACATCTCAAGCTAATCAGTATCAAGTATGAGCTACACGCACATAAATGCATGTGCTTGCACACCTTGGCATATTATCAATGAGGTTATTAATGGTTGCCGGAGGATTGTTCTAATGCACTGAATGCAATTAAGCATGCAAAGTATCAAGATCCACTGTTAATAGTTCCATTTGTAATTGCTCACCAATGACATCCCAGAGGCACTTTAGGGCACGCAGGCTAATCACAGTATAGCAAAATACTTGTAGCCTGGAATTCTGTAACGATGGGTCTAATTTGGAGGGGCATACAAGCAAATGCAGCATGAGGTAGACTAGCGGAACGGGAACAGACTGACATGAAGAGAAACTGCATGGTGAGTAGAAAGGCGCTGTGGAGACATGTGAGTTACCTTCATTACACATTGTACTGATGAAAAATGGCTCTTGGGACACTTATATGTTACCAAGTAAAAATTGTGACTTAGGCTGATTTCACATTAGTGTTTTTTGCACAGCGCATCGTGCGCGTCCATGCGCATGCATCATGCGCACCTATGTTTAACACAGCGTGCACATGGTCTAGCGTTTGCACGCGTTTGTATGCGTTTTCGTGCGCATGCGTTTTTTTTTTAAGGTGTGCGCCTAGGTGCGCCAGATGCAGCCTGTTGCATTTTTGTAGAAAACACCGTGTGCACTACTGTAGTGGTGCCAAGTTAGGTTCCCAAACCATATATGATAAAATGAAAACCTGGCACTCAACTTAATGCTTGGTGAGGCAATTTATTGTAGTACCAGAAAACGTTTTGGTCGATATAGACCTTCATCAGTTACCTGCTAGTATGTTTGAAAGTAGCTTGAAGGAGGGCGCTTTTTATGTTATTCACTGATAACGCCAGTAAACAAATGGTCAGAATGCTGCTGTAACGCAGGATAATCTTAATAGTTGAAAATATCAGCGCAGCCTGGTCCTCCTGGACGTGGGTAACAAGTGGTGTTTACCCACGTCCAGGAGGACCAGGCTGCGCTGATATTTTCAACTATTAAGATTATCCTGCGTTACAGCAGCATTCTGACCATTTGTTTACTGGCGTTATCAGTGAATAACATAAAAAGTGCCCTCCTTCAAGCTACTTTCAAACATACTAGCACGTAACTGATGAAGGTCTATATCGACCGAAACGTTTTCTGGTACTACAATAAACTGCCTCACCAAGCATTAAGTTGAGTGCCAGGTTTTCATTGTTGCATTTTTGTGTCCATCCAACGGCGTAAAAAAATGCATGCGCACACTTGCGCACGGAATGTGACAAAATAACGCATTACAGTCTATGGGACATGCGCAGGCCTGCGTTACAAAACTCATGCATTTTAAGAGTTAACATGGCTTGAAACTGGTCAAAATGCTTGCGCCTAAAAAGCGCATGCAAAACACCTGATGCGTTTTTTGCATGCGTTTCTATTGCGCACGAAACGCTTCGCTAAAATACGCTAATGTGAAAGTAGCCTTATTGTGGAAGATGATAGACCTCCATAATAGCCTTAATTGCTATCTTATTCTGCATCATGACAGCTAATAAAAGGAGTGAAACATCTGTAACTGGACATTTTGATTGTATCTCAATGTCATCTAGACGTCTTGTGATGGTGTGACCCTGAGTCACTTCTCATGGACAAGCCATGAGTTGGGATAGCCAAGGAGTCCAAGGTCAAAAGCAAGGAGGGTACGTGAAAAACAGAAGGAAAAGACAAAGGCTTAGTCAGATAATGGTCCGATATGAGCAAGATAGCGGATCTGAACAAAGGGGTGTGACAAAGTCACTGGCAAAGTACTGTAGGGGAGAGATGTATCATGGAGGTTATTAGCTTCAGTGATATGAACCTAGGAAAATGCTCACTAAGTGCTTAGAGTGGTTATTCGTTATATTAAGGGCTAGGTTTAGTGAACAGCTGAAGAGTGGGTGGGAGGCTGTTTACAATATCTGAACCCCAAAGTGGAGTCCAGAAGGTAAATACACAGCCTTTTGGCTCATTCAGAGATGAATATGCCTGGGGATCAGAGCTCCAGAGCTGTGGGTGCTCATATTATGGAAATTGGAAACTGAAGAACACAAAGAAAAGGAGACTGGTACATTTTATGAAAAAGGTGAAGTTGAGGGCCCACCAGGGGGCGATGACATTGGACTTTGGCCATCCATTATTTTGGAACAGATGCAAGATTACTGGCTGAAAAGGGGTGTATCAACAATCCAGCACTGTGATGAAAGTTTGTTCATTGCACATACAGTTCAGCATTCCAAGAATGTGCACACTTGGGCTATTCCGTTGTCAAAATCATAATGGAGAAGTCATAACAAGGATTTGGTTATGCTTCTCTCCCTCTAAAGGACGCATTTACTGCTTCACGTGCAGATTGATATGCTTTATTACAGCATCTGAGTCTTCTCAGCTTTCGTCTAATGGATTCTGTGATTGGAAACATTCACAAGAACGTATAAAAAGTCATGAGCAGTCAGCGGAACATCTGAACTCTACAACTGCTTTCAATATGAGGTTAAAAGCGATTTGATATGGAGCTAACACAACAGGTCAAGGCTCAGGAGCATTATTGGAGGTCAGTATTGAAATGAGTATGTTATTCAGTTTATTGCCGAGCGTGGCTTAGCATTTAGAGGAGATAACGAATTGGATGGATCACCTAGAAATGGAAACTTTCTGGGCATTCTTGAACTCATCGCCCAGTACGACGACTTTCTTGCACAGCATATCAAAGCTCAAGCCAACCGCGGCAAGGGTCATACAAACTGTCACGGTCCCCGTTGCTCCCCGCTCTATTCACCGGGACGATCCCGTGCCACAGCCTGACTCCTTCCCTCAGCCGCGGCGTCCTGTGTCCGGTCTGCAGCCTGCGACATCCCTGCATGCTTTGAGCATGCGCCGTAGGCAGCGGCCGTGGCCTTCTCCCTTCTCTTATGATCCAGCTGTGCCCAGACCCGGAATCACCGCCGGACCAATGGGGGCTGCTTCCAGGATATTTCAGGCCGCCCTCCTGTAACGGAGGCACCTGATCATCGTCCTACTCTGGCCCTGCCTGCCAGTGCCTGATTCCTAAAGTCCTACTCCGGTCCTGCCTGCCTGTGCCTGATTCCCGCAGTCCTACTCCAGTCCTTTCTGTGCCTGATTCCCACAGTCCTACTCCGGTCCTGCCTGCCTGTGCCTTATTCTTGCAGTACTACACTGGTCCTGCCTGCTGTGCCTGGATCCTGCTGTCCTGCTCCAGCCTCTGCACCCGAGCTCCACGCCTCTTCCCGTGCTCATGGTACCAGGTACCCTCTCTCGCTCCAGTCCATCCGAGTCGTCCCTCTTGGTACCGGCTGCCGTGGCATTCGAACCCTTGGGCCTGCTCCTAACGGTCCCTGTATAGGGGTCGGTTCCACCTGGTAGCTCGCCCAGGGCCCCCTCAGTGCCACGGTCCAGAGGGTCCACTCTTGGAATTCCGCCTTGCCTAGCGGAACGCTCAAAGTACGATCAGGCCATGGACTCCGCCGGTGCTTCTGCCCCCGCTCAAAAGGAGTTGCTCTTTTTGTGGGAGAACCAGGGGCACATCATGTCCATAATGAAATCCATGGACTCCCATTTGATGGCTCTTCAGGCCGCCGATCCAGGGAATGCTGCTCAGCTGGCCAGTCTCCAACAGGAGCTGAGTCAGCAGCGTGACGCTCAGTCCCATATCTTAAATTATATGGCCTCAGTCGACAATCGTTTGGTGGCTCTCCAAACTGCCGCCGCAGCATCTGCGGCTGCTACCGGTCCTGTTTCTTTTCCTTCTCCCCGCCTCGCCAAACCACCCCGGTTCATTGGCGACCCCAGACATTGCAGAGGGTTCTTGAACCAATGTAGCTGATAGGGCCAAGGTGGCCTTTATTATGTCCCACTTGGAAGGGGAGGCCCTGTCTTGGCTAAATCCACTCTGGGAGAGGGACAATCCCGTGGTCTCGAATCTTCCGCTCTTTTTGGATACGTTCAGGAGGGTCTTTGATGAGCCAGGTCGGCTAACCTCTCTGACTGAGTCCCTTTTCAACCTCCACCAGGGTGCCCTCACCGTCGGATAGTACGCTATCCAGCTCCGCACACTTTCCTCAGAGTTGGGATGGAATAATGCGGCACTGGTAGGGCCATTCTGGCGTGGCCTCTCGGGCAGGGTAAAAAATGAGTTGGCAGGTCGAGATACCCCCACCACTCTCAAGGACCTAATTTCCCTGGCCACCCGCATAGATCTCCGGTTTCAGGAGCGTGCCAGGGAGTCAACTAGAGACAGGAGATCCACTAGACCAGGGGTCCCCAACCGCCAGTCCGCGGCCCAGCACCGGGCCGTTGCAGTGCCCTTGCCGGTCCGCGGACACAAGGGGAGCCGGGGGGCGGTGCAGCAGCTGATACTCACCCTGCATCCCGCGGCGGCTTAATCCAGCGGCGGCTTCATCCAGCGCTGAGCGGTCACGTGCTACCGCTCATTTAAGGTCATGAATATGGACGCCACTCATCTCCCATAGGCGTGGCATCCATATTCATGGACCTTAATGAGCGGTAGCACGTAACCGCTCCGCACAGGAAGAAGCTGAAGCGCCGCAAGATGCAGGGTCGTGCAGCGACGGGAAGGAAGTTCAGCGACAGCGACGTGAGGGTAAGTATGATGGGGAGGATGGGGGAGCCAAGCGGAGACATAAATATAAGGGAGGGAGAATGGAAGCGGAGCCATATACACAGGGGAGGGAGAATGGGAGCGGAGCCATATACACAGGGGAGGGAGAATGGGAGCGGAGCCATATACACAGGGGAGGGAGAATGGGAGCGGAGCCATATACACAGGGGAGGGAGAATGGGAGCGGAGCCATATGCACAGGGGAGGGAGAATGGGAGCGGAGCCATATACACAGGGGAGGGAGAATGGGAGCGGAGCCATATATACGGGAGGGAGAATGGGAGCGGAGCCATATACACAGGGGAGGGAGAATGGGAGCGGAGCCATTTATACGGGAGGGAGAATGGGAGCGGAGCCATATACACAGGGGAGGGAGAATGGGAGCGGAGCCATATACACGGGAGGGAGAATGGGAGCGGAGCCATATACACAGGGGAGGCCGGGAGACTGGGAGCGGAGCCATATATACAAGGGAGGCCGGGAGACTGGGAGCGGAGCCATATATACAAGGGAGGCCGGGAGACTGGGAGCGGAGCCATATATACAAGGGAGGCCGGGAGAATGGGAGCGGAGCCATATATACAGGGGAGGGAGAATGGGAGCGGAGCCATATACACAGGGGAGGGAGAATGGGAGCGGAGCCATATACACAGGGGAGGGAGAATGGGAGCAGAGCCATATATACAAGGGAGGGAGACTGGGAGCGGAGCCATATGTACAAGGGAGGCCGGGAGACTGGGAGCGGAGCCATATATACAAGGGAGGCCGGGAGAATGGGAGCGGAGCCATATATACAGGGGAGGGAGAATGGGAGCGGAGCCATATATACAAGGGAGGGAGAGTGGAGCCATGTATACAGGATGGGAGAGTGGAAGCAGAGCCAGGTATACAAGGGTGGGAGCGGAGCCATGTATACAAGGGTGGGAGCAGAGCCATGCATACACCATGATTAAAAAATAATCAGCATGTATACAGAACTCCAGTACAATTTTTTCTAAGTGCTCAATGCTCCATTTCCTTGTAGGTTCCAATCATTATTAGCAGTGACAGTCATCAGTAGAAGTATCCATCTTTCAGCGTTAGGGGCCCACTACGCCTCCAATTCTTGTAAAATGAGTAAAAAACAAACATTGCTAGAGAGCTTCTTTGAAAAGGGAGAAAGACCTAATGATGAGACAGATGAAGACTCCATGACTGCAAAAAAAAAAGAAAGCTGCATTTAAAAGAAAATACAATGAGTCCTACTTAAATTATGGGTTCATCGCAACAGGCGATTCAAATGCCCCAAGCCCACTCTGTGTGATGTGGTGACCAGCTATCCAATGAGGCCATGAAGCCTTCAAAACTGGCTCGCCACTTACAGACCAAGCACCCTGCATCAAAAGACAAGCCTTTGGAGTTTTTTGAAAGAAAAAAGCGTGAACATGAAGGACAGAAGAAATTATTGAAGGCCACCACATCAACAAATGTGTCTGCACTGAGAGCATCATTTTTGGTGGCTAACCGCATTGCTAAGGCTAAGAAGCCCTTCACTATTGGTGAAGAGTTGATCCTGCCTGCTGCTAAGGACATTTGCCACGAACTTTTTGGAGAGGCTGCAGTTAAAAATGTGGCACAGGTTCCTCTTTCAGCGACCACTGTCACTAGACGAATTAATGAAATAGCAGAAGACGTCGAGGGACAGTTGTTAGAGAGGATTAATACGTCACCATGGTATGCAATCCAGGTTGATGAGTCTACTGATGTTGACAACAAGGCAATGATGCTTGTTTATGTGCGATATATTTTCCAGGAGGATGTGCATGAGGATATGTTATGTGCATTATTGTTAAACATGCAAAACAGAAGCCGCGGAGACACCATCACGTGTTTCTCAACGCAAGCAATGACCAGCCAGGTCTTTGTCCGGGAAGGAACAACCACGGGAAGGGCAGTCTCCAATGAAGGAAACCACCTATGCCAAAACATGGTATCCATCCACATACAGTTGTTTCAGGGTATTGCCCCTCATCAGTGTGGAGTAGGAAACTGGCTGGTAGGAGCAATGCCTAGTAAAAAGACTATGAAGAGGAGGATGAATGAACTCATGGAGATCAACATCCGACACTGCGGAGACACCATCACGTGTTTCTCAACGCAGTGATTCTAGAGCACTGCCCCCATCCCTTATGGGAAATATGCAAAACATGCAAAACAGAAGCCGCGGAGACACCATCACGTGTTTCTCAACGCAAGCAATGACCAGCCAGGTCTTTGTCCGGGAAGGAACAACCACGGGAAGGGCAGTCTCCAATGAAGGAAACCACCTATGCCAAAACATGGTATCCATCCACATACAGCTGTTTCAGGGTATTGCCCCTCATCAGTGTGGAGTAGGAAACTGGCTGGTAGGAGCAATGCCTAGTAAAAAGACTATGAAGAGGAGGATGAATGAACTCATGGAGATCAACATCCGACACTGCGGAGACACCATCACGTGTTTCTCAACGCAGTGATTCTAGAGCACTGCCCCCATCCCTTATGGGAAATATGCAAAACATGCAAAACAGAAGCCGCGGAGACACCATCACGTGTTTCTCAACGCAAGCAATGACCAGCCAGGTCTTTGTCCGGGAAGGAACAACCACGGGAAGGGCAGTCTCCAATGAAGGAAACCACCTATGCCAAAACATGGTATCCATCCACATACAGCTGTTTCAGGGTATTGCCCCTCATCAGTGTGGAGTAGGAAACTGGCTGGTAGGAGCAATGCCTAGTAAAAAGACTATGAAGAGGAGGATGAATGAACTCATGGAGATCAACATCCGACACTGCGGAGACACCATCACGTGTTTCTCAACGCAGTGATTCTAGAGCACTGCCCCCATCCCTTATGGGAAATATGCAAAACATGCAAAACAGAAGCCGCGGAGACACCATCACGTGTTTCTCAACGCAAGCAATGACCAGCCAGGTCTTTGTCCGGGAAGGAACAACCACGGGAAGGGCAGTCTCCAATGAAGGAAACCACCTATGCCAAAACATGGTATCCATCCACATACAGCTGTTTCAGGGTATTGCCCCTCATCAGTGTGGAGTAGGAAACTGGCTGGTAGGAGCAATGCCTAGTAAAAAGACTATGAAGAGGAGGATGAATGAACTCATGGAGATCAACATCCGACACTGCGGAGACACCATCACGTGTTTCTCAACGCAGTGATTCTAGAGCACTGCCCCCATCCCTTATGGGAAATATGCAAAACATGCAAAACAGAAGCCGCGGAGACACCATCACGTGTTTCTCAACGCAAGCAATGACCAGCCAGGTCTTTGTCCGGGAAGGAACAACCACGGGAAGGGCAGTCTCCAATGAAGGAAACCACCTATGCCAAAACATGGTATCCATCCACATACAGCTGTTTCAGGGTATTGCCCCTCATCAGTGTGGAGTAGGAAACTGGCTGGTAGGAGCAATGCCTAGTAAAAAGACTATGAAGAGGAGGATGAATGAACTCATGGAGATCAACATCCGACACTGCGGAGACACCATCACGTGTTTCTCAACGCAGTGATTCTAGAGCACTGCCCCCATCCCTTATGGGAAATATGCAAAACATGCAAAACAGAAGCCGCGGAGACACCATCACGTGTTTCTCAACGCAAGCAATGACCAGCCAGGTCTTTGTCCGGGAAGGAACAACCACGGGAAGGGCAGTCTCCAATGAAGGAAACCACCTATGCCAAAACATGGTATCCATCCACATACAGCTGTTTCAGGGTATTGCCCCTCATCAGTGTGGAGTAGGAAACTGGCTGGTAGGAGCCAGCATAAGGGATGGGGGCAGTGCTCTAGAATCACTGCGTTGAGAAACACGTGATGGTGTCTCCGCAGTGTCGGATGTTGATCTCCATGAGTTCATTCATCCTCCTCTTCATAGTCTTTTTACTAGGCATTGCTCCTACCAGCCAGTTTCCTACTCCACACTGATGAGGGGCAATACCCTGAAACAGCTGTATGTGGATGGATACCATGTTTTGGCATAGGTGGTTTCCTTCATTGGAGACTGCCCTTCCCGTGGTTGTTCCTTCCCGGACAAAGACCTGGCTGGTCATTGCTTGCGTTGAGAAACACGTGATGGTGTCTCCGCGGCTTCTGTTTTGCATGTTTTGCATATTTCCCATAAGGGATGGGGGCAGTGCTCTAGAATCACTGCGTTGAGAAACACGTGATGGTGTCTCCGCAGTGTCGGATGTTGATCTCCATGAGTTCATTCATCCTCCTCTTCATAGTCTTTTTACTAGGCATTGCTCCTACCAGCCAGTTTCCTACTCCACACTGATGAGGGGCAATACCCTGAAACAGCTGTATGTGGATGGATACCATGTTTTGGCATAGGTGGTTTCCTTCATTGGAGACTGCCCTTCCCGTGGTTGTTCCTTCCCGGACAAAGACCTGGCTGGTCATTGCTTGCATTGAGAAACACGTGATGGTGTCTCCGCGGCTTCTGTTTTGCATGTTTTGCATATTTCCCATAAGGGATGGGGGCAGTGCTCTAGAATCACTGCGTTGAGAAACACGTGATGGTGTCTCCGCAGTGTCGGATGTTGATCTCCATGAGTTCATTCATCCTCCTCTTCATAGTCTTTTTACTAGGCATTGCTCCTACCAGCCAGTTTCCTACTCCACACTGATGAGGGGCAATACCCTGAAACAGCTGTATGTGGATGGATACCATGTTTTGGCATAGGTGGTTTCCTTCATTGGAGACTGCCCTTCCCGTGGTTGTTCCTTCCCGGACAAAGACCTGGCTGGTCATTGCTTGCGTTGAGAAACACGTGATGGTGTCTCCGCGGCTTCTGTTTTGCATGTTTTGCATATTTCCCATAAGGGATGGGGGCAGTGCTCTAGAATCACTGCGTTGAGAAACACGTGATGGTGTCTCCGCAGTGTCGGATGTTGATCTCCATGAGTTTATTCATCCTCCTCTTCATAGTCTTTTTACTAGGCATTGCTCCTACCAGCCAGTTTCCTACTCCACACTGATGAGGGGCAATACCCTGAAACAGCTGTATGTGGATGGATACCATGTTTTGGCATAGGTGGTTTCCTTCATTGGAGACTGCCCTTCCCGTGGTTGTTCCTTCCCGGACAAAGACCTGGCTGGTCATTGCTTGCGTTGAGAAACACGTGATGGTGTCTCCGCGGCTTCTGTTTTGCATGTTTTGCATATTTCCCATAAGGGATGGGGGCAGTGCTCTAGAATCACTGCGTTGAGAAACACGTGATGGTGTCTCCGCAGTGTCGGATGTTGATCTCCATGAGTTCATTCATCCTCCTCTTCATAGTCTTTTTACTAGGCATTGCTCCTACCAGCCAGTTTCCTACTCCACACTGATGAGGGGCAATACCCTGAAACAGCTGTATGTGGATGGATACCATGTTTTGGCATAGGTGGTTTCCTTCATTGGAGACTGCCCTTCCCGTGGTTGTTCCTTCCCGGACAAAGACCTGGCTGGTCATTGCTTGCGTTGAGAAACACGTGATGGTGTCTCCGCGGCTTCTGTTTTGCATGTTTTGCATATTTCCCATAAGGGATGGGGGCAGTGCTCTAGAATCACTGCGTTGAGAAACACGTGATGGTGTCTCCGCAGTGTCGGATGTTGATCTCCATGAGTTCATTCATCCTCCTCTTCATGTGCATTATTGTTGGCAGCCAACACCACAGGTGCAGAACTATTCAAGTCTTTGGATGATTACATATCAGGAAAATTAAACTGGTCATTTTGTGTAGGTATATGCACAGACGGAGCAGCTGCCATGACTGGACGGTTTTCTGGTTTAACTACTAGGGTCAAACAGGTTGCATCTGAATGCGAGTCTACGCACTGTGTCATCCACAGAGAAATGCTGGCAAGCCGAAAAATGTCACCTGAACTTAACACCGTTTTGCAAGATGTGATTAAAGTTATTAATCACATCAAAGCATACGCCCTTAACTCACGTCTGTTTGAGCAGCTCTGTGAGGAGATGGATGCGGAGCACAAGCGTCTTCTCTTACACACTGAAGTCAGATGGCTTTCTAAATGTAGAGCACTGGCCAGAGTTTTTGAATTACGAGAACCGCTTCATAGATTTCTTTTAGAAAAAGAATCACCACTTGCAGCACATTTCAGTAGTAAGGAATGGGTCACAAAACTTGCTTACTTATGTGACATATTCAACTTGTTGAACGAACTTAATCTGTCACTTCAGGGGAGAATGACCACTGCCTTCAAGTTGGCAGATAAAGTTGCTGCATTTAAAGCCAAACTAGAAGTGTGGGGACGGCGAGTGAGAACAGGAATATTTGATATGTTTCAAATATTAGCAGGGATTTTGGAAGAGAGCGAGCCTGAACCTTCATTCTCCCAGCTAGTCTATGATCATCTATCTCAGCTTTCAGTACAGTTTGAGCATTACTTTCCAACCACAAAAGACCCACGAACTAGGAAGGAATGGATTCGCAACCCATTTGTGAACAAGCCAGGTGAATCGACCTTGTCCGTGCTTGAAGAAGACCAACTGCTTGAAATTGCAAATGATGGTAGCCTTAAAAGTATGTTTGAGATGTCAAATCTCCCAACGTTCTGGATTAAAGTCAAGGCAGAATATCCTGAGATCGCCACAAAAGCACTGAAAACTCTGCTTCCATTTCCAACATCCTATCTGTGTGAAACTGGATTTTCTGCAATGACAGCAGCAAAAACGAGATTACGGAGTAGACTGGACATAAGGAACACACTTCGGGTGTCGCTGTCTCCCATCACCCCTAGATGGGACCGTCTTGTTGGAGGAAAACAAGCCCAGTGCTCCCACTGATACATGGAAACAAGCCCAGTGCTCCCACTTCAAAACCTATGGTGAGTTGAGTCTCATTCACATTATAAATGTTATATTATGATAAGTATGCACTGACTACTAAACCTGTCCATAGCCCCGCCCCCTTATGACCAAAGCCCCACCCCTGACACGCTTCCATTCTCGCCCTGCCGGGCCATGGAAGAATGGTCTTGCTTGAAGCCGGTCCCTGGTGCAAAAAAGGTTGGGGACCCCTGCACTAGACCACCCCTTTCCGTCAACCGGCCCTCTAGCCCTCGTCCTGCCGAAGTTCCCCATATTCCTCCATCCGAACCAATGCAGGTTGACCGAGTCAAGTTGGCCGAGGTCTGGCAAAAGGAGAGGCGGGCACAAGGTCTGTGTCTCTATTGTGGTGGAGCTTCGCATTTCATCTGCTCCTGTCCTGAGAGACCGGGAAACTTGTCCACCTAGGCCAGGTAAGAGAGGCCTCCCTAGGTGTCCATGATTCCTCTCAACCACTCACTATCTCCGTTCTTTTGCTTTCGGGGCAGAGGCGTGGCACCGAGGTGGCTTACGTGGATTCGGGCACAGCAGGTAACTTCATCCGGTGTGAAGAGGTGGAGAAGTACCAGATTCCCGTAGTCTCTCTGAAGAACCCTCGGCTAATTGCATCAGTGGACGGCCGACCGCTACCGGAATCTGTCACCATGGTCACCGAGGAGGTAGACTTGCAAGTCGGTGCTCTACACCAGGAAAGAATAGCCTTCTATGTGCTGCCTAGTCTTTCCCACGCGATCATCCTGGGACTTCCTTGGCTACAGACGCATCAACCCGTGCTCGACTGGTCATCCGGGGAGGTTCTTCTCTGGGCACACCTTTGCCATGATCGGTGCCTGAACTCTATTCATCCAGCTGCCCCCTCACGTCCACCTCCTGACCTCTCAGGGCTTCCCTCAGCCTATCAGTCCTACACAGACGTCTTTGATAAGAAGGAGGCGGAGAGCCTTCCTTCTCACTGGCCGTTTGACTGTCCCATCGAGCTAGTTCCTGGTTCCACCCCTCCGCGGGGCAGGATCTACCCACTGTCTCCTGCGGAGACCTTGGCCATGTCCGAATATGTCCGGGAGAACCTCGCCAGAGGCTTCATACGGAAATCCTCCTCTCCCGCAGAAGCCGGCTTTTTCTTCGTCAAAAAGAAAGATGGCTCTCTGCACCTGTGCTTTGATTATAGGGGTCTGAACAACATCACCATCAAGAACAGGTACCCTTTTCCTCTCATCCCGGAGCTGTTTGATCGCCTCAGAGGAGCACGGGTCTTTTCCAAGTTAGATCTCAGAGGAGCCTACAATCTGATCCGTATCCGCGCAGGCAATGAATGGAAGACCGCTTTTAACACTCGAGGCGGGCACTACGAGTACCTTGTCATGCCCTTTGGTCTGTGCGATGCTCCCGCCGTGTTTCAAGAATTCGTCAATGAGATCTTCCGGGACCTCCTGTACACCTGTAGGGTAGTGTACTTGGACGATATTCTGGTCTTCTCGCCAGATCTCTTGTCTCATAAGAGGAGTGTCCGCTTGGTTCTTAAATGACTTCGAGAAAACCGCCTGTATGCTAAGATGGAGAAATGCCTCTTTGAGCAGACCTCATTGCCGTTTTTTGGCTACATCATCTCCGACGCTGGCCTGCAGATGGACCCGGAGAAACTGTCTGCTATTCTCAAGTGGCCCTGTCCCGTCGGCGTAAGAGCCATCCAACGGTTTCTTGGATTCGCCAACTATTACAGGCAATTTATTCCGCCCTTTTCGTCCATTACTAAACCCATTTCCGTTCTTACCCGAAAGGGGACGGGTCCCAACTCTTGGACCACAGACGCTGAAGAGGCCTTTCTCACACTAAAACGGGCATTCTCCACAGCTCCAGTCTTGTCCCTCCCTGTGAGCAGCAAACCGTTTGTACTAGAGGTGGATGCCTCCTCAACAGGAGCCGTTGCTGTGCTATCTCAGAAAACCATCTCCGGTCGCCTACGCCCCTGCGGGTTCTTTTCCAAGGCTTTTTCTCCGTCCGAGTGCAATTACTCAATTGGCGATCGTGAACTTTTGGCCATAAAATTGGCATTGGAGGAATGGCATCACCTTCTGGAGGGGGCCGTCCACCCTTTTGTGATTTACTCAGACCACAAGAATTTGGCCTATCTGCACTCAATCCTCGACAGGCTAGATGGTCCTTGTTTTTTGCTTGTTTCAATTTTGAGCTCCATTTCCGCCCGGGTGACAAGAACACTGACGCCCTATCCAGAGTCTTCCAGCCGTCCGAGGATGGAGACAAACCTGCTCACATTATTGAGCCCTCTAGGATAATCACCGTGGCTCCTGTGAATATATTTTCTCCACCCCCAGGCAAGACCCTCGTGCATGAGGATGCCAAGAGAAGAGTCCTACTCTGGGGTCATTCCTCCAAACTGGCAGGCCATGCTGGGACCAAGAAGACTCTCGCTTTCATCTCTCAGCGCTACTGGTGGTCTACCCTCCTCCAAGATGTGGAGGACTTCGTGGCCTCTTGTCCCTCTTGCGCTAGAAACAAGGTACCACAACGGTCCCGGGCAGGCTTGCCATTCCCCCTGCCCATTCCTATGGTCCCTTGGGAACACATCGCCATGGATTTTATCACCGATCTGCCAAGTTCTGGAGGGCACTTTGCAAACTCTTGGACATATCCTTAGATTTTTCCTCTGCCTACCATCCGCTGACCAATGGGCAAGTAGAGCAAACCAACCAGACGTTAACTGGATATCTCCATCATTTTTCCAATGTCCACCAAGATGACTGGGTTGACCTGCTTCCCTGGGCAGAGTTTGCTTACAACAACCATACCGGTGAATCCTCAACCAAATATCCGTTTTTTGTGGTGTTTGACATCCCGGTCTTCCTCTCCCTGTAGGTCCAATTTCCGAAGTGCCTGCGGCCAACTCTGTGTCCCTGGAATTCTCCGAGATCTGGGCCGAGACCAACGCAGCCCTCAAGAAAGCCAGCAAGCAAATGAAGCATCATGCCGACAAGAGGAGATTGGATCCTCCGCCATTTCATATCGGGGATAAAGTCTGGCTTTCATCTAAATACATCTGGCTGAAGGTACCTTCATGCAAGTTGGGCCCCCGGTACATCAGTCCCTTTGAAATTCAGGATCATGTCAATGAAGTCGCCTACAAGTTGAGGTTACCTGCTTTGCTTCGAGTCCCAAACTCCTTCCACGTCTCTCTCCTGAAACCGGTAGTATTTAATCAGTTTCATTCCTCGCCCTGCTCTGCTCCTCGGCCAGTTGGTACCGACGACACCTTCTAGGTAAGAGATATCCTCGCTATGAAAAGAATCAGGGGAAAACCCTTTTTTCTTATTGACTGGAAAGGTTTTGGTCCCGAGGAGAGGTCCTGGGAGCCCCGGGGGTACATTAACGCTCCTCCTATTCTAGAAAGGTTTTTTGCCAATTGCAGTGGGGGGTGGCTTAAGGGGGGTACTGTCAGTTTTTTGTGTGTTCAGCCAGCCCCAGCTGGGGGCTGTGCTGAATTTCCACTCTTATTTATCAGTATTTTGCCAATTTGCTTTTTGTCCCTTACTAGTTTGGTCTCTTTTTGCTCTGTCTCAGAATATTTCAGAGTGCTGATATAGTGGGAGAAGTCTAGTGACTTCAGGGTTAATTTGCTATCAGAAGTGTTGAACATTATTTTGTAGGGTTTTGGGCAGATTGCAGACAGTGTCTTTCCTTTCCTCTCCTGTCTAGTTAGTTTGGGCCCCATCGTTTGCTCAGCCTATTTTCCTACCTGTGTTTGTGTTTTCATCTTGTTTCACCATCAATACATGTGGGGGCTGTCTATTCCTTTGGGGTCTGCTCTGGGGCAGTTAGTTTTTCCTTTTCTTGCTTTAGGCTTATTTAGTCCTCCGGCTGTGACGAGTCGCCTAGGTTCATCGTAGGCACGCTCCACGGCTGCTGCTAGTTGTGTGGTAGGATCAGGGATCTGCAATCTGCATAGTTACCAACCTCTCTGGTTTTTCTGGGCTTAGCATGTTTAGGTTTTTTCCTTCTCGTTGACCCATTCATAACAGGAGGCGCCTGATCGTCATTTCTGCGACCGCATGTTAGGCCCCCGTGCCCCTGCTCCATGCACTGTGCCGGTCCTCTCATTGTCTGTGCTTCCTTGCAGCCTGCCTGTGCCTGTGTCCTATTCTGTCCTGCAAGAACAAAACCGTTGGCACAACCCTGAGAATTGTAGGTGGTGCCCAAGTAGGATCCCAATCCGTGAACTAAGTATATATAAACTTGGCACACACCAAAGGTTTCTGATGCAGAAAGGTGATTTTTAATTATATAACAGTACATACATACACAGACGTTTCGGTCTAGGACCTTCATCAATGTACTGTGAAATATAAATAAAGATAAAAAAAATACAATTAAAAAAGAAAGTATATACAACAATATATGGGTTTTCCAGGTAAACACTTTTGAAAAAAATGCTGAGACATCGGTCACATTATCGCACATGATAGATATTGGCAGGGAGTAATAAGTAATCATGAAGAGCAAGATCAACGTAGAAAAGAACACACATACCGATATATTGTACTGTGAGTTTCTTAGTGACTGGGCTTTGTGAGATAGACCTGGGGGAGGATAAAGGTGCTATAATAGCCAATATAACTTAGTAAGTGGTGAGATGGTTTGTGTTACCTAAGTTACATACCAATCCTGTGAGGAGGCACATGAAGCCGTCCCACTGCTAAAGGCAAAGAATAGCACTGGAGTAATACTACAGAGACGTGACGTGAAGTCACAAAATCTGTCTATATGAGGCAAAGAACTCTTACCGTGGTGGTTGGTGGAGTGTGGACGCGGTATCCGCCGCGAATCCCAAGCGCTGCAGAGTATGAGAGGGGCAGGGTTATATAACCCTGTGAATTATGAGCCCTGGTTGGGGGCGCGCCGCCGGAAGTCAGTGGGCGTGTATTAGACACGTCACCATAAGCTCCGGACGCCGAGAGAGACATAGAGGGGGCGTGTCAGCAGGGAGCACTGGGAGTGTACTACTGCCTGTCAGGCTGGCTTACAGAGCAGAGCGGTGGACATTAGTGAACTATCCTGGGTTAACTACCGCAGCGCCGACATCGTGGGTGCCAGTGGTGAAGATAGTGGCTATTCAGTGCTTTGAGGGTGACGATTCAAACAATCACAGTTGTTGGTTCTGTAAATGAGACATAATTAAATTAGTATCCATGACATTCAATGTACAGTGGCATTAAAGAGTACATTATTTATAGCATTAACCCAGTAGTGACATTGTAGAGAACAAAAAGGGAGGAACAATATATCAGATGGTGTCAGACATTATACTTGTAAGAAGGCCTGTGAATCATAGTCTTTATTTAACCCCTTGGGTGTCAGGGTATTGAGTTCGTGAATCCAATAGGCCTCTCTCCTTTTTAATATGTTAATGCAGTTGCCTCCTCTACGTGAGGTATGAACCTGCTCAATGACTTGAAATTTTAATTGAACAATGGTGTGGCCCGCAGTAATGAAATGATATGGGATGGGGAGAAGCATGTTCTTGCATCTGATCGTAGACTTATGCTTGGATATACGGTCTCTGATGTGTTGTGTGGTTTCCCCTACATAGAGTAAACCACACGGACATTTGATAATGTATACTACAAACGAGCTGTCGCAGGTGTAATATTCACGGATATTAAATTTTTTACCAGTATGGGGATGGTAGAAGAAATTACCTTTCTGTAGGTTATTACATTGCGTGCATTGCAGGCAGGGGAAAGTGCCGAATTTAGGATTTGATAAAAAACATTGTTGCTTCTTTAGAGGGCCAGGGGAGCCAATATCTGCTTTAATCAGAGTGTCACAGACATTCCGTGGTCTCCTAAAACAAGGTAAAAAGGGTACTCTGAATGCCTCTACATTCGGGTGAGCCGTAGAGAGGAGATGCCAATGACGTCTAATGCTGGAATGAATACGATAAGCAAAGGGATGGTAGTCATGAACGAAAGAAATGCGATTGGCGGTCTTAGATTCCCTTGGGGGGGAAAGGTCCACATCATTTAACACACTCGTTGGATATCCCCTCTCAAGGAATTTTGTACGCATTTCGTCCATGCGTATTTTTTGAACCCCTGTATTAGACACAATCCTCTGAACCCTTTTGAATTGTGACTTGGGGATCGCGTTTTTCATTTTAGTGGGATGGAAGCTTTCGTAATGAAGCAAACTATTGCGATCAGTGGGTTTCCTATAGAGATCAGTGGATAGGTGTCCCAAATCATCCTTCATGACTACCGTATCAAGAAAATTGATTTGTTCAAGGTGATAGGTCATGGTGAAGCTCAGTCCAGGCCAGGCTGTTTGTAACATGGAGAAGAAGGATTGTAGTGTATCTAGTGATCCCCCCCAGATACAGAAGATATCGTCGATATATCTCTTCCACACTAACGCATGGGTGCGGAAGAGACAGTCACGATAGATGATGTGATCCTCCAAATGGGCCACGTAGCAATTTGCATACGGAGGTGCAGTGTTCGAGCCCATCGCAGTCCCCCTCGTCTGCAAATAATATGTGTCTTCAAAAAGAAAAAAATTCCTAGTTAAGATGATGGACAATAATTCACAGCATAGGTTGGTTTGTTCAGGATGGAATTTGGATAGTTCCAGAAGTCTCCGCACTGACTGAATACCCTGTATGTGGGGAATGAATGTATATAGATCTTTTACATCAAAAGTGACAAGAATGGCATCTTTAGGGACATGGTCCAGAGTACGGATAACATCCAAAAAGGCCCCTGTATCGAGTAGAAAGGAAGGTGTCTGTTTGATAAGAGGTGTAAGAATTTTCTCTAGATATTTGGAAATGGGAGAGAAAATTGACTCCGTAGAGGCCACGATAGGTCTTCCTGGTGGGTTATCTAAGTTTTTATGTACTTTAGGCAGTATATAAAAAACCGGTGTAATGGGGAATCTTTTGGTTAGAAAATCACAGGTTTTGTTATCTAGGACTCCGCTCAATTTATATTTAGATAAGGTAGTTTGAATAATGTGTTTTATTTCGTTGGTGGGATCCCTCTCAAGTGGTAGATAGACCGAGGTGTCATTCAATTGGCGATGAACCTCACCCAAATACATTGTTTTGTCAAGGACAACAATGGCTCCCCCCTTATCTGCTGGTTTGATAATAATGTCTTTGTCGTCCTGTAAGGTTTTAAGAGCCTGTTGATCAAGTGCAGTAAGGTTAGATGGAAAATGTATACGCCCTTTATGGATGTCATCCCGCAGATTTTGGAAAGTGTTATCAATAAAAGAGAATTAGCCAAATTGCTAAGCATGTCGAGGTGAGGAGACTTAAAGCCGCAATGCTCCTCTGGGAAATATGCTAATTATGCAAATTGTCTCTTCAGAGAGGAAGAGGACTAGAACTCTAGTGCCACCTATTGGAGGTAGCAATCCTCACCTCGACATGCTTAGCATGTTATTCTCCGCAAGGAGAAATGATACTTCTTGGATATCGGTCAGATGCCTCTCTCACAGCCAAACCAGATCTTCTCCCACTTTGCACTGATGAGGGGCAGTACCCCGAAACACAGTGTCTGCAAATGGAGATTCTGGCTTGGCTTTTATCCTAAGTCATGTAACTAGGCTCGTTAAAGGGTCAACATTGACTTTTAGGATTGCTACCTCCAATAGGTGGCGCTAGAGTTCTAGTCCTCTTCCTCTCTGAAGAGACAATTTGCATAATTAGCATATTTCCCAGAGGAGCATTGCGGCTTTAAGTCTCCTCACCTCGACATGCTTAGCATGTTATTCTCCGCAAGGAGAAATGATACTTCTTGGATATCAATAAAAGAGATGAATGTCTCTAGGGCATGTGAGCCTGTGGGAGGTCTAAAGTTGCTTTTATTCCTAAGTCCTAGGCTATCTGAGGATAGCAAGAGAGGGTGTGGTGGTGTAATACTATTGTTGGTACCAATAGCATTGGAGAAGTGTAGTTTCAGCCTTAGTGATCTATAGAACCTCTGAAGGTCCATGTCAAGATTAAAGGTATTATACCTATAACTTGGGCAGAAGGAAAGGCCCTTTTGTAAAACCCGGTATTCTGCTATACCTAAACTTTTGGAAGAGATGTTGATTACCAACGGGTCATTACCTGCGAGCGAGTGATACGACCGCAGTCCATGTTTCTGTGTGGGTCTCTTCCCCCTGCGGGTCCTCTTCTTTTCGTGGATCTGCGTCTCTGTCCTAAAAAATGACTGTATGAGGCCTGTCTGTCGTGATCCGATCCTGAAGACGAGATGTCCGTGGTGGATCTGTAATTGGAGTAGGCATTGAAGTTCCCGGAGTTGTAAGATTCTCGCCATTTGTAGACTCTATTCTGTTCGTAATCTTCTGTATCACGGGCAAACTTGTTCCTCTTTCTGGTCTCGGTGTGTCGTCGATGTTGATCGATGACACCGTTGATCTTGGTCTTCAAATTATTGAAGTCTTCAGTGCTGATGGAAGATGAGAGCTGGGTTTCTATGTTAGAGATTTCCTCTTTGCACTTTGCGATTCCTAGATGTAGATGCTCTAACGTAAGGGTCATAAGGTCAAAGGAACATTTGTTAATAATTTGTTCAAATTTGGAACAGAAATCACTTGAATCGCTGAAGAGGGTGGGACGTAGGGGAACCCGTAGACCTCTAGGTATCCTCTGAACTTTAAGGTATTCAGTGAGGGTAACACAGTGTAGCTCCAAATTGGTGCACCGCCTGAGTGTCCTCTCCAAGTCACGACCTCTGGTCTCCCTGGGAGGCAGTCTAAGGAAATCGCTGGGAAGGGTGGATTGTGCTATAATGTTAGATGTCTCCTCTGCATTATATGAAAACGTAAGGGATGTCATTGCCCAGAAGGGTGTGCACAGCGTAAAGGGTAACTATGTAAGAACAAAACCGTTGGCATAACCCTGAGAATTGTAGGTGGTGCCCAAGTAGGATCCCAATCCGTGAACTAAGTATATATAAACTTGGCACACACCAAAGGTTTCTGATGCAGAAAGGTGATTTTTAATTATATAACAGTACATACATACACAGACGTTTCGGTCTAGGACCTTCATCAATGTACTGTGAAATATAAATAAAGATGAAAAAAATACAATTAAAAACGAAAGTATATACAACAATATATGGGTTTTCCAGGTAAACACTTTTGAAAAAAATGCTGAGACATCGGTCACATTATCGCACATGATAGATATTGGCAGGGAGTAATAAGTAATCATGAAGAGCAAGATCAACGTAGAAAAGAACACACATACCGATATATTGTACTGTGAGTTTCTTAGTGACTGGGCTTTGTGAGATAGACCTGGGGGAGGATAAAGGTGCTATAATAGCCAATATAACTTAGTAAGTGGTGAGATGGTTTGTGTTACCTAAGTTACATACCAATCCTGTGAGGAGGCACATGAAGCCATCCCACTGCTAAAGGCAAAGTATAGCACTGGAGTAATACTACAGAGACGTGACGTGAAGTCACAAAATCTGTCTATATGAGGCAAAGAACTCTTACCGTGGTGGTTGGTGGAGTGTGGACGCGGTATCCGCCGCGAATCCCAAGCGCTGCAGAGTGTGTCGGCGCTGCGGTAGTTAACCCAGGATAGTTCACTAATGTCCACCGCTCTGCTCTGTAAGCCAGCCTGACAGAATCATAGAATCATAGAATCATAGAATCGTAGAGTTGGAAGGGACCTCCTGGGCCATCTGGTCCAACCCCCTGCTCAAAGCAGGATTCCCTAAATCATCCCAGTCAGATGTCTGTCCAGCCTCTGTTTGAAGACTTCCATTGAAGGAGAACTCACAACTTCTCGTGGCAGCCTGTTCCACTCATTGATCACTCTAACTGTCAAAAAGTTTTTTCTAATATCTAATCTGTGTCTCCTCCCATTCAGTTTCATCCCATTGCTTCTAGTCTTTCCTTGTGCAAATGAGAATAAAGTTGATCCTTCTACAATGTGACAGCCCTTTAGATATTTGTAGACAGCTATTAAGTCTCCTCTCAGTCTTCTCTTTTGCAAACTAAACATTCCCAAATCCTGCAACCTTTCCTCATAAGACAGGGTTTGCAGACCGGTCACCATTCTGGTCGCTCTTTTCTGAACTTGCTCCAGTTTGTTGATGTCTTTTTTAAAATGTGGTGCCCAAAACTGGACACAATATTCCAGATGAGGTCTGACCAAAGAGGAGTAGAGGGAAATAATGACTTCACGTGATCTAGACTGTATGCTTCTGTTAATACATCCTAGAATTGCATTTGCCTTTTTTGCTGCTGCATCACACTGTTGACTCATATTCAGTCTGTGATCTATTAGTATACCCAAGTCTTTTTCACATGTGCTGTCACTTAGCCCTATTCCTCCCATTCTATATATGCTTTTTTCATTTTTATTGCCCAGATGTAGTACTTTGCATTTCTCCCTGTTAAAAACCATTCTGTTAGTTGCTGCCCACTTCTCCAGTTTATTTAAATCTTTTTGAATCCTCTCTCTCTCTTCTCTAGTATTAGCTATCCCTCCTAGCTTTGTGTCATCAGCAAATTTAATCAGTTTACCCTCAATTCCATCATCTAAATCGTTGATAAAGATGTTGAACAATACAGGGCCCAGGACAGAGCCCTGTGGTACCCCACTTGAGACATTCTTCCAACTGGATGTGCAGCCATTTACGACCACTCTTTGGGTCCGATCACTAAGCCAGTTATGAATCCACCTAACAGTTGCCTTGTCCATTCCATACTTAGTCATTTTTTCAATAAGGATTGTATGAGAGACTTTATCAAATGCTTTGCTGAAGTCAAGATATACTATATCTACAGCATTTCCTTGATCCACCCAATCAGTGATACCGTCATAGAAGGAAATTAAGTTAGTCTGACATGACTTATTAGTTACAAACCCATGCTGACTCTGTTTAATCACTTCATTCTTATCCAGGTATTGACATACATGTTGTTTAATAATTTGTTCTAAGATCTTTCCTGGTATAGAAGTCAGACTCACCGGCCTATAGTTGCCTGGGTCCACCTTCTTCCCCTTTTTGAAGATAGGAACAACATTTGCTCTTCTCCAGTCTTCTGGCACTTCTCCTGTTCTCCAAGAATTTTCAAAGATTATGGAGAGGGGTTCAAAAATTTCTTCTGCTATCTCCTTCAGTACTCTGGGGTGTAATTCATCTGGACCTGGAGACTTGAATTCATTTAGGTTAGCTAAGTGTTTCCTCACTATCTTTCTGTTTATAGATATCCTGGATTCTTCTATTCCGTTAATAGGACAGTGAATAACAGTTGGTGTTACAGTGGTACACTCCCAGTGCTCCCTGCTGACATGCCCCCTCTATGTCTCTCTCGGCGTCCGGAGCTTATGGTGACGTGTCTAATACACTCCCACTGACTTCCGGTGGCGCGCCCCCAACCAGGGCTCATAATTCACAGGGTTATATAACCCTGCCACTCTCACACTCTGCAGCGCTTGGGATTCGCGGCGGATACCGCGTCCACACTCCACCAACCACCACGGTAAGAGTTTAATCTTGACATGGACCTTCAGAGGTTCTATAGATCACTAAGGCTGAAACTACACTTCTCCAATGCTATTGGTACCAACAATAGTATTACACCACCACACCCTCTCTTGCTATCCTCAGATAGCCTAGGACTTAGGAATAAAAGCAACTTTAGACCTCACACAGGCTCACATGCCCTAGAGACATTCATCTCTTTTATTGATAACACTTTCCAAAATCTGCGGGATGACATCCATAAAGGGCGTATGCATTTTCCATCTAACCTTACTGCACTTGATCAACAAGCTCTTAAAACCTTACAGGACGACAAAGACATTATTATCAAACCAGCAGATAAGGGGGGAGCCATTGTTGTCCTTGACAAAACAATGTATTTGGGTGAGGTTCATTGCCAATTGAGTGACACCTCGGTCTATCTACCACTTGAGAAGGATCCCACCAATGAAATAAAACACATTATTCAAACTACCTTATCTAAATATAAATTGAGCGGAGTCCTAGATAACAAAACCTGTGATTTTCTAACCAAAAGATTCCCCATTACACCGGTTTTTTATATACTGCCTAAAGTACATAAAAACTTAGATAACCCACCAGGAAGACCTATCGTGGCCTCTACGGAGTCAATTTTCTCTCCCATTTCCAAATATCTAGAGAAAATTCTTACACCTCTTATCAAACAGACACCTTCCTTTCTACTCGATACAGGGGCCTTTTTGGATGTTATCCGTACTCTGGACCATGTCCCTAAAGATGCCATTCTTGTCACTTTTGATGTAAAAGATCTATATACATTCATTCCCCACATACAGGGTATTCAGTCAGTGCGGAGACTTCTGGAACTATCCAAATTCCATCCTGAACAAACCAACCTATGCTGTGAATTATTGTCCATCATCTTAACTAGGAATTTTTTTCTTTTTGAAGACACATATTATTTGCAGACGAGGGGGACTGCGATGGGCTCGAACACTGCACCTCCGTATGCAAATTGCTACGTGGCCCATTTGGAGGATCACATCATCTATCGTGACTGTCTCTTCCGCACCCATGCGTTAGTGTGGAAGAGATATATCGACGATATCTTCTGTATCTGGGGGGGATCACTAGATACACTACAATCCTTCTTCTCCATGTTACAAACAGCCTGGCCTGGACTGAGCTTCACCATGACCTATCACCTTGAACAAATCAATTTTCTTGATACGGTAGTCATGAAGGATGATTTGGGACACCTATCCACTGATCTCTATAGGAAACCCACTGATCGCAATAGTTTGCTTCATTACGAAAGCTTCCATCCCACTAAAATGAAAAACGCGATCCCCAAGTCACAATTCAAAAGGGTTCAGAGGATTGTGTCTAATACAGGGGTTCAAAAAATACGCATGGACGAAATGCGTACAAAATTCCTTGAGAGGGGATATCCAACGAGTGTGTTAAATGATGTGGACCTTTCCCCCCCAAGGGAATCTAAGACCGCCAATCGCATTTCTTTCGTTCATGACTACCATCCCTTTGCTTATCGTATTCATTCCAGCATTAGACGTCATTGGCATCTCCTCTCTACGGCTCACCCGAATGTAGAGGCATTCAGAGTACCCTTTTTACCTTGTTTTAGGAGACCACGGAATGTCCGTGACACTCTGATTAAAGCAGATATTGGCTCCCCTGGCCCTCTAAAGAAGCAGCAACGTTTTTTATCAAATCCTAAATTCGGCACTTTCCCCTGCCTGCAATGCACGCAATGTAATAACGTACAGAAAGGTAATTTCTTCTACCATCCCCATACTGGTAAAAAATTTAATATCCGTGAATATTACACCTGCGACAGCTCGTTTGTAGTATACATTATCAAATGTCCGTGTGGTTTACTCTATGTAGGGGAAACCACACAACACATCAGAGACCGCATATCCAAGCATAAGTCTACGATTAGGTGCAAGAATATGCTTCTCCCCATCCCATATCATTTCATCACTGCAGGCCACACCATTGCTCAATTAAAATTTCAAGTCATTGAGCAGGTTCATACCTCACGCAGAGGAGGCAACCGCATTAACATATTAAAAAGGAGAGAGGCCTATTGGATTCACGAACTCAATACCCTGACACCCAAGGGGTTAAATAAAGACTATGATTCACAGGCCTTCTTACAAGTACATATAATGCCTGACACCATCTGATATATTGTTCCTCCCTTTTTGTTCTCTACAATGTCACTACTGGGTTAATGCTATAAATAATGTACTCTTTAATGCCACTGTACATTGAATGTCATGGATACTAATTTAATTATGTCTCATTTACAGAACCAACAACTGTGATTGTTTGAATCGTCACCCTCAAAGCACTGAATAGCCACTATCTTCACCACTGGCACCCACGATGTCGGCGCTGCGGTAGTTAACCCAGGATAGTTCACTAATGTCCACCGCTCTGCTCTGTAAGCCAGCCTGACAGGCAGTAGTACACTCCCAGTGCTCCCTGCTGACACGCCCCCTCTATGTCTCTCTCAGCGTCCGGAGCTTATGGTGACGTGTCTAATACACGCCCACTGACTTCCGGTGGCGCGCCCCCAACCAGGGCTCATAATTCACAGGGTTATATAACCCTGCCACTCTCACACTCTGCAGCGCTTGGGATTTGCGGCGGATACCGCGTCCACACTCCACCAACCACCACGGTAAGAGTTCTTTGCCTCATATAGACAGATTTTGTGACTTCACGTCACGTCTCTGTAGTATTACTCCAGTGCTATTCTTTGCCTTTAGCAGTGGGACGGCTTCATGTGCCTCCTCACAGGATTGGTATGTAACTTAGGTAACACAAACCATCTCACCACTTACTAAGTTATATTGGCTATTATAGCACCTTTATCCTACCCCAGGTCTATCTCACAAAGCCCAGTCACTAAGAAACTCACAGTACAATATATCGGTATGTGTGTTCTTTTCTACGTTGATCTTGCTCTTCATGATTACTTATTACTCCCTGCCAATATCTATCATGTGCGATAAGGTGACCGATGTCTCAGCATTTTTTTCAAAAGTGTTTACCTGGAAAACCCATATATTGTTGTATATACTTTCTTTCTTAATTGTAATTTTTTTCATCTTTATTTATATTTCACAGTACATTGATGAAGGTCCTAGACCGAAACGTCTGTGTATGTATGTACTGTTATATAATTAAAAATCACCTTTCTGCATCAGAAACCTTTGGTGTGTGCCAAGTTTATATATACTATTCTGTCCTGCAGTCCTACTCCGGTCCTGCCTGTCCGTGCCTGATTACCACTGTCCTACTCCGGTGCTGTCTGCCTGTGCCTGTGTCCCATTCAGTCCTGCAGTCCTACTTTGGTCCTGCCTGTCTGTGCCTGATTCCCGCTGTCCTACTCCGGTCCTGTCTGCCTGTGCCTGTGTCCTATTCCGTCCTGCAGTCCTACTCCGGTCCTGCCTGTCCGTGCCTGATTCCCGCTGTCCTATTCCGGTCCTGTCTGCCTGTGCCTGTGTCCTGCTCCGTCCTACAGTCTTACTCCGGTCCAGCCCATCCGTGCCAGATTCCTGTAGTGCTACTCCGGCCCCGCCTGCCAGTGCCTGATTTCTACAGTCCTACTCTGGTCATGCCTGCCTGTGCCTAATTCCCACAGTCCTACTCCAGTCCTGCCTGCCTGTGCTTGATTCCCGCAGTCCTACTCCGGTCCTGCCTGCCTGTGCCTTATTCTTGCAGTCCTACTCCGGTCCTGCCTGCCGTGCCTGGTTCCTGCTGTCCTGCTCCAGCCTCTACACCCGAGCTCCACGCCTCTTCCCGTGCTCGTGGTACCAGGTACCCTCTCTTGCTCCAGTCCATTCGAGCTGCCCCTCTTGGTACCGGTTGCCGTGGCATTCGAACCCTTGGGCCTGCTCCTAACGGTTACTGTATAGGGGACGGTTCCACCTGGTAGCTCGCCCAGGGGCCTCTCAGTGCCACGGTCCAGAGGGTCCACTCTTGGAATTCTGCCTTGCCTAGCGGAACGCTCACACAAATTATCTGTCATCTACAATTATGGAAGAAATTATCAATGTAATGGGCGAACATGTTCTCAGAGAAATTATTTCTCAAGTTAACAAATCAAAATGCTACTCCATCTCTTTGAACTCCACACCCGATGCAGCTCACGTTGACCAACTAATCCTTGTATTGCGGTATATGGAGAAAGATGACCCTGTGAAACACTTTGTAACATTCTTGGCAAGCAAAGGCCATGGCGCTCAAGACATGTTCAATGACTTGTTGGAATTTTTGAAGAGACATGACCTAGACCTGGGAAATTGCAGCGGTCAAAGTTATGAGAATGTATCTGCAATGAGTGGCAAATACAGCGGCCTGCAAGCCAAAGTGAGAGAGAAGAACAATCTTGCATCCTGGATTCCTTATACGGCACACTCTTTAAATGTGGTTGCTAAAAATGCTGTAGAAAGCTGCTCGAGTGCTGTACATTTTTTTTACTTCCTTGAAAAGCTTTTCCTCGTCTTCACAGTTTCAACGCATTGGCATCAGCTCCTGACTGAGGCTTTGAAAAATATTGACTCAGCAACAGCATTGACTCTCAAACGTGTCACAACAACGCGTTGGTCCTGCAGAGCTGACGCTAATAAGGCCCTTAAGCATGACTATTGGCAGATTAAAGATGTAGTTAAACAGATTGCTGATGACTTTCAAGAAAAAAGCTGTGTACGGTGTGAAGCAGAAAGACTTTTAAGACAAATGAATCAGCTTGAAATTGGTATTAACACCACCTTATGGAATGATATCCTGCAAAGAACAGATGATACTAGTAAAAATCTACAACACGCAAAACTCGATCTAAACACTGCTGTGGTGTCACTGACAAGCTTAAAAAACTATGTCACATCAAAGCGTGACTCATTCAAAATTTATGAGAAGCAAGTCAAAGAGCTGTCTGGTTCATCTGAGTATGTTCAGACGATAACTCGACACAGGCTCCGAAACGTGTTTCTCAATCCATTGGATTATGGCCATACGGAAAAAGTACAACTCAGCAGTTCTGAAAAATACAGAACAGAAACTTTCTTGCCTATCATTGATCAGTTTATCGCTTCTCTAGACCAACATCTTCAAGCATATAAAAATATATCAATCAAATTTAGCTTTTTTAGCCATCTGAAAGAACTGTCTTCAGACGAGCTTAAGGGCACAGCAGAGCAACTCGTCAGGTCTTATTCAGATGACTTGGACAATACATTTATCAATGAAGTCCAAAAAAAAAAGAAACAGATTCGGCACTGCTGCACCACCGTGGTCTCTTAAACAAATCTAAAAAGACCCTTCACACACTATATAAACGCCACATACCCCAAGGAACGGGTGCACAATCCTGAGGAAATATAACAAAATCCAATAACACAATGAAAGAAAAAAGGATGGCACTCACCGTTACCAAAAGTGGAAGTCTTTATTTCATGGATAAAAATGCATGGGCTCGGGAGCAATGCAAAGAGTGCGGACGACAGCAGTTTCGCGATCCTGCGCTTCAACAGGTCCTAAATAAAGACTTCCACTTTTGGTAACGGTGAGTGCCATCCTTTTTTCTTTCATTGTGACATTTATCAATGAACTTTGCCAATTTATTCACAGACGAGGAGCCAAAAGATATCAGCACTGAACTTTTCATGTACAAGCTCATCATGGAAAAGGGTGTGCAGGACACTTTCCCAAATATTGAGATAGCTCTAAGGATATACTGTATCTAATTTTGATGGTAACAGACTGCAGTGGTGAGCGTTTCTTCTCAAAACTCAAATTAGTTGAAAACCGATTAAGGGCATCCATGAAGGAGGAACGACTTGTAAATTTGGCTATCATGAGCATCGAGTCAGATATACTACCTTGCCAAACAGATCTACTTCACCACCCTGATCTCCTCACTAGCCAACAACCCCAAGAAACTTTTTGACACTTTTCACTCCCTCCTCAGGCCAAAAGCACAAGCCCCTATCACAGACATTTGTGCTGATGACCTGGCCTCCCACTTTACAGAAAAAATAGATAATATCCGTCAAGAAATCTGCTCCCAACCACCAAGTGCTGTGACTCCCATCCCTTCCTGCATCTCCCCTGGCTCACTCTCCACATTTGATCCCATCACAGAAGAAGTCTCCAGACTCCTCTCTTCTTCTCGTCCGACTACATGCACTACGACCCCATTCCCTCACATCTCCTCCAGTCTCTCTCTCCAGTCGTCACAACCCACCTAACTACAATCTTTAATCTCTCCCTCTACTCGGGCATTTTCCCATCCTCCTTCAAACACGCCATCGTTACTCCATTACTAAAGAAACCTGCTCTCGACCCATCCTGCACAAACAACTACAGACCAGTCTCCAATCTCCCCTTCATCTCTAAACTTTTGGAACGCCTAGTTTACTCCCGCCTTACCCATTACCTCTCCATTCACTCCCTTCTAGACCCTTCACAGTCCGGCTTCCGCCCCCTACATTCGACTGAAACTGCACTTATCAAAGTGACCAATGACCTTCTGACAGCAAAACGTAACGGTGACCACTCTCTGCTCATTCTTCTTGACCTATCTGCAGCTTTCGATACTGTTGACCACCATCTCCTACTCTCTTGGCTCCAGTCACTAAGCATTAAGGACACTGCACTCTCCTGGTTCTCTTCCTATCTCTCTGACCGCTCCTTCAGTGTTTTGTTCTCTGGCTCCACGTCATCTCCTCTTCCTCTTGCTGTCGGGGTACCTCAGGGCTCAGTCCTTGGCCCCCTTCTTTTCTCTCTCTACACGGCCCCAATTGGACAGACCATCAGCAGATTTGGCTTTCAGTACCATCTTTATGCTGATGACACACAACTATACACGTCTTCCCCCGACCTTACCCCCGCTGTACTACAGAACGCCAGTGACTGTCTGTCCGCAGTCTCCAATATCATGTCCGCTCTCTATCTGAAACTCAACCTCTCCAAAACTGAACTTCTTCTGCTCCCGCCGTCTACTAACCTCCCTAAATCTGACATTTCCCTCTCCGTGGGTGGTACCACAATAACACCCCGGCAGCAGGCGCGCTGTCTGGGTGTTATGTTTGACACCAATCTCTCCTTCACATCCCATATACAATCCCTTGCCCGCTCTTGCTGCTTACACCTAAAGAACATCTCTAGAATCCGCCCTTTTCTCACTATGGAAACAACAAAAACCCTCACTGTTGCATTGATCCACTCTCGCCTGGATTACTGCAACGCTCTATTAATTGGCCTCCCCGTCACTCGACTATCCCCTCTCCAGTCCATACTTAATGCAGCGGCCAGGATCGTCCATCTGGGTAATCGGTACTCGGACGCGTCCGCTCTTCGCCAGTCCTTACATTGACTGCCCATTCATTATAGGATCCAATTCAAAGTACTTGTTCTCACCCACAAAGCTCTCCACAGTGCGGCACCCCCTTACATCTCTTCTCTCATTTCTGTCTATCGGCCTAGCCGATCGCTGCGCTCTGCAAACGACTTTCGACTAACCTCTGCACTAATCCGTACCTCCCACTCCTGACTCCAAGACTTCTCCCGTGCTGCTCCTATCCTCTGGAATGCTCTACCCCAAGAAATCAGGACTATCCACAATTTGCATAGTGTTAGGCGCTCCCTCAAAACACACCTGTTCAGAGCGGCCTATCACATTCACTAATCAAAGTCATTCTCTGTGTAAGTGTGCGTGTGTAGCCCATTCACTATCTCCATCCATCCTTCACTCCCGCAAGATGGCTGGACCTTCATTGTAAATACACCATTGTAAATACACACCTGTACTCTGTATCTCCCTCACCTCATTGTAGATTGTAAGCTCTCACGAGCAGGGTCGTCTTATTTCGTCTTATTTTGCTTTAATTATTGTATTGTTAGCGTTGTTACTTATGACTTGTGTTTTGAAACTGTTAAACTGTAAAGTGCTGCGGAATATGTTGGCGCTATATAAAGATTATTATTATTATTATTATTATTTGGACTTTAGTGACATCATTAGTGATTTTTCAGCACAAAAATCAAGGAAAGTGCCTGGATTGTAAAAAATGAATGATTTTACCTGAATTACTCTGCGTAAATGATTTTTGTAAATAAACTTGCATTCATATCATTTTGTGTCTTTGCATTACATATTGCAACACCTTGAAAAACAGGCCTCCCTCCAAAATGGGCCCCAGGCCATCACCTCTTAATTCCGGCCCTACCAAGAAGTAGCCTTCTGGATTACAAACAGAAGGAGGAAAACAACAGAGTGCCGCTTGTGGTCACATACAATCCTCATATGTACATCTTAAGGAAGATTGGCGCTGACCTCCAACCCATATTCCACAGAGACCACAGACTTAAAGCAATATTCCCAGAACTGCCACTGCTCTCCTACAAACAGACTCCCAACCTAAGGAATATCCTTGTCACATCACCATCAGAGAAGGGCACAGTCCCCTGTAACAGTAAGAAATGCAAAACTTGTAGTCACATATCACCAACAGATAAAGTCCCCATACCCAACACAAATCAGGACTAAAAGATCATGGACTCTTTCTCATGTACATCCTCCAATGTTGTGTACATGATACAATGTACAAGGTGAAATGCAGGGACATACATCGGGGAAGCAAAACAAAAACTACAAACAAGGATGAATTTGTATAGACATACTATAAAAATGAGCTGGACACGCCTGTAGGAATACACTTCTCTAGACCTGGACACAGTATGGCAGATCTAAAAGTCCTAATATTGAAAGGTCGTTTTAATAGTGACAGAGAAAGAAAAATCTGGAAGTTTAATTTTATAAATACTGCATGTTTCAATCTCTAACAAAAGGACTCAATTTGACACTAGGATTCATGACTCATTACATGGACACAGTTCACCTCCACAAGAAGGTCTTCAGATCTCTAATAGAACACTTCCACCTCATCTGCATGTATAACAAAAACCTTAATTTGATTTCATATGCCTATTTCTAGCAAGCATCACCCTATGTCCTTGTGTAATTCCTATTTACATGTTGCCATCTCTTCTCAGTAATCCACTTGTAATCCAGCCTGATGAAGGGGACTTTTGAGCCTTGAAAGCTTGCAAATATAATTTCTCTGGTTAGCCAATAAAGGTATCACTCCTTGAATACTTTTCTCATCTTTTTGGGGACATAAGTATTTACATCCATCATTAAATTTTAATGTAAATTGTAACTGTGGTACAAGCAGCTCCGCTGTAAACAAGTATCATAAGGAAGCCACACAACAATGAATAATATGCCGCTTATGGTTCCAACATTACAAAAAGCTCAGATGCATGACTAAGAATAATATAAGCCTCAATAACACTTAGAAGCATCTATTAATGTGAGTCAAAGTGTTTAATTAAATGTTCTAAATAATCGGAAAAATAAAATGTGTAGTCTGCTTCTCTGCTGCCAAAAACACTAGTAGACCATTAAATGGTTATTTTGTAAACAGGTTTCACCAATATTTCTCTAAAAAGCAGACTATAAAAATTACCAACAAAATCCCCTACACCCCTGCTGTGGACAAGGAATATTAATGTTTAAGCGGCAATAAAACTTTTCTAACACATCATTCACATTTTCCTGTGGGTGTGTTCAGATTTACGGCCATTCTATGTGTATTCGTCTTTACAGAAGTGGCCAACTTCACATTATTTCTGGGGAACTGCTTTGCTAATTATTGCCCAAGTTGTGTTAAACACTTTTAGACAGGATCCTGGCAGGTGAAGGGTTGACTCAAAATGATGTGGATTTAGAAATATTATGATAGACAACAGAAAAGAATAAAAACATGTGAAGTAATGGAATTCTGTATGATATCATACACTATGAGATAATTTTTCATTCTTTATTTTATATCTTGGTTTTACAATAATTATGTTGTTTATTGTTCATTACGTTTGTTTTTTTAATTTAATTGTCATGAATACTCTGCAGCTCACAGATTCATATGAAAGTTTATTGCAATCAATTCTATCAAAAGTTTTTTATATTACTGCAACTAAAGACAATCCTTAGTTATGACTCTGGGTTGGCCATGTTGGTAGAGTCAATCTACCTGAACTTCAATGGGCATAATAGTCAGTGCATGTTTCACCACAGGATTATATTACTTAAACTGTGCAAAATGTTAGCATTTACATAAAGAGAACTGGTTTCTTGTACCTATAGGTTGTTTGCCATTATCCAGTGGATAATATAGTCAACATACAGCTTTTATATTGCCTCCCAATATGGGAAGAAATCCAGGGTCTGACAACTAATCTCTTTGTATGCCAATAATCTCTTCAGGGAGGAAGAGGGCTAGAAGAGGACTTGAAGAGGGCTAGAAGAGAGATAGAAGAGGACTAGAAGAGGGCTAGAAGAGAGCTAGAAGAGGACTAGAAGAGAGCTAGAAGAGGACTAGAAGAAGACTAGAAGAGGGTTAGAAGAGGACTAGAAGAGAGCTAGAAGAGAACTAGAAGAGAGCTAGAAGAGGACTAGAAGAGAGCTAGAAGAGAGGTACAAGAGGACTAGAAGAAGACTAGAAGAGGGCTAGAAGAGGGCTAGAAGATGAATAGAAGAGGACTAGCAGAGGACTAGAACTCTAGTGCCACCTAGTGGAAGTAGCAATCCTAAAAGTCAATATCGACCCTTTAACAAGCCTAGTCATATGACATTAGGATATGTCTCTTTACACTGGCATGTCACTCTACATAAAGAGAAACGTTACCCCTTAGAACTTAATCTCTTTATGAAATGGCATTTGGGGATTAGTTTATGCCCAGCAGACCTTTCACTCTTCTGGGTGAGGCTCGTCTTTATAACGATTGCTTTTTAACTCACGTTCAGCTACATATTATAGACATTCATGTCAGCACACAAATGTCTACACTGGAGGTTGAAGCAATCTATATGTTCTAACACTAAGGTTAGAAATGAGTAGGAAAGTATGTTTATTTTGGTGACACAGTAAAAAAAGTTTTGTCTTCAAGCATACCCATAACTTGAGGTGACTTTTCAAAATAAGCTGTCTTGTGTCTACATGAGGAATAAAACTATTTCTTGACTGGAGACTGGCTTTTATGATATCTCCAATATACAGGACACACAAAAAGAAGGAATTCTTGTTTTTTCTCTGCAGACAGAAAGATGCATCTTCTGTAGTGATGAGTGAGTACTAAAATGCTCGGGTGCTCATTTCTCAGGTCGAGAAAATTGGAATACTCGGGTACTCGACCCGAGCAATAAGCCCAATGTAAGTCTATGGGAAAACCGAGTATTTTTACCGCGACCCCCCCTCGGCGGTCCTTCTAAAGTCTAAAAATGGCTGAAAATGATGGAAACAGTGCTCAAATGACATGGGAACATCATGGGGAAGGCCCCTGGAAGCATTTCTGACTCTCAGGTCCCTGCTGTGAACAATGTTGTCAGTGTCTTACACCATTTTTACAGGCGCACCAAAAAAACATACAAAAACGAAGCCAAAATGGATTTTCCTGGGAAACATGTTAAGGAACATCGTTTGTAGGGTTATGATATTTATATAAGGCAAAATAATTAACCCAAAACAAACATTTTCCTCAACCACTTGGGCTATATTCACAAGTAGCGTTTTTGATGCGTTTTTCAATTTTATCATTGCTTTCAACCAAGATAAATGCATTCACTGGGAAATGTCATTTTAACAGTTTACAACCTACTTTGGCCATGTGGTGTGTGGCACATCATCAGACATATCCTGTTTCATTTATGAAGGAGGGACTCTGAAAGTAACAAAGTCTATTTTTAGGGGGCCAGCAGTCGGTCCTCATTATTCTTAGAGAGCCATCAGCCGGCTATGCTTTGTTGTTCCCATTATTAAACATTGAGTCTCTTATAATGTTATTGTGTATGCAGTGAGTGGCAGGGCTGCCCAAAATTTGGAAGCACCACAACAACCCATTGAACAGACGTCATGGATGACCACATGCAACCATAGTTCCCAGTATTCATTTGGTACTCCCATACTGTTTGCTTATGCATTGAATACAAGGCCTGCCCTGCACCAAAGTTACATGCACCCCAATAAGCCTTTGAAGCCACGTACTGGATAGTCACATGCAACCATAGTTCCCAGTATTCATTTGGTACTCCCATACTGTTTGCCTATGCATTGAATGCAAGGCCTGCCCTGCATCAAAGTTACATGCACCGCCAATATGCCTTTGAAGCCACGTACTGGATGCCCACATGCAACCATAGTTCCCAGTATTCATTTGGTACTCCCATACTGTTTGCTTATGCATTGAATTCAAGGTCTGCCATGCATCAAAATTACACGCACCCCAATAAGTCTTTGAACCAACATAGTGGATGGCCACAGGCAACCAAAGTTCCCATTATTATGATTTTTTACAGTCACCTAAAGTTTGCCCATGGAGTGAATACAAGGCCTGCACAAATTTGCACACACTCCAATCCCCCAAGTAAGAAATGTGGAGGATGGCCTTTGAAAAATGTTTTCCCAGTTTAATGGAGGGAGTCGCCTATACTTTTAATGTCCATACACTAAGCTTTTGGGCTGACAAACATTTTCCCCTGGGGGTACACATCAACAAACTGTGTAAAAAAAATTTTTTATTGCCATCATAAACACCCTTGCAAACAATAACGTAGTTTCCTACACAGTTGCTAGTGGCAAGGTCCAAGTTTTTAACAGAAATATTGGGGATGAGTCGTTAGATGAAGTAATCAGGAAAAGGGGCATGGTGACGGCAGGAATGGGAACATACAGGATTAATTACAGGGGGGCTATGGGAGGTATGAGATTGAGGATCCAGCCTACAATGATTAGTCTTTAACCCACCACCACCAATTACCAGAAAGCATTTGATGCCTGTCAGAAGATAGGTGTAACAGATCCGCGTCTGAAGGTCTGAAATTTTTTGATTTGTATGCATTGGCCTTCTGACTGAGCACTCCGCCCCATAGCCTCAGGCATTTTTAATTACAGCAGGATCACTACCCCTCCATGAAAATATTAGACTTTAGTCTAGGAGAGAATTCACATTAGGTTCACATAGAGTTGTAGACTGTCTCAGAGAGGATTGGCATTGTTAGGTCCTGGTATACGAGAATTGCCTTACCGTGGCTACGAGGTACAAATGAATTGGCCAATTTATTACCTAAGCATTCTCAATTTTTCATATTTCTAGTGCAGTAGTGCAATTCAATTTTCATGTTTGCATGCTATAGTGCTGTAGAGTGCTGCCTTGTTTGTTTGATTGTATGCGAGTTAGCGACTCTAAGTAGGCATCTGATCACACCTAATTCATGTTTGGATGTGATGGTCACTTTTTAGATTTGATAAAAGTTTAGAGGCAGCTGAGGTGGAAATGTCAATGTGGATGTTGAAGTCACCCATGATGATAGAGGGGATGTCAGCAGATAGGAAATGAAGTAGCCAGGTGGTGAAGTGGTCGAGAAAGGTGGAGAGGGCTAGTTCTGGGTGGCATTAGATGACAGCTAGCTGGAGGTTGGAGGGGAATAGATGCGTATGTAGTGCACCTAAAACTAAGGAAGATTAGTGGAGGGTGGTAGCAGAATTGTAGTAAAGGAGAAAATATCAGACAGGAGCAAGCCAATTCCTCCACCACATTTGTTGCTGGGGCGAGGGGTGTGAGAGAGATTGAATAGTAACTGAGCCAACCTGGCAGGAGGACATGCAAAGCAAGGACAGCAGCGCACAGGGGGAGGGAGGTGTAGTACCCCAACAGGCAGGAAGAAGCAGTGTGGTGGCCGCAGACGAGTCGGGCAACTGTTACTCGTAACACCAACACATAACACCCGAGTCTGGTTGTTTTTTAAAGACTCTGCCGATAACCCCAAACAGGCCATTTGCACGACCTGCCATGCCCGCATCAGCAGGGGTAGCAAAACTACCAGCCTGACCACCACCAGCATAATCAGGCACATTGCAGCAAAGCACCTGACTTTGTGGGCCGATCCTCAGACTTCAAGAACAGTGTCTGCGGGTGACCCCACTGCTTCTTCCACTGTTGTGCGTGCAAGCCAATCCCCTGTTCACGGTGCATGTGAAGATGCCTCCTGCCTGCACCTGTTGTTGGCCACACTCAACTAGCACCATCATCAAGCACGTCCACGTCGTTGTCCCAACACAGCCTTCAGTTGTCCATACTCCAGTCTTTGCAATGCAAGGGTAAATACGCAGCCAACGCCCCACAGGCCACAGTACTTAATTCACACATTTCTCATCTGATTGCGCTCTAAAGGTTGCCTTTTAGGCTTGTGGAGACAGAAGCTTTCCGCAACCTGATGGCGGCGGCCATCCCAAGGTACTCGGTCCCCAGTCGCCACTATTTCTAATGGTGTGCCGTACTAGCATTACACAGTCAAGCACGCGTCCCACAACATTACCCGTCCCCTCAACAATGCAGTTACAGGGAAAGTCCAATTAACCACTGTGGTACAGTAAAGCGTGTTTTAATGGATGGGAGATACATTTCTCCCAGCAGATTAATGTTTGGCCGGGTTTTTCCCTAAAGACAGGACCTGTGATGATGTCATGGTCACGTGATCAGCCCATGTGATGTCTACCTCACTTGTGGGAGGGGCTAGGGGCTATGTAATGGAGATTGGTGTTTGGCACATGGTGAGTGTGTCTGGAAGTTACAGGAGCTTGGCTGGACTTAGCCTGAACTTGTATACAGGATCCCCGTGCTGCAGGACTATAGCATTAAGACTCTCAAGAACCCTGGGAATGGCACCTGGCGGACGCCGCGGACCTGGCAGCCGCTTAGTTAAGCCCGTCCCATGCAAGGGGGTGAGTCTGGGACCTGTGGTTCACCAAGCTGGAGTATATTTATGTTTTTCCTTATTTTCTGTTAACCTGCTGTTTGCAAAGTGACATTAAACCACTGAAATTAGACTTTAAGCCTATGTGTTGCCTCGTTACTGCAGCCCTGCCATTTCCTACCAGAGCGAATCCCTACACCACTGAGATGTGGACAAGTGCTTGTGGGCAGGGACGGTACATCTCACTGACGGCACACTGGGTTAACACATAGTGGAAGCCAGGACCCTGTCAGAACTTGGGATGGAACACGTCCTCCCGATACCGAGGATTGAGGCCCCTATGTCAATCAGGGTTGCCCCCACAGTCTACAGCTCCTGCACCTCTTCCTCCTCTTCTTCAGCCTTCATCTCCCAAATGACCACATCCATCACAAGCTGGCAGCACTGCAGCACTGCCTCATGCAGCAACAGGCTGTGCTGAAACTAATATGCTAAGGTGACAAACCGCACAATGCTGAAGAGTTGTGGACAGCTCTGAAAGAGCAGGCAGATCTTTGGCTGACACCACTGAACCTACAGCCAGGCATGGTCGTGTGTGACAATGACAGGAACCTGGTGGGGGCTCTGAGGTGAGTCGAGCTCACACATGTACCATGCCTGGCTTATGTACTTAACCTCGTTGTTGAACATTTTCTACAAAGCTACCCAGAGCTGCCGACTCTGCTTGGGAAAGTATGCCGCCTGTTTGCCCATTTTTGAAAGTCTATTAAAGTTTCAGATGCCTGTACTGTGCTTCATCAGCATTTGCACCTTCAGGCTCACCGACTAGTGTGTGGTGTGACTCCCCACGCATTGGAACTCTACACTGCAGAAGTTGGAAAGGATTTGTGAGCAAAAGAGGGCAGTTGATGACTATCAGCATCAAGAAGGCCGTCGATATTCAGTGCAGACTCCACACATAAGACCTCATGGATGTCAGACATATGTACCATCCTCCAAAACTTTGGAAACTCCACCAAGATGGTGAACATCGATGACGCAAAAATTAGCATCAACATCACGCTTCTCTGTGTTCTAATAGTAAATAATAATAATCGTTATTTATAGAGCACCAACATATTCTGCAGCTCTATACAGTTTAACAGTTTCAAACACAACAGTCCTAAGCAGCAATGTTAACAATAATACAATAACTAAATAACTAAATCTACAATACAATAACTAAATCTAAATAAAACAACCCTGCCCATAAGAGCTTACAATCTACAATGAGGTGGGGGAAATACAAAGTACAGTTGTATATTTACAATCTGGATTTACAATCTGGATTTACAGTCTGGCACGCATGGCTGAGTTTAGATTACGCTGCCTTTCACGTGACCTTCGTGTTCTCAAAATTTTTGGTGACAGGCAATACTGATTGATGACACTTCTAGACCCACGCTACAAGGAGAAATTTATATCTGTTATTCCCGAGGCAGACAGGTGTACTAAACTGTTGTGTTACCAGAGGGCCCTTCTTGAGGAATTATTAAAAAAATTCCCATCTGAAAACGCTAGCGGCAGATGTCACAGTTTGTTGGACAACCAAAGAGTACAGGTGATAGAGACCCAACTCAAATAATAATGAACTTGGCACTCAAAATAGTGAACAAGAAAGTTCCATTTATTGGCATCCAGATAAAGTTTCTCTAAACGTTTTCGGTCCCACATTGGACCTTCATCAGAGAATTTCTTAAGAATGCTGTATGCTGCGTTGGTAAACAGAAAGCTAGATAGCACTTGTGAGTGGCGAAAAAGGTCGCTATAGGATTGCGCAGCGATGGTGGCCCCTTCGGCGTACGGTCTGTACCACTGGATGCCGAGGATTTTGAGCGCCAAGTTCATTATTATTTATACAATGGGCTGGACACCCTACTTGTGCACCATCCACGGACTTGTTGATTTTTGAGTGCCTTGTTGTTACTACTACTAAATCCATCAGAGGCAGTGGAAAACTGGCAAAATTCTGGAAGAGTTTTATCAGACCCTCTCATCACTCTGGCACTGAGGCATGGGGTACTCTTACGAGGAGTGCAAAGTTTTGGAAGCTGCTGAGGGAGTCCCTTGCTGACCATACCAACGTCCTCCACGATTCCTCTGTGCCTTATATTTATTGGGTATCCAAGCTGGACACGTGGCCTGAACTGGCTCTCTCTCCTGCACACGTGCGCTGCACTCATGGTCTTGGAGCGCACGGCGCCTCACTCTCTGCCAGTGCCGCTGTTAGCGGTGGGAGCCGACGGTCCTTTGTAGTACCAGTGCTCTAAGGACGGTACACGCTGTTCAGCCTCATAGGTGCTGCTTGCAGCCGCCAAAACTCTCTGCTGTCATGCGCACTTTCTCTTAGCTTTGCACCCTGCCTCTAGGTCACCGGGACTGTCTGCTGCAGTCCATCGCAGCACTGGCGCTTGGGGAGCGTAGCACGCTGCCCCCCTTTGCTGCTTGCACGATGACAGTGGGGGACTCGCTCCAGCTTTGCGTGCTTTTTCCCTCAGCTTCCAGGTGGGTTCCCTGTCTAATCCAAATAGGTCAAAGGTAGTGCTCTCAATATGTAAGTATGGTGCTTGAAGGAAAATAAGACTTGTATATAGAATGACAATCTTCAGCACTCAATAAGTCACAAGAAAATGGAAGTTCCAATTAATTCAAGTTTTAATGAACAGCGACAAAATAAGGTATACAGTCATCATCCAACATTTCGGCAACACTGTCTTTATCAAGGTAGTCTATATTAAATTAGACAAAAAAATGAAAATGATTAATATCATCAAATAAAATGTCAAAATATAAAAAACAAAAAAATGGTGAAAGAGTAGGAGCCAGTCACTGGTCAGCGGCTGTATACTTCCAGGTGAGAGAACCAAACCATGATAATAAAGAAATCAGGGTGACCAGAACAAGTTCATACCAATAAAATGTGAAAAGGAAGAAAGCCACATTAGGAAGACAGGCTAATCTACTAGAGGCTGGAATAAATAAGGGCTGCGTGAATCAGCTGATAATATAGGGATGGAGAACTACAGACACCCACAGAGTTGAGATACAATGGTAGGGTAGAGACTATAGACGCATATAGTTAAATGTTAAGAAGAAATACCAGTTTGCTAATAACATACAATATAAACACAGGGTTAATCAGACACAAAGAAAAAAAGAAAAAAGAGAGAAAGAAAAAAAAGAAGCTAATAAACTAAGGAAAGATGATAAACTAAGGAAAGATTTATCCAAAGCATGGAAGGATAAAAATACCTGTATATAAGGAACATGAACCTAAATGGTATAGTAATGTAGCTCCAATAGGTACCAATGGAGATGGCCAGTCAGCTAAAATGATATTGCAAGGGAAATCGTCAAGATATACAGTCACTTAGTAATTACAAAATTATAAAGAAAAAAAATAGAGGAATATGAGTACTGTAGAGAGCCACCAAATGAGTGGACAGGGATTTACTCGCTTGGCCGGTCTTTGAGGCATACATGGGAACACTCCGGGTTAAAAGTTAATTCGGTTTATTAGACAACAGAATAAACCACTCTTCATGAACATAATAGCGTGTAGCTTCCAGTACAACGTCCGGTAAACATGCAGCATTACCACATAAAGCATACAAAGTCTCTTACTGACCCCGGTCAGCGTTACTCACAGTTTATCTCTCACGGGTTATCAGGGAAGCAGCCGCACTGGGATCACTGTTCCAGACACTGCCTTGCTCACTAGGCCATCTACAGTTTCAGACCTGCAGCCGAGCAGTAGCTCCCCTACACAGAGCTGTCACAGACTCTACCAGGTCCATGCCTTTCCATGTGCTTTTCAAGAAGTTCAATCCCAGACAGTTCCCACACACACAGGCCTTCCGGGACCTTGCACTCTGACCACTCAGGATCAAAACACGCAACCCCATGTGACCCGACCTCAGTCACACTGTATGGTACGTGACCACACTCACAAGTGAGGTATGGATCACAGTCATGACCTCACTACAGGTCCTATTCCACACAGACACATACAGGCTTTATCCTGGGCGTTCAGACACACGCCCACATGCATATTCTGAGTAGCATATACAGTGCATATACAGTGCCCCCTAGCTTTAACAGAGGTTACTGCACCACATACCCTCCCCCCTGTTCAAACTTGTGGGGTTGAACATTTGTCACACACTAGATGCCTTGAGACCGGGTACCCACTGTCACCTTGCCCTATAAGTCGAGAGGACCGTCTCAGTCTGTTTTGGGCGTCATTCAGCATCATAACTTTGTTAGGCCTCCCCCGTCCCCAGTGGTCAGAATATCAGCCATGGGCTTTGGCCCTCCAGTCACAGTCCGTCTGTGTCACCAGACCCTTTTTAGTCTCGACAGTATTCCAGTACTCCCCGTCACCCGACTTTTCTTTCCATGACCAGCTCTCCTGGTTGATGTAGTCATAAGTCCCCACTTACAGTCGAGCCCACTGTCTGGTCTGAGTCTGACCCATCTAGTACATCACAGGAGCTACTGTCCAGGTCTCTCAGTCTCATACTGTTATGAACGGCGGAACATACTAAATAAAAATATAAATAAAGTGTGTTCGCCGCTCGGGGTCTACCGTGTGGTGGATGGAAAAACCGCAGCTAGGTGATGACAGAGCACTAAGGCGGAAGTGTGCACGGGGTTGAATATCACCCAGGTGCACTACGCAAGCTCTGTTGAAGTCACAGAGCTGCTAATTGTAAAATATAAATATATATATATATATATATATATTTATTTACCTGTAGGATCAAGGCAATAAACTCATAAGCATTAGATATTAGAGGGTACTGAGTATTGATGGATCAAACTACAAAAAGACCAAACAAAGCATAAGTTTTAAATCTGAAAATGCAAAGTCATAAAAAAAAAAAAAAAAAGTGTGAAGTGTCCGGGTTAGACTCTAGTGACTAAGAGCATGGTCGGTATTGCATTCTAATAGTTAATTAAAAACACCTACCATATGACTATACAGACATAAAAAACAGATGCAAACACACTGGGGGAACCATAAAGTGCTATTTATGTACCTTGCACATACCCCCACTGTGACTATTACCTCTGAATAGGAGTGCAGTGGGAAAAGCCCGGTGGTTCACTAATGTGAACAGTAGTGTTGAGCATTCCGATACCGCAAGTATCGGGTATCGGCCGATATTAGCGGTATCGGAATTCCGATACTTAATTCCGATACTTTTTTCATATCGGATTCCGGGATCGGAATCGGAATAGGAAGTTCCCATCATGCTATGAGCCTGCTTGCTTTGATTAAGCCAATGGGAATCCTCCGAAGTGTGGGCACATCCTGTTAGGCATGTAGGCATGTTAACTATTGGCATGGCTGTGATTGGCTGCCGAAATGATGTCATGATGCACTATAAAAGCCACCGCAGCCGCCATTTCTGGTCACTCTGCTGTGAATTCAGTTAGGGACAGGCTGCTGTAGAAGACTGTGAGGGACAGTTAGAAATAGCGATTCCACCAAACATCTAGTGCTTTACCCAGGCTACATAAACCACCACTGTAGCCTTCTTTGCCCTAGCAGCAGTGTTCACAGCTGTCTGCAAGGGCTGTGTGAGTGCAGCTCACGCTGTGGAGTGGGTCCTGCAGCCACGTCAGGCTGTAGGCCACCCAGTGTGATCACTGCTGCCTCATACATCTTTTATTTTTTGAGCTGCATTTTTTAAATAATTTCAATCTAGTGTGCTTCCATCCGTATCCATATACGTTGGTTGCAAACACTAGTAGTAGACAGCGGAGCCTTTCTGCAGCCTTTCAGTGCTAGTGTCCACTTTGCTGCACTGTTCACGGCTGTCTGAGAGGTCTCTGACTGTGTGTGAGTGCAGCTCACGCTGAGTAGTGTGTCCTGCAGCTACGTCTGGCTGTAGGACGCTCAGCGTGCGTCACTGCCTCACACATATTTTTATTTGAGTGGAGCTCTTTTTTTCTTCTATTAGTGTGCATCCATCCGTCTCCATCTACGGTGGTTGCAAACACTATATAGGAGTACACAGCGGAGCCTTTCTGCAGCCTGTCAGTGCCAGTGCCCACTTAGCTGCACTGTTGACGGCTGTCTGAGAGGTCTCTGACTGTGTGTGAGTGCAGCTCACGCTGAGTAGAGTGTCCTGCAGCTACGTCTGGTTGTAGGACGCTCAACGTGCGTCACTGCCTCACACATATTTGTCTCTGAGTGCAGCTCATTTTTTCTTCTCCTATTAGTGTGCATCCATCCGTATCCATCAACATTGGTTGGTTGCAAACACTATATAGGAGTAGATAGAGGAGCCTTTTTTTCTGGCTTGTGCCCTGCCGGCGCAGCCAGATTAGTATTACCCAATTTTTTTGGAGCCTCATCTTTTGCATTGTAGGTTACCTGCCTGCATTGTAATAGCTCCAAAAAGTTGGTGATTCTATCAGTTTCAATTCTTTGTTCTCATACTTTGAGTTTCTTTCAAACAAAGAAACCACATAAAAAGTTCACCAAACACTACATTTTGAACTTGTGTAGGCCACATCAGCTCCTATTAAAGTCTAGTCCACACACACACACTTCATAAAATTAGTGTTTCTTGTACCTGTAACCAGCTGTTCAGGAATAAGCACACTAAGGCCCCCCTTTGTACTTTTTTGCCTATCTTAAGCAGTCTTGCAAGATGAAGAAGGCAGGGAGTAAGGCGCGGGGGCGTGGGCGTGGGCGTGGAGTTTCAGCAGGGAGAGGACGTGGGGATTCTGCAGGGAGAGGACGTGGGGATTCTACAGGTAGAGGACGTGGGGATTCTGGGCCTGCTGCGGGCACCAGTGGATCAGCATCCCCCAGTTTTAGCAGGCAACAGTCCTTTATGCGCAGCTTTGTAGGACCTCAACGTACCCCACTGCTGCGGGAGGAACAAATTGAAGCCGTTGTCGGATGGATGGCAGCTAACGCATCGACTTCAATTACTTCCGCATCCTCTCAGGGTCAGAGCACCGAAGAGCAACCATCTGTCTCTTCACCACCTGCCAAAGTGCCCAGGCAGTCAGAGAGACATGGACAGGAGCCATCACAGTCTCTACTTCTGTTCTCGGAATCTGTTGGCTTGGAAAGAGGGGGCCAGCCAAGCAGCATTCCTGAATGTGAAGAAGAGGGAGTATGCAGTGATGCGCAACTTCTTTGTCCCTCTGAATCTGAAGAGGCGAGTGGGCCAGTGCCTATGGTCAGCACACCTCAGTACGCATCAGATGATGACGAGACTCAGTTGCCACTTTCTGGTGCGTACGGTGCTGGCGAGACAACCCCGGAGAAGCAGCTGTTTGAAGAGGGGAGGGAAGATGATGAGGTCCTTGACCCATCATGGCGTGAGCAACAGGAAGGTGGTGGGAGCAGCTCGGAGGAAGAGATTCCCCTACTGGCCAAAACAGGAGGCAGAGGGAGGGGGAAGACTTGGTTGCCTGTACCCTCCACTTCGGCACCCGTTAGGAGCATTCCTCCTTCCAAAGGCAAACCGGGCGCTCACAAGAGTTGCAGTGCGTGGTCCTTTTTTGACACAGTTGCAGATGACATTTGCTTTGTCAAATGCAAGCTGTGTCATCAGAGAGTCAAAAGAGGGAGAAATGTCAGCAACCTCAATACCACAAATATGTGGAAACATGTGCGCACCAAGCACGAGTTGGAGTTGCAGAGACACCCTGAAGACGTAGGCCAACGTACAGCACCACCTACCACCTCTTCAGTTCTTGTTGGGCCCTCTTCCTCCAGCTCACACACTGCTGGTTCGGCTTCCTCACAGGATCGCCAAGGAAGAACCTCTGCCACTGTTGTCCGGAGACCCTGTCAGATTCCACCCATAACAGCACGTTCCCATCCATCACAGCCATCGGTAGCACAGGCATGGGATAAAAGGCGCCCTTACTCGGCAAACCATCCCCGAGCACAGTCTCTGAATGCTGGCATTGCCAAACTTCTGGCAGTTGAAATGCTGTCATTCAGGCTGGTGGACACTGACACCTTCCGGGACTTAATGGCATTGGCAGTCCCCCAATACAACGTGCCCAGCCGCTTTTATTTCAGCAGGCGAGCCGTCCCTGCCCTGCAGAAACATGTTGAGGGCAAAATAAAACATGCGCTACTAAACGCCGTTAGTAGCAAGGTCCACCTGACCACCGATGCGTGGACCAGTAACCATGGACAGGGACGATACCTTTCCCTCACTGCCCACTGGGTCAATGTTGTGGAGCCGGGTACGGATCTGGAGAGTGGCGCTGTACGTGTTCTTCCAACGCCACGGATTGCAGGACTCCAGTCTGTACACATAGACTCCTCCTCCTACTCAAGTTCCTCAGAAACAGCAGAGCAGGAGCCTGTTACGACCGATATGAGCACAGCCGTGGCCAAACGTCAACAGGCTGTACTCAAATTAATTTCTTTGGGGAATCGAAGCCACACAGCGCAGGAGCTCTGGAATGCTATCAAGCTGGAGAGCGATGTGTGGTTTGGGCCAGCGAATCTCCAGCCGGGCTTGGTAGTGTGTGACAATGGCCGAAATCTGGTGGCAGCTCTTGGCCTAGGCAACCTCACACACATCCCATGTCTGGCACATGTTCTTAACTTGGTCGTGCAGAGCTTTCTGAGGGACTATCCGGATCTTGATGCACTGTTGCACAAGGTCCGCATAGAGTGCGCTCACTTGCGACGTTCCAGCACGGCAAGATCGCGCCTCGCTGCTCTGCAGCGACGATTTGGCCTTCCGGAACATCGCATCATATGTGACCTACCCACCCGGTGGAATTCAACGTTACATATGTTGGAGCGGTTGTGTGAGCAGCAGGCAGCAGTCATGGAGTACCAGCTGCATCAGGCGCAAACAAGTCGCACTGTGCGCCGTTCACACTTCAGCACCATTGAGTGGGCCTCTATGAAGGACATCTGCCTCGTTTTGCGTGCCTTCGATGAATCCACGCGGATGGCGAGTGCAGACGATGCACTAGTCAGCATGACTGTCCCCCTTATCTGCCTGCTTCAACAAACACTGCAAGCACTAAGGGATGAGGTTTCAGAAGAGGTGGAGGATGAGGAGTCCCAAATGCCATCTGCTTCTGGACAGTCTGCGCTACGTGTTTCCTCACAAAGGCCTAGGCAGGGGACACTTTGTGAGGAGGATGAGGAGGAGTCGATGGAGGAGGAAGACATCTCTCCAGAGGAGGGAGGTACACAAACCTCTACTCAGTATGTACAGCGAGGGTGGGATGATGCAGAGCAGGTCGAGGTGACGCCTCAAACAGGGGACAGCGGTTCTTTGGCAGTTGGGAGTCTGCAGCACATGGTTGATTTCATGCTGCAGTGCCTGAGAAACGACCGCCGCATCGCCCACATTCTCGTCTCGGCTGATTATTGGGTGTACACCCTCCTAGATCCTCGCTACCGGGACAGCGTACAAAGGCTCATACCAACGTTGAACCGGGAGCGTAAAATGCGGGAGTACGAAGAGTCACTGGTGCAGTCCATAATGTTTTCCATTCCACCCGACAGCATTGTTGCTAGTGCTTTACAAAGCAGCTCTGTGCGTCGAGGCAGTGGAGGAAACTCTGCACAAAGAGGGAGCAGAGGCAGTGCCGCAGCACAAGGCAAGACCACTATGGCCCAAATGTGGCAAAGTTTTGTGTGTCCACCACAATTGTCTACACCATCAGCGACGCCTCGAGTCAGCAGGAGGCAACGCTTCCGTCAGATGGTGTCAGACTACATGTCTTGCCCTGTCGCTGTACTCCCAGATGGCTCTTCCCCCTTCAAGTTTTGGGTCTCTAAGCTGGATACATGGCCAGAGCTTAGCCAGTATGCATTGGAGGTGCTGGCTTGCCCTGCTGCCAGTGTATTATCGGAACGTGTCTTTAGTGCCGCAGGTGGTGTACTAACAGACCGTCGCACGCGACTATCTTCCGATAATGTTGACCGGCTGACTTTTCTGAAAATGAACAAGGCCTGGATCTCCAAAGACTTTGCCATTCCTCTTACAGACTAAATTAGTGGTTGGCAACTGTATCCAGGTCTGCTGGTGTGTTCATTTTTCTACCACCTGAACTATAATCCCTGTGCTTCAACACAGCCAGTTGTCGCTCAGATGTGTCGTCTGCACAGAGAAACACACTAGCTCCTGTGTTACTGGGGTTCAGTAATGCCAGCTGATCCCCTGCTGTGTGGACGGCAGAGTCACCAGCTCCATCAACATTCAAACCACTACTGATTTTTAACCGTGCCCAACTTAGGTCTCTGGCTCCACTGTCTCTACTATTTCCCCTGACCTCCAACCCCGCCATCTACATCTCTGAAGTGGCGTCAGCACAATCTACACTTGTTCCTGTGTTCCTGTGGCTCAGTCCCATCAGTTTATCCCCTGATGTGTGTCCGGCAAGGTCTCCTGCTCTGTCCACATTCCCATAACCAGTAGTGGGAATGAGGACAGAGCTGGCGAACTTGCCGGACAAACATCAGGGGATCAACTGATGGGACTGAGCACCAGTAACACAGGAACAAGTGTAGATTGTGCTGACGCCACTTCAGAGATGTAGCTGGCGGGGTTGGAGGCCAGGGTAAATAGTAGAGACAGTGGAGCCAGAGGCCTAAGTGGAGCATGGTTAGAATCAGTAGTAGTCCACAACCTCCATAAAAACCGATGCCCATTGGCCTCTGCATGCGGCATGCGTAATCCTGGGCTCCAACAGCGTCAGTTGGTGTTCAGAAGTGTCGTCTCCACAGAGCCAAACACATTCGTTCAAGTGTTAGTGGGGTTCAGCACTGTCAGCTGTTCCCCTGCTGTGGAGATGGCAAGTCTCCTGCTGCATTCACCTGCCAAAATCCAGTAGGCCCCAGCCTGCTCCTCGCCTAATCCTGAGCTCCAACAACGTCAGTTGGTGTTCAGAAGTGTCGTCTCCACAGAGCCAAACACATTCGTTCAAGTGTTAGTGGGGTTCAGCACTGCCAGCTGTTCCCCTGCTGTGGAGATGGCAAGTCTCCTGCTGCATTCACCTGCCAAAATCCAGTAGGCCCCAGCCTGCTCCTCGCCTAATCCTGGGCTCCAACAACGTCAGTTGGTGTTCAGAAGTGTCATCTCCACAGAGCCAAACACATTCGTTCAAGTGTTAGTGGGGTTCAGCACTGCCAGCTGTTCCCCTGCTGTGGAGATGGCAAGTCTCCTGCTGCATTCACCTGCCAAAATCAAGTAGGCCCCAGCCTGCTCCTCGCCTAATCCTGGGCTCCAACAACGTCAGTTGGTGTTCAGAAGTGTCGTCTCCACAGAGCCAAACACATTCGTTCAAGTGTTAGTGGGGTTCAGCACTGTCAGCTGTTCCCCTGCTGTGGAGATGGCAAGTCTCCTGCTGCATTCACCTGCCAAAATCCAGTAGGCCCCAGCCTGCTCCTCGCCTAATCCTGAGCTCCAACAACGTCAGTTGGTGTTCAGAAGTGTCGTCTCCACAGAGCCAAACACATTCGTTCAAGTGTTAGTGGGGTTCAGCACTGCCAGCTGTTCCCCTGCTGTGGAGATGGCAAGTCTCCTGCTGCATTCACCTGCCAAAATCCAGTAGGCCCCAGCCTGCTCCTCGCCTAATCCTGAGCTCCAACAACGTCAGTTGGTGTTCAGAAGTGTCGTCTCCACAGAGCCAAACACATTCGTTCAAGTGTTAGTGGGGTTCAGCACTGTCAGCTGTTCCCCTGCTGTGGAGATGGCAAGTCTCCTGCTGCATTCACCTGCCAAAATCCAGTAGGCCCCAGCCTGCTCCTCGCCTAATCCTGAGCTCCAACAACGTCAGTTGGTGTTCAGAAGTGTCGTCTCCACAGAGCCAAACACATTCGTTCAAGTGTTAGTGGGGTTCAGCACTGCCAGCTGTTCCCCTGCTGTGGAGATGGCAAGTCTCCTGCTGCATTCACCTGCCAAAATCCAGTAGGCCCCAGCCTGCTCCTCGCCTAATCCTGGGCTCCAACAACGTCAGTTGGTGTTCAGAAGTGTCGTCTCCACAGAGCCAAACACATTCGTTCAAGTGTTAGTGGGGTTCAGCACTGCCAGCTGTTCCCCTGCTGTGGAGATGGCAAGTCTCCTGCTGCATTCACCTGCCAAAATCCAGTAGGCCCCAGCCTGCTCCTCGCCTAATCCTGGGCTCCAACAACGTCAGTTGGTGTTCAGAAGTGTCGTCTCCACAGAGCCAAACACATTCGTTCAAGTGTTAGTGGGGTTCAGCACTGCCAGCTGTTCCCCTGCTGTGGAGATGGCAAGTCTCCTGCTGCATTCACCTGCCAAAATCCAGTAGGCCCCAGCCTGCTCCTCGCCTAATCCTGGGCTCCAACAACGTCAGTTGGTGTTCAGAAGTGTCGTCTCCACAGAGCCAAACACATTCGTTCAAGTGTTAGTGGGGTTCAGCACTGCCAGCTGTTCCCCTGCTGTGGAGATGGCAAGTCTCCTGCTGCATTCACCTGCCAAAATCCAGTAGGCCCCAGCCTGCTCCTCGCCTAATCCTGGGCTCCAACAACGTCAGTTGGTGTTCAGAAGTGTCGTCTCCACAGAGCCAAACACATTCGTTCAAGTGTTAGTGGGGTTCAGCACTGCCAGCTGTTCCCCTGCTGTGGAGATGGCAAGTCTCCTGCTGCATTCACCTGCCAAAATCCAGTAGGCCCCAGCCTGCTCCTCGCCTAATCCTGGGCTCCAACAACGTCAGTTGGTGTTCAGAAGTGTCGTCTCCACAGAGCCAAACACATTCGTTCAAGTGTTAGTGGGGTTCAGCACTGCCAGCTGTTCCCCTGCTGTGGAGATGGCAAGTCTCCTGCTGCATTCACCTGCCAAAATCAAGTAGGCCCCAGCCTGCTCCTCGCCTAATCCTGGGCTCCAACAACGTCAGTTGGTGTTCAGAAGTGTCGTCTCCACAGAGCCAAACACATTCGTTCAAGTGTTAGTGGGGTTCAGCACTGCCAGCTGTTCCCCTGCTGTGGAGATGGCAGTCTCTCCTGCTGTCTCCGCATTACAAAGACAGTAGGCCTCTGCCTACACCCTCCTATTTCCTGGGCTTCAACACAGCCAGTTGTAGTTCGGAAGTGCCGTCCACACGGAAAGAGATACTTGCTCCCGTGTCTCAGTGGGGTTCAGTAACGTCAGCTGATCCCCTGCTGTGTGGATGGCAGTCTCTCCTGCTGTCACCTCATTCAAAATACAGTAGGCCTCTGCCTACACCCTCCTATTTCCTGGGCTTCAACACAGCCAGTTGTAGTTCGGAAGTGCCGTCCACACGGAAAGAGACACTTGCTCCCGTGTCTCAGTGGGGTTCAGTAACGTCAGCTGATCCCCTGCTTTGTGGATGGCAGTCTCTCCTGCTGTCACCTCTTTCAAAATACAGTAGGCCTCTGCCTACACCCTCCTATTTCCTGGGCTTCAACACAGCCAGTTGTAGTTCGGAAGTGCCGTCCACACGGAAAGAGATACTTGCTCCCGTGTCTCAGTGGGGTTCAGTAACGTCAGCTGATCCCCTGCTGTGTGGATGGCAGTCTCTCCTGCTGTCACCTCATTCAAAATTCAGTAGGCCTCTGCCTACACCCTCCTATTTCCTGGGCTTCAACACAGCCAGTTGTAGTTCGGAAGTGCCGTCCACACGGAAAGAGATACTTGCTCCCGTGTCTCAGTGGGGTTCAGTAATGTCAGCTGATCCCCTGCTGTGTGGATGGCAGTCTCTCCTGCTGTCACCTCATTCAAAATACAGTAGGCCTCTGCCTACACCCTCCTATTTCCTGGGCTTCAACACAGCCAGTTGTAGTTCGGAAGTGCCGTCCACACGGAAAGAGATACTTGCTCCCGTGTCTCAGTGGGGTTCAGTAACGTCAGCTGATCCCCTGCTGTGTGGATGGCAGTCTCTCCTGCTGTCACCTCATTCAAAATACAGTAGGCCTCTGCCTACACCCTCCTATTTCCTGGGCTTCAACACAGCCAGTTGTAGTTCGGAAGTGCCGTCCACACGGAAAGAGACACTTGCTCCCGTGTCTCAGTGGGGTTCAGTAACGTCAGCTGATCCCCTGCTGTGTGGATGGCAGTCTCTCCTGCTGTAAACTCATTCAAAATACAGTAGGCCTCTGCCTACACCCTCCTATTTCCTGGGCTTCAACACAGCCAGTTGTAGTTCGGAAGTGCCGTCCACACGGAAAGAGATACTTGCTCCCGTGTCTCAGTGGGGTTCAGTAACGTCAGCTGATCCCCTGCTGTGTGGATGGCAGTCTCTCCTGCTGTAAACTCATTCAAAATACAGTAGGCCTCTGCCTACACCCTCCTATTTCCTGGGCTTCAACACAGCCAGTTGTAGTTCGGAAGTGCCGTCCACACGGAAAGAGATACTTGCTCCCGTGTCTCAGTGGGGTTCAGTAATGTCAGCTGATCCCCTGCTGTGTGGATGGCAGTCTCTCCTGCTGTCACCTCATTCAAAATTCAGTAGGCCTCTGCCTACACCCTCCTATTTCCTGGGCTTCAACACAGCCAGTTGTAGTTCGGAAGTGCCGTCCACACGGAAAGAGATACTTGCTCCCGTGTCTCAGTGGGGTTCAGTAACGTCAGCTGATCCCCTGCTGTGTGGATGGCAGTCTCTCCTGCTGTCACCTCTTTCAAAATACAGTAGGCCTCTGCCTACACCCTCCTATTTCCTGGGCTTCAACACAGCCAGTTGTAGTTCGGAAGTGCCGTCCACACGGAAAGAGACACTTGCTCCCGTGTCTCAGTGGGGTTCAGTAACGTCAGCTGATCCCCTGCTGTGTGGATGGCAGTCTCTCCTGCTGTAAACTCATTCAAAATACAGTAGGCCTCTGCCTACACCCTCCTATTTCCTGGGCTTCAACACAGCCAGTTGTAGTTCGGAAGTGCCGTCCACACGGAAAGAGATACTTGCTCCCGTGTCTCAGTGGGGTTCAGTAATGTCAGCTGATCCCCTGCTGTGTGGATGGCAGTCTCTCCTGCTGTCACCTCATTCAAAATACAGTAGGCCTCTGCCTACACCCTCCTATTTCCTGGGCTTCAACACAGCCAGTTGTAGTTCGGAAGTGCCGTCCACACGGAAAGAGACACTTGCTCCCGTGTCTCAGTGGGGTTCAGTAATGTCAGCTAATCCCCTGCTGTGTGGATGGCAAAGTCTCCTGCTGCCTACACAGTCGTACCACTACTGATTTTTAACCGTGCTCCAATTAGGCCTGTGGCTCCACTGTCTCTCGTATTTCCCCTGTCCTCCAACCCCGCCAGTTACAGCTCCGAAGTGGCGTCTGCACAATCCACACTTGTTCCTGTGTTACAGGTGTTCAGTCCGGTCAGTTAATCCCCTGATGTGTGTCCGGCAATGTCGCCTGCTCTGTCCACATTCCCATTATCGGAATGTGGACAGAGCAGGCGACATTGCCGGACACACATCAGGGGATTAACTGACCGGACTGAACACCTGTAACACAGGAACAAGTGTGGATTGTGTAGACGCCACTTCGGAGCTGTAACTGGCGGGGTTGGAGGACAGGGGAAATACGAAAATCAGTGAAGCCACAGGCCTAAGTGGAGCTTGGTTCAAATTAGTAGTCTACAACCGATCTTAAAATTTCTTCAATGCAGCCTAAGCCTGCTCCGTGCTTGTCCCTGGGCTTCAACACAGCCAGTTGTTGCTCGGAAGTGCCGTCTTCACAGAGTAAAACACTAGCTCCTGTGTTTGTGGGGTTCAGTAACGTCAGCTGTTCCCCTGCTGTTTTGATGGCAATCTGTCCTGCTGCCTCCCAATTGACAGCACATCAGGCCTCAGCCTGCTAAGTGCTTGTCCTGGGCTCCAACATCGCCAGTTGCTGCTCATAACTGACTTTGGCACTGGTACTCCCTCCTGCCCAGCTTGGTTCCAGCCCTGCCTGCTGTTTCCGGGAAGTGTCAATGTCAGTTTGCCACCCCAAGTTGCCATGTCGTGTTGCGGTTGGGTTAGCCGAGGCTAGGGTGCCAGCAGTTTAGGTGCTTCCTATGTGGACTGCGGGTTCTGGTAAGAAAGGTTTGTTCCATAGTGCCAGTAGGACAAGCACCCCCTGTAGGACTGTGTGATTCGGTAACTGCGGCCAGCTTGCGGCATGCCAACTTTGCTTTTCAGGGGTAACTTCTGATACCCCTCCGGGTTCCAGCACCGTCAGCTGGTTCTCATCAGAGCCTTTGGCCTAGGTGCCTCCATCTCGGTATCCGAGTTCCGGCAACGTCTGCTGGTCCTTGGTAGTGCTTTGTAGCACAGGTACCTCCTGCTTAGTAACCGGGTTCCAGCACCGTCAGCTGGTCCTCGGTTGTGCCATTGGCTCTTATTCCTTCTGCTGCCCCTCCGGGTGCCAGCACTGTCAGCTGGTCCTCGCTATTTCCATTTGCTCTTGCAGCTTATGCTACCCCTCCGGGTTCCAGCACCGTCAGCTGGTTCTCGTCAGAGCCTTTGGCCTAGGTGCCTCCATCTCGGTATCCGAGTTCCGGCAACGTCTGCTGGTCCTTGGTAGTGCTTTGTAGCACAGGTACCTCCTGCTTAGTAACCGGGTTCCAGCACCGTCAGCTGGTCCTCGGTTGTGCCATTGGCTCTTATTCCTTCTGCTGCCCCTCCGGGTGCCAGCACTGTCAGCTGGTCCTCGCTATTTCCATTTGCTCTTGCAGCTTATGCTACCCCTCCGGGTTCCAGCACCGTCAGCTGGTTCTCGTCAGAGCCTTTGGCCTAGGTGCCTCCATCTCGGTATCCGAGTTCCGGCAACGTCTGCTGGTCCTTGGTAGTGCTTTGTAGCACAGGTACCTCCTGCTTAGTAACCGGGTTCCAGCACCGTCAGCTGGTCCTCGGTAGTGCCATTGGCTCTTGTTCCTTCTGCTGCCCCTCCGGGTGCCAGTACCGTCAGCTGGTTCAAGAGGACAAAGAACAGGAAGACAACCACCAAGATGCAGAACAACAAGAGAGAGAAGACAAAGAAGCATAAAAAAAACAAAGCAGAAGAACATTAAGCATAAGACTAATACTCTGAGCAAATGATATTATCTTATTTATAAGCAGAAGAAGACTAAGCAGTGTATGGGGGTGAGTCCGTTCCTCCTCGTGGTGCCCCTGGAAAAGGCCTGCTTCTGCAGGCCAAACTGAACGCGGACAAATCCTGTTGTAAATCTTTTGTGACAGGCAGAACGGAAGGTGTAAACTTCTAACTTTTCTAGATAACAACTACAGGAATGCCTGACACAAACAAGAATATGATGAAGAAGAATAGGAAGAAGATGAAGAAGCTGAATATGTAGAATAATAATTGTTGAATAAGAAGAATATGAAGAATGTAAGAAAAGGAAGAAGAAGAAGAAGAAGAAGAAGAAGAAGAAGAAGAAGAATGTAAAAAAAGGAAGTAGAAGAAGAAGAAGAAGAATGTAAAAAAAGGAATAAGAAGAAGAATGTAAAAAAAGGAAGTAGAAGAAGAAGAAGAATGTAAAAAAAGGAAGTAGAAGAAGAAGAAGAAGAATGTAAAAAAAGGAAGTAGAAGAAGAAGAAGAAGAATGTAAAAAAAGGAAGTAGAAGAAGAAGAAGAAGAATGTAAAAAAAGGAAGTAGAAGAAGAAGAAGAAGAATGTAAAAAAAGGAATAAGAAGAAGAATGTAAAAAAAGGAAGTAGAAGAAGAAGAAGAAGAATGTAAAAAAAGGAAGTAGAAGAAGAAGAAGAAGAATGTAAAAAAAGGAAGTAGAAGAAGAAGAAGAAGAATGTAAAAAAAGGAAGTAGAAGAAGAAGACATACATGTCTGGCAAAATATAAATGAGGCTAACATAGTCAATATCTTTGTAACTCCTAACATCTTTAAAAAAAAAAGTTTAATTCCTGCTATTCCATTTGATTGGGCTAAACCTCTATGGCTTTAATGTCTCCTCCACCTCCCACAATACATTCTACATTATTCTTAGTTGTTTTTCTTCATGTAGAATTAACCTACAAGGAAAGAAAGGGTTTTTTTTAATTCCGATATTTTGGCCCCATTGACTTGCATTGGTTCCCGGTATCGGAATCGGCGATACCGATACTTTTTTTAAAGATCGGCCGATCCATTCCGATCCGATATTTTCAAGTATCGGCTGGTATCGCTCAACTCTAGTGAACAGACATTTAAGGCTAAGTGCACACGTACCGGAACTCTCACGGAAATTACTGCGAGAATTCCGGAATTCCAGTCCGCGGGAAAATCGCATTTTAAATTCCCGCGATTTTCCCGCGGAAAGACTAGCATTTTGCAAGCATATTTAGCTTGCAAAATGCTAGCGTTCTCCAAGCGATCTGTAGCATCGCGTGGAGAACTGATTGACAGGTTGGTCACACTCGTCAAACATAGTGTTTGACAAGTGTGACCAACTTTTTCTACTGAGGCTGCCTATGTAGCATCAGTAGTAAAAGATAGGATGTAAAAAAAAAATAAAAAATGGTGTTATTCTTACCCTCCGACGTCCCGCGCAGTCGTTCCCAGTAATCCTTTGCGAAAATGCCCGCGATGACGTCCGTTCTCGCGGGATCGCTATGTCTCGCGGTAATTCGCGATGACGTCGTGCGAATGACCGCGAGACTTCGCGATCCCGCGAGAACGGACGCCATCGCAGGCATTTTCGCAAAGGACTACTGGGAACGAGAGCGTGGAGAGAGGCGGGAAGGCTGCACGGGACGTCGGAGGGTGAGAATAACAATATTTTTTATTTTTAAATTCTATTTTTACAGGGATATGGTACCCAAAGCCCGGAGGACAGTCTCCTCTCCTCCGGACAGTGGGTACCATCCGCAATTGTTCTGCTTACTTTCCGCATGGTGTGCACAGCCACATGCGGGAAGTAAGCGGAACAATGCATTCCTATGGGTGCGGGATCGCAAAAACCGCAGCATTAGCACAGCATTGCGGAATCCCATAGGAATGCATGGGATGCTTATTTTTCGCGTTTTCGCGGCAAAATCGCACGGTTAAAACCGCGGCAGAAACGCAAAAAAAAGCCACATGTGAACTCAGCCTAAGCAGTAGATTCACCGCTGTGAGCGGACTATTAAGCAATAGAAGCCAGTGGCGTATACTTGCTAATCATTTAGGAAGTCTCTCAATTAGTAGATAAAAACTAACTATGCAGACATAAATAAAAACAGAAACAAACACACTGGGGGAACCATAAAGTGCTATAAATGTAATTTGCACATACCTCCACTGTGACTATTACCTCTGAATAGGAGTGCAGTGGGAAACGCCCGATGGTTCACTAATGTGAACAGACTTTTAAACAGTAGATTCACCGTTGTGAGCGGACTTTTGCTTTTGAGCGGTAGAAGTCAGCGGCATATACTTGCTAATCGTTTAGGATGTCTCTCAATCAGTAGAAATAAAAATAAGTAAATAAAATAAAACCCTGAGCTCTGTTCCGGCCAGTAACAGGCTCCAGGTGCAGGCAAACGTCCGATAATTCTCCGATGGTGATAGATCCCACGTGAATGGCGTGAGAGCAGGGAAAAGAGCATAAATGATCGCTCACCATACTGGATCATGACTGATATAAAGCACAGGTAACCTTTTTTTTTCCCTAAGCTGTGCTTAAGGTGTTTTTGACCCCGGTGGCCATTAGGATTATTGCACTGTGTGTTGTTAGTTCTAAGTTTTCCCCCCAGTGGTGGTGAGCATCATTGCACTCTAGTTTCTTTTGTTTAGTGCACATGATTATAATACAGGTGTGATTGCTGGCTGCTATAAAAGAGTCACAGGTGTTGCAATCAGTGTTGGTGATAGTGTTCATTTTAACCATCCTTGGTGGAGGAAGGAGCTGGAGAGCAGCTCTGACAGAGCCTGGTGTGAAAGGAGTCATAGGGGATTTCCTTAGCTCTGACAGAGCTTGGTGGCAGCAATTCAGGAGGAGAGCTGCATGCTGGTGGTGGACTCTGTTGCCAGGAGCAAGTGCAACAGAGAAAAGCTACGTTGTGTTTCCCCGTTTGTGTTTTCTCCTTAGTGTGTATTAGTACAGCGGTGGGGCCAGTGCCTGTGCCACCCAGCTCCCTAGCAAGGGATAGGTGTAGGGTGTGCTAGGGCAACAGGTTCGTGATCGGCGCCTGGTGCGGAACCAGCATAGGAAACGTTAGGAGCGTTAGGGACGCTGACTCAGGGGAGTGCAGAAGGTCTCCACGTCCCCTTTCCCTATCACAGGGCCCACCATTGTAACTGATTCCTACCCCTTGTCTTGTTGTTTTAGTTACCGGTCTGCGAGCCGTGTCACACAGGACAGTATCACGTGCCGCGTCCTGTTGTTTTAGTTACCAGTCTGCGAGCTGTGTCACACAGGACGGGTCCACGTGACATTTATCACCAACCCAACTTTTTTTTCTCCTAAGCCATAGACCCAGTTCAGCCCTTTGCCCAATTGCTGCAGACCCTTACTAATGAGATTAGGGGGCTGCGCGGAGGGTTGGTGCGGCAGCTACGGCTGTTGGTGGGCTCTGGGGGCTTGGTCCAGGAACAGGCTCAGCCAGAACCCAAGATATCTCTCCCTGACAGGTTTTCTGGAGGGAGAGATCAATTCTTGGTTTTTCAGCAAGCCTGCATTTTTTATTTCAGGCTGCGCCCTCGTTCATCAGGGAGTGAAGAGAAACGGGTGGGAATCATTATGTCCCTTCTTAAAGGGGATCCCCAATCCTGGGCCTTCTCCCTACTGGACGATTCACCATCATTAGAGTCCGTGGATGAATTCTTTTCGGCTTTGGCGCTAGTGTATGGGGATCCTGATGGCGTCACTCTGGCGGAATCTCGAATCCGTAGGTGTAAACAGGGAGCCCAGGCCGCTGAGGAGTACTGCTCAGTAGAGATGAGCGACTTTGCCTTTTTTTGGGTCGAGTCGGGTTTCATGAAACCCGACTTTCTCAAAAGTCGGGTTGAACGAAATCGGCCGATTATCATGAAAAGTCGAAGGCCCACTGAAACACGAAACCCAATGCAAGTCAATGGGGAACCAAGGTCGGCAGGGAGTGGAGGACAGGAAACACACATACAGTGCCCATTTTAATGCCAAAAACATCAATTCTTATTACTTAAGCTTGTCAACCTTAATTTACTTTATAATAGTAGTTAGGCATTGAAAACTGGGAGTTATTTGGCTAAAGTTGTGGGGGGGGTAGGGCTGGCTCCGGATTTTCGTGGGCCCTGGGCCAAAGAGTGTCACTGAGCTCTTTTAACACATGTCACAATTCATGATCCCCTGATACGGCAGAGAAATAGAGGTATAGTACAATGAAAAAGACTTCACTTCTTACATCTCATGACTGATATCCATTTTAAATTCTCCAATAGCTCCAAAAACGGACAGTATATTACTCCATACAGTATTATGGCAACCGCATAGCGCGCTATACAGAGTAATGAGGCCCATATATTTCTCCATACAGAATCATTGGTCCCATATAATGTTTGAAACAGTATATGATGAGCTCCACATAATGCTACAGTATATGTTGGTCCCCATGGATGAAGCTCCACTGTGTTATGGGCCCAAATAATGCTCCATATATAATGGGCCCCATTTCTAATGCCCCAGTGCATAATGGGCCCTGTAAATGCTGCTCCAGTGTCTGATGTCCACCTTTGGAATGCTCCAGTGTATGGTGGGCCTCATATATCATTCTCCAGAGTGTAGTGCTCCCCAAAAATAGCTGTCCCAACATTGAAAACAATTAAATAAGTCTCCTCGCTAGGGAATCCCTGTACTAGTCTGGACTCCTCGTCGTCCCCATCTTCCATCTCACTGCACTTGGGCTGTTTAGGCAGAAGGCATACAGACGTGATGTCTTCGTGCTCTCTGACCAGAATGTCACAGTCAGGAAACGCGGAAGATGTCACGGCGGTGGAGCAAGGAGAGGTTAGTATTTCAACTTTGCAAGTGCTGTGATCCTGAGCAAGCAGGGGGGGCCCCTCGTTGGCGATGGCACTGACACAGGGCCCCTCATAGTACGGCGGTGTGTCTGACGGCGGGTGGGCCCTCCCACCGGCAGAGACACTTTTGCGTACTATGAGGGTCCCTGTGCCAGTGTCGTCACCCATGAGTATGCCCCCCCCACCTGCTCAAGCAACCTGCACTTTCATCTGCACCTTCCTCTTTGTCACCGTGTAAGGTGGTATAGTATGCGGGAAGGGGAACCTGAGTTTCATCAGGGTCAGATTCTGGCTGTGTAGAGTGCGAGGGGAATGTAGTGGTCTGGGTCAATGTACCAGCAGAATCATCTAGCAGTGGCTGGGCATCAGTGCACTTGTGGCTCCCCCAGGAGTACGGTCACCACAGTGGAATTACCTTCCTCCTAGGGAGTGTGATGTCATGCTTGGGAGCAATGAAGGATCTCTCTAGCAGTTAAACCAACACACAACACAGTTCCCACTCCAGGCCAGCAGGGAGACCTCTGTACCTGACTGCTGAGGAGCTGCTCTCTGTGGTGGGGAGGTAAGTTAGGGCAGTCTGTGAAGGGAAGGGGAAGTGTGTGGACGTGAGAAGGGGAGCTGGAGGATGAGCAGAGTTAAGGCTCACTCCTAGCTGGAGCGCATGGTCGGGATTCCAGTCTCCGAGTTTGTAGGGACACTGACGGTCCTGCAGCAGAAACCGGAGGAAGTATCAGCTGTAAATGCTCTGTTCCCAACTAAGGCTCGGAGGCCCCAGCAGTGACGTGTGTGAGCCAGAAGGAAAAGGCTATGGCTGCCTGCCATACGAGAGAGTTCCAAAAGAGAGGCAACAGGGAGAACTTCAGTGAACTCAGTACTGCGAGTACCTCAGATAAGCGCTAGAACGGAGGCCACACTACCTATCTGCAGAGAGAGAATTCCAAATTTGCTTCCAGGCTGACCAACTCCTTCTCCATCTGTACTCTGGGTCCTGGATGGCACTTACCAAGTGCAGGTAAAGCAACTGCACGACTGTGTCTGTCATCTTTCTCCTGAAACTGGCGCACTGCTCTGCTACATCCTGCACTGCACACCATCTACCAACTCTTTCATCTGCCCTGCGACTACTGCCCTACCTGTGCAGGGCTTCTACATCTTAGCTGCACCACAACATCTGTCCCAGAGAAGCGGCACTGCAGCGCGGGTCAATCTGATCAGAAACCACAGGTGGCGTCAAGTATCATTCACCTATAAACGTTATTCACCCCTTTGCATGGACGCCCAGGGCCACGGAACGGGTCATCATCACCACCAATGTGACACATCCCTCTGAGACACCGGCCCGGTACCGATTAACCCCACTGCCCTGGCTGGCCACCCACACTCCATGTCAGATTCATCTTGGACTGGGGAATTCACGATTTGACTTGATAACCCAGGCATAGTATGATAGAAAGAGCTACATGGACTAATGTGAAGTGTGGCCTGCTGCATCATTCACTTTTGTTGGGGGTGAAGGACACAAGGAAAGGGGGTTCTTCCTGACCAGGAGCCAGCACTTGATGACTCAGTGCTTGAATTTTTTGAAACTTCAGAAGAGGAGGGCATATTTGCTGGAGTCTGTTTCGGCAATGTAAGCCAAAACCAGTTCCTGATGCTCCTGCTTTAAAAACGGTTAACCTATTCCCAGAAAAGGTAGCCTTCCAGGCGTTCCGGAGCCAGACCATGACGCAGGCTCAACAACTCCTGCCTTAGCTGCTATTGTTCTGTTGCCACTACCAGCAGATGCACCACCACCATCAGCACCAGCTGCCCCCCCACGCCCACGTCCGCAGCCTCTTCCACCAAACTTCAAAATGTTGCAGAAAATGAACCCAAAATAACATCAGATATATGGTACTGTATCAAAAGCGTACGGCTCTATACAGTCGATGGATGATTGTCAATCTCCCTATATATACCATCAGTCACACAGAGACGCTCACAGGCTCAGTATGGATTAGACAAGAATATAAAAAGTAGAAAAAGTGTACAGTATCATCAGATAGCAGGTACATATAGTATAGTTTAAACATTCTAAATCTCCGTAGATATTCCAGGAGGCAGACACAGACGCTCTCAGGCTCAGTGTGGATTACAACACAATATAAAAAGCCATAAAACGGTAATGGATCTGAAGAGTACAGCTGTACACAGTGTAGGGGTCATTGTTGTCAATCTCAGTATTTATTTTCACAGTCAGAAAATAACTCTCACTTGGTTAGTTTGGATTAGACCAGAATATAAAAAGCAGTAAATGGGTAATGTATCACAAGCGTAGAGCTGTATACACTAGTGTTGGGGTAATTTTTAAATGTACATCTAAATTGAAGGAGTAACCCACAGACTGTTACATGCTCAGGATGGATCACACCACAATATAACAAGAAGATCCGCAAGAAATAATCACACATGTGGGACAATGTTCTAGGTGTCAATGATACACTTAGAGTGGTGGGTGGAGGAGGACTTCCTGGCAGAAAGGGTACAGTATCACCAGATACCAGGTATATATAGCATAGTTTAAACATTAAAAATGTACATCTATACATTCAGGAGTAGTGTTGAGCCACCCCACTAGTGTTCCAGTTCGTTTTGGTTCGTCGAACACGAGGCAAGTTCGTCAAATGTTTGTCGAATGTTCGACGAACAACGTCGAACACCATTGATAACAATGGCAGGCAAACACAAACACATACAAACACATAGAAAACAATTACAAAACTCCTTAAAAGGTGTCCCAAAGCAGACAAAATGCTCAGAATACAAAAATAACACATGGAAAACGGCAACTACATATAGAAAAGAGGTGGAGGAGTAAAAGGAGGAGGAGGAGACACAGATATAGGCATGTCATGCCCTTATGAAGTCAAGAAAGGCTGGAATAAAAATGTAAAATACCAAAAAACAGTAAAAATCTGAAATCGAAGACGATCATATACCGTCGGACTTCCCACCATAAATTAGGCCAACTGGCGGGCGGCGTTATTCCCACGAACCTCCGAACAGCGTCCATGAAGGCAAAGTGTTTGGTTTCCGGGGGCAGTATGGTTGCAAAGCTGAACCTTAAAGGAATGTCCAGAAGGGCACCACCAGGAGTGGAGCCTGCGGCTTAATTCGACTCCACCCGGGAAACCTCAACCATGCCAGCTACAGAAAAGAGTGACAGATTGCAAGCTTTGTCAATTCTGTGGGTGGTGGTGGATGTCCATTTTTAGTTGTGCTAGCGATTTGTCAGTTTAATTCAGTTAATGAACGAGACTCCGGCATGTACCCGTGGTACGCGTCAAGCTTACTAGAGGGACACGTGAGGCTCTGGCACGCGAGAACGATCAATAACAGGTCTGTCATGCCGTTACATGTCCAGGGCTGCATGCGCGCTACACTGAAAGGTCCAGGGTGTGTCGCTTACAGGTGCAGATAACCCGCTGAACCCCGTTAGTGATGGGGATCTGGGATTCCAATTCTTCCCCGCGAAAGAGGATTTCCCAGTAAGTGCAGGTCAACCGGAATTCCGGAATTAGGCCTAACCGGCATTCCAGAAAAAATGAAAAAATTAAGTGTCTAAACCACAGGTGCTGTAGCTTGCTGGGCTCCTGTTGTGAGCTCATTTTCTCGTTCACCTTTGATGTCCGATGAACTCCCTCTGCTGGTGAAAGGAGGTGGTGAAACTGATTTGGATGGGAGAAACCTGTCACCTGAACAGGTGGATTGCGATTGGACATCCGGAATCTCTGAGTGGATATAATGCCCTGTAGGGTTGCTGGTGATTTCTCTGCTTTGAGCTCTGGCCTCCAGTTCAGTTCCTGTCTTCTAAAGCTAAGTTTTGCTCTGTTATTGTTCCATGAGATTTTGTCTGATTTGCTTAGTTTTGTGTTCTGCCAGCCCCAGCTGGGGCTCTGCTGAATTTCCATTTTTGTCCCTGATCAGTTAAATTTCTTTTGCTCTGTCTTCAGAATATATCGGAGCGCTGATATAGGGATTTTGAAGTCTAGTGACTTCAGGGCCGTTTTTCCTATCAGACGTTTTGGGACATTTTTGGTAGGGTTTTTGCGGATTGCAGCCAGCATCTTTTCTGTCCTTTCCTATCTAGTTAGTTGGGCCCCATCATTTGCTCTGCCTGTCTTTCTGTCTGTGTTTGTGTTTTCATCTGTTTTCACCAACAATACATGTTGGGGGCTGTCTATTGCTTTGGGGTCTGCTCTGGGGCAGTTTAGATTTCCACTTTCTTTCTTTAGGCTTATTTAGTTCTCTGGCTGTGAAGAGGCATCTAGGACCACCGTAGAAACGTTCCACGGCTACTGTTAGTTGTTGTGAATAGGATCAGGGGTCTGCAATCAGCTAGCTTCCAACCTCTCCGGTTTTCTGGACTTAGCGTGCATTTTTGTTTTTTCCTCCTCCGGTGACTCACTCATAACAGAATCACCGCCATACCGCAGATTCTAGGGTACTCAATAGCAGGAAAGAATTGTAAAAAAAAAAAAGGGTCAGAATTTTTTTTTTTAATGTATATTTTTTTCTCTGGGGCCGTAGGAGGAATTTTTTCTTAATGGAGATTAAGCAATTGTCTGATCGTGTGGAGCAGCTCGCTGCTGAAGTGCGGGGAATTTCCGCCTATCTTGCTCATTCACATGCTGCTGAACCAAAGATTCCTACTCCTGATGTGTTTTTTGGGGATCGGTCTAAATTTTTGAATTTTACGAATAATTGTAAATTATTTCTTGCCATGAAGCCTAGCTCATCTGGGAGCTCTGCGCAGCAGGTTAAAATTGTCATCTCTTTGCTGCGCGGCGATCCCCAGGATTGGGCGTTTTCTTTGACACCTGATGATTTTATTCTAACTAAGGCTACTTTCACACATCAGTTTTTTGCCGTCAGGCAGGATCCGGCTATTTTTAGAAAAAATGGATCCGGCATAAATTTTGGAGAACTGTAGAAACGGATCCGTTTTTTTGCTGGATCCGTCTAGCAGGTTATATCTGTTCCTGGGGGCTGGCCAATTGGATCTGAGCATGCGCAGACTTAAAAAAAACGGATCCGGTGGCTGGATCCGTCTTTTTGTGGATCCGGCGCATTCCGGCGCCCATAGACTTTCATTGTAGCAAAAAGCTGGAAGCGCCGGATCCGGCGCTTCCGGCTTTTTCGCCGGAGACAAAAAAACGTTACAGTAGCCGTTTTTTCCAGACGCCGGAATGAGACAAGTTGCCGGATCCGGCAAAAAACGGATGAAACGCAATGCCATCCGGTACGATCCGGCGCTAATGCAAGTCAATGGGGAAAAACTGGATCCGGCATTGCATTTTGCCGGATCCGGTTTTACAAAAAAAAGCCGGATCGCGCCTGAAGGCAAAAAACTGATGTGTGAAAGAGGCCTAATGTGGACGCAATTTTTCAAGCCTTGGGGTTGTTGTATGATGAACCTAATGCTATTGATCAAGCTGAAAAAGCCCTGTAGGCATTGAGCCAGGGTCAAGATTCTGCAGAGTTGTACTGTCAAAAATTCCGAAAGTGGGCGGTCATTACTACCTGGAATGATGGTGCCTTGGCAGCTCTCTTTCCGAAGGGTTTGTCAGAAACCGTAAAAGATACTATGGTGGAATTTCCTGTTCCCTTTGGTCTTGACGATTCTATGTCATTAGCCATTCAGGTTGATGGGCGTTTACGTGAACGTAAAATTACACAAGAAATGTTGCCACCTGTTGAACAAATGTCTGAACCTATGCAATGTGATAGAGTTTTGTCTAGGGCACAACGTCAGGAGTTCAGAAGGCGTAATAAGCTGTGATTTTTCTGTGGAGATGCCTCTCATAATATTTCTGTCTGCCCTAAACGAGAGAAACGTTTTGCACACACATTTGCTGTGGGTGGTGTACAACCTAAGTTTCTTCTGGCAATTACTCTGATCTGCTCCCTGTCCACATTTTCCGCTAAGGCTTTTGTGGATTCAGGAGCGGCTCTGAACCTGATGGACTTGGATTTTGCTAAACGTTGTGGGTTTCCTATGACATTTCTGCGGACACCTATTCCTTTGAGGGGGATTGATGCTACTCCTTTGGCGAAGAATAAACCTCAGTTTTGGACCCAGGTGGTAATGCGGGTCGCCCCAGACCATCAAGAAAATTGCAGATTTTTGGTGTTGCATAATTTGCATGATACCATTGTTCTGGGGTTTCCCTGGTTGCAAATCCATAATCCAGTTTTGGATTGGAAATCTGTGTCTGTGGTGAGTTGGGGTTGTCAGTGTGCTGTTAGTGACACTCCTGTTTACTCCACCTCTCCCCAGTCGCATGGTGTTCCTGACTATTTGGCTGATTTTTATGATGTATTTAGTGAGAATAAGTCTGCGTTTTTGCCTCGTCATAGAAGTTATGACTGTGCAATTGAGCTGAGCCCTGGGTGTAAATTTCCCAAGGGTCGACTTTTCAATTTATCTGTACCCGAGCATGAGGCTATGCGATCTTATATTAAGGAGTCATTGGAGAAAGGGCATACTAGACCATCCTCTTCACCCTTGGATGCTGGGTTTTTTTTCATGGCCAAGAAAGATGGTTCATTAAGGCCTTGTATTGACTATCGTTCCCTCAACAAAATTACTGTTAAATATCAGTATCCGTTACCCCTGACTTCTGATCTATCCTCCAGAGTTAAAGGTGCTTGCTGATTTAACAAGCTTGACCTCAGGGGGGCGTATAATCTTATTTGTATTAAGCATGGGGATGAATGGAAGATGGCGTTTAATACTCCGGAGGGACTTTTTGAGTACCTGGTGATGCCTTTTGGGCTCACTAATGCCCCTTCTGTCTTGTAGTGCTTCATGAATGATATTTTCCGGGACTTTGTGGATAAATTTTTGATCATCTATCTGGATGATATTTTGATTTTTTCCAGGGATTGGGACTCTCATGTGGAACATGTTCGGACTGTGTTCCGGATTTTGAGGGAGAATTCCCTGTACGTTAAGGGGTCGAAATGCCTTTTTGGTGTACAGAAGATTTCATTTTTGGGATTTATTTTGTCTCCGTCAACTATTGAAATGGACCCGGCCAAGGTACAGGCCATTTATGATTGGGTTCAGCCCACTTCTTTGAAGGCCCTCCAGAAGTTTTTGGGTTTTGCTAATTTTTATCGTAAATTTATAGCTAATTTTTCTGGTATTGCCAAACCATTGACTGATTTGACTAAGAAGGGTGCTGATGTGCTGAATTGGTCTCCAGAGGCTGTTTCTTCCTTTCAGGAGCTGAAGCGGAGGTTCACTTCTGCTCCGGTTTTGCGGCTACCTGATGTCTCACTCCCGTTTCAGGTAGAGGTGGACGCTTCTGAGATTGGTGCAGGAGCTATTTTGTCCCAAAAAGATCCAGTAACATCTAAAATAAATCCCTGTGCTTTCTTTTCCTGAAAGTTCTCCCCATCTGAACGCAACTATAATGTGGGGAATCGGAAACTGTTAGCCATGAAATGGGCATTTGAGGAGTGGAGACATTGGTTGGAGGGAGCTAGACATCAAGTCGTGGTCCTCACTGACCACAAGAATTTGATTTACCTTGAGTCGGCCAAACGCTTGAATCCTAGACCGGCTAGGTGGGCCTTGTTTTTCACACGTTTTGATTTTGTGGTCTCTTTTCTTCCGGGCACTAAGAATGTCAAGGCAGACACCCTCTCTAGGAGTTTCTTTGCTGATTCTCCTATTGTGACCAAGCCTGCTACCATCTTAGGTGAGGGGGTAGTTCTTTCTGCCATCTCGCCCGATTTGAGACGTGCTCTCTAAGAGTTTCAGGAGGACAAACCTGAGCATTGTCCCATTGGAACATTGTATGTTCCCGACCAGTGGAGGAAGAGAGTAATGTCTGAAGTTCATTGCTCGGCATTGGCTGGTCATCCAGGTATTTTTGGTACTAGAGATTTGGTGAGTCGGTCTTTTTGGTGGCCCGCCTTATCTCGTGATGTCAGGAATTTTGTGCAGTCCTGTGGGACTTGCTCCCGGTCTAAACCTTGTCCTTGTTCTAGTGGGTTGTTGATGCCTTTGCCGATGCCCAGGAGGCCATGGACCCATATTTCAATGGATTTTATTTCTTATCTGCCTGTCTCTCAGAGAATGACTGTTATCTGGGTGATTTGTGATAGATTCTCTAAAATAGTCCATCTTGTACCACTCCCTAAGTTGCCATCTTCCTCAGAGCTGGTGCCCTTGTTTTTGCAACAGGTGGTTCGCTTGCATGGGATTCCTGAGAACATTGTATCTGACAGAGGAGTTCAGTTTGTCTCTAGATTTGGAGGACTTTTTGTTCCAAGCTGAGAATTCAGTTGTCCTTCTCCTCTGCGTTTCACCCTCAGACCAATGGGCAGACGGAGAGAACAAACCAGACTTTGGAGTCTTATTTGAGATGTTTTATCTCTGCTGATCAGGATGAGTGGGTCTCATTTTTGCCCTTGGCCGAATGCTGAGTAGCAGACAGTGGTACAAGGCCCAAAAGGATTTTCTGGACATGATGCGGTAAAAAATAATTAGAAACACACACGGTGTAGCTCCTTGACAGGTGTACTACACCGCTTGCTACCACACACCACTACTATGCCATGAAACAGTCTATTAACATTGAAAACCATTATTAATGTGAAAATGAAGTTACGCTTTTGGTGAATGAACCGTTCTCGAACGGAACCTCGAACAGCCGAATTTTAAGCAAAGTGTTCGAGTTCGACGAACGGCTCGAACACCGCCCAAAACAGCTGGAATGTTTACCTGGCGAACAGGTCGACTCGAACACCGCTCATCTCTAATCAGGAGGCAGACTCAGACGTTCTCAGGCCCAGTATGGATTCGACAAGATTGTAGAAAGTTGAGAAAGGGTACAGTATCACCGGATAACAGGTATATATGTAGCATAGTTTACACATGAAAAACCTATGTCTATATATCAGGAGGCAGACTCAGAGTGTCTCATTCTCAGTATGGATTTGACGTGATTGTTCAAGGTTGAGAAAGGGTACAGTATCACTGTATAACAGGTATATATAGCATAGTTTAAACATTAAAAATCTGCGTGTATATTTCCGGAGTCCGACAAAGACACTCACAGCCTCAGTATGGATTAGACAAGAATCTAAAAAGTAGGAAAAGGGTTATGTATTTGAAGCGTACACCAGTATACACTGTTGGGGTATTTTTCAATCTTCATATATATTTCAGTCTCAGTAAGACAGTCCAGACTCTCCTCAAGAGGAAACGTGATGGATACAAGTACAGACGGAAAGTCGACTGATTGTAGAAATTTTGGAATTAATAATCACTGTAAAAACTCCTGAGAGAATTCTCAGAGGCGATGCTGATCCTCAATTACTTTGTCTGTGGAGACAGCAAAAACCGTTCTTGTGAAGAAAGGTTTGCTGTATCGCAGTACCGTGGAACCCATCACCGTTACTCATCTCCATCAAATTGTGATCACAGGGACAGATGTAGACATTGTCCTCACTGCCTATCATGATATGTCAGGTAACTTTGGAGTGCAAAATACACAAGCCACAGGCCGTAGGCGATTCTATTGGATTGGCATGAGAGGACACATTTAAAAATGTGGGCAGGAATGTCACACGTCTGTGAGTCGGAAAACCGTGAAAGCTGATGATAAACCACCACTGCATCTCATTGTGAGTCAACGTCCATAACAAATGGAAGCCATTGATCATCTGAAGATAGAGCCCAGCAGGACAGGCCATAGCTACGTCTTAACCATCATCTATCATTTCACCAAATTTGTATTGGCAGTCCCAGTGAAGTATTTAACAGGCCAGACTACACAGTGGTGGAGCAGGGAGAGGTAAGTATTGCAAGTGCTGGTACCCTGAGCAAGAAGGGGGGGGCACTCATGGGTGGCAGTACTGGCACAGGGCCCCTCATAGTATGCCGGTGTGTCTGATGGCGGGTGTGCACCCCCACCGTCAGAGACACTTAATTCTACTATGAGGGACCTTGTGCCAGTGCCGTTGCCAAAGAGTGAGCCCACCCACCTGTCCAGGGCAACGGCACTCTCACGGGTGCGTGCACCAGGTGGTGACCCCGGCCCTGTGGGGGGAGGCAGACCAGTTAGGGAGGTGGAAAAAATGGCATATGTTGATGCTGGACATTCAGCAGCTGCAGATGGAGGAATTGGAGAAGTCCGCAGAAGAGGAGGACAAAAGCAAGCCATTTTTCTGGCAACCTATGTGTCAGCAGGGGAGGGTGGGACAAAATCCTTTGAAACCCATGCACGGTTCATTTTAATGAAGGTTAGATCATCAACATTTTGGGTCGACAGACAGGTCCTTTTTTCTGTCAGGATTGATCCAGCAGCACTGAAGACTCATTCAGATAACACACTAGCAGCAGGGCAAGCGAGCTCCTGTAAGGCATATTGTGCCAATTCAGGTCAGGTGTCAAGTTTACTGGCCCAATAGTCAAAGGGGAATGACCAGTGAGGGAGAACATCGATATGGGAGGAGAAGTAGTTTTGACCACATGTTTCCTTCACAGCAAAACCTTCCAAATGCAAGCACCACACCTCAAATCAACTCCAGGCCTTTTATCTGCTTAATTGAGAATGACATAACGAAGGGATTGCCCACACCTGTCCATGAAATAGCCTTGGAGTCAATTGTCCAATTACTTTTGGTCCCTTTAAAACAGGGTGGCACATGTTAAGGAGCTGAAACTCCTAAACCCTTCATCCAATTTTAATATGGATACCCTCAAATGAAAGCTGAAAGTCTGAACTTCAACTGCATCTGAATTGTTTTGTTTAAAATTCATTATGGTAATGTCTAGAACCAAAATTAGAAAAATGTTGTCTCTGTCCAAATATATATGGACCTAACTGTACATGTTTGGTATCTGCGTACTCGTATTGATGTGGATAATCATATTGCCAGGTCAGTTTTAGCATACAGTGAACATGATAATTAAAAACCCCAGAAAACAATTGCGGAATTGCACTTTTTTTAGGAATTTTTTTTTTCCTGTTTTCCAGTACACTGTTTGGTAAAATCAATGGTGTCATTCAAAAGAACAACTCGTCCTGCAAAAAACGGCCATGTTAATAGAAAAAATTTTTAAAAAAAGCTATGGCCCTTGGATAAAAAGGGGAGGAAAAAAAAAAAGAAACAACTGAAAATGGCCATGGGAGGAAGGGGTTAAATGATTGGCAAATATAAAAATGATTGCAGCAGTCAGAGCAAGAAAACTGTGCAAGGACGTAGTCAGGGAGGAAAAGGAGAAAATGTTCAGCTCCACGATGGTGCAAAATAGTTTATTCAGTGGAAGAAAACACAAAAATAGCCATGTACAAGGTACAATTAAATTGTGCAAGGAGAAAATAAAATTAAAAACATTGTATCAATATGTTTCTGGTGCAATAGAACCAACTAAATGATTTACCCCGCCATGATCCCCCGAGATCCTGTACTTGGTTTGAACAGTCTTTCTTTACTGTCAGCCTCCCTTTAACTGCTTAAGGCTAGTTTCACACTAGCGTATCTTCAAGCAGCGCACGGCGCTGCTAAGCCCCGCCCCCTGCCCGCCCACTCCGGTCATCTCCTCCCTACTATCGCACAGCGCTGCATGCAATCTGCGCACCCTATCTTTAGCATAGGGTGCGCAGACCGTGCGCTGGCCATGCGCTAGTAGGATTTTTGCATGCGCTGCGCACTTTTGAAGGTGCGCCGATGTGCACCGATGTGCGCCGAACGCACCATGTTGCATTTTGGTGCAGTCGGCGCACCTTCAAAAGTGCGCAGCGCATGCAAAAATCCTACTAGCGCACGGCCAGTGCACGGTCTGTGCACCCTATGCTAAAGATAGGGTGCGCAGATCGCATGCAGCGCTGTGCGATAGTAGGGAGGAGATGACTGGAGGGGGCGGGCAGGGGGCAGGGCTTAGTGGCGCCATGCGCTGCGTGAAGATACGCTAGTGTGAAACTAGCCTTACTCACATCCATTACATTGTGCTATCTTTTGTAACACATTTTCTGATCCTCTGGTCCCTTATGCTTAACCATAGGAATTTGAACTTGGATTAACGCTTAAAAAGTATATTCAGTGTTCTAATGTTTGATCCATAATATAGCATCATTTGCAATATCCACAACTTTTACAATTTCTATTATATAAAGCCATTAGTTTTTTAAAAATATAGCTCATAAAACGATGTTAAAAAAATAATATTGCTGAGGCACTGTAAATACTAACCAGCTGGAAGGAGACGTAACAAAATCCTTGAGGCCCTACATAGGGGTAACAGGAGCTGTGTGAGACTGATCCAACACATGCAGAACATCAAACTTTATCTTTGCAGCAAATGAGTTACGGATAGCGAAGGAAGGAACATGAACTTATCCTCAGGACAAAGTCTAGATTAAAACCAGGCTCCTGAACAGACAGCATCGGAAACAATAAAGTTTCAAGGCTTTGAGAGTTGAATAATGCAAATGACATATTTATTACCTAATGTTGCTAAGTAAAGATATTTAAAACAAATATTATGTACTGAAGTCAATAATAATGCCAGGTCTATACATTTCCTACAGAATAAAAGAACAATATATTTTTCGACAATTATTTCCAAGTTATAGCTACATATCACAAACAAGTAATTCACCATTTTCCAAGAAAAAAAGGTAAACTTGACCAATATTGGCATTATTTCCAATTCTGAAATGGCTTTCTTACAATCTTGAGAAAGTTTCCATATATCCTAGGTACCTGTTGCTTGCCTTTTATTCATGTGGAACTATGCATACAAACAAAGATTTCCTTGCTTTACAAATAGATAAAAGTTGTGAAACTAAACTTTTTATATTTGCATTTATCCATATTTCAGGATGTTCATGTGGTCATAGTCCTATGCAAGTTCCTTCTTTGTTCCCTTTTAGTAGTTTTGTCGCAGCAGGTCTTCCACAATGGCCTGATTCATGAAGTCTTCTCTGAACAACTGGGGCAACCCGTTTCCATATACAGGTGCTTCTCACAAAATTAGAATATCATCAAAAGGTTAATTTACACCAGTTCTTCAATACAAAAACTGAAACTCATATTATATAGTCATTACACACATAGTGATCTATTTCAAGTGTTTATTTCTGTTAATGTTGATGATTATGGCTTACAGCCAATGAAAACCCAAAAGTCATTTTCTCAGTAAATTAGAACACTTTATAACACCAGCTTGAAAAATTATTTTAAAATCTTAAATGTTGGCCTACTGAAGTGTAAGTTCAGCTAATGCACTCAATACTTGGCCGGGGCTCCTTTTGGATCAGTTACTGCATCAATGGGGCGTGGCATGGCATGGCGGCGATCAGCCTGTAGCACTGCTAAGGTGTTATGGAAGCCCAGGTTGCTTTGATAGCAGACTTCAGCTCATTTGCATTGTTGAGTCTGGTGTCTCTCATCTTACTCTTGACAATACCCCTTAAATTCTCTATGGCGTTAAGGTCAGGTCAGTTTGCTGGCCAATCAAGCCAAGTGATACTGTTGTTTTTAAACCAGGTATTGGTACTTTTGGCAGTGTGGACAGGTGCCAAGTCCTGCTGGAGAATGAAATTTCCAATTCCAAAAAAGCTTGTCAGCAGAAGGAAACATGAAGTGCACTAAAATTTCCTGGTAGATGGCCGCACTGACTTTGGTCTTGATAAAAGACAGTAGACCTACATCAGCTGATGACATGGCTACCAAAACCATCTCTGATTGTGGAAACTTCACACTAGACCTCAAGCAGCTTGGACTGTACCTCTCCACTCTTCCTCCAGACTCTTGATTTCCAAATGAAATGCAAAATTTACTTTCATCTGAAAACACCTTGGAACTGTCATGATCCAGCCTGGATCAGACATTTAATCTGACAGGTTAAATGTACAAAATGAACTTTTTTTCCTTTGGCTGTGAGCCAAAGTGGTGTGATTGCCCCCTGTGGCCATTAGAATTATTGCACTGTGGTGTTGTTTGTTCTAAGTTGCCCAGTGGTGTTGAGTGGTAACACACTTTAGTTCTTTGGTTTAATGTGCACGTAATTACCAATCAGGTGTGAGGCTCTATAAAAGTGTCAGGTGTGTTTGGTCACCGTTGGTGATATTGTGAGTTCGTCATTTGGTAAGCAAGCCTGGGTGATGAAGGAGCTGAATGAGAGTCCTGGGCAGCCCAGCCGGAGGGGTTGAGTCAGCTATGGAGTCTGCAAGGAGTGCTGGCATGGATTGGTGGAGTTCATCATTGGAGTCTGCAAGAAGGGCTGGCATGGCATGGTGGAGTCGCAGTTTTTGTGTCGGCAGGAAGTGCTTGCATGGTTTGGTGGAGTGGCGACTCTGGTGTAGAGTTGCACTCACCATGCTGGACTTGGTTGCTGAGAGCTGGACTCAAGCATGCTTGACTTCTTGGCAGAAAAGTTGGACTCGAGCATGCTCGACATTTTGGCAGAAGCTGGACTCATCTTTGGGACTCTGTTTACTGGGCAGCTACAACTGGTGGAGGACTCTGCTCCAAGGCTGCACTATGGTGATGGATCCAGTTATGGTGATGGATCCAGGTGGAGGAGAAGATGCACGCAGGTGGTGGGCTCTGTTGCTAGGAGCGTACGCAACAGAGCAAAGCTAAGTGGTGTTTCCCATGTATTGTCATTTTTCCTCATGTGTGTTTAGTGCAGTGGTGGGATTAGTTTCCGCACCGACCAATTCCCTAGTGAGGGTTTAGGTGGAGGGCGAGCTAGGGTTTTAAGATTCCTGTGCGTCACCCGGTGCGGAACCGGCATAGGGAACATTAGGAGTGCAGGGACTCTGGTTCAGGGGAGTTCAGGAGGTCTTCACTTTCCCGTTCCCTATTGCAGGGCCCGCATTGTTAATGTTACCCAGGTTTCCCTTTATTATTTAAATTCGCCTTACTGGAGGCGGGGTTTCCAGACTACTGTATATATAACGTGTATTACCTAAATTCGCCAGTTGGTGGTGGTGTATCCAGCTGCACATTTTATTATTTAAATTTGCCCCACTGGAGGCGGTGTATCTAGGGTCATGCGTGTCATGGGTTCGCCTTGCGGTAGTCGCTGCGCCCAGACACACGCGTGACCGTGACATTATCACCAACCATACATTTTTTTTTCTGGTGAACCTTGGCCATGTGGAGACCTGTGAGCAATTGATGCTGGGCCTCACTAGGTGAGTGAGGAGCTGCATGGTGTTGAAGCAGTTCCAGCAGCAGTAATCAGGGTCTGGGGCCTTCCCTCTGGCTCAACCAGAAAATCAAAATTGCGGCTCTGGCAATGAAGCCCCCTAGAGTCGCTGCTGGGGAGCGGGACTTGCTCATGCACGCAGAGGTACCCAGGCAGGTGGGAGGAGTTGGTGCCCCACAGAACTGCCTGGTATTCCCCAAGGTGAAGGGGTACGTCCCTGTGGTGAACAGACTGGTGTGATAGTCCGCGGGGTTTACACCAAATCTTCCATACCACCGAAGAAGCCGCCCCCTCCTGGTCGTGTGGAGGAAGGCGACCAGCGAGTGTATATTCCCTCCATATCCCAGGCCCCTTCCTCTCAGGTGTGAGCAGCAGGTGCGCTGCGGGGGAGTGGGGACATATCTCAACCCTCGCCATTAACCAACCCTTGGGAGGCGCAGACCTCATGGTGAAAGGGTTGGAGGGTGGTGTCCCTTGGTGAATAGCGGGGGTGTGAGTGTGGTGACACAGGGGGATGCCTCTGTTGTTGAGTCCAGAATGAGTTCACTAAATATGACAAACGAATGTGTGGCAATAAACATTCAGGTCCGGACCTGTGTGTGAACGAGCATGTATGGGTGGCCACCAAAGAACATCTTGTGGAAGTGTGTTGCGAAGTATTAACAGCGCATACTAAACATTCACATATATAAACTCATTCCCCAGGTCGGCGCTGTGGAGATGAGTGGTGCCTCCGGAACATATATTGCCATTACCAGCTGTGCGTTTGTCGTTAACCTGAAGTGTCAGTTAGTGGTGGGGTGAACTCAGGATCTGGGCATTCCCGCTGTTGGTGTTTCCCTAATGAGGAGTGGTCTTGAGGGTCCAGAGGCCCCTCATTAAGGAGGGGGTACTGTCATGATGCAGCCTGGATCTGACAGGTTAAACGTACAAAATGAACTTTTTTCCCTTTGGCTGTGAGCCAAAGTGGTGTGATTGCCCCCGGTGGCCATTAGAATTATTGCACTGTGGTGTCGTTTGTTCTAAGTTGCCCCGGTGGTGGTGAGTGGTATCTCACTTTAGTTCTTTGGTTTAATGTGCACGTAATTACCAATCAGGTGTCAGGCTCTATAAAAGAGTGTCAGGTGTGTTTGGTCACCGTTGGTGATATTGTGAGTTTGTCATTTGGTAAGCAAGCCTGGGTGATGAAGGAGCTGAATGAGAGTCCTGGGCAGCCCAGCCGGAGGGGTTGAGTCAGCTATGGAGTCTGCAAGGAGTGCTGGCATGGATTGGTGGAGTTCATCATTGGAGTCTGCAAGAAGGGCTGGCATGGCATGGTGGAGTCGCAGTTTTGGTGTCAGCAGGAAGTGCTCGCATGGTTTGGTGGAGTGGCGACTATGGTGTAGAGTTGCACTCACCATGCTGGACTTGGTTGCTGAGAGCTGGACTCAAGCATGCTTGACTTCTTGGCATAAAAGTTGGACTCCAGCATGCTTGACTTTTTGGCAGAAGCTGGACTCATCTTTGGGACTCTGTTTACTGGGCAGCTACAACTGGTGGTGGACTCTGCTCCAAGGCTGCACTATGGTGATGGATCCAGTTATGGTGATGGATCCAGGTGGAGGAGAAGATGCACGCAGGTGGTGGGCTCTGTTGCTAGGAGCGTACGCAACAGAGCAAAGCTAAGTGGTGTTTCCCATGTATTGTCATTTTTCCTCATGTGTGTTTAGTGCAGTGGTGGGATTAGTTTCTGCACCGACCAATTCCCTAGTGAGGGTTTAGTGCAGGGCGAGCTAGGGTTTTAAGGTTCCTGTGCGTCACCCGGTGTGGAATCGGCATAGGGAACGTTAGGAGTGCAGGGACTCTGGCTCAGGAGAGTTCAGGAGATCTCCACTTTCCCGTTCCCTATTGCAGTGCCCCCATTGTTAATGTTACCCAATTTTCCCTTTATTATTTAAATTTGCCTTTCTGGAGGCGGGGTTTCCAGACTACTGTATATATAACATGTATTACCTAAATTCGTCAGTTGGAGGCGGCGTATCCAGCTGCACGTTTTATTATTTAAATTCGTCCCACTGGAGTCAGTGTATCCAGGGTCACGCGTGTCATGGGTTCGCCTTGCGGTAGTCGCTGCATCCAGACACAAGCGTGACCGTGACAGGACCACTGAGTAACAATCCAGTTCTTTTTCTCCTTGGCCTAGATAAGACACTTCTGGCGTTGCCTATTTGTCATGATTGGCTTGACACAAGGAACGTGACACTTGTAGCCCATGTCCTGGATACATCTGTGTGTGGTGCCTCTTGAAGCAATGACTCCAGCAGCAGTTCACTCCTTGTGATTCTCCCCCAAATTTTTGAATGGCCTTTTCTTAACAATCCTTTCAAGGCTGCGGTTATCCCGGTTGTTTGTGCGCCTTTTTCTACCACACTTTTTCCTTCCACTCAACTTTCCACTAATATACTTGGATACAGCACTCTGTGAACAGCCAGCTTCTTTAGCAGTGACCTTTTGTGGCTTACCCTCTTTGTGGAGAGTGTCAATAACTACCTTCTGGACATCTGTCAAGTCAGCAGTCTTCTCCATGATTGTGGAACCTACTGAAACAGACTGAGACATTTTTAAACGCTTAGGCTACTTTCACACTTGCGATTTTTTGCGCTGCGCACCGTGCGCAGTGCAAACGCACATAAAAAACGCATCATGCGTTTGTGTGCATTTTTTTGCGGGTTTTGGTGCATTTTTTTTAAAAAACCCATAGACTATAATGGATGTTTGGCTGTAAAAAAAACGCATTGCGTGCGCATGCATTTTTGGGGGCAAGTCGGACGCACAAAAAATGCAACAGGATGCATTTTGTGCGCCCGAGCGCACACTACAAAAAAACGCATGCGCATACAAATGCGTACAAATGCATTTGTATGCGCATCTATGCACACCCATGTAAAATATAGGGGAAAAAACGCATGCGTTTTTTTTGCGCAAAAAAAAACAAATGTGAAACCAGCCTTAGGAAGTCTTTGCAGGTTTTTTTTTGTTAATTGTTCTAATTTACTGAGATAACTTTTGGGTTTTCATTGGCTCTGAGCCATAATCATCAACATTAACAGAAATAAACACTTGAAATAGATCACTCTGTTTGTAATGACTCTATATAATTTATGTGATTCACTTTGTGTATTGAAGAACTGAAATAAATTAACTTTTTGATTATATTCTAATTTTGTGGGAAGAACCTGTACCTCTAACAGAGTAAAAGACCTATAGCAAGAAGGATCCCTTTCTCAAGACTTCTCCCTATTAAGTAGAGTACAGTGCTGTTCTGGACTTTATGAGACAAAAAATTTTTTTAATAGGTCCATATCAACCCATTGTGCTGCCATCAGTAGCTTTTCCTAGCTTTATCCCAACCTTACCATACCAAGGATGTTAGTTGTTGTTTAGCTACAATTTACTGATCTCAACCAAGTTTTCATTTTTACCCTTTCGCTCCGAAGCCTGTTTTCACCTTCCTGACCAGGCCAATTTTTACAATTCTGACCACTGTCACTTTATCAGGTCATAACTCTGGAACACTTCAATGGATCTCACTGATTCTGAGACTGTTTCATTGTGACATACTGTACTTCATGATAGTGGTAAAATTTCTTAGCTATGACTTGAGTTTATTTGTGAAAAAAAAATGGAAATTTGTCAAAAAATTGGGAAATTTTGCAATATTCAAACTTTTAGTTTTTTTGCTCTAAAATCAGAGAGTCATGTCGCACAAAATAGTTAATACATAACATTTCCCACATGGTACTTTACATCAGCACAATTTTTCAAACATAATTTTTTTGTTAGGAAGTTATAAGGGTTAAAAGTTGACCAGAGATTTCTCATTTTTACAATAAAATTTGCAAAACCATTTTTTTAGGGATCACCTCACATTTGAAGTTACTTGAAGGGCCTATATGACAGAACATACCCAAAAGTCACCGCATTCTAAAAACTGCACACCTCAAGCTACTCAAAACCACATTCAAGAATATGATTAAACCTTCAAGTGCTTCACCGGACTTTTCGTAATGTAGAAGGAACAAGTAAAACCTAGTTTTTTTACTTTCACAAGGGTAACTGGAGAAAAAGGACCTTCCATTTTTTTGTGCAAGTTCTCCTGAGCATGCCGATACCAAACATGTGGGGGAAATCTACTGTTTAGGTACATGGCAGGGCTTGGAAGGGAAGGAGCGCCATTTCATAAGATTTGCTGGCAGAATTAGTGGATGCTATGTCATGTTTGGAGAGACCTGATGTGCCTAAACAGTGGAAACCCCCAAGTAACACTATTTTGGAAATTAACCCCTTCAGGGAACTTATCTAGATGTGTATTGAGCACCTTGAACCCACGGGTGCTTCACAGAAGTTTATAACGTAAAGTCGTGAAAATAAAAAAAAGTCAAATTTTTCCCAGATAAATCTTTTTTAACTCCAAATTTTGCATTTTCGGAAGGATAACAGGAGAAATTGCTCCATTCAATTTATTGAGCAATTTCTCCTGAGTGCGCAGATACCCACAATGTGGAGGAAAACACATTGGGTTCACAGCAGGGCTTGGAAGAGAAGAAGCTTCATATGACTTTTTGAATGTAAAATTTGCTAAAATAATTAGCGGTCGCCATGTTGCATTTGGAGAGCCCCTGATGTGCCTAAACAATGGAAACTCCATACAAGTGACACCATTTTGGAAACTAGACCCCTTTGGGAACTCATACAGCAGTGTATTGAACACCTTAACCCCTAGGTACTTCGCAGAAGTTAATAACGTTAAGCCATGAAAATAAAAAAATCACATTTTAATGCAAAAATCTTTTTTAGCTCAATATTTTGTATTTTCACAAGGGTAACAGGAGAAAATGGACCCAAAATTTGTTGTGCAATTTTTCCTGAGTTCACCAATACCGTCAAAATCTAGTTTTGAGCCACAGTGCAAAGCTCAGAAGGGAAGAAACGCCATATTACAGTGCAGATTTTGCTGCACTTGTTTGAGGGTGCCATGTTAAATTGTCAGAGCCCCTGAGGTGCCAACACAGCAGAACCCCCCCACAAGTGATCCTATTTTACAAACTAAACCTCTTAATATATTCATCAATGAGTGCAGTGAATATATTGACACCACAGGTGTGTCACAGACTTTTATGCCATTGAAAAGTGAAGATAAAATCATTTACATTTTTACCACCAAGATTGTGTATTAGCCCCAAGTTTTACATTTTCATACTAGGAAATGGGTAAAAATGGCACCAAAATTTGTCCCACAATTTCTACTGAGCATGGCAATACCTCATATGTGGCTGTACAGTACTTCTTAGCCATACGGAAAGACATGGGAAGGATGGAGCACTATTTGCCTCCTGGAATACAGATTTTCTTAGAATAGTTTGCGAATTCCATATAAAGAGTCCCTAAGTGTAAGAAAAGCAGAATTCCCCCTCAAGTCCCTATTTTGGAAATTATAACCCTTAGGGAATTTATCTACAGATGTAGTGACGATTTGGACTACATGGGTGTTTTCCAGAAAAAAGGTGCTAAATGAAAATAGCAAACTGCCATTGTAGTGACCAGTACGCTGTAGTGACCAGTACGTTACAGTCCATTACAGTACAGTACATTATGCCCAGCTCATACTTCTGGAGACATGCACCTGTAAATTAGGCGGGCTATCATCACTACAGAAATGCCAAACACGTGGGAGCCAAATGTGGTTTAGGCACACTGGGGCTCAGAAGGGAGGGGGGGCATGTGGATTTGGGAGCGGAGAATTTGCTGAATTTCTTTTGTAAGGCGAGGAGCCATTTCTCTTTTCCAGAGAAATGCCAAACATGTGGACATCAAATGTGGTTTGGCACACTGTGGGACTCACAGAATGTTAAGGCTGGCGGAACGCACCAAATAATAAAGATGGTATTAAGGTGCGTTCGCATCCCGGGATCCACCGTGCAGGGGTGGTAACTTGCTGCTCAGTAATGGCGGATGCTATATGGCGGTATACTATAAGAAACACACGCAGGTTATCGTCACCCGGTGTATACAGGGGCGGACTCTTGCTTCACAGAGCCGCACTACCGCTGAACATAAACGCCGGAGCCTGTTTGTGCTCACAGAGCTCGGCTAAAAGAGCGCACAGTGTACGGCCACAGAACGCAACCCCAAGGACACGGGGTTAGAGTCCCTCTAGGCCCACTGAGCGCGCGGCGTCGCTGCCACGAGCGCCGCTAAAGACGCTGGCAGTGGAGTGTGGAGCATGTGCACTGAGGCGTGCTGGATCACTGGTGAGGACCAATGTCTGACTCAAACCCTGAGCTACCTACACCTAAGCCTGGGCGCTAGCAGGCTAGGCTGCACAACACATGCGCACCAAGGGTAGGGGTTTCATAATGAGTCAGTCACCAGATACATTCATACGTGCATACATCTCTCACACCTTATAGTCTGTAAATACAGTCTATCCTAGCACATGGGCGAGCGGCCATGCAAACCTTTTATAGCCACGGGTGTCCGAGACCTTCCTGGCTTCTCGGATGAGCCAATCCGAACACGAGCAGGACTTGAGCAAGTGACCCTCGATCTCCAATGGGAGATCACTCCACGGGCTTGCTCAGTGGTCCGACATGAGGACTTAGTCCCTGGAGAATCTCGCTGCTGAGCAGCCTGCATTGTCATAGCTGTGCCAGGGGTGGCAGCAGCAAGCAAACCCACGGAGTTGACCTTGGCAAAGCGCCGGTACCGACGAATCTGCTGAGCAGGCTCCATTGCGGCCGAAGAAGAATGGGAGACCGCTGAGTGCAAGGCTCTGGATTCCTGCTGTGCAGTGGCAGGAACCCAACACCTAACATTACCCCCCCTAGCGCCCCCTCCCCTTTGAGCCTCGCTACGCTCAAACGCCGCAATGAGGAGCAGAGCGTGGATGTTCTCCACTGGCTCCCAGGTCCGAACCTCTGGACCATGACCCTTCCAATCCACCAAATAAAACTTTCTGCCCTGCATCACCTGGCATCGCATGATGGCATTGACCTCAAACTCGTCCGAAGATAAGTCTGATGTCCCGGCAGATCACTCGGAGAACCGGGACAAGTGAACAGGCTTAAGGAGGGACACGAGGATTGTATCAGAGATAGCCAAGTGTGGTGGAAGGGCCAGACGGTAGACCACAGAGCTGATCTGCTCGAGGACCTTGAAGGGGCCAATGTAGCGTGGTTCAAACTTAGCAGACTCTACCTGCAGCCTGATGTTTTGGGCGGAGAGTCACACCAAGTCGCCAGGGGCAAAAGGCGGAGTAGGGCGCCGGTGTGCATCAGCGGAGGTCCTCATTCTCTCCTTGGAAGCCCGGATAGCATCCTGGGTGCGATCCCAAATGTCGCGTGCCTCCACCGACCAGTCTGCCACCCTGGAGTCGGTGGATGACACGAGCATGGGCACAGGGACGCACGTATGCTGGCCGTAATTTAGGAGGAATGGGGTCTGACCGGTGGAGTCAGCCACAGCATTGTTCAAAGCGAACTCTGCCCAAGGCAGCAAGGATGCCCAGTCGTCCTGCCTGGCCGAGACAAAATGTCGAAGATATGTGATCAGGGTCTGGTTGGCTCTCTCTACCAACCCGTTCATCTCGGGATGATAGGCCGAGGAGAGATTCAGCTCAATGCAGAGCAGGGAACAAAGCTCTCTCCAAAACCGGGATGCAAACTGAGGACTCCGGTCACTGACAATCTTGTCCGGAATGCCATGCAGGCGAAAAACGTGCTTAATGAACAACACTGCCAGGCCCCGCGCAGAAGGTAACCGGGAGAGAGGTACCAGGTGCACCATCTTAGAGAAATGGTCGGTGACAGCCCAAATGACCGTGCTGCCACTGGACTTGGGTAGCCCCACCACAAAGTCCATACCGACCATCTCCCAGGGCCTGTCTGCTACCAGCAGAGGATAAAGAAGCCCAGCGGGCCGTTGCCGAGAGGACCTATTCTGGTCGCAAGAGACGCACGCCTGAATATAGTCCCTGACGTCACGGGCCATATGCGGCCACCAGTACGTCCTCGCCAGAAACTCAAAGGTCCGTTTTGTCCTGAAATGTCCACCCACCCTGGATGAATGAGCCCAAGAGAGGACCTCCAGTCACAGACGGGCAGGGACAAATGTCTTGCCAGGAGGTACTGACTCATAGGCAACTGGAGCCACAGTCCTCAAGCTCTTGGATGGGACGATCAGCCGAGGCTCCTCCTCCTCTTCCTCCAATGGCACCACGGAGCGGGAGAGAGCATCGGCCCGGACATTCTTCTCCCCGGAGAGAAAATGGAGGGTGAAGTGGAACCGGGAAAAGAACAAAGACCATCTGGCCTGGCGAGAATTTAGCCGCTGGGCTGTTTGCAAATACACCAAGTTTTTGTGGTCAGTGAACACCCAGAAAAGGTGGCGAGCCCCCTCCAGGAGGTGTCTCCACTCCGAGAAGGCCAACTTCATCGTTAGCAACTCCCTGTCCCCGATGGCATAATTCCTCTCTGCCGGTGTGAAGGCCTTGGAGAAAAAGAAGCATGGGTGCTTCCGACCTTGCGTGTCCTTCTGAAACAGGACCACTCCAGCACCGACGGAAGAGGCATCCACTTCCAGAATGAAGGGCTTATCTACATCGGGGAGATGTAGAATGGCAGCGCTAGCGAAATGGGACTTAATGGAGGAGAAGGCCTTGGAGACCGGTTCCGACCATAACTTGGGATATGCACCCTTCTTGGTGAGGGCTACCAAGGGTGCTACCAAAGTCGAGAAGTGGGGGATGAATTGGCGATAGTAATTTATGAACCCCATAAAGCGCTGCACCGCTTTGAGAGAATGAGGTTCCTGCCAATCCATCACCACCTGTAGCTTGGCAGGATCCATGGCCAATCCCCGGGCGGAGATGATATAGCCCAGGAAAGGCAAGGACTCCTGCTCAAACACACACTTCTCCAACTTGGCATAGAGGGAGTTTGCCCGCAGGCGATCGAAAACTTTGCAAACATCTCTCCGGTGGGAGTCAATATCTGGAGAGTAGATGAGAATATCATCCAGATAGACTACAACCGAGGTGGTAAGCATATCCCGGAAGATATCATTCACAAAGTCTTGGAAGAAGGCCAGGGCATCACCAGATATTCATAGTGCCCATCCCTGGTGTTAAATGCCGTTTTCCATTCGTCCCGATCACGGATGCGAATCAGGTTGTAAGCCCCCCGCAGATCAAGTTTGGAAAACACCCTCGCTCCCCGTAGCCTATCAAACAGCTCTGATATCAGGGGCAGAGGATACTTATTCTTAACGGTGATGGCGTTAAGACCCCTGTAATCAATGCAATGACGTAGTTCCCCACTCTTCTTCTGGACGAAGAAGAATCCCGCTCCCGCTGGTGACACTGACTTCCTAATGAATCCTCTTGCCAGATTCTCCCTGATGTATTGTGACATGGCCTTTGTCTCCGGGAGAGATAGGGGATAGACTCGACCCCGGGGAGGCTCAGCACCAGGCAAGAGGTCAATAGGACAGTCATAGGGGCGATGCGGTGGAAGGGTCTCCGCCGCCTTTTTGGAGAACACGTCCGCATACTGTCGATAGTGTTTGGGGAGCGAGGAGAGATCTGCAGGAACCTCGGTGGAGGCAACCTGAACACACTCCCTAAGACATCTACCCTCACATGATTTACTCCACCCAATAATCCTCCCTGAGGACCACTCTATATGGGGGGAGTGGTACCGCAACCAGGGGACCCCTAGAAGTACCTGGTCAATACCCTCTGGCATGACGAAGAGGGATATCGTCTCCTGATGAGATGGAGCCACAGAGAGTAACAAGGGGGCAGTCTGGTGGGTTATCTGTGAGGGTAGAGTGGCGCCGTTCACCACTCTGACGGTGACTGATGTAGACATCATAACCAGGGGTATAGCGTGCCGCTGAGCGAAGGCTGATGACATAAAATTGCCCTCTGCCCCGGAATCCACGCAAACCTCCACCGCCAGAGTGGAAGAATCAAACTCAAGTGTCCCCTTAAAGGACAGCTTGGAGGAAAACACCGCTGATTCTAGTGCGCCGCCTCCTACGGCCAGGTGACCGGACAGCCGGCAAACATGACAGCTCACAGGAGCTCGAGCAGACCGGGGCCTGGATCCCTCACGGGAAGCCCCCTGAGGCTTGGACGCCCGATCAGAAGATTCCAGAGGTTTAGCAAAACCAGGTGCCAACCTAAACTTCTGCCTACACTGGGCCCGCTCCAACCCTCGCTCGGCGAAGCGAAGATCAATACGGGTGGAGACAGTGATAAGCTCCTCCAGTGTAGCGGGAATCTCCCTGGTGGCAAGAGCGTCCTTCACATGGCCAGCCAAACCTCTCCAGATTGCCGGAATGAGGACCTTATCTGGCCACTCTAACTCTGAGGCCAGCGTTCGGAACTGGATGGCAAAGTGGCTGACCATGGACGAGCCCTGTGACAATGCCAGCAGCCGGAGCTCGGTGTCATGGGTGACTCGTGGTCCCAGGAAGACCTGCTTCAGTGTATACAAGAACCGCGAGACAGACTGCACCACATGATCACCACGCTCCCACAGCGGTGTGGCCCACTCCAGAGCCCTGCCCGACAAGAGGGAAATAATAAATCCCACTTTAGCCCGCTCAGAGGGGAATCGTGCGGCCAGCAGCTCCAGCTGTATAGAGCACTGGCTTACGTAACCCTTACAAGAAGCACTATCACCCAAGAACTTCTCAGACGGCGGGAGGCAGGACTAAGTCAGGACAGGGATGGCTGTGGTCACATGGGAGACAGCCTCTGTGGCTGCCTGAACAGCGACCGCAGTAACATCTGCAGCTGAGGCTGAACGCTTGAGAGCCGCCAACCTGCCCTGCAGCTGCCGGATGTACTGCAGCAGTCGCTGTTCATCCACCATTACTAGCCAGACCCTGGCACTAGGATAATGTTAAGGCTGGCGGAACGCACCAAATAATAAAGATGGTATTAAGGTGCGTTCGCAGCCCGGGATCCACCGTGCAGGGGTGGTAACCTGCTGCTCAGTAATGGCGGATGCTATATGGCGGTATACTATAAGAAACACACGTGGGTTATCGTCACCCGGTGTATACAGGGGCGGACTCTGTTGCTTCACAGAGCCGCACTACCGCTGAGCATGTGGAGCACATGCACTGAGGCGTGCTGTATCACTGGTGAGGCCCAATGTCTGACTCAAACCCTGAGCTACCTACACCTAAGCCTGGGCGCTAGCAGGCTAGGCTGCACAACACATGCGTACCAAGAGTAGGGGTTTCATAATGAGTCAGTCACCAGATACATTCATTCGTGCATACATCTCTCACACCTTATAGTCTGTAAATACAACCTATCCTAGCGCATGGGCGAGCGGCCATGCGAACCTTTTATAGCCACGGGTGTCTGAGACCTTCCTGGCTTCTCGGATGAGCCAATCCGAACACGAACAGGACCTGAGCACGTGACCCTCGATCTCCAATGGGAGATCACTCCACGGGCATGCTCAGTGGCCCGACATGAGGACTTAGTCCCTGGAGAATCTCCCTGCTGAGCAGCCTGCATTGTCATAGCTGTGCCAGAGGTGGCAGCAGCAAGCAAACCCACGGAGTTGACCTGGGCAGAGCGCTGGGACCGACGAATCTACTGAGCAGGCTCCACTGCGGCTGAAGAAGAATGGGAGACCGCTGGGTGCAAGCCTCTGGATTCCTGCTGTGCAGTGGCAGGAACCCAACGCTTAACACAGGGGGTATTTAGATTTGGGAGCGCAGATTTTGCTGAATTTCTTTTGGGCGGAGAGGAATTATAGTGCTTTTCTAGAGCCTTTGTGTTAGGAACGGCGGAGCGCACTAAATAAAAATAATAATAAAGTGCGCTCGCCGCACTTACAACCGCTGCTGAGTAATGGAAGACGAGCAATATGGCGATATAATGCGCACGGGTTCAACTTCACCCGCAGTGCGCAGAGCGGGCTCTGTTCACACACAGGGGCACCGCAACAGAAACATACAAAAGGCTGAGCCTGTTAGATTCACTGGCCTCAGGTAAATGCACACACGGTATAAGGTCACAGGAGCAGGAACTAAGACAGAGGGGCTGGGTCTGTCTAATGTAGACCTACTGTGTGTGCGGCATCGCTACTGCGAAGGCCAAGAAGGGCTGCAACTGCAGCGCGGCGCTGGACGACACAGCTACAAAGCAGGCGCTATGTTGGACGCTAGCGCAGAGGTGCGGTGTGCACAGTGGCCTAAGGCTCGCCACAGACTGGCGCAGACTACTCAACTAATTCCCTAACCACATGTGTAATATCAGAGGGAAGGGGTTTCATAATAAGTCAGTCACCAGAATCATACATCCATCACCATTCACACATAGCAGTATTGTCTATACTAGCGCATGGCGGAACGGCCATGCGCGCTTTTTATAGCCGTGCGGGACCTTTCAGATCTCCGAGATGGACCAATGAGATCTGGAACAGGACCTGGGCACATGACTCCCGATCTCCAATGGGAGATCGTCTCATGAGCATGCCCAGTAGGAGCACAGAGGGACTTAGTCTCTGGAGCGGTCTGCTGCAAAGTAATCTCCTCTGCAGTAGAAAGACAGCAGGAGACCGCAGAATGTGAGGCTCTGGATTCCTGCAGAGCAGACGCAGAATCCTGACGCCTAACACTTTGTACTACCAGTAACATGAAAGCCCCTATATTTCCGAAAACAGATGATGGACCTGAGTGAGTACTTGCTTTTTTGTTGCTTGAGTTGAAGCTTTTATTGGAAACATTTTACATTATATTTATGAACACATTTATCCGGTGCTCAAAGCTGAGCACTTACATCGGTGTTTCCATGTAAATAGCCGAGTGATGTGACACATGAAACCCCCATAGATCCATTCACTATAATGAGGCAGCAGAGTTACATCTGGCCTCTGTTCAGCGGTGTCATTCTTTTCAGAAGTGCACAAAACTATGGCAGATGGCACTTTTATGCAATCCTAAAAAAAACAGACATCGCCGGATCACAGGTCTTATAGCATCCACAGTGCCTCCATCTGCCTCATTATAGGCAATCTTCCTCCGGGGTTTTGTCTGAATCATGTATTTCAGAGATTTACACGTAAAGTCCGGAGTAAGCGATCAGCGCAGCGCGCAGGATAAATGTGTACCGAGCCTTTCTGCGATCTTTGGGAGGCAGAATGGCAAAATCAACAGAATGTGAAGAATTGGCTTTATTTATTTTTTTATGGCGTTCCTCTTGCGATATAAGTGATATGGCGACTTTATTCTTCGGGTCGGTGCGATTAAAGTGATACCAGATTTATATTGGGTTTTTATGTTTTGCTGCTGTCACACACTAAAAGACGCTTTTAATTGCGAAAAGCATCCCTATATTTAGAGAACTAAAATTTTTCCATATTTCGGCCGACATAGTCATGTTATTGCTGTTTTTTTGCAGGACAAGCTGTTACAATTTTCGGACACATGAAAGTTTTTGATCTCTTTCTATTCCGATTTTTGGGAAACAGAATGAACAAAAACCAGCAATTCAGTCATTGCTTTTTGCTTTTTTACCTTTTTTTTAATACCGTTCCGTGTAAAATTGGCAGCTTTATTCTTTTGGTCAGTATGATTACAGCGATACCAAATTTAGTTTTTTTTATGTTTCGGCGCTTTTACATAATAAAAACTATTTTATAGGAAAAATAATTATTTTTGCATTGCTTTATTCTGAGAGCTATAACTTTTTTATTTTCCTGCTGATGTAGCTATATTACAGCTTGTTTTTTGCGGAATAAGATGACGTTTTCAGAGGTACCATGTTTATTTACATTCGTCTTTTTTATTGCGTTTTATTGCACTTTTGGTTGAGCAGTATGATGATAAAGCATTGTTTATTTTTTTATTTACATAAATAAATGTATTTATTGGAAAAATATTTGTTTCTTTTTTTTCTTTGAGGATTTAAAAAAAAATATTTTTATACTTTTTAATTTTTATTTATTTTTTTTGTTTTACTTTTTCAGAGCAGCGACTGACAGGCAGGGATGGAGGAGTCTCAGGTGATGCTCTCTGCAGGCACAGGGAAGTCATCTTCCCTGAAGGACCCCGCGGCCAGCCATCTTGTGGCCAGGGGTCTGACAACGTGATTGCATCATATTATCGTGATGGAAGCGCGCAGGGAGCTCATTCCCTGCGCGATTCTCCTCTATGTCGCTGTCAGTACTGACAACGACATCAGAGGGGTTAAATGCTAGCACCGATCGTGGGCATTTTTACGGGGTGTCAGCTCTCACACAGAGCTGACATCTGCACCTGATTGCCGCGGCGCTCCGCATGAGGCCGCGTGATCATGCTGCCGTACATGTTTTTCTTTTTTAATAAATTTGCAAAAATTTCTACATTTCTGTTTTTTTCAGTCAAGATGGGGTGCAGAGTGACATTAATGAGGCAAAAAATGAACTTTTTTGAATTTACCAAAAGGCTGCAATGAAACAAAGAGTGAAAAATTTAAAGGGGTCTGAATACTTTCCGCACCCACTGTAAAGTACTGTATTAATATGGGCATAGAGGTTATAGACTGCTAAAAAAGAAATGCCTGTATGTCTAATATCATATACCTTGTTATTGAGAAACCATTTTATCAGTTTATGTAAATGAGCTCTTCCAGACTGTGGGTAGGACGTTGCCTGGAAGATAACTACCTCCACACTTCATCTCCATATATATTTCGCTTCCCATCAGCCTCACTCTGTCCTTGTGACATCGTCCGCTTGGGAGGAAATCTCACACGTGCGCATTACTGTTCACTTCCTTCTTCTGCAGTCATCCGCTCTTCTACGGCCACAGGTATCAAGTGCCTTCTGTGCAGGTACAGCCCAGTAACTTGTGTTTCCGTTACCAGTGTTTTTTAGCAGTCACATGTAATCAGCTTGTTGGCCTCCCTGCCTAGTTTTGCGCATGTGTGATATTACTTCCCAAGCAACCGAGAGCACAGAGATGGAGTAAAGCTAATGGGAGGCGGGACATATGGAGATGAAGTGCGGAGACAGAGTTATCAGTCAATATCCTCACCATAGCCTGGAAGAGGTCATTAGCATAAACTGATAAAAGTTGATTCGTCAATAACAAGGCCTGTGATATTCATTGATGGCTTTATTTTATCAGTCTATTACCTGAATGCCCATATTAGTCTAGATGTGGTGACCGATTCCCTTTAAGTAAGAGCATCTTCTGACATTAGATTTGAAAGTTGTGAAAACCTTGTTAAATCAGTCATGTGTAAATTCTTTTGCACACTTGGGTTAAGGTACTAGTGATTTAGAGTATATAAACTGTGAAAAGAGCAGTTTGAGTTTCTTGCTCTGTACACTATTGCCTAACAAATCTGGAATTAGCAGAGTAAGTATGGTATAACATTCATATATTATTCATACAGTCATATTTCATCTTCGGGGCATATAAAACACACATTTCCAATAATGTAATGTAAAATATTCACTCCCAGACATATTTTTCTTTGAAAAGTCTATCAACTCATTTCGCTGCCAAATGTTTGTAGAAAAAAAAATTGCTCTCTTTTCTTGAAAGCACCCGAGGGATGTGGCATTTAGACTTATTTGCATGCTAAATATTGAAATGAGCGATTTACATTTCTAAACAAAAACTAAGGATCTTGATTCACAGGATCTGGTGACAGTAATGACATGACAAGTAATGACAAGATTGTCCTCTCTCAAGCTCCATAGCTATAATATGTGTCATATCTCACTCATAACATCCAGCAAGAATCTTCTAAATGTCGATGCAAGACGCTGCTAAGAATTAGTATAGGTAATTGGAATTATACAAGTCTGTTATGTAGATGTATGAGACAATGGATGTAAAGATAAATGGTAAAATAAGGAAAAAAGAAACCCAACTGCTGAAGAGTGCTTAAAAAGAAACAGAGAAGCATAGACATTAGCTGAAGTGTCAACTCTGCATGTCCTTGCATTGAGGAAATTGCTGAAAACTACTGGGTAGGGAAAAGCTAGTGTTTCCCATAGCAATCATATTCTGCTCCGTCAGCACTGTTTAGATGATGTAAGAAAGACTAGAATCTTCTGAATACAACACCTTTCCTTTGTTCCAGTCTTTAGAAATGTTCTTCACTGTCACTGTTATCTTGAAACTTGAAAAAGAAAGATCTTGTAAGATTGAAGCAGATACCACCTTGGCTAATGGCGCCCACTTATCAAAGTGGACAGTGAAGAAAATTAATAATACAAATAAAATAGATACATTACAAAACATATCAATTATTACAAGGCCAATAGAGATTATCAAACCTTTTGAAATTGAAGAGCGAGAGTAGAGAAGAGCAAGAGAGAGAACAAGAGAAGAGAGAGGTGCAAAACAGATGAGATATATGTGTAAGTAGAATACATTAAAGGAAATCTGCTAGAACATCCCTCCTAAGCCAGCTATATCTATGGGCCTGTAGGTCGAAGAAAGGTAAATTAAATGATACCCTGTTATCAGCAATCCAATTTATTTTTCCAGAGAATTACATGTTTTTCTTATATGTAAATGGTCTGTTAAGATCTACGGAAGGGCATAGATCTGAATGAAAATCTGCCTCCAGATCTTAATTTAAATAAAAAGAGCTGTTACATTGTGAGACATGTAATCAACACAGAACAGTAGAACTGAACTTTGTCTCATACATCTCCCATCAGCTGACAACTGCTGCCACTAATAACAGTGAGAGCAGGAGCAGTGGATGGGAGTATTCATCAGCCGCTCCTGCGCTGTAAATAAATAATTTTAAAAAAACCTCCGTGGGTTCCCCTGTATTTTTGATAACCAGCCAGGCAAAACTCACAGCTGGGGCTGCAACCCTCAGCTGTCAGCTTCAGCAAGGCTGGTTATCAAGAATAGAGGGGTCCACACACCGTGTTTTTTAATTATTTAACCCCTTCATGACCGAAGGTATTTTTGGTTTTGCGTTTTGGTTTTTTACTCCCCTTCTTCTCAGAGGCATAACTTTCTTATTTTTCCATCAATATGTGAGGGCTTGTTTTTTGAGGGACGAGTTGTACTTTTGAACGACACCATTGGTTTTACCATCGAGTACTCAAAAACGGCAAAAAAATTCCAAGTGCGGTGAAATTGCAAAAAAAAAGTGCAATCCCACAGTTGTTTTTTGTTTTGCTTTTTTACTTGTTTCACTAAATGCTAAAACTGACCTGCCATTATGATTCTCTAGGTCATTACGAGTTCATAGACGCCAAACATACATACCGTATATACTCGAGTATAAGGCGACCCGAGTATAAGCCGACCCCCCTAATTTTGCCACAAAAAACTGGGAAAACTTATTGACTCGAGTATAAGCCTAGGGTGGGAAATGCTCCATAGATTATTCCCCCATATTGTGTCCCCAGAAGAAGCTCCATAGATTATTCCCCCATATGAAGCTCCATAGATTGTTCCCCCATATGCTGACCCCATAAGAAGCTCCATAGATTGTTCCCTCATATGCTGACCCCAGAAGAAGCTCCAGATTATTCCCCCATATGCTGCCCCCATAAGAAGCTCCATAGATTGTTCCCTCATATGCTGACCCCAGAAGAAGCTCCAGATTATTCCCCCATATGCTGCCCCCATGCTGCTGCTGCATGTAAAAATAAAAAAAATGACATACTCACCTCTCTGTCGCTGGGTGTCAGGTGCCGGTGTCACTGCTGGCACCTGAGATACTAATGTGTCCTGCGTCCATGGCTGCTCACCGCTATCTGCCACGTCATAAGTCAGTGACGTTCAGACTGCAGGGGGCGCAGCGCGCACTAACCACGTCACCGCGCCCTCTGCTGTCTGAAGTCACTGACCGATGACAGACAGCAGCAAGCAGACATGGACGCAGGACAGGTGAGTATTGCTATACTTACCCGTCCTGATGCTGTGTCGTGAGCCCCCAGCTTCTCCGCGCTCTCTCTTCCTGCCTTCAGCGGTCATGTGGTACCGCTCATTAAAACTCATGAATATGCGCATATTTATGCGTTTTAATGAGCGGCACCACGTGACCGCTGTAAGCAGGAAGAGAGAGCATGGGGAGAAGCTGGGGGCTTAAGACACAGCGTCAGGACGGGTAAGTATGACCTGACACCCCCGCCCCCTCTCCCCTTCCGACCCCCTTTGTATATGACTCGAATATAAGGCGAGAGGGGGACTTTCAGCCCAATTTTTTGGGCTGAAAATCTCGGCTTATATTCGAGTATATACGGTAGGTTCTTTTTTATCTAAGTGGTGAAAAAAAATTGCAAACATTGTTAAAAAAAAGAAAAAAAAATTGTGCCATTTTCCGATACCCGTAGCGTCTACATTTTTCGTATTCTTGGGTTGGTTGAGGGCTTATTTTTTGCGCTTCAACCTGACATTTTTAATTATATCATTTTGGTGCAGATACAATCTTTTGATCGCCCTTTATTGCCTTTAACTCTGGCGTTTTGACTTTTTTCTCACTACACCGTTTAGCAGTCAGGTTAATCCTTTTTTTTAATGTTAGATCAGGCAATTCTGAACGCGGCGATACAAAATATGTGTATGTTTGATTTTTTTTATTGTTTTAATTTGAATGGGTGAAAGGGGGGTGATTTGAACTTTTATTTTTTCTTTAATATTTTTAAAAACATTTTTTTTACTTTTGGCATGCTTCAATAGTCTCCATGGGAGACTAGAAGCTGCCATAACCCGATTGGCTCTGCTACATACAGGCGATGATCAGATCGCCTCTATGTAGCAGAATTACTCACTTGCTATGAGTGCCGACCACTGGGCGGCACTCACAGCAATCCAGCAGTGACAATCATAGAGGTCTCCAGGAGACCTCAGGTTGTCATACCAACCCATTGGTGACCCACGATCACGTGACGGGGGTCACCGGTAGGTGGATTTCCGGCCCAATGGCCGGAAGCACGAGTTAAATGCCGCTGTCAGAGTTTGACAGCGGCATTTAACTGGTTAATAGCCGCAGGTAAATCATGATTCCACCCGCAGCTATTCCGGGCGCATGTCAGCTGTTCAAAACATCTGACATGTCCCGGGAAAGATGTGGGCTCACCGCCGGAGGCAACATCAAAGGGAGGGTGCCCAATGTGGGTGTACTATTATGCCCAATGTCAGAAAGGGGTTAAATAATAAAAAAAAGGCACGAGGTCCCCCCATTTTTGACAACCAGCCTTGCTAACAGCTAGGGGGTGATATGGATATTGGCCCCTCCAGCCCAAAAATAGCAGCCCACAGCCACCTAGAAAGGGCATATCTATTAGATGCGCCAATTCTGGTGATCACGCCTTTTCTGGGGTGGCTGAGAGCGGATGTTTTTAGCTTGTGGGGCAGTATCCATGGCCCCTTCCTAGGCTATTAATATCAGCCCACAGCTGTCTGCATAGCTTTTGCTGGTTATTAATTAATTATTAATTTTTAGGGTACCCCATTTTAATAGCCACTAAAGGCTCAGTATACAGTTGTGAGCTGATATTAATAGCCTGGGAAGCTCCATGGGTATTACCCCCTTCCCAGGCTATAAACATCTACCCCCAGCCATCGGCTTTCCCTCTGCTGGTTACCAAAATTACCTGGGAGCCTACGCCATTTTAATGAAATACATCTACAGTAAGCTGCACACACACTATACTAATTGTATTTGTCACTGACATCTATATATCTACCTATTCTTTGTGTATTTACTATATGTAATCCATCTATTCTATCCTGTCAGCTCCTGCAGAGACTTTACACTACGTGGCTGCTGAATTGCTGGCTTTTATGCTATCTATGTAATATATATATATATATAAACTGTATATGCGTGTCACTGACATCTATATATCTATGTATTCTATGTGTATATATTTTATGTATTCTATTCTAAACTGTCACGCTGTGATTTTACTGTACGTGACACATGAATTGCCGGCTTTTATCCTATTATCCTATTATCTATATCTATCTATCTATCTATCTATCATCTACTTTAACAGACTTTTGAGGTAATGCAATTATTTTCCTGTACTTTTACCGAATGTTACCGACTTTTTCCAATTTTAAGAAAAATGCTTGTGTTATCGTTCACGAATCCGAATGTACAATATTTGTGCCGAATGTATGTTTCACGAATGTTTTTCGAAGACATTCACTCATCTGTAGTTAACACCTCATTTACATATTAGAAAAAATGTGGGTTTCTTTGATATAAAATCTTGGATGGCAGATATCAAGGTATCATTTCATTCAGCTTGCTATGACCTACATGCCCCTATAGACGGCTTTTGAGGGTCTTTCCTACAGATTGCTCTTAATATATTGCATTGACACTGCTGCTGCCACCTGCCCTTATCTCTCTATCCCTATTGATGCAAATACCATAAATGTTTTTCAACAATTGTGCCTTTTTATGCCCCTGTGTGTAATGAGTTGTGGCTCAGACCACATATCCTTTTACTGTAAAAACATAAAATAGCACTCCTTGGCTGGCCACCATCTGTTATACCGGCTTTGCCCTTCCCCCGATTGGTTGCGTTAGTCCATGTATTGTGATAGCTGCAGGGCATTATGGGAAAGTGCACCTGTCATCATTAGCCGCTCTGTGACTCTTTAGCAGTGTGTGAAAATGGCGCCAATCCACACAAATTGAATCACAAACTAAACAAAGGAAATTTGAATTAAATTCGATTCCCTTTGCCTCTATCCGATCATCTCTAAAACCAACAATATAGTCCTGTTAAAGGGTTTGTACACATCTAAAGAATTATCTTTAAATGAGTTCATAATAGAAATATACCATTTTTCTTCATATAGTTTTCTTCTGCCACAACTGATGTCAAAATGGCATCAGATGTGATAAGGTTTGTTCACCAATTTCTACTGCAAAGTTTGTGAGCTGGATTGAAAAATAGGATTTGGTGTCGTGTTAGCCAGTTGCAAAAATAATGCTCTCAGTGGGAAAAAAACAAGATAATCTTGTAGTTATGATACCTTTTAATGACTAACAAAAATAAAACAAATGATATTACAAAGCAAGCTTCAGAGACTTATTAAGTCTCTTCCTTGGGCATGGTATAACAAAGTATCTGAAAATATATATGCACACAAAAAAATGTAAAAAAAATGCCATGCCTCTGTTTTGTTTTTTTTGCGCATATATTTGTGTTTCTTCAGATACTTTGTTATACCATGCCTGAGGCAGAGACCTAAGAAGTCCCGAAGGCTTTCTTTGTAACATCATTTATTTTGTTTTTGTTAGCCAGTAAAAGGTATCAAAACTACAAAATGATCTTCTTTTTCCCACTGGGAAGAATGAAAAATGAAATATGTACTCTAGTTTTTATTGGTCCGGCTCCTTGAAGTGTCAACTGATTCGTTGGATAAATATGAATAAATGATCCCAAAGCAAGGTATGGGATGTTCTTACATCAGCTTTATCATAGTGTCACCTTTTATTGTGATAATTAGATAACCAAAAAGTAATTTCTACAAAGCAAAAACATCAATCTATCTGAGGGGCAGCACAATGGCTGTGAGGCTGGCATAATTTCTTTGCAGTACTGGGTTCCATAGTTCAAATAAAACCCAGGACAACATCTGCAAGGAGTTTGTATGAGTTTCATTCGGATACTCTGGGGTCTTCCATATCCCAAAGACTTACTGATAGAGAATTTATATTATGAGCTCCAGTGGGATAGTGATGATTATGTCTGTGGAACTAATTGCACTATATAAGTGAGTAAAATAAATAAATTCTCAGAAAGCTACAATATTTCATCATATGAATATTTTGGGGATTCAAGCTCTTCAGCAGTCGGTAGCGTACACACAGGTGATGTGATCTGGTCCAAATATGTGAAGTTTGTTGTCTTTCGTAAACTTTTAGATAAAGTCCCAAGCAAAACAGCCTCTTTTGGGCACAAAAAAAGGTATAACAGAATACAAAACAGTTTGTTCAGCAGGTCTATACAGTTGTGGCCAAAAGTATTGACACCCCTGCAAATTTGTCAGATAATACTCAGTTTCTTCCTAAAAATGATTGCAAACACAAATTCTTTGGTATTATTATCTTCATTTAATTTGTCTTAAATGAAAAAACACAAAAAGAATTGTCCTAAAGCCAAATTGGATATAATTCCACACCAAACATAAAAAAGAGGGTGGACAAAAGTATTGGCACTGTTCGAAAAATCATGTGATGCTTCTCTAATTTGTGTAATTAACAGCTCATGTAACTTACCTGTGGCACCTAACAGGTATTGGCAATAACTAAATCACACTTGCAGCCAGTTGACATGGATTAAAGTTGACTCAACCTCTGTCCTGTGTCTTTGTGTGTACCACATTGAGCATGGAGAGAAGAAAGAAGACCAAAGAACTGGAGAAACCAAATTGTGAGGAAGCATGAGCAATCTCAAGGCTACAAGTCCATCTCCAAAGACCAGAATGTTCCTGTGTCTATCGTGCGCAGTGCGCAGTGTCATCAAGAAGTTTAAAGCCCATGGCACTGTGGCTACCTCCCTAGATGTGGACAGAAAAGAAAAATTGACAAGAGATTCCAACGCAAGATTGTGCGGATGTTGGATAAAGAACCTCAACTAACATCCAAACAAGATCAAGCTACCCTGCAGTCTGAGGGTACAACAGTGTCAACCCGTACTATCCATCGGTGTCTGAATGAAAAGGGACTGTATGGTAGGAGACCCAGGAAGACCCCACTTCTTACCCCGAGACATAAAAAAGCCAGGCTGGAGTTTGCCAAAACTTACCTGAAAAAGCCTAAAATGTTTTGGAAGAATGTTCTCTGGTCAGATGAGACAAAAGTAGAGCTTTTTGGGCAAAGGCATCAACATAGAGTTTACAGGAGAAAAAAAGAGGCATTCAAAGTAAAAAACACGATCCCTACAGTCAAACATGGTGGAGGTTCCCTGATGTTTTGGGGTTGCTTTGCTGCCTCTTGCACTGGACTGCTTGACCGTGTGCATGGCATTATGAAGTCTGAAGACTACCAACAAATTTTGCAGCATAATGAAGGGCCCAGTGTGAGAAAGCTGGGTCTCCTTCAGAGGTCATGGGTCTTTCAGCAGGACAATGACCCAAAACACACTTCAAAAAGCACTAGAAAATGGTTTGAGAGAAAGCACTGGAGACTTCTAAGGTGGTCAGCAATGAGTCCAGACCTGAATCCCATAGAACACCTGTGAAGACATCTAAAAATGGCAGTTTGGAGAAGGCACCCTTCAAATATCAGGGACCTGGAGCAGTTTGCCAAAGAAGAATGGTCTAAAATTCCAGCAGAGCATTGTAAGAAACTCAGTGATGGTCACCGGAAGCGGTTGGTCGCAGTTATTTTGGCTAAAGGTTGTGCAATCAAGTATTAGGCTGAGGGTGCCAATACTTTTGTCTGGCCCATTTTGGAGTTTTGTGTGAAATAATCAATGTTTTGCTATTTGCTTAATTCTGTTTTGTGTTTTTTCATTTAAGACAAATTAAATGAAGATAATAATACCAAAGAATTTGTGTTTGCAATCATTTTCAGGAAGAAACTGAGTATTATCTAACAGAATTGCAGGGGTGTCAATACTTTTGGCCACAACTGTATGTTTCCCTGCTGACTCCTCCAAACAGATAGATGTCCACACTTCTTTAGACTCTGGTTTCAGACTAAAGCAACACAAGAGGTCTTTCCACCTCCACTCACAGCACAGAATAAAGCAGCTGGGCTGCCTTGCTTAGGCCATTCCAAGGACCAAAACTGGAGGTATTTGGCGCAGAATATTAATGTATTCAGACAGATGGATTGAAAGTATCTGTTTTTTGCAGTGATAGCTAGTGGATTTGTCCGACATGTTACTTTAATGCTATACCTCCAAAATTGATTCCCTTTTTTTTTCTATCATATATCCTAGATGTCATGGTTCAGTTTTTTATTTTTGCCAATTTTTTAATTGTCAATTAATGGTGGGCAAACCCATGGATGTTGGGGTCCGGCGGGTTCGACCAAACGTCTAAAAACAGTTTGGTTCAGGTACCTGAACGGTACTCAAACCTCATTCAGGTTAAAGGGAGGATGAACGTCCGTTGTTTGCCGCACTGTCATCTGCATAATAGTGCAGCAAACATGGGCTCTGATTGGCAGTAAGATCATTACTGCCGGAGTGGTACTAGCAGGTACGCAGGATGCAGTGACAAGATGCAAGACGGTTTTGTGTTTTTGTGATTATTAGTTATTGAGGTGAGAGTAAGGCCGGAGTCACACTACAGCGAGATACAGCCGAGTCTCGCAGGTTAAAACCAAGCTCTGGCACCGGCACTCCGAAGCGGCGCGTGCAGCTCCATGTATTGGTGTGCGGCTGCACGCTCCGCTCCGGAGTGCCGGCGCCAGAGCTTGGTTTTAACCTGCGAGACTCGGCTGTATCTCGCTGTGTGTGATCCCGGCCTTACTCTTCTATTGCTATAGCATTTTTTCTATTACATTTTGATAGTATGCTAAGAATTGTCTCTCGTTGGAAATCATAATTCAGAACCTATAATTTAGCAATGCAGTATGCTTATACAGTAAAAACTTCGTCTACTTATGCAGCTGTTTTGCAGTTTTATGTAATGCTGTACCACATTTACTTATTAAAATATTTATCCAAAAATAGACGTCAAATGGAAGCAGCACCCAAACATGGCATAATTCAGATTGGAATGTAAATGGTATTAGTGTAATATAATTCTTTTATAATACGGCATCATAATAAAATGTTTCTTTAGCATAATGACTCAGGACATGTGTTTAACAGAAACAGAAACACAGCTGCTAAAGGCAGCATGAAAGCAAAACTGGAAAATCCTCCACGTTTCCAGTGTATAGAAAGCATAGAATACTGCAATTAACCCCTTCCATTTTTTCACTTTCGTTTTTTCCTCGCCGACTCCCAAGAGACATAACTTTTTGATTTTTATATCCACCAAGCCATTTTCTTGGCAGGACGAGTTGTACTTTTGAATGGCATCATTCATTTTATTACATAATGTACTAGAAATTGAGAAAAAAATCTAAGTGTGGAGAAATGGCGAAAAAAGACACAATTCAACATTTTTGGAGGGGAATTGTTTTTATGGCATAGACTGTGTGATAAAAATGACCTGGCGATATGATTCTCCTCAACAGTACAGTTATGGCGATAGCAAGTTTGTCCTTTTTTTATTATTTTAGTAGTGAAAAAAATCTGAATTTCTTTTTTATTGTGTCACCATTTTCCAAAATCCGTAATGCTTTAATTTTTAGGTCAATATTGTGAGAGCTTAATTTTAGTGGGACTAGACAACGTTTTTATTTGTATATTTTTGGACAAATATGACATTTTGATTGCTTGTTATAGCATTTTTGCAATATTCTGGTGACAAAAAAAACACAATTTGGCGATTTTCATGTTTTTGACTGTTTATGGTGTTTACTAATCGGGTTAATTACTTTTATATATTGATAGATTGAACATTGCTGGACTCGGCGATAGCACACATGCACTTTTTTATTGTATTTTCCTTTATAGGGGAAAATGGGGATGATTTGAACTTTTCTGGTTTTTTTTTAGATTTTTCAAAACCTTTTTACTCACTTTTTCACTGTATTTGTTAGGCCCCCTTCACACATCCATTTTTTACGTCCATATACAGTCATTTTTTAAGGACCGCAAATATGGACATATGCACACAAATTGTATTCAATGGAGGTGTGGACATGTAAGGTTTTTCACAATGATCATGTGTCTGTGTGAAAAACTTGCAGCACGGACAAAATGCATGTGGCACATGTGCACACTGATGACACCGAGATGACATCCATCTGTCATCAGTGTAACACGTACCGGCGCCTAAGAAAAGCTGTACATTTTGCGCTTTCTCCAGGTGCCAGGTGTAAAAGGCAGCTCTCATCGTTGTAGTCTGGTCTCCCTGAGATTAGCGCAGCCATGCGACAATGATGGGAGCTATATTCAGCACCATCTGTGTACATTGTGTGTAAAATTAAGAATTAAATTAAAAAATGGTATGTGCTCCTGTGTAATTTTGATAACCAGCAGAGAGAAAGCCCATGGCTGGGGCTGATGTTACTAATCTGGGAAAGAAGACAATATCTCCAAAGGTTCCCAGGTTATTAATAACAGCTCACATCCGTTTGCTTAGTCTTTACTGGTTAGTTTATGGGGAGACCAATAAAAAATGATGTAGGGTCCCCATGTAAGTTCTAACCAGCAAAGGCTAAACAGACAGCTGTGTGGTGATATTAATAACCTGGGAAGGGGCCAGGGACATTGTCCCCCCTGCCAGGCCTACCAACTTCAGCCCTCAGCCACATCAATAAGATGCTCCAAATATGGAGCTTAGCCTTGCTCTTCCCACTTGCCCTGGAGCGGTGGCAAGTGGGATAATAGGGTTGGGGTTGATGTCAGCTTTATATTGTCAGCTGACATCAAGTCCAGGGGTTAGTAATGGAGAGGTATCTATAAGACGCCTCCATTACTAACCTCATAGTCATATTAAATAAATAAACAGCCAGTTAAAATAATTTAATAGACATAAACACACCCCACACTAATTTTATCATTTATTACTGCAAAAATGAAAATAAAAAAATATATTCCTCACCTTTCCGACAATCATCTATTTGTCCCACACCATAATCCACTCTGGTACATCAGGATTACATGGCTGAGCAGTGTCATGATGCGACCGCTCAGTCATGAATTCAAGAGACACTGAGCTGAGCTTGGGACGCAGCTTCAGTGATGAGCAGTAACGTCATAGAGGTTACTGTTGATCACTGCCAGCTGTTCCCATGCTCAGTTCAGTGTGAGCCGGCCGATGAGCTGCGGTAACCTTCATGACATTACCGCTAGTACCGTGAGAAATTTTTCATGGTGTTAGCTGTGATCTCATTGAGGTCACCGCAGTTCATCAGACTGCTCATAGTGAGCTCCCCATGGGAACCACAGCTTCAGTGACTGGCAGTAACCCAATGACATCACTGCAGGTCACTGAAGCTGCGCTCTGACTTTCAGCTCAGAGTTTCCTGGATGTAAGTTCCAGAATTGGCGCATCTTATGAATGCGCCACTTCTGGGGGTGTCTGAGAGTTGATGTTTTTAGTCTGGGAGGGGGCCAATATCCATTGCCTCTTTCCAGGCTATTATTATCATCCTGTAGCTGTCTGTTTAGCCTTTGCTGGTTTTTGATTATAGGGGGAACCTTACATCAATTTTTTGGGGGGTCTCCCGTATAATAACTAGCGAAGGCTAAACAAACAGCTGTGAGCTGATATTAATAGCCTGGGAGCATTTAAGGCTATTGGCCCTTTTCCCACAATATTAACATCAGCCCCAATGGTTGACTTTCCCTCTGCTGGTTCATACAGTTACGCGGGAGACAACACAATTTTTAAAAATATATAACTATTTCAAACATGATGTACACATTGGGTTCTGAATACAACTCCCTTCATTGTCGCCAGGTCTCGCTGATCTCAGGTAGACCAGGCGACAATGATGAGAGCTGCCTTCAGCACTCAGCGCCTGGGGACAGCTAACTGCACTGCTTTTTCCAAGTGCCGGTAACTGTCACACAGGCAGACAGATGGCACAGGGATGTGACATACAGACACACGGACACAGCCAGCACATGTATACATGGATTTCACATATGTACATATGGATGGCACACAGATCATGGATCTCACCAGTACTAGTTTTTCCAGTACAGAAATCACCAGGACGTGTGAAGGAGGCCTTAGTCCAATTAGGTGACTTGAACTTGTGATCTTCTGACCACATGTACTTCATACAGCAATAACACAGTATTGCTGAATATTAAAAATCACAGTCTCCTTTGAAGACTGGTCACAGACTGGGTTTCAAAGGATCTCCATAATGACAGGCATGGAGGTCTTTAACAGAACCCCTGCAGTCATAGCAACCCATCGGCGATGCCCATGATCACGTCACAGGTGCGCCAATGGCTGCATAGAATGACGTGCCCCCATGTCAGCATGCTGATAAGGACAGCGGCATTTAACAGGTGTGAGGCAGTGACCAGTGTCATATGTGAGGGTCACTATGTGTCCCCCAGGATGCACTCGAAGCGTATTAGATCTGCTGGAGTGCCTTGTGGTCACAGCAGCATGCCTGTGACTCAAAAGGCAGAATAAAAGTAAGTTCGCACCTGGTCAAGTTATTTTGACCAAGGAGCTTGTTCAGGAAAACCCGGCATGGGCTTTTATTTTTTATATGGACTGCAGGAAGGTAGTGGGGTCTGGTCCATTTCCTGCAGCCCAGATCTATAAGTGACCTATAGCCACAGATTGGAGGAAGGAAAAAAAATCCCTGCAGGAAGAGTTTTGAGTGTGTCAGTTTTGCTCTGGCAAGGAGACAGAGCAGTTGGTATGCAGAGCACTCCCTGTGTGGGGCAACACAGGGCCAAGCGAAGCCAAAAGGTCTGGCACCCCTGCATACACGGCAGTGCGGTCGCTCATGGCAACGGGTCTCCGATTGTTTTGTGTTTTTCTCGGCTGCGATACGGAGGATACAGCGTGCTGAGCACTGTATGAGTTGTGGACATTAAACACGTTTTGTTTTGAACTTGCTTGGGACACTGCATCATCACTGCACAGCGTGACCACCGCTGCACTACATATGGTGGAGAATGCGGGCAGTGTGAATTGAGGCATACCCCAACACCAGCTGCATGTCTGTCATTCGGCCTGCCACATTGCAACCCAGGTCTGCGGACAAAATGGAGGAGATCCTGAGGCAGCTGGTCATCACACAGCAACAACAGAAAGAAACTAATAACCTGTTGCTGAAAAAAATTGCAACCCTGCATCAGGCACCTCCAGCACCGACCCTGGAACGTCACGACGCCCGAGACAAGGTGTTCTGTCTCCGACATAAATAATGACTCTTAAATGTTTATTTTATAGCATAAATTCAGTGATAATGCTCAGTTTGCCATACAGTTTGATGTGCATTGTTTCCAGCTCCATCTAGTGGCCAAAAATAATAACTACAGTGTTATTCTCTTCCTGCTTTCTTTTCATTTTCCCTCCAACTCCCACTGTATTATGGGTAGATTTGCAAGGGATTATGGTCTAGTCCAGCCCCATTTCCCTGTCCAGTCCTCCATTTTCAATCTGCTTGCATACTGGAAACATCTCATCCATCTTTCCCCCAGTGTTAGCATCGCTGATAAGTGAAACGCTCTCTTTATATATCATTATCTCCCATATTGGCCAGCTTAGATAGTTCCCTTGTTCAGCTATTAGTGCAGTCATGTACGTTATGTGTATATGTATTTTCTATGTACCCGGCACTGATTGTCTCCATGTATTTCTGTTTATAGTTTCACCTCATCTATATACCTATGTTCAATAAAACACAGATTCAACTACAGTCTCCCTTATTGGATCCGGAATAGCGGTTTAGCTGCTTGCTAAGCTATTTGAATCCCGTTCATTTAGTGAGAGCATGACAGTGAAACAGCGGCTTTCCAGCTAGTGGGAATACAGAGAGGATCTTTCCATCTTGCAGGACCCTAGTAAAACACCGGCTCTCCAGCTAGTGGGAAATAGAGAGAAGAATCTTCCATTCTGCAGAGGCCAGTTAAAGAGCGCTATCCAGCTAGTGCAATACAGAGAAAAGACACCCCTTCATCCAGCTTGCAGGAACTAGTGATGCTGCAGAGATCCATCTAGTGAGATTCAAGTTACCGGCTACACAGAGACTAACACAGCTACAGCAATCTCTGCACAGCCAAGCATCCGTCTAAGACACCATGTCCCACAAATCACACAGGACAAAATCTGCTACATCCGTCTCCTCAAAGACTGTATCTATCAGCAGCGCGGTCGCCATTGCCCGCGCAAACATTGAAGCCGCCAAAATGCGAGCAAGCTTTGTTGCAGAAGAGATGGAAATTAAATTAGAGAAAGCACGCTTAGAAGATCAAGAGAGAAAGTCACGCATAGAAAGAGATGAGCAAGCGAGAAAGAGGCAGTTAGAGATGGCACGTGTGGATGCTGCCTTAGAAAGCCTAGCAGTAAAAAGAGAGACTGCTGCAGCTATGGTCGAGGCAGAAGCACTGGAAGCCGCACACAACCCTGAGCTGCATATTTGCAGCAGTACATCAAGTCTGAAGTTGCCGCTGCAAGATTCACCACAACGCACATCTCAATATGTTAATGAACTTCCTGATCCAAACTATAACCAAGATCACGACACATCCAGTGAAACAAGTGAGAGTCATCATGAGGCTCAGCTCCAGGATCACGTGAAGCAAAGCAACTCTCCTGTCTTCCTTGCCCCTCACCAGGTAACCAACGTGAATCACCTTGCTGACACACTGCATGTCAGACCGAAGCAATATGATACCAGCTGACGCCACCCTGAGGATACTAACAGGTATGAATGCACCTCACATCACTATCAGGGTGACCCATCACCATTATACTCTGCTGACAACCGGTTCACATCAGAACTTGCTAGGATCTGCACACGATGTGATCTAGTTGCCAAGGGACTCATGAAATTCACTGACCATGCTGAAGGTTACTGAGCTTGGAAAGCTTCCTTCCAAAATGTTACCAGAGACTTGGGGCTAAAAAACATGGAAGGAAAGACCTCTTAGTCAAATACCTGGGAGAAGAGTCAGTCAAACATGCAGTAAGGATCAGAGACATTAACATAAACCACCCTCAGATAGGCCTTAAAGAAATCTGGAAGAGGCTAGATGAGTGTTACGGCTCTGCAGAGGTAATAGAGAGAGCCTTGTTCAAAAGAATCGATGACTTTCCTAAAATATCTAACAAAGGTCTTCCAAAACATAGAGAGCTAGGTGACCTGCTACAAGAGGTCCTAGTTGCCAAATGTGAAGGTGACCTACCAGGACTTGCATACCTCGACATAGCCAAAGGTGTTAACCCTATAGTCCAAAAGTTGCCCTACAATCTACAGGAGAGGTGGCTCACACGTGGTTCCACGTACAAATACAAACATAGTGTTTCATTCCCTCCCTTCTGCATTTTGGTAGACTTTATACACGAACAAGCGGCAATCAGAAATGATCTCAGCTTTAACATTGCAATGTCATATGCCGCACCACCACCAGCTGCAAACCCACGCAGAACATCTGTGGCAGTGCACAAGACTAATATTTCTTCTCCAAGTTCCAATTACAGGTCTGCTGGCTGCTCTCAATCAGAGACAAAGGTACGAGAACCTGACAAGCAGTGCCCGCTTCATCAGATGCCTCATCCTCTCCTGAAATGCAGAGCCTTCAGAGGAAAATCTATGCCGGATCGCAGAAGCTTCCTAAAAGAGAACGGAATCTGCTACAAGTGCTGCTCATCTACCACTCATCTCGCCAAGGATTGTAAGGTCAGTGTAAAATGCACAGAATGTGGCACCAAAGATCATAACACTGCCCTACACCCTGGTCCAGCTCCATGGAGTGCACAAAACACGCCAGCTGACAGTGAGCATGGCGGGGAGGGAAAGAGCACCGATGCAGCTACGCCAGAGATCATTTCACAATGTACTGAAGTCTGTAAAGTGACAATAGACAGTAGGTCTTGTTCAAAAATATGCCTCGTCAGAGTGTACCCAAAGGGCCAAAGAGACAAAGCTGTAAGACTGTATACTATCTTGGATGATCAAAATAATCGATCCCTGGCTAGATCAACATTCTTTGACCTATTCAACATTAAAGGACCAAACACTCCTTACTCATTAAAGACATGTGCAGGTACTGTGACAACAGCAGGCAGGAAAGGCACTGACTACCAAATTGAGTCCTTAGATGGACAATTCTGCCTGCCACTACCTACAATCATCGAGTGTAATCAGATCCCAGACAACAGGTCTGAAATCCTACACCAGATGTGGCAATCCATCATGTTCACTTAAAACGCATAGCAAACCTCATACCAGAACTCGACCCTCAGGCACAGATAATACTGCTATTGGGAAGAGATATCCTGCAGGTTCATAAACTGAGAAGTCATATCAATGGACTCAACAATGCTCCCTATGCCCAAAAGCTAGACCTAGGATGGGTCATAATAGGAAACGTATGTTTGGGACACATGCACGCCCCATCTTCTGTGACAAGAATGCTAACAAATACACTGGAGAAAGGACGCCCATCTCTGTTTCAACCTTGCAACAAAGAGTTCCATGTTAAGGAATTATCACACAGCATCCAACTATCCAATCCTTTAATAGACTTTACTCATGGCAGCAGTATGATGTCAGGAAGCTATGAGGATAAGCTGGGGTGCACAGTCTTCCAGAGAACTAAGCAAGACAACCAGGTAGCAATGTCAGTAGAGGATAAGCTGTTCCCGGAAGTATTGGACAAGGGACTCGAAAAAGATGAGACCAACAGCTGGGTTGCACCTCTTCCCTTCAGAACCCACAGACCACGTCTACCAAACAACAGAGATCAGGCATTCAAACGTTTCTCCTCTCTCAAACATAATCTGCAAAAGAAGCCAGAGATGACAGATCACTTTTTCTCCTTCATGTCAAAGATATTTGAGAACTGCCATGCTGAACTAGCTCCCACTCTCAAAGACTCTGAAGAATGCTGGTTCCTACCCATGTTTGGCATATACCACCCTAAGAAATCAGGCCAGATTAGAGTGGTGTTCGACTCCAGTGCTATGTTTGATGATGTCTCCCTGAATGATGTTCTGCTGACAGGACCAGATCTCAATATCAAACTACTGGGAGTACTTATGTTCTTCCGTAAGGATTCCATTGCCTTTATCGCTGACATCCAGCAAATGTTCCATTGTTTCCTTGTGAGAGAGAGAGACAGGAACTTCCTAAGATTCTTCTGGTACAGAGTCAATGATCCTACTAAAGAAGTCACAGAGTACCGCATGAGAGTGCACATCTTTGACAATAGCCCTTCTCCTGCAGTCACCATCTATGGACTCAAAAGGTCAGCTCTAGAAGGAGAAACAGAATACGGGTCAGATGTCAGACAATTCATAGAGAAAGACTTTTACGTTGATGACTGTCTGAAAGCCATGCCTTCAAATGAGACTGCCATCAGTCTTCTCAAGAGAGCCCAATAGATGCTTGCTTGCTCTAACCTCAGGCTTCACAAAATTGCCTCAAACAGCCAAGAACTCATGGAAGCATTCCCTTCACAAGACTTGTGTAACAGTCTCAGAGACCTGGACCTGGGGTCAGACCCCACACCAATGCAACGCAGCCTCGGGCTTCCATGGAGCCTACAGTCAGACACTTTTACCTTTCAGGACAGCCAAGAAGAAAAGCCCTTCACACGCAGAGGTGTCCTGTCTACCATCAACAGTCTGTACAATCCCTTAGGTTTTGCAGCTCCTGTTGCTATACAAGGCAAAGCCATACTAAGAGACTTAACCAAGGAGACCTCAGACTGGGATGCACCTCTGCCAAGTGATAAAGAACCCAGTGGGAAGCATGGAAGAACTCTTTAGCAGCTCTCTCCAACCTGAATGTGCCAAGGCCATACACCCCTGTGCCGTCTACAGAGATACAGAGCCAAAGACTTTATGTATTTGCACATGCTTCCGTCAAAGCAATTGCTGCTGTTGCTTATCTCAAAACTGTGGACTCCGAATGTCAAAGCCACATTGGATTCGTCATGGGGAAAGCCAAACTTTCTCCACAACCAGAGCATACCATACCAAGGTTAGAATTTTGTGCTGCAGTCTTAGCCGTCGAGTTAGCACAGTTCATCACATCCGAGATGGATATCGACCTGACACAAGCCAAGTTCTACTCAGACAGCAAAGTAGTCCTGGGATACATCCACAATGAAACCAGGCGATTCTACGTTTATGTCAACAACAGAGTGCTACGAATTAGAAGATAATTTCATCCAAAACAGTGGCATTATGTCCCCATGGACCAAGACCCTGCAGATCATGCAACTAGAGCAGTTGACGCAAGTCGACTAGAGAGCACAACATGGCTCTCAGGACCAAAACTATTGTACACTGAGGAGCGTTGTCCAGACACCTTTGAACTTGTGAGAAAGGACTCAGGTGCTGAAATCCACCCTCAGATGTCTATACTTCATACAAAGACTCCAGCTACTCTTCTAACCCAGAAAACAGGACTATACAGTGCTCCTCCAGGAGGATTCAACACTAAAGACCTCTGCAAGTGCCAATGGAGGCAGGTACAAAGTCTTGCTAATGCATTCTGGGACAGATGGCACAAACAACGCTTGTCTACCCTGCAGCCACGGAGGAAGTGGCAATTTACCAGGCCTAATCCTAGGATGGCCAAAGGAGATGGACCTAAGACATTCTCCAGACCAGTTACTGGACTGGTCCTTTGTTGTCTTCGGAGAATAGGAATGGTGGCATCTGTTCAATGCCAGACAGGGAGTGTTCTGTCTCCGACATAAATAATGACTCTTAAATGTTTATTTTATAGCATAAATTCAGTGATAATGCTCAGTTTGCCATACAGTTTGATGAGCATTTTTTCCAGCTCCATCTAGTGGCCAAAAATAATAACTACAGTGTTATTCTCTTCCTGCTTTCGTTTCATTTTCCCTCCAACTCCCACTGTATTAATGGTAGATTTGCAAGGGATTATGGTCTAGTCCAGCCCCATTTCCCTGTCCAGTCCTCCATTTTCAATCTGCTTGCATACTGGAAACACCTCATGCATCTTTCCCCCAGTGTTAGCATCGCTGGTAAGTGACATGCTCCCTTTATATATCATTATCTCCCATATTAGCCAGCTTAGATAGTTCCCTTGTTCAGCTATTAGTGCAGTCATGTACGTTACAGTCATGGCCAAAAGTATTGACACCCCTGCAATTCTGTCAGATAATATTCAGTTTCTTCCTGAAAATGATTGCAAACACAAATTCTTTGGTATTATTATCTTCATTTAATTTGTCTTAAATGAAAAAACACAAAAGAGAATGAAGCAAAAAGCAAAACATTGATCATTTCACACAAAACTCCAAAAATGGGCCGGACAAAAGTATTGGCACCCTCAGCCTAATACTTGGTTGCACAACCTTTAGCCAAAATAACTGCGACCAACCGCTTCCGGTAACCATCAATGAGTTTCTTACAATGCTCTGCTGGAATTTTAGACCATTCTTCTTTGGCAAACTACTCCAGGTCCCTGATATTTGAAGGGTGCCTTCTCCAAACTGCCATTTTTAGATCTCTCCACAGGTGTTCTATGGGATTCAGGTCTGGACTCATTGCTGGCCACCTTAGAAGTCTCCAGTGCTTTCTCTCAAACCATTTTCTAGTGCTTTTTGAAGTGTGTTTTGGGTTATTGTCCTGCTGGAACACCCATGACCTCTGAGGTAGACCCAGCTTTCTCACACTGAGCCCTAAATTATGCTGCAAAATTTGTTGGTAGTCTCCTGTCTTCATAATGCCATGCACACGGTCAAGCAGTCCAGTGCCAGAGGCAGCAAAGCAACCCCAAAACATCAGGGAACCTCCGCCATGTTTGACTGTAGGGACCGTGTACTTTTCTTTGAATGCCTCTTTTTTCTCCTGTAAACTCTATGTTGATGCTTTTGCCCTAAAAGCTCTACTTTTGTCTCATCTGACCAGAGAACATTCTTCCAAAATGTTTTAGGCTTTTTCAGGTAAGTTTTGGCAAACTCCAGCTTGGCTTTTTTATGTCTCGGGGTAAGAAGTGGAGTCTTCCTGGGTCTCCTACCATACAGTCCCTTTTAATTCAGATGCCGACGGATAGTACGGGTTGACACCATTGTACCCTCGGACTGCAGGGCAGCTTGAACTTGTTTGGATGTTAGTGGAGGTTCTTTATCCAACATCTGCACAATCTTGCGTTGAAATCTCTTGTCAATTTTTCTTTTCCGGCCACATCTAGGGAGGTTAGCCACAGTGCCATGGGCTTTAAACTTCTTGATGACACTGTGCACGGTAGACACAGGAACATTCAGGTCTTTGGAGATGGACTTGTAGGCTTGAGATTGCTCATGCTTCCTCACAATTTGGTTTCTCAAATCCTCAGACAGTTCTTTGGTCTTCTTTCTTTTCTCCATGCTCAATGTGGTACACACAAGGACACAGGACAGAGGTTGAGTCAACTTTAATCCATGTCAACTGGCTGCAAGTGTGATTTAGTTATTGCCAACACCTGTTAGGTGCCACAGGTAAGTTATAGGTGCTGTTAATTACACAAATTAGAGAAGCATCACATGATTTTTCGAACAGTGCCAATACTTTTGTCCACCCTCTTTTTTATGTTTGGTGTGGAATAATATCCAATTTGGCTTTAGGACAATTCTTTTTGTGTTTTTTCATTTAAGACAAATTAAATGAAGATAATAATAGCAAAGAATTTGTGTTTGCAATCATTTTCAGGAAGAAACTGAGTATTATCTGACAGAATTGCAGGGGTGTCAATACTTTTGGCCATGACTGTATGTGTATATGTATTTTCCATGTATCCGGCACTGATTGTCTCCATGTATTTCTGTTTATAGTTTCACCTCATCTATATACCTACGTTCAATAAAAAACAGATTCAACTACAGTCACCCTTTTTGGACCCAGTATAGCGGTTTAGCTGCTTGCTAAGCTATTTGAATCCCATTCATTTAGTGAGAGCATGACACAAGGTCCACTCCGCTTTGAGGAAACTGAGTCTGAAAGATGATGTGGAAGCTTTCCTCACCGTCTATGAGTGCACAGCAGAGTGGGAGAACCTGCCAACATTACAGTGGGCTGAAGTGGTGGCTCCATTCCTGAGGGGTGACGCGCTAAAGGCCTACTTGGACCTCAGTCGGGAGGACGCCCAGGATTATGCCAAGCTAAAAGGTGAGATCCTTGCCCGAATGGGCAATGGGCAATGAGAGGCCAACGGGTGTTTTCATGGACTTTTGTGGCAGCCCAGCCTGCCCGGTCTCAGGTTTAGGACTTGCTGCAGCTTGTGAAACAGTGGCTCCAACCTGAGACTTTAACCTCACTTCAGATAGTGGAGAGGGTGGTGGTCAACCGGCTGGTGAGGGCTCTGCCAGCAGCCATACAATGTTGGGTGGGACAAGGGGACTCGGGCACCCTGGACCAGTGGGTAGGACTGAGAGCGGTATATGGCCACTCACGACTTTACACGGGACACTGCTCCGCTTCAGCTGTCACGTAAGGCTCCGCCTGCTCAGAAGCCTGAGAAAAGTCCACGACCCTCCAGTGGGACAAAACTGGACCGAGCCCATACTGAGGGGATATCTCGGAAGGAGAGTGATAATAAACCCGTGTCCACTAAATTGTCCCCAAGGTTTCCTCGTACCACAGTTGTTAAGTGTTGGCGATGCCAAGGGCCCAGACATGTGGTTGCCAACTGCCCCCTAATAACAGAACCCATGGACTGCAGTTATGCCCGCCGGGTAGCTATGTATGCCCAGCCAGTCTGCACTGCCACTACAGACCCTGCTGTCAGCTCTGCAAGCTTCTCATTAATGGGTACCAGACAGACGCTCTCTTGGACTCGGGGAGCTTGGTGACTCTGGTACATGGGTCCCTGGTTGCTGGGGACAGTCCTAATGGATGGAAGGTGGGGGTGGTGTGCATACATGTGGACCTCCGAGAGAACCCGACCACGGAGGTCACGTTCTCCACCCTGTGTGGGGAAATAAAACATTCGGTGGGGGTGGTAAAGACTCTTCTGTATGGGGCTGTATTGGGAAGAGACTTACCCCTGTTCTCGTCCCTGTGGGAGACCAGGATTAACCCTCTCAGAGACAATGGTGTTCTGGGCACCGAACCCAAAGATCCCGAGTAAGGGATACCTGCTATAGGGGCCGCCAACCTAGGGACAGAATGTAACCCTGATAGGTTTCCCTTAGAGGTATTGGCAGGAGAGGTCGACGAGTCCCCACCGATCCCTGAGCTGGAGTTGTCCGTTGGTAAGTTCGGGACAGCTCAGCTCCAGTATCCCACTTTGACACGGGCGCGGGAAAGAGTAATCGAGATAAATGGGGTTGCTAAGCAACTGGGTGCGGAGATGGAGTTCCCACGGATGGTGATCAACCAGGAATTACTGTACAGGGTTGATAAAATCTGGGGTGAGGTGGTAGAACAACTGGTAGTGCCCCAGTACTACCGTCGGGTGGTGCTCGACATGGCTCACACTCACATGCTGGGAGGGTATTTAGGAGCCAAAAAGAGGCAGGAGTGCATACTGCAGCGGTTCTTCTGGCCAGGTGTCTACGCTGAGGTCCAAAGGTATTGTGTGATGTGTCCTAAGTGCCAACTGACCTCACCCACCACGAACTACCGGAGTCCATTGGTGCCTCTGCTCATTATAGAGGTACCTTTTGAGCTCTAAATTAAACAGCTACATATGTTGGTGTACCATCCACAAACCAAAGGATTCGATGGCTAGAACTCGACTTAAAATGAGTATAACGGTGCTGGTGAAAGGAGCCAGTGGTCCTGTAAACAGTAGTTCAAAAAAAATCACTGCACACGTACAAGTTGAAAGATATGCTTCAAGTGAGGATTTATTTATAGTGATTGCTGAAGCGACAGGCAAATGACGTTAATAGTCTTGATCACATAGTCGCTAGAAAAAATAGAAATATATACAATGAGATAAAAAATGGAGATATGTACATTCAATATTTACAATATATACATATGTATAGAGCGGGTTGAGAGCATGTCCAAGGCTTTATTGGAATAACAGTACATAGATGCGTAAGGATAATAATCACATTCATATAGAGGCATTTCAAATTCTGTCCAGTTTTATTGACTTAAAGAATGACTTAAACATTTTGTTCAGCAATGATTTGCATTAAATTATTACATTGATTACTACTTATAAAAAACTGCAATGTACTTACTCTATAATTTTGATACCATGATGTTTCATTCCTGTTCAGAAGAAATTATTATAAACAAGTACAAAATGTTAACAGGGGTCAAGTTCTCCAGAAAGTTTTTAAGTGCACAGAAAGGTCTTATAAGTGGCAGTGCTGACACCTACTGGTATCGCAGTAAGACGCTCTGAAACGTCTAATGTATATATATTCAGCGTCGGACTGGAACACCTTGGGCCCACCAGAGAAAATCATTCTTGGGGCCCACTATGTAGCTGCATAGAGTTAAATACCAGACCACCAATTGTGCGGTAAAACACGCTAATATCCGGGTATAATATAAGGTTGTACATGTCTTAATTATGTAGCAGGAGTTGGGGTAGCCCCCTCATAGAATATAATGTAGACCCCTCATAGAATATAATGCAGCCATCTCATAGAATATAATACAGCCATCTCATAGAATATAATACTGCCCCCCTCATAGGGTATAATGCACCCCCTCATAGGGTATAATGCACCCCCTCATAGGGTATAATACTGCCCCCCTCATAGGGTATAATACTGCCCCCCTCATAGGGAATAATGCACCCCCTCATAGGGTTTAATGCACCCCCTCATAGGGTATAATGCACCCCCTCATAGGGTATAATACTGCCCCCCTCATAGGGAATAATGCACCCCGTCATAGGGAATAATGCACCCCCTCATAGGGTATAATGCTGCCCCCTCATAGGGTATATTACTGCCCCCCTCATAGGGTATAATACTGCCCCCCTCATAGGGAATAATGCACCCCGTCATAGGGAATAATGCTGCCCTCCTCGTAGGGTATAATGCTGCCTCCTCATAGGGTATAATACTGCCCCCCTCATAGGGAATAATGCTGCCTCCTCATAGGGTATAATGCTGCCTCCTCATAGGGTATAATACTGCCCCCCTCATAGGGAATAATGCACCCCCTCATAGGGAATAATGCACCCCCTCATAGGGTATAATACTGCCCCCCTCATAGGGTATAATGCTGCCTCCTCATAGGGTATAATACTGCCCCCCTCATAGGGAATAATGCACCCCCTCATAGGGTATAATGCTGCCTCCTCATAGGGTATAATACTGCCCCCCTCATAGGGAATAATGCACCTCCTCATAGGGTATAATGCTGCCTCCTCATAGGGTATAATACTGCCCCCCTCATAGGGAATAATGCTGCCCTCCTCATAAGGTATAATGCTGCCTCCTCATAGGGTATAATACTGCCCCCCTCATAGGGAATAATGCACCTCCTCATAGGGTATAATGCTGCCTCCTCATAGGGTATAATACTGCCCCCCTCATAGGGTATAATGCTGCCCTCCTCATAAGGTATAAAGCTGCCTCCTCATAGGGTATAATACTGCCCCCCTCATAGGGAATAATGCTGCCCTCCTCATAGGGTATAATGCTGCCTCCTCATAGGGTATAATGCTGCCTCCTCATAGGGTATAATGCTGCCTCCTCATAGGGTATAATGCTGCCCCCCTCATAGGGAATAATGCACCCCCTCATAGGGTATAATGCTATATAGATATATAGATATAGAGTTAGATAGATATAGATAGAAAGATAGATGTAGAAATAGATAGATATAGAGATAGATAGTAGATAATGGATAGAAAGTAGATAATGGATAGATATAGCTAGAAAGATTCATAGAGATAGATAGAGATAGATAGAGATAGATATAAAGATAGATATAGAAAGAAATATAGATAGATCGATAGGTAGATAGATATAGAGATAGATAGAAAATAGTTAATGGATAGATAGATAGATAGATAGATATAGAGATACATAGCTATAGATAGAAAGATATAGAGAGATAGATATATAGATAGAGATAGATAATAGATAGAGATATACAGATATAATAATAATAATAATAATAGACATATATAGATAGATATAGAGATAAATATATATAGATAGATGGCTATAAATAAAAATAGATATAGAGATATATATAGAGATAGATAGATAGATATAGAGATAATAGATAGAGATAGATAGATATAGAGATAGATATAGAGACAGATAGATATAGAAAGATAGATATAGAGATAGATATAGAGATAATAGCTAGATATAGAGATATGTATAGAGATAGACAGATATAGAGTTAGAAAGATAGATATATAGATATAGAGAGAGATAGATAGAGATAGCTAGATAGATAGATGGATAGATAGATATAGATAATAGAGATAATAGATAGATGTAATAGATAGATATAGAGATAGATATAGAGATAGATGGATAGATCAATAGATAGATAGATAAAGAGAGAGAGATAGAGATAGATAGATAATGAGATATAGAGATAGATATAGAGATATAGTGTTAGAAAGATAGATATAGAGATAGATAGATAGATATAGAGATAGATATGGATATAGAGATAACAGATAGATATAGAGATAGATAGATAGATAGATAGATAGATAGATAGATATAGAGATAGATATAGAGACAGATAGATATAGAAAGATAGATATAGAGATAATAGCTAGATATAGAGATATGTATAGAGATAGACAGATATAGAGTTAGAAAGATAGATAGATATATAGAGAGATATAGAGATAGATAGAGATAGCTAGATAGATAGATGGATAGATAGATATAGATAATAGAGATAATAGATAGATGTAATAGATAGATATAGAGATAGATGGATAGATCAATAGATAGATAGATAAAGAGAGAGATATAGAGATAGATAGATAGATAATGAGATATAGAGATAGATATAGAGATATAGTGTTAGATAGAAAGATAGATATAGAGATAGATAGATAGATATAGAGATAGATAGATATAGAGATAGATATGGATATAGAGATAACAGATAGATATAGAGATAGATAGATAGATAGATATAGAGATAATATATAGATAGATAGATATAGAGATAATATATAGATAGCTATAGAGAGAGAGATATAGAGATAGATATAGAGAGAAACAGATATAGATATAGAGATAGATATAGAGATAATAGATAGATATAGAGATAGATAGATATAGATATAAAGATAGATAGAGATAGAGAGAGCGGTAGATAGAGAGAGAGATAGATATAGAGAGAGATAGATACAGAGATCGATAAATAGAGAGATCGATATAGATATAGATAATAGATAGAGATAGATAGATAGATAAAGATAGATAATAAATATAGAGATAACAGATAGATATAAAGATAGAGTAAGATAGAAAGATACAGAGATAGGTAGATATAGATAATAGAGATAGCTAGATAGACATAATAGATAGATATAGATAGATATAGAGATAGATAGATAGAAAGATAGATATAGAGATAGATGTAGAGATAGAAAGATAGATATAGAGATAGAGCGATAGATAGAGATAGATATAGATAATAGATAGAGATAAATAGATAGATAGATAGAGAAAGATAGCTAGATATAGAGATAGAAAGATAGATAGATATACAGAGAGATAGATATAGAGATAGAGATAAATAGATAGATAGATATAGAGAGAGATATAGAGAGAAATAGATATAGATATAGAGATAATAGATAGATATAGATATAGAGAGAGATAGATACAGAGAAAAGATATAGAGATAAATAGATAGAGAAATATATATAGATATAGAGATAGAAAGATAGATATAGAGAGAGCGATAGATAGATATACAGAGAGATAGATATAGAGATAGATAGAGATATATAGATAGATAGCTATAGAGAGAGATATAGAGATAGATATAGAGAGAAATAGATATAGATATAGAGATAGATATAGAGATAGATAGAGATAGATATATAGATATAGATATAAAGATAGATATAGAGATAGATATAGAGATAGAGCGATAGATAGCGAGAGATATAGAGATAGATAGATACAGAGAAAAGATATAGAGATAGATAACGGATAGATAAATAGATAGATAGGTATAGAGATAGATAGATATAGATATTAGATAGAGATATATATATATAGATAAAGATAGATAGATATAGATGGTAGCTAGATAGATAATAAATATAGAGATAATAGATATAGAGATAGATAGAGTAAGATAGATAGACAGAGATAGATAGACATAATAGATAGATATAGAGATATATATATATAGAAAGATATAGAGATAGATAGATATAGAGATAGATGTAGAGATAGAAAGATAGATATAAAGATAGAGCGATAGATAGAGATAGATATAGAAATAGATAGATATAGATAATAGATAGAGATAGAGATAATAGATAGAGATAGAAAGATAGATAGATATAAGAGAGATAGAGAGAGAGATATAGAGATAGATAGAGAGAGAGAGACAGATAGAGAGAGCGAGAGAGATATAAAAAACAAAACAAAACACAATACTCACCTCTCCTCCTCGCTCCCACGCTGATTCCGGCAGCCGGCTTCAGTGTCAGGAGCTGCCCCCTCTGCCAGACACACAGCGGGTGGGTGATGTAGTGACGTCATCGTGCACTGGCTGTGAGCCAGGAGCAGAGAGGACTGAGGGCGGCGCCGGCCCTGATTTACAGCTGTAGTCTGCAGAGCGGCTTACTGGGCTGGGGGCGGGGCCTCTGGGGGTGGAGACCTGAAATGATATTCACTGATTCGCAGTGAATATTCATTTCTCTTTAGCAGTGGGGACAGGGGCTCCTGCCTCCTGACACCCGCTGCTGCTCCGCTGGCAGGGGCCCCCATAGCAGCTGCATGGTGTGTGACACACCACTGGCTGGGGGCCCCTGGAGCAGCGGGGGCCCTAGGCAACTGCTGGCCCTGTATGCCTGCAGGTGCCAGGGCCCACCAGATGCCAGGGCCCACCGGAGAATCCACCGGTTCTCCGGTGGGCCAGTCCGACGCTGTATATATTCAGTTGAAACTAGAAGTTTACATACACTATATAAAAAGACACATCTGCATGTTTCTCTCAATATCTGACATGAAATTAGAGTAAACCTCAATTAGGATTACCATAATTATTAATATTTGACAAATGCCAGAATAATGAGAGAGAGAGAATGTTTAAGGCATTTTTATTATTTACTGCAAAGTCAAATGTTTACATAAATTTGATTAGTATTTGGTACCATTGCCCTTAAACTGAATGACTTGGTTCAAATGTTTGGGATATCATTCTACAAACTTCTCACAATAGTTGGTCGGAATTTTGGCCCATTTCTCCTGACAAAAATGGTGTAACTGATCCAGGTTTGTACATCACCTTCAGGGCCGCCATAAGGGCATTACTGCCCTTACTACTGTATGGGGTCTGGTGATTAGGAGCAAAAAGGGGGGCCCAAGCAAACATGCTGGCAGCCCGATCCGCGCTTGCCCCCCCCCGACATTTTGTTCAGGCTTCTGATTCCGAACTTCAACGCATAACAACACTGTGGTGTTTTAAAGAGCCACCTACAGTGTTGTAAATGCAGCCGGCAAACGGAAATGGGCACTGTAGCTTTAAGCTGCGGCCCGGTGCATCATGGTCCGTCCTGACATGACGTCGCTGCTCCACTTCCTCATTCCGGAGCAAAGCAGCGTGTGGTGTGCCATGTGGGAGCGGATGGCCAGGCAGACCAGACGAGGCAGCGGGTGGACCGGACGAGGTGACGGGCAGACCGCAGACCGGACGAGTAGGTGAAGGAGGCAGGTGAGCAGGGTGAGTCTCTCTCCAGTCCGGTGAGAAGAGGATTGACTCAGTGGTGACTGGGGGGCAGGGGCGACCATCCAACAGGGCCCACGGCCAGGACAGGGTGCCCGCATTCCAACAGGGCCCAGGCAGGGGACCCTCACTCCAACAGGGCCCGGGGGGGGCAGCATTCCTGGAGACACAGGGGGCAGGATCATGGGGCAGGATGGAGACAGATGGGGCAGGGTGGAGACAGATGGGGCAGGATCATGGGCCAGGATGGAGACAAATCGTGCAGGATCATGGGGCAGGATGGATACGATGGAGACAGATGGGGCAGAATTGGGAGATCATATGGGGCAGAATGGATATTCATGAGGGCAGGATGGGAGAACATATGGTTGAAGTCAGGAATGAGACACACGGGGGCCAGGATGGGGCATATTATTACCATAGGGGCTAATTAAGGGATATTATTACTGCATTGATGTATTTATTTTATTTTTTGAGGATACTGTTTTAAATAGTGGAGGCAGTCCTGTTACCGTGCAGAGTGACACAATGTCACCTTTTTTTCTTCATGTGGTGTAGTGTAGAAGTTGGGAAAAAAAATAAGTAATGTGTTCTGCAAGCAGTGCTCTATATAACTGTGTTATTTCCTGCAGAGACGAGCCCTGGCTGGATGAAGTGATGGCCGTCTGTGCTGGATGAAGATGAAAGACTTCACCTAGAGACAGCACTGGTGAGTCAGTGTGTTACCTATACACTGACACTAAACAATGTATACTATGTACAGTGGTCCTGTGTACAATGTCACCAGTGATCACTGCATTACCTGGACACAGACACTGCATACAAAGTACAGATCTCCTGTGTATAATGGCACTAATGGTGATGTTAGTGTTCTGGTTTTTTTATTGCTGATCAGTACTATAGTATTCAGTCAGTATGTGGTGGTATTATGTGTTCTGGTCATGGTGTGATGGTATTTGTTCCTTGTATGTGGTATTATTGGTCACCATGTGGTGGTAATATGTGGTCTGGACATGGTGCGGTGCTATTTGTCCCTTGTGTGTGATATTATTTGGTCACTGTGGTGGTAATATGTGATCTGGACATGGTGTGGTGGTATTTATTCCTTGTATGTGGTATTATAGGTCACTATGTGGTGGTAATATGGTGTCTGGTCATAGTGCGGTGGTATTTGTCCCCTGTAGGTGATATTATCGGTCACTTCAAAAATTGAAAAATAAATAAAAATATACCTAAATTGTATTGAATATTTTAAAAAATGTTTAATAGGTTAGAGTAGAGTAGAGGTCGGCCAAAAGAGTCTACCTTGTCGTGGTAGCGGCTTAAAAAATCTTTTGGCCAAAACAAATATGTGTGATCTGGTGAATGGAACTGTTAATCTGTGATTGGTGAGAAGTGGAGTTCTTCCAAGAGAGAGCAGTGGGACTCTGGACAGTTCAAGGGGTGGAGGCGGAGCTGAGGTGGAGTCTGGGTGGAGTCTCAAGGGGGCCCCAAAAATTTTGCCAGTATGGGGCCACAAAATTCCTAGTGGAAGCCCTGGGCACCTTGCAGGCACCTACCTTTTCAACATTGCCAAGAAATTTTCAATAGGATTGAGATCAGGGCTTTGTGATGGCCACTCAAAAACATTGACTTTGTTATCCTTAAGCCACTTTGTTACCATTTTGGCAGTATGCTTTGGGTCATTGTCCATTTGGAAGACACATTTCCGCCCAAGCTTTAACTTCCTGGCTGATGTATTGACATGTTGCTTCAGTATGGCCACATAATCTTCTTTTCTCATGATGCCATCTATTTTGTGAAGTGCACCAGTCGCTACTGCAGCAAAACAACTCCACAACATGATACAGCGACCCCCATGTTTCACAGTTGGGAGGTGTTCTTAGGCTTCCAAGCTTCTCCCTTTTTGGTCATTATGCCCAAAAAGTTAAATTTTAGTTTCATCAGAAAACAAGACATGTTTGCAAAAATCAAGGTCTTTGTTCCTGTGTGCATTTGCAAACATTAATCTGTTTTTTTTATGTTTCTTTTAGAGTAATGGCTTCATCCTGGCAGAGTGGCCTTTGTTGATGTTGATGCAGTACTCATTTCACTGTGGATATTGACAAATCTTACCATCATCTTCACAAGGTCTTTTGCTTTTGTCCTTGGATTGATATGCACATGTCGGACCAAAGCACGTTCATCTCTGGGACACAGAACCTGTCTCCTTCCTGATTGGTATGATGGCTGGACGTTCACATTTTGTTTGTATAATTGTTTGTACAGATGAATGAGGCACCTTCAGGTATCTTTAAATTGTACCCAAGGATGAACCAGACTTATGCAAGTCCAAAATTCTCTTGGCTGATTTCTTTGGACATTCCCATGATGCTACACAAAGAAGCAGTGTGTTTCAGGTGTGCATTAAAATACATCCACAGGTGTGTCTCTAATTAAAGGGAATCTGTCACCCCTTTTTTGGCCTCTAAGCTGCGGCCACCGCCATCAGGGGCTTATCTACAGCATTCTGTAATGCTGTAGATAAGCACCCGATGTAACCTGAAAGATAAGAAAAACAAGTTAGATTATACTCACCGGGGAGCGGGGGCGGTGCGGTGGGTGTCACTGTCCGGTGCCTCCCATCTTCTAGAGATGAAATCCTCCTTCTTACCTCTGCCGCGGCTCCTGCGCAGGCGTACTTTCTCTGGCCTGTTAAGGGCAGAGTAAAGTACTGCAGTGCGCAGGCGCCGGAAAAGGTCAGAGAGGTCCGATGCCTGCGCAGTGCAGTACTCTGCTCTGCCCTCAACAAGGCAGAGCAGTGCACCTGCGCCAGAGCTGCGGCGGGAAGCAAAGAAGAGGACGTCATCTCTAGAAGATGGGAGGCGCCGGACCGGACGGCAACACCCATCGGACTGGATCGGACCCGGAACCGCCCATGGGTGAGTATAACTCATTTTTCTTATCTTTCAGGTTACATCGGGGGCTTATCTACAGCATTACAGAATGCTGTAGATAAGCCCCTGATGGCGATGGCCGCATCTTATAGGCCAAAAATGGGGTGATAGATTCCCTTTAACTAAGATTTTACAAAAAAAAAAAAAACTATCAGAAGCTACCAAACACATGATATTATCATATGGGCAGTCCAGAATTGTTTAAAGGCATAGTAATCTTCGTGTACTGTATGTAAACTTTTGACTTTGCAGTAAGTAATAAAAATGCCTTAAATTTGTGTTTTGGGCAGAGTTACTGTTCAGTAATGCAGTGGAGACTATTGTAATATAAATGGCTTAAAATATTCTCTCGCGCTCTCATTATTCTGGCATTTGGCAAATATTAATAATTATGGTAATCCTAATTGACCTAAAACGGGAAAGGTTTATTTTGATTTCATGTTAGATTTTGAGAAACACATGCATATGTGTGTTTTTATATAGTGTATGTAAACTTCGATTTCAACTGTACTCCAAACTTCAATTTATTGTACAGCATTTTACAAATGGCAAGGTAAGAACGTACCAACATTACTTACAGCTTTCATTATACATTCAAGTTTTAGCAAAGCAGTAAAAAAAAAAAAAAAAAAACACAGAATTTATATTTTTAGAGGTGATGTTATCAGTGGAGAAAAATGTTGGCTTCAGCAATACACAGCACAGGTGACGTGCACTTGAAATATACTTGTGGACAAAAAGTGCTTGTTCTGCATACAAATCTGGAGTAGGTGATGCTACACATGCTCTTGGTGAAGGAGGCTCAACATCACCTAAAAGCTCTGGTTGCGATGGTGGCAAGTTATATGTGCAGGCTTCTCATATGTGGGAGTTCTTTTGTGCATTTCTACCAGACAATTCTTTGGCAGTCCACAGGCTCTGCAAAAGGAAATTAAGCTGTGGACATCTCAGTTCATATACACTAGCTAATACAGCTCTTCATCAGCACATAAAGCAGCATCACCTGCTCATGTGTGAACAACAATCCGATCAGCAATCAGAGCAATTATCTTCTGGTTGGTAACCCCTCCAGTGCACCAAATACTGTAATCTTCTAGAATCCAGAATTTTGTCCACAATGTACTCTATTTCATCATGGGCTTTTTCTGGCGGAGGAGGTGGCTGAGTTCTTCTTAGAAACGGGTTCTTCCTGAAAGGTTTGGGCAAGGATACATGGAACACAGGGAGAATTTTCAGACTGGAAGTTTTAAATGAAAAGAAACTGGGTTAATTTGTGCAAAAATTTGAAAAAGTCTGATGAATTTTTGACCCAAATTATAAGACAGTATGTTAGTTTTCAAATTTTTTCTAGAAAGCCAAACCTTGTCACCGACCTGAAGGGTAGGAGTGGTTTTGTGATTTTTATCCACTGTATCTTTGTAATATTCTTGGGCCTTTTGTAACATCTCAATTAGTTCTTTCTGAGCTTTCTGCAACTCTGTAAGTCTGTCAGTAATAGCAGGAACCGAAGCATTAAATGGAAGATTAGAAATAAATACTGGATGCAAGCCAAAGTTAGCAAAAAATAGATTTTAGGATGTATTTCTCTGTTCAGAGTTATTATAGGCAAATTCTGCTGTTGGTAAATAGTCCACCCAGTCATCTTGTAGGTAAGAAATAAAACAGCGCAGATATTGTTTGAGGGTTTGGTTAGTTTTTTCAGTCTGGCCATTGGATTGTGGATGTTAAACAGGAAGGAACATATTTTCTCACCACCTTCCTATAATTAGGCCAGCAAAAAGAACGAAGCAGTAGTTCTTGCATTTCCATGACTCCAGGGTGTCCTACAAGTTTAGAATTATGGAAAAGTTTGAGGACTTCAAGTCGAGAAGATTTGGGGGCATATATGTGGTGGTTCTGCATCCAAAACCACTCCTTAAAAGAAAGATCAACATCTTTAGAAGGATGTTTAAGAAAAAAGTCAGTTTGATATCCATCTTTAATCTTCGATAAAAATTCTTTGGTGTCCAGTATTCCGCAAAAAATGTTTGGACGTAGAACGGTACAGTCAGTGTTAGACCTCTCATGAGGTCCAGGTTCAGGAAATATCCTGGAAAGAGCATGAGCCTTGCCGTTTCTTGAACCAGACCGATAAGAAATGATACAATTAAACCTGGAGAAAAATAAGACACAATGTGCTTGTCTTCCAGACAACCTCTTAGCTGTACGAATAAATTCTACATTTTAGTGGTCAGGAAGAACAGTTACCAGATGATTGGCCTTTTCAAAAAGATGTCCCATTCGGAGAAGGCAACTTTAATAGTTAAAAGTACTTTATTTCCATTGTCATAGTTATTTTCTGCAGTTGACATGGCATGAAAGAAATACATATAACTGAAGCTGCGTTTTGTCTCGAACTCGCTGTGACAAAACGGCTCCCACCACAGAGTCTGAGGAGTCTACTTCGGCAACAAACGGCAGTTCAGGATTTGGATGGACTATTAATGGTGTGGAAGTAGAAAGAGTCTTTAGATTACTAGGATCCATGCTTAGAGCTTCTGTGGAAATGATATATCCCAGAAATTGAGTCCTGGTTTGTTCAAATTCACATTTTTAGAGTTTGATGTAGAGATGGTTCTCCTATAGACATTCCAGGACTAACTGGACATGCCTGCGATGCTCCTCCAAGGAATCTGAAGACATAAGAATGTTATCGAGATAAACAACAACAAATCGATCCAGGAAGTATCAAAAACATCATTAAAGAAGTGCTGAAAGCAGTTTTCCATTCATCTCCCGGGTGAATTTGTATGAGATTATAAGCACCTCTTAGATTAAGCTTAGTAAAAATCTTGGTAGAACACAGTCTCACCAGCAACTCAGGAATTAAGGGGAGTGGGTATCAATACAGTACACTCCGCACCCATCTTGACTGAAAAAACAGAAATGTAGAAATTTTTGCAAATTTATTAAAAAAAGAAAAACTGAAATATCACATGGTCATAAGTATTCAGACCTTTTTCTCAGTACTGAGTAAAAGCACCCTTTTGAGCTAGTACAGCCATGAGTATTCTTCGGAATGATGCAACAAGTTTTTCACACCTGGATTTGGGGATCCTCTGCCATTCTTCCTTGCAGATCCTCTCCAGTTCCATCAGGTTGGAAGGGGAAAATTGGTGGACAGCCATTTTCAGGTCTCTCCAGAGATGCTCAATTGGGTTTAGATCAGGGCTCTGGCTGGGCAAGTCAACAATGGTCACAGAGTTGTTTCGAAACCACTCCTTTGTTATTTTAGCTGTGTGCTTAGGGTCATTGTCTTGTTGGAACGTGAACCTTCGGCAAAGTCTGAGGTCTAGAGTAGAGTTGAGCGACTTTTGGTTTTTTAGGGTCGAGTTTCGTTTCGTGAAACCCGACTTTTCCAAAAGTCGGGTCGAGCAAGATCGTCCGATTATAGGGAAAAGTCGGGGTCGTCCCGAAACACGAAACCCAATGTAAGTCAATGGGGAATAAAAGTCGGCAGTGAGAGGAGGACAGGAAATACACCTACAGTGCCCATTTGAATGCCAAAAGCATCAATTCTTCTTACTTAAGCTTGTCAACCTTAATTAACTTCATAATACAAGTTACGCACTGAAAAATGGGGGTTATTTGGCTAAAGTTGTGGGGGGGGGCCTGGCTCCAGGTTTTCATGTGCCCTGGGCGAAAGAGCGCCCCTTTAACACATACCAAAACTCATCATGCTCCGATACGGCAGAGAAATAGCGGTATAGTACAATGAAAAATACTTCACTTTTTACATCTCATGACGAGGCCCATCTATTTCTCCATACAGAATCATTGGTCCCATATAATGTTTGAAACAGTATTATGATGAGCTCCACATAATGCTACAGTATATGTTGGTCCCCATGGATGAAGCTCCACTGTCTTATGGGCCCAAATAATGCTCCAAACATAATGGGCCCCATTTCTAATGCTCTAGTGTATAATGGGCCCTGTAAATGCTGCTCCAGTGTCTGATGTCCACCTTTGGAATGTTCCAGTGTATGGTGGGCCCCATCTATCATTCTCCAGAGTATAGTGCTCCCCAAAAATTGCTGTCCCAACATTGAAAACAATCAAATAAGTCTCCTCGCTAGGGAATCCCTGGACTAGTCTGGACTCCTCGTCATCCCCATCTTCCATCTCACTGCACAGTATTTCAACCTTGCAAGTGCTGTGATCCTGAGCAAGCAGGGGGGGCCCACTCGTTGGCGACGGCACTGGCACAGGGCCCCTGATAGTACGGTGGTGTGTCTGATGGCGGGTGGGCCGAACCTGCACTTTCATCTGCAGCTTCCTCTTTGTCACCGTGTAAGATGGAACTGTATATGGGAAGGGTAACCTGAGTTTCATCAGGGTCAGATTCAGGCCGTGTAGCGTGCGAGGGGAATGTAGTGGTCTGGGTCAATGTACCAGCAGATTCATCGAGCAGTGGCTGGGCATCAGTGCACTTGTGTCGCCCCCAGGAGTACGGTCGCCACAGTAGCATTACCTTCCTCCTAGGGAGTGTGATGTCATGCTTGGGAGCAACGAAGGATCTCTCTAGCAGGTTAACTGATTGGGCGGCGTTATTCCCACGAGTCATGACCCTCCAAACAGCGTTCATGAAGGCAAAGTGTTTGTTTTACGTGGGCAGTATGGTTGCAAAGCTGAACCTTAAAGGAATGTCCAGAAGGACACCACCAGGAGTGGAGCCTACGGTTAAATTCGACTCCACCTGGTAAACCTCAACCATGCCAGCTACAGAACAGATGCACACATTGCAAGCTTAATTCCGTTAACGAACGAGACTCCATCATGCCCCGCGGTCCGAGTCCGGCTTACTAGAGGGACACGTGAGGCTCTGGCACATGAGATTGGCCAATAACTGGTGTGTCATGCCCTTACATGTCCGTGGCTGCATGTGCGCTACACTGAAAAGGCCAGCGTTTGTCGCTTACAGGTGCAGATAACCCGCTGAACAACGTTAGTGATGGGGATCACTGATTACAATTATTACCCGCGAACGATGATTTCCCAGTAAGTGCAGGTCAACCGCAGTTCCAGAATTAGTCCTAACCGTCATTCCTGAAAAAATTAAAAACTTACGTGTGCAAACCACAGGTGCTGTAGCTTGCTTAACAGCTCGCCAGCCGTTCTCACGCCCAGTATGGATTACACGTGATTGCACAAAGGTGAGAAAGGGTACCGTATCCCCAGATAACATGTATGGATAGCGTACACATTCAAAATATATGTCTATACATCAGGAGGCAGGCTCAGACGGTGTTAGGCCCAGTATGGATTGCACGTGATTGCACAAAGGTTAGAAAGGGTACCGTATCCCCAGATAACATGTATGGATAGCGTACACATTCAAAATATATGTCTATACATTAGGAGGCAGGCTCAGACGGTGTCAGGCACAGTATGGATTTGACGGCCCAGATTACACAGCGGAGGAGCAGGGAGAGGTAAAGATTGCAAATGCTGGGGCCCTGCCCAAGTAAGGGGGGCCCACTCGTGGGCGTCGGTACTGGCACTGGGCCCCTCATAGTACAGCGGTGTGTCTGACGGCGGGTGTGCACCACCACCGTCAGAGACACTTGATTGCACTATGAGGGACCCTGTGCCAGTGCCCGCGCCCAAGAGTCGGCCTGCCCACCTGTCCAGGGCAACGGCACTCGCACGGTGTCGTGCGCTAGGTGGTGACCCCGGCCATGGGGGGGGAGGCAGCACAGTTAGGGAGTTTTAGAAAGTGGCATATGTTGATGTTGGACATTCAGCTGATGCAAAAGGCGAAATAGGTGAAGTCCCAGGAAGAGGTGGACCAAAGCAAGCCATTTTTCTGTCACCCTATGTGTCATCAGGGGAAGGTGGGACAAAATCCTTGGAAACCCATGCATGGCTCATTTTAATGAAGGTTAGATCATCCACATTTTGGGTTGACAGACGGGTCCTTTTTTCTGTCAGGATTGATCCAGCTGCACTGAAGACTCTTTCCGATAGCACACTTGCAGCTGGGCAAGCGAGCTCCTGTAAGGCATATTGGGCCAATTCAGGCCAGGTGTCCAGTTTAGCGGCCCAATAGTCAAAGGGGAATGACCTGTGTGGGAGAACATCGATATGGGAGGAAAAGTAGTTTGTAACCATAGTTGACAACTGCTGTCTCCTGTCACTTTCCATCGATGCAGTATTACCAGTTGTGTGAGCGGTATTTGAAAAGTCAGTCCACAACATTGTCATGAAACCCCTGTCTCCAACGCCACTTCTGCTGTGTGCACCACGAACACCTCTGCCAAGCTGCCCCCGGCCCGTACGGCTCGTGTGAGAACCATCACCGCTGCTGTGTGCTGGGAATGCCTCAAGCAACCGATTTACCAGAGTTGCTTGTTTATTAGCCAACATTAGGTCAAGGTTCTCCTGTGGCATGATGTTTTGTAATTTGCCTTTATAGCGTGGATCCAGGATGCTGGCCAACCAGTAGTCGTCATCGTTCATCATTTTGGCAATGCGGGGGTCCCTTTTTAGGATCCGCAAGGCATAATCTGACATGTGGGCCAATGTTCCCGGTGTCAATGATGCACTGCGAGTGCTGGTTGGAGGAGCACTTTCTGGCAAATCCACATCCCTCCAGTCACGCACAAACCCTGTACCAGACCTTGCCACGCCAACATTTTCACTTGCCCCACGAGATGCATCCTCCTCCCCTAAGTAATCATCTCCATCATCCTCCTCCTCCACCTCGTCCAGGAGAGGTCCCTGAGCAGACAATGGCTGAATGTCATCAAGGATTCCCTCCTGCTCTTCCTCCTCATCAACATTGGCTGCAGAAGCCTGCTCCTTAAGGTGCGTCAAAGTTTGCATGAGCAGACGCATAAGTGGGATGCTCATGCTTAGGATGGCGTCGTCTGCGCTTACCAGCCATGTGCATTCCTCGAAACACTGAAGGACTTTACAGAGGTCTTTCAGCTTCGACCACTGCACACCTGTCAACTCCAAGTCTGCTCTCAAAGTGCCTGGCCGTGTATCCTCCCACAAATACATTATGGCCTGCCTCTGCTCGCACAGCCGCTCCACCATGTGCAGGGTGGAGTTCCACCTTGTTGCAATGTCGATAATGAGGCGGTGGTTGGGAAGGTGGAGCAATCGCTGCAGCTTCTGCATACGAACGGAGTGTACAGGCGACCGGCGGATGTGCGCGCACAGTCTTCGCACCTTCTGGAGCAGGGCTGTTAACTCCGGATAATTTTTGAGGAAGCACTGCACCACCAGGTTCAAGGTGTGAGCCAAGCAAGGTATGTGGCTGAGTTTTGAAAAGGCTATGGCTGCCACAAAATTACGGCCGTTATCACTAACTACCTTGCCTGCCTCAAGATGTACACTGCCCAGCCATGACTCAGTTTGTCGCTTCAAGTACTCGGCCAGTACCTCGGCGGTGTGTCTGTCGCCCAAACACAGCATCTGCAACACAGCCTGCTGACGCTTTCCACTAGCTGCTCGATAGGGGGACACATTGTGTGCAACAGTGGCAGCTGCAGATGGAGTGCTCGTTCAACTGCGCTCTGTGGACGAGCTTTCGCTTCTGGAGGAGGAGGAGGAGGGTCGAACGCCTACAGCCAACTGTTTCCTATACCGTGGGCTAGGCAGCACTGTCCCACCACCGCTGTCCCCTGTGGACCCTGCATCCACCACATTAACCCAGTGCGCAGTGATGGACACGTAACGGCCCTGGCCATGCCGACTGGACCATGCATCAGTTGTGAGGTGCACCTTTCCGCTCACTGACTGCTTGAGTGCATGGACAATGCGGTCTTTCACATGATGGTGGAGGGCTGGGATGGCTTTGCGAGAGAAGAAGTGGCGACTGGGTAGGTCATAGCGTGGTACTGCATAGGCCATGAGTTCGCGGAAAGCTGCGCTTTCCACCAACCGAAAGGGCATCATCTCAAACGAGATTAGTTTGGCAATGTGGGCTTTCAAACCCAGTGTACGCGGATGAGAGACTGAGTACTTTCTTGACCTACTCATAGTGTCTGGGAGGGTGAGCTGGACTTGAGAGCTGCATATGGTGGAAGTAGCGGTGGACAGGGCGGACTGAGAGAAGGTTGATGATGGTGATGGAGTAGTTGTTCTTTCTGATGGCCTAGAATCAGTCTTTCGTTGATATAACAGTGGGATTCCCTGACTGCTGTGGCATTGCACCGACACCTCAACATTTGCTGCTGTGCTAACCGGTGGGCTTACAGTGGGGGAAACAATGTATCGTTGCTGACTACCTTCGTTGTGATCAGTTGCACATGTGGCACTTGAGGTTTGGTGTTGTGTCCACGCTTGCAAGTGCATGCTGGTTAAATGTCTAAGCATGCAACTGGTATTCAAATTTTTCAGATTTTTCCCTCGGCTAAAGGTCTTTGCGCACTTCTTGATGTTTGGAACCTGTCTTTGGAGTGCTCCGGGCCTGCCAGATAACAGCTGTTGCGATGTCGATGTCTGTTGTGGATGCTCCTCATCTGAGCTATTGGAAGCAGCACCCTCTTCCCCCAATGGATGCCAATCTGGGTCAACAACTGGGTCATCCATCACCTCCTCTTCTATGTCATGTGCACCTTCCTCTGTGTCACCGTGTATGGTGGTATAGTGTGCGGGAAGGGGCACCTGAGTCTCATCAGAGTCAGAATCTGGCTCTGTACACTGCGAGGACAATGTAGTGCTCTGAGTGAATGTACCAGCAGAATCATCCATCAGCCAGCGTCGGACTGGCCCACCGGAGAACCGGTGGATTCTCCGGTGGGCCCTAGCATCTGGTGGGCCCTGGCACCTGCTGGCATACAGGGCCAGCAGTTGCCTAGGGCCCCCGCTGCTCCAGGGGCCCCCAGCCAGTGGTGTGTCGCACACCATGCAGCTGCTATGGGGGCCCCTGCCAGCGGAGTAGCAGCGGGTGTCAGGAGGCAGGAGCCCCTGTCCCCGCTGCTAAAGAGAAATGAATATTCACTGCGAAGCAGTGAATATCATTTCAGGTCTCCACCCCCATAGGCCCCGCCCCCAGCCCAGTAAGCCGCTCTGCAGACTACAGCTGTAAATCAGGGCCGGCGCCGCCCTCAGTCCTCTCTGCTCCTGGCTCACAGCCAGTGCGCGATGACGTCACTACATCACCCACCCGCTGTGTGTCTGGCAGAGGGGGCAGCTCCTGACACTGAAGCCGGCTGCCGGAATCAGCGTGGGAGCGAGGAAGAGAGGTGAGTATTGTGTTTTGTTTTGTTTTTTATATCTCTCTCGCTCTCTCTATCTGTCTCTCTCTATCTATCTCTATATATCTCTCTCTCTATCTCTCTTATATCTATCTATCTTTCTATCTCTATCTATTATCTCTATCTCTATCTATTATCTATATCTATCTATTTCTATATCTATCTATCGCTCTATCTTTATATCTATCTTTCTATCTCTACATCTATCTCTATATCTATCTCTATATCTTTCTATATATATATCTCTATATCTATCTATTATGTCTATCTATCTCTGTCTATCTATCTTACTCTATCTATCTCTATATCTATTATCTCTATATTTATTATCTATCTAGCTACCATCTATATCTATCTATCTTTATCTATATATATATCTCTATCTAATATCTATATCTATCTATCTATCTCTATACCTATCTATCTATTTATCTATCCGTTATCTATCTCTATCTTTTCTCTGTATCTATCTATCTCTATATCTCTCGCTATCTATCGCTCTATCTCTATATCTATCTCTATATCTATCTTTATATCTATATCTATATATCTATCTCTATCTATCTCTATATCTATCTCTATATCTATATCTATTTCTGTCTATATCTATCTCTATATCTCTCTGTATAGCTATCTATCTATATATCTCTATCTATCTCTATATCTATCTCTCTGTATATCTATCTATCGCTCTCTCTATATCTATCTTTCTATCTCTATATCTATATATATTTCTCTATCTATTTATCTCTATATCTTTTCTCTGTATCTATCTCTCTCTATATCTATATATATCTATTATCTCTATATCTATATCTATTTCTCTCTATATCTCTCTCTATATCTATCTATCTATTTATCTCTATCTCTATATCTATCTCTCTGTATATCTATCTATCTTTCTATCTCTATATCTATCTATCTTTCTCTATCTATCTATCTATTTATCTCTATCTATTATCTATATCTATCTCTATCTATCTATCGCTCTATCTCTATATCTATCTTTCTATCTCTACATCTATCTCTATATCTATCTTTCTATCTATCTATCTATCTCTATATCTATCTATATCTATCTATTATGTCTATCTATCTAGCTATCTCTATTATCTATATCTACCTATCTCTGTATCTTTCTATCTTACTCTATCTTTATATCTATCTGTTATCTCTATATTTATTATCTATCTTTATCTATCTATCTATCTCTATCTATTATCTATATCTATATCTATCTCTCTATCTATTTATCGATCTCTGTATCTATCTATCTCTATATCTATCTCTCTCTCTATCTACCGCTCTCTCTATCTCTATTTATCTTTATATCTATATCTATCTATCTCTATATCTATACCTGTTTCTCTCTATATCTCTCTCTCTATAGCTATCTATATATTATCTCTATATCTATCTATCTATCTATATATTATCTCTATATCTATCTATCTCTATATCTATCTGTTATCTCTATATCCATATCTATCTATCTCTATATCCATCTATCTCTATATCTATCTTTCTATCTAACACTATATCTCTATATCTATCTCTATATCTCATTATCTATCTATCTCTATCTCTCTCTCTTTATCTATCTATCTATTGATCTATCCATCTATCTCTATATCTATCTATTACATCTATCTATTATCTCTATTATCTATATCTATCTATCCATCTATCTATCTAGCTATCTCTATCTATCTCTATATCTCTCTCTATATCTATCTATCTTTCTTACTCTATATCTGTCTATCTCTATACACATCTCTATATCTAGCTATTATCTCTATATCTATATCTATCTTTCTATATCTATCTGTCTCTATATCTATCTCTATATCTATCTATCTCTATATCTATCTGTTATCTCTATATCCATATCTATCTCTATATCTATCTATCTATCTATCTATCTCTCTATCTAACACTATATCTCTATATCTATATCTATATCTCATTATCTATCTATCTCTATCTCTCTCTTTATCTATCTATCTATTGATCTATCCATCTATCTCTATATCTATCTCTATATCTATCTATTACATCTATCTATTATCTCTATTATCTATATTTATCTATCCATCTATCTATCTAGCTATCTCTATCTATCTCTCTCTATATCGAACTATCTATCTTTCTAACTCTATATCTGTCTATCTCTATACATATCTCTATATCTAGCTATTATCTCTATATCTATCTCTATATCTATCTTTCTATATCTATCTGTCTCTATATCTATCTCTATATCTATCTATCTCTATCTATTATCTCTATATCTATCTATCTCTATATATATCTCTATATCTATTTTTATTTATAGCCATCTATCTATATATATTTATCTCTATATCTATCTATATATGTCTATTATTATTATTATTATTATTATATCTGTATATCTCTATCTATTATCTATCTCTATCTATATATCTATCTCTCTATATCTTTCTATCTATAGCTATGTATCTCTATATCTATCTATCTATCCATTATCTATTTTCTATCTATCTCTATATCTATCTACCTATCGATCTATCTATCTATATTTCTTTCTATATCTATCTTTATATCTATCTCTATCTATCTCTATCTATCTCTATGAATCTTTCTATCTATATCTATCCATTATCTACTTTCTATCCATTATCTACTATCTATCTCTATATCTATCTATTTCTACATCTATCTTTCTATCTATATCTATCTAACTCTATATCTATATATCTATATAGCATTATACCCTATGAGGGGGTGCATTATTCCCTATGAGGGGGGCAGCATTATACCCTATGAGGAGGCAGCATTATACCCTATGAGGAGGCAGCATTATACCCTATGAGGAGGCAGCATTATACCCTATGAGGAGGCAGCATTATTCCCTATGAGGGGGGCAGTATTATACCCTATGAGGAGGCAGCATTATACCTTATGAGGAGGGCAGCATTATTCCCTATGAGGGGGGCAGTATTATACCCTATGAGGAGGCAGCATTATACCCTATGAGGGGGTGCATTATTCCCTATGAGGGGGGCAGTATTATACCCTATGAGGGGGCAGCTATATACCCTATGAGGAGGCAGCATTATTCCCTATGAGGGGGGCAGTATTATACCCTATGAGGAGGCAGCATTATTCCCTATGACGGGGTGCATTATTCCCTATGAGGGGGGCAGTATTATACCCTATGAGGGGGGCAGCATTATACCCTATGAGGGGGTGCATTATTCCCTATGACGGGGTGCATTATTCCCTATGAGGGGGGCAGTATTATACCCTATGAGGGGGTGCATTATACCCTATGAGGGGGTGCATTAAACCCTATGAGGGGGTGCATTATTCTCTATGAGGGGGGCAGTATTATACCCTATGAGGGGGGCAGTATTATACCCTATGAGGGGGTGCATTATACCCTATGAGGGGGTGCATTATACCCTATGAGGGGGGCAGTATTATATTCTATGAGATGGCTGTATTATATTCTATGAGATGGCTGCATTATATTCTATGAGGGGTCTACATTATATTCTATGAGGGGGCTGCTTTATATTCTATGAGGGTGCTACCCCAACTCCTGCTACATAATTAAGACATGTACAACCTTATATTATACCCGGATATTAGCGTGTTTTACCGCACAATTGGTGGTCTGGTATTTAACTCTATGCAGCTACATAGTGGGCCCCAAGAATGATTTTCTCTGGTGGGCCCAAGGTGTTCCAGTCCGACGCTGCCATCAGCGGCTGTGCATCAGTGCACTCCATGTCAGATTCATCTTGGCCTGGGTAATTCACCATTTCACTTGATAATCCAGGCATGGTATGTGAAAACAGCTCCATGGAGTAATCAGTAGTATGGCCTGCGTCATCCTTCAATCTTGGTTGGGGTGAAGGACACAAGGAAAGGTGTGGTTCATGAACATGAGCCTCCAATGACGACTCAGTGCTTTTACTTTTTACAACTGAAGAAGAGGAGGCGATAGAGCTGGAGGCTGAGTCAGCAATGTAAGACAAAACTTTTTCCTGATGCTCTGGCTTTAAAAGCGGTTTGCCAACTCCTAGAAAACTAAGCGTTCGAGGCCTTATGTAGCCAGACGATGACGCAGGCTCAACACCTCCTGCATTCGGTCCTATTTTGCTCTTGCCACTACCATCAGATCCACCACCAACACCATCATTACCAGCTGCCAACCCCCGCCCAATTCCACGGCCTCTTCCACCAGCCTTCCTCATTTTTGGTAGAAATGTAGACAAAATCCAACAAACTATATAGTAATGTAAAACAAGGTACAAGGTGTCTATAGGACAGGGGAGATTTTGAATTTCTGCAGACACTTGTGGACACTGGACACTTATGGATTGTGTGAGGCCCACTGACTAGTATCTGAGCGCTCTGTCACAGGCTCGATGGCAGAGCTGCGACCAAAGTGACTAGAGGATAAGGGAGATTTTGAATTTCTGCACACACTTGTGGACACTTATGGATTGTGTGAGGCCCACTGACTAGTATCTGAGCGCTCTGTCACAGGCTCGATGGCAGAGCTGTGACCAAAGTGACTAGAGGATTAGGGAGATTTTGAATTTCTGCACACACTTGTGGACACTTATGGATTGTGTGAGGCCCACTGACTAGTATCTGAGCGCTCTGTCACAGGCTCGATGGCAGAGCTGTGACCAAAGTGACTAGAGGATAAGGGAGATTTTGAATTTCTGCACACACTTGTGGACACTTATGGATTGTGTGAGGCCCACTGACTAGTATCTGAGCGCTCTGTCACAGGCTCGATGGCAGAGCTGTGACCAAAGTGACTAGAGGATAAGGGAGATTTTGAATTTCTGCACACACTTGTGGACACTTATGGATTGTGTGAGGCCCACTGACTAGTATCTGAGCGCTCTGTCACAGGCTCAATGGCAGAGCTGTGACCAAAGTGACTAGAGGATAAGGGAGATTTTGAATTTCTGCACACACTTGTGGACACTTATGGATTGTGTGAGGCCCACTGACTAGTATCTGAGCGCTCTGTCACAGGCTCGATGGCAGAGCTGTGACCAAAGTGACTAGAGGATAAGGGAGATTTTGAATTTCTGCACACACTTGTGGACACTTATGGATTGTGTGAGGCCCACTGACTAGTATCTGAGCGCTCTGTCACAGGCTCGATGGCAGAGCTGTGACCAAAGTGACTAGAGGATAAGGGAGATTTTGAATTTCTGCACACACTTGTGGACACTTATGGATTGTGTGAGGCCCACTGACTAGTATCTGAGCGCTCTGTCACAGGCTCGATGGCAGAGCTGTGACCAAAGTGACTGGAGGATAAGGGAGATTTTGAATTTCTGCACACACTTGTGGACACTTATGGATTGTGTGAGGCCCACTGACTAGTATCTGAGCGCTCTGTCACAGGCTCGATGGCAGAGCTGTGACCAAAGTGACTAGAGGATAAGGGAGATTTTGAATTTCTGCACACACTTGTGGACACTTATGGATTGTGTGAGGCCCACTGACTAGTATCTGAGCGCTCTGTCACAGGCTCGATGGCAGAGCTGTGACCAAAGTGACTAGAGGATAAGGGAGATTTTGAATTTCTGCACACACTTGTGGACACTTATGGATTGTGTGAGGCCCACTGACTAGTATCTGAGCGCTCTGTCACAGGCTCGATGGCAGAGCTGTGACCAAAGTGACTAGAGGATAAGGGAGATTTTGAATTTCTGCACACACTTGTGGACACTTATGGATTGTGTGAGGCCCACTGACTAGTATCTGAGCACTCTGTCACAGGCTTGATGGCAGAGCTGTGACCAAAGTGACTAGAGGATAAGGGAGATTTTGAATTTCTGCACACACTTGTGGACACTGGACACTTATGGATTGTGTGAGGCCCACTGAATATCTGAGCGCTATGTCACAGGCAGAAATTGGCTTGTGTATCACAAACTACAAGGTGTATGTAGAATTGGGCAGAATTGGAATCTCCCTAGAGTGCAGGTCTGTAAGAACGGAACATGTCCTCGACTTATTCTCACAGAGTGACTCACTGATAGCTTCACTGTGGCTGTGATAACAGCCGTTACACGGTACTGTGTGAGGAGCGTACACCGCTGTATGGTGTGAAAAAATGCACGCTCAGTACCTCAGCAGGACAAAAAAAAAATTGGGATTGCTTTTAAAAAAGCAGTTTGCGGAGCAGTGGGTAAACAGCAATGCAGGAATGTCAGGAAGCCTTAGAAGGCAGCCCAACAACCAACACCACTGATACACCACTATATAGCCTCCCCTTGCACTGCACAGTGACTGGTGTGTTGTGCAGGCCAAATCGCTAGCAGCAGAAGCAGTTTTTGGTGTCTTCTTCCCTGCCTAACGCTCTCCCTACAAAATCATCAGCAGCAGCAGCTCTCCCTATTCTGAGATCAGCATGAGTAACATGGCGGTCGGCGTGCACGCCCTTTTATGCCCCCTGTGACACCCCCCAAAGCAAGCCAATCACTTGCATGCCCTTCTGAAAGATGGTGGTGACCCGTGCCTATGTCATCACGTTGCCCACAGTGTCCGTGGATCCTGATTGGCTGAAAAAGAGCGCAAAACAAACTTTTGAAACGCGACTTTGGTGCGTAAGTCGCCGACCTCGTGGCCGACCTCATCCTAGGGTCGGGTTTCGTTTCATGATACCCGACTTTGCCAAAAGTCGGCGACTTTTGAATTTTTTCGACCCGTTTCGCTCAACTCTAGTCTAGAGCACTCTGGAAGAGGTTTTCATCCAGGATATCCCTGTACTTCACCACATTCATTTTTCCTTAAATTGCAACCAGTCGTCCTGTCCCTGCAGCTGAAAAACACCCCCATAGCATGATGCTGCCATCACGATGTTTCACTGTTGGGATTGTATTGGGCAGATGATGAGCAGTGTCTGGTTTTCTCCACACATACCACTTAGAATTATCACCAAAAGGTTCTATCTTCATCTTATCAGACCAGATAATCTTATTTCTCATAGTCTGGGAGTTCTTTATGTGTTTTTTCGCAAACTCTATGCAGGCTTTCATATGTCTTGCACTGAGGAGAGGTTTCCGTCAGGCCACTCTGCCATAAAGGCCCAACTGGTGGAGGGGTGCAGTGATAGTTGACTTTTTGGAACTTTCTTCCATCTCCCTACTGCATCTGTGGACAGCCACAGTGATCTTGGGGTTCTTTTTTAAAAAACAAAACAAAACAGTTTTTAATAAGTTTTGACAACTAGGGAGAAAGGTTCAAACAGTTACAATATATTCATAACATTGAACCATAATCCCACCTTTTCCCTTATCCCTCCTCTCCCTTTCCTGCGAATGTCATTAATTGAAGAGATTCTTTAAATTGGTGCATGTCCTCCAATGCTTTGTAGTAAGTACCAATTGGTGCTTTCGATCTGCTTCTTAAGTCTATTACTAGACTCCGTATCCAAAGAAGGAATGAGAAACGACCACCTAGTGAAAAATTTCTCCGTCAACTTCTCTTTGTTGGTCAAAGTTTCCAGCCAGTCCATTTTAAAGAAAAATGATTTTTTGTCAATATCAATGATTTTGAAGGCGCATTTGAGTTCAACCATTGATGTAGTATACTTTTTCTAACTTCTGGGGCCCAAATCACTAACATAGCTTGATATGTTTAGGTAATGCCCTTTGAGCCTACTCTAGAATATTAAAAATTGCCCATTGTGGGGTAAGAGAGAACTCAAATCCACTCAATTGTTGTAGCTCAGTGTGGATACCATGCCACAACTTTTGAATTTTAGGACACCCCCACATATGGTGGAAAATGTCAGTGTCATGCAAACCGCACTTTACACATTGATGAGAATATATGGGAGACATTCTGGATTGGACATATGGGGTAATATAAGCCCTATGTAATAATAATATAGCCATATCAGTATAACTGTTATATGGAATAACTTTCCTTTGTGCCGTAATAGCTTCTAATATATCTCCCACCTCTAGACCCTCCATGTCTTTTATCCATCTCGCCGGACCCGAGGATTTAGCCTCCCAAGACCATTCTTTTTGCAGAGTGGTATATATGGTACTAGTTGACATCAATTGGGATCTGCCCGTTCTGAGAAGAATGTCTAATTTATCACCCATACCACCTCTCTGCCTACTAGCGACAAATCTAAGAACTAAACTGCGTGCCTGTAGAAACAAGAATTGGCATCCCCAAATCTATAATAATAAATGCCCTAAGCAGCTTCCGGTTGTAACAACTTCCGTCCAGTTGTAACCGGTGACGTCACCGCACACCTCTTTCCATGTTAACCCTCAGCACACCACTCCTCCTCAACACACACACTCCTCTCACCTTTCACCATCTCCACTCACGTCCACTCACTCTTTCACTCCACATACGACCCTTTCTCTCACTCCGTCTCTCATACTCACGCCGTCATCGCCGCTGATCCACGATCCCCAACATCTTCTTCCAACGGCGCCATCCTGGATCCAGACGTCCTCCACGCCAGCGACATGTTCTTGCGGCGACGCCATCTTGAGTATCGCGAAATCCCGCGATACTCAAGATGGCGTCGCCGCAAGAACATGTCGCCGGCGTGGAGGACGTCGAAATCCAAAATGGCGTCGGCGAAATCTCGCGAGATGTAACAAAGCCATTAAAGATACTGTATGTGTGGATAAATCTGCCCCTCTAAGTGAGCATTTGCAAAATGGGATGTTCCCCGCATCTAGTGTATTACATATCGTAAGTTAGCTGCTATGTAATATCTGGCAATATCAGGGAAGTTAATACCCCCCTCAGATTTTGGAAGTTGTAGCTTACATAACCCAATACGTGAACGGCGCCCCACTCCCCATATAAACTGTCGAAATGTCTTAGTCAATAAATTGGTGTCTGTTTTGGACAATAAAAGTGGTAAAGTTTCAAATAGATATAGTAATTTGGGAAAAAATATCATTTTAATTAAGTGACATTTCCCTGTAAAGGAGAGAATAAAGTGTTTCCATGAATTGAGGAGACTAGTCACCTTAAGAATAATGGGTCTGTAGTTAAGACAATATAATTTTTGTGGATCTGCTGGCAGTCTGATACCCAGGTATCCAATAGACTCGCTCCTCCATTGAAAGGGAAACCAGGCTTTCAGATATTCTACCCACCCTAAATATCACCAATGCTTCTGACTTATCTAATATATAAAGCTCAAAGTGTGTATGTATGTGTGTGTGTGTGTGTGTGTGTGTATGTCCGGGATAGGCATCCGCACCGTCGCAGCTACAGCCACAAAATTTGGCACAGTCACACGTCTGGACCCCGAGAGCGTCCTAAGCTATGTTGTGAGGCAAAATTTTAACTCTGCGCTTTCCAATTCACCAAACAATTTTGCCCCTATCTACATACTGGGGGAAAAAGTGTGTGCGTGTCAAGCCCCACCCCTCATTGTGATGTCATAATGCCCCTATTTGCATACTGGGGAAGCAGTGTGGGCGTATCAAACCCCGCCCCTCATTATGGTGTCACAATGGTTGCCATGGCGACGCTGATGTCATCAAAGGTTGCAAGCCCTGCCGCCGCTCATTATGATGTCATAATGGGTGACTATGGAATGGAGGATGTGTGATGAGTATATGGGGACCGGACTATGGGATGGAGGATATGTATGATGGGTATATGGGAACGGGACTATGGGATGGAGGATGTGTGATGGGTATATGGGCACTGGACTATGGGATGGAGGATATGTATGATGGGTATATGGGCACGGGACTATGGGATGGCGGATATGTATATGGGCACGGGACTATGGGATGGAGGATGTGTGATGGGTATATGGGCACTGGACTATGGGATGGAGGATATGTTTGATGGGTATATGGGCACGGGACTATGGGATGGCGGATATGTATATAAGCACGGGACTATGGGATGGAGGATGTGTGATGGGTATATGGGCACTGGACTATAGGATGGAGGATATGTATGATGGGTATATGGGCACGGGACTATGAGATGGAGGCTATGTATGATCGGTATATGGGCACGGGACTATGGGATGGAGGATATGTATGATGGGTATATGGGCATGGGACTATGAGATGAAGGATGTGTGATGAGTGTATGGGCACTCGACTATGGGATGGCGAATATGTATGATGGGTATATGGGCATGGGACTATGGGATGGAGAATATGTATGATGGGTATAAGGGCTTGGGACTATGGGATTGAGAATATGCATGATGGGTATATGGGCATGGGACTATGGGATGGAGGATGTGTGATGGGTATATGGGCACTCGACTATGGGATGGAGGACATGTATGATGGGTATATGGGCACAGGACTATGGGATGGAGGATTATTATAATTTTCTATAACTAACCACAGTTAGTTACTATGCCCGGGCAGCGCCGGGCTCTTCAGCTAGTTATCATTCATTTTAAAGCCAGTAATGTGTCCGAAATCTTCGATTGTCAAAATTATGAGTGGTATAGCTTGTGTTGGGTTGGCAATAAATAATAAAATATCATTGGCAAAAGCCAGTAATTTTGTTTCCGTGTTCCCAGTAGGAATCCCATGAAAATCTGGCAGATTTTGAAGATTTCTCAGTAAAGGGTCTAGTGCTAAATTAAATAATAATGGAGACAATGGGCATCTCTGCCTTATACCCCTCTGGATGGCAAAGGGCACCGACAGGATGTTGTTTATAAAAAAGTCTAGATGTAGGATCCCTATACATCAATTTGATAGCATTGCAGAACCAGGACCCAAACCCTCTGATCTCTAACAGCTTATATAAAGAAATTCCAGGAGACCCTGTCAAAGGCCTTATCTGCCTCAAGACCCACCACTATATTCCTTTTACCGTTATTGACTCTACAACTAGATATAGTACGTATCGCCGTTCTTATATTACAGGTTATAGATTTCCCATGTCCAAACCCCGTCTGATGTGATGAAATTAATTCAGGAATAATAAGTTGGACCCTAGTCACCAATATTTTTGTAAAAAGTTTAAAATCTGCATTAAGCAGTGAGATTGACCGATATCCTTCCACCTGCAATGGATCCTTCCCAGACTTAGGAAGCATAATAATACAAGCCTCATTGAGTCTACAGGAATATAGCTTTTCTCCATAATTCCATTAAATAACTCACATAAATGTGGACCTACCAATGGACCTAAGATTTTATAATGCTTTTCACCAAACCCATCTGGACCCGGTTCCTTAGAAATCTTAAGAGTAGAGATGGCTTCCGTAATGATAATGGGTGAATTAAGCAAGTTTCTCTGGTCTTCCGTAATACTAGGAGCCACCCCATCCTGAAAGAAACACGATGCCTCTGTAATCTCCTCTCCCCCATTTGCATACAAGGATCCAAAAAAGTCTAAATTCCTCTATTATTTGTTCATTATCCATTGTAACTATTCCATCTTGATTACAGATCCTGTTAATTCTAGTTGCTTGTCTAAAAGGTTTAGTAAGAGAGGCAAGTAGTTTCCCTGGCCTGTTCCCCCATTTGTGTTTTTGATAGTCCAGACTATATAACGCTCTTTTATGCTCAATGTTTTCAGAAGCCTCTTTAGCCTCTACAAATTTATGTTTATTTATGGGGGTATTAGATTATTTGAAATTTTTATAGGCCGGAGTCAATTTTTCCTAATGTGGCCTCTAGTAATTTTTTACGTTTATTTGGGGGTTCTTTTTTACCTTTCTCACCAAGGCTTTTTTCCCCATGATTGCTCAGTTTGGCTGGACAGCCAGGTCTAGGAAGACTTCTGGTGGTCCCAAACTTCTTCTATTTAAGAATATGGAGGCCACTGTGCTCTTAGGAACCTTGAGTACTGCAGAAATTCTTTTGTAACCTTGGACAGATCTGTGCCTTGCCACAATTCTGTCTCTGAGCTCCTTGGCCAGTTCCTTTGACCTCATGATTCTCATTTGGTCTGACAAGCACTGTGAGCTGTGAGGTCTTATATGGACAGGTGGGTGCCATTCCAAATCAAGTCCTATCAGTTTATTTAAACACAGCTCGACTCCAATGAAGGAGAACTAAATCAAGGAGGATCACAAGGAAATGGACAGCATATGACTTAAATATGAGTAGCTGAGCAAAAAAAATTGCAGCATTCTGCGCGTGGATACACATTTTGGTTCACAATCGCCAATGCAAGTCAATAGGCGTGCGAAAAAAATTGCAATGTACACTGTGAATTCACAGCCTGAAACATCAGAATAGAATAGATATATAGATAGAATAAATGATAAAAAAATTGGTCGTGGGGTCCCCTATATTTTAAATAATATCAGCTGTCTACTTGGCCTTTACTAGTTATTAATAAATGGTGACCACCCCCACAAAAAAAATCGACATGTCCCCCTATTATTAGTAACCATCAAAGGCTAGGCAGACAGCTGCGGGCTGATATTAATAACCTAGGAAGAGGCCCCTTCCCAGACTAAGAATGTAAGCACTCAGCTGCCTCAGAAATGCGCATCCATTAGATGCGCTAGGTCTGGCACTTAAGTCCCCTTTACATTTAGCGATGCACCAGCGATCCCGACCACGATATGACCCGGTCAGGATCGCTGGTGCATCGCTAAATGGTCGCTAGTGAGCTGCCAAACAGGCAGATCTCACAGCAACGTAGCGACGCAGCAACGGTCGTTACTTACCTTTCAGACGCGGCGATGATGATGTCCTCCCGCCTGCGTCCACACGTCGCTCGTCAGTGCCAGCGGGAAGCGGCCGACGAGAAATGGACGTGGATGATCTCGCGCGATCAGCGATAGCCAGCGGGGGAGCCGGTCGGAGGTAAGTATAACACATAGCGATATCCCTAGCAATATCGCTATGTGTAAAGACCCCTTTAGTCTCCGCTCTTCCAGCTAGTTCTGGCACTTAGTCTCCGCTCATCTCACTTGCCCTGGTGCGGTGGCAAGTGGGGTAATAGTTGTGGAGTTGATGTCAGCTTTGTAATGTCATCTGACATCAAGCCCAGGAGTTAGTAATTGAGAGGCGTCTTTAAGACACTGTGATACTGTCCCACGAAGAACTCTAGCTCTGCTACATCCGGATGGTTTGTTGAGCGGTGGCATGATGTGACTGCTCAGCAAGCCAGCCAGAACATACTGAGACAGCAGTGTAAAAGTGCTCCTGCATTGTCTAGCGCTGACGTAAGGGCACCGGAATTCATGTAAACACTATGTAAATCAGTCAGTACAAGAGAAGATAATATTCTGCTACAGATGGATTTGGATAAGTTGGAATCTTGGGCCAAAAGGTGGCACATGCAGTTTAACAATGATAAATGTAAGGTTATACACATGGGAAGAAGGAATCAATATCACCATTACACACTGAATGAGAAACCACTGGGTAAATCTGACATGGAGAAGGACTTGGGTATCCTAGCTAATTATAAACTTACCTGGAGCAGCCAGTACCAGGCAGCGGCTGCCAAGGCAAACAGGATCATGGGGTGCATTAAAAGATGTCTGGATATACATGATGAGAACATTATACTGCCTCTGTACAAATCCCTGGTTAGATCGCACATGGAGTACTATGTACAGTTTTGGGCACTGGTGCTCAGGAAGGATATAATGGAACTAGAGTGAGTAAAAAGGAGGGCAACAAATTTAATAAAGGGGATAGGGGAACTACAATACCCAGAGAGATTTGCAAAATTAGGATTATTTAGTCTAGAAAAAAGATGACTGACGGGTGATCTAATAACCATGGATAAGTTTATAAGGGGACAATACAAATATCTCCCCTAGGATCTGTTTATACCAAGGAAGGTGACAGTCACAAGCGGGCATTTTCTGGAGGAGAGAAGGTTTTTCCACCAACATAGAAGAGGATTCTTTACTGTTAGGGCAGTAAGAATCTGGAATTCCTTTCCTGAGGAGGTGGTGATGGCGAACACAGTCAAGGGGTTTAAGAGAGGCTTGGATTTCTTCCTGGAGCGTAACAATATTGTATCTTATAGTTATTAGATTCTTTAGAAGAACGTAGATCTGGGGATTTATACTGATGGAATATAGGCTGAACTGGATGGACAAATGTCTTTTTTCAGCCTTGCTAACTATGGTACTATGTCACTTTGCTCTGTGTTTGTCTTTATCAGATTTGACTATGGGGTTAGTAATTGGGGTGTATTATAGATACCTCTCAATTACTAACCCCTGGGCTTGAAGTCAGCTGACATTACAAGGCTGACATCAACCCCATAAATATTACCACACTTACCACCGTATCAGGGCAGGTGGGATGATTGGAAGCTAAGCGACAGAATTGATGCATCTAATGAATGCGCCAATTCTGGGGCAGCTGAGAAATGATGTTCTTAGCCTGGTAGAGGGCCAATATCCATGGCTCCTTCCCAGGCTGTTAATATCAGCATGCAGCTGTCTTTTTAGCCATTGCTGGTTATTAAATATAAGGGGAGCCTACATCATTTTGGGGGGTTCTCACCTTGAAATAACCAGAAGGCTATGCATACAGCTTTGAGATTATATTAATAGTCTGGAAAACTCCATGTTTATTATCCACTTCCCAGGCAATTGAGACCAGCTCTCAGCTGTCTGCTTTACTTCAGCTGGTTAATAAAAATTAGGGGAACCTCACGGCATTTTTTTCTTTTATTTCATTTTGAAATAAATACAAGTGCAGAAAACTACACACTTAAAGCACTGATTATACTGTATATGTCAATGACATCTTTCTATCTGTATATAACATTATTTTATTAGCTAGAAAACTAGCTCGAAATGGCAGAGAATTTCAGTATGTAAAAGCTGATGTTAAAAAATGCATTACATACGCGTGTGATAAGGATGTCAGATGGATGCTTCTTGCTAAAAATCGCATTGTACTCACATGACACTCGTCCTTCTCTGGATCAACATCGGACTGAATTTTTACACGATAGTCTGACTCCAGCCTTAGGGTATGTACACAAGTTCAGGATTTACAGCAGAAAATTTTGCTGCAAATCTTGATGTTTTGGCAGGAAAAAACATGCCTAAGATATGCTCATTTTTAGAGAATTTTTTACATTTTAGTGTGAAAGAAACCTGCTGCAACAATCAACATGCTGCAGATTTAAATCAACTATTACTATTAAAGACCTGTGCAGGGGCGTAACTAGAACTGATTGGGCCCCATAGCAAACTTTTAAATGGGCCCCCTCAAAGACACACACCCTCAAAGACACACCCCCTTCAAGACATTCCCAGAGGTCCATGCGGCAGGCAGCTTTTCAGACAGCTAATAGACAGCGAGGGCTCAGGGAAGGGGCGGGACTGAACTAGTCTGAAGCAATACACTCTGTGACTGGCTGCAGGCAGGGAGGCGGGCCCAATATATGCTTCGCTCTGCACAGCAGGGACAGAAATGCAGCGTAGGCTGTGAAATCATTGTGTACATTTTTTTCCGCCGGGGCCCCGGATCCCCTACACTACAAGCACTGGGCCCCCAGACAGCGTTGGCCACCCACAGTCCCCCTTCCTAACATCCCAATCCCCCACACCCCTCATTGTCCTCCTCCCCTCGCATCCCATTATTGTCATCTCCCCCACCCCATCATTGCCCTCTTCACCACCTCCATTATTTTCTTCTCCCCACCACTATCTTTGCTTTCTCCCCCACCACTCCCATCATTGCCCATTCCACCACCTCCATCATTTCCTCCTCCTCCACCACCCCTATCATTGCCCTTTCCACCACCACCAGTGCATTCTCCCCCACCACCCCATCATCATTTCTTTTCCCCCCACCACCCCATCATTGCCCTCTCCATCACCCCCATCATTGCCTTCTCTCCATCACCCCCATCATTGCCTTCTTCCCATCACTCCAATCATTGCCTTCTCCATCATCCCATCACTGCCTTCTCCCCATCACTCCCATCATTGCCTTCTCCCCATCACTCCCATCATTGCCTGCTCCATCACCCCATCATTGCCTTCCCCCCATCACTCCCATCATTGCCTTCTCCATCACCCCATCACTGCCTTCTCTCCATCACTCCCATCATTGCCTACTCCCATCATTGCCTGCTCCATCACCCCATCACCCCTATCATTGCCTTCTCCCCATCACTTCCATAAGTGCCTGCTCCATCACCCCCATCATTGCCTGCTCCATCCCCCCATCACTCCCATCATTGCCTTCTCCCCATCATTGCCTGCTCCATCACCCCATCACTCCCATCATTGCCTTCTCCCCATCACTCCCTTCTCTCCATCACTCCCATCATTGCGTTCTAACCATCACTCCCTTCTCTCCATCACTTCCATCATTCCCTTCTCCCCATCAATTCCTTCTTTCCATCACCCCCCATGGCCTTCTCCCATTACCCCTCATGGCCTTCTCCCATCACCCCGGGCTTCATGGCCTTCTCTCCTCATCACAGTCTTCTCATGTCCACATCTCCTCCAGGGCCAGGCTAACCTACACACACACACAGACACACACACACATACAGACATACATACACACACAGACATACACACAGACAGACAGACATACACATGTACATACACACACAGACATACATACTGTACACACACAGACACACACATACATACATACATACACACACACATACACACAGACACATACACACATACATACATACACACACACAGACATACACACATACATACACACAGACATACATACACACATGCATACACACACATACACACAGACATACACACATACATACACACACACACACAGACATACACACATACATACATACACACACATACATACACAAACATACACAGACAAACATACACACATACATACACACAGACACGCACATACACACAGACATACATACACACATACACACACAGACATACACACATACATACAGACACAGACATACACACAGACTTACACATACATACACACACAGACATACACACATACATACACACATACATACACATATACACACAGACATACACACATACAAACATACACAAACATACACACATACACACACAGACATACACACATACATACACACACACATACAGACATACACACAGACACACACACACACACATACATACACACATACAAGTGACTGACTGACCTGTGGCTGCAACCACCGACCGGCCGGCGCCACAGGCACAGTGAGACAGTCTGTCTCCTCCTCTCCTCCCCCACAGCAGCAGCGCAGCACAGCGTGACTGATGCTATCATCTCACCTCAGGGCTGGCTCCTCTCCTCCTTGCACCTGGCGCTCCACATGGCTAATTTGAATAATTAGCCATGCGGTGCTGGAGGGGCCCCCTCTCACCTGGGGCCCCCGTGCAATGCACAGGCTGCACGGGCGGTAGGTCCACCCCTGGGGTAGCGCCGATCGGAGCCAGGGACCCGGGCCCCTATATGGGCCGGGCCGCAAAGCAACCGCTTCGGCTGCTACCCCGGTAGTTACGCCAGGGGATCTGTGTGGCATTAGTACTCACAAGCTTCAAGCTACGTGGAATGATAACCTTCAGCACTCAATTAGTCACAAGAGGGTAAAGTTTCCAATAAATCCCAGTTTATTGAACAGTCGAAATAAGGTATACAGACATCTTCCGACGTTTCGGCAACACTGCCTTTATAAAGGTAGTCTATAATCATTTAGACAAAAGTTGAAAATAAATATAATTAGTATCATCATATTAAGCAACAAAAAAATTAAGCAACGAAAAATTTTTTGAAGCAAAATGATGACTGAGTAGGAACCAGTCACTGATCAGCGGCTGTGTATAGTTACTGTACGTCACATATGATGGCTGTTGGCATCCATCATATGACAGCTCAGGTGCAGCCCGCAGCCGCTTTGCCCATTTTTTGGCCGCAGGCCCTTTAATTCTACTAGCGGCAGTGCACGCAGCCGCTATGTAAACCGGCACAGCCCCCTTCGCATCATAAACGCCAATACAGTTGAAAGTAGTGAAGGAGTGTCAGACGCTCTCTCTCCCATCACCCCCTCCGATTGTGCCTCAGCGAGCGCGCGATGATGTCACTTCATCATGCGCCACGCTGTACCAGAGCCTGGAGGAGCGCAGAGAACAAGGAGGAGGGGTGAGTATTGTGTGAGTGTATGTGTATTCATTATTGTGTGTGTTTGAGTGCAGGGGCTGCAGTACACTGTGTGTGTCTGCACTATACTGTGTATAGGGGAGCTGCGCCTGCACTATACTGTGTTGGTGGGGAGTTGCACTGAACTGTGCCTTGGGGAGAGCTGCACCGTACTGTGTATTGGGGGGAGCTGCACTATGCTGTGTGTTGGGGAGCTGCACTATACTTTGTGTTAGTTGGAGCTGCACTATGCTGTGTTTGGGGAGCTGCATTATACAGTGTGTTGGGGGAGCTGCACTATACTGTGTAATGGGGTAGCTGTGCCTGCACTATGCCGCCTGCTGTTGTGAATTTGCTTTCTGGCCTACCTCTGGTTACTAGTGAAGGTAGTGGAGCTGGTTATATTGACAGAGGGGTCGCGAGTTCTCTTTCTGGGCTTCCTCTGGTGGTTATTGGAGGTAATGGAGCTGATCTGATTAACAAAGGCTTGCCACCTGGTAATGAGGACGATTGGAGATCTGGAGTTTCTGACTGGATTTAAGACAGCCGACTCCCTCTATCCCTGCTGGTGATTTTTTCCTGCCTCCTGAGGTCTTAGTTTCCAGCTCAGTCCCTGCATTCTCAGCTAAGTGTTCCTTTGCTATTGTTCACATTTGATCTGGTTTTGTCTGTTTCAGTTTTGTGTTGTCAGCCAGCTCTGGCTGGGGCTGTGCTGAATCTCCATCCATATGTTACTGCTTGTGCCAGTTTGTTTTTGTCCCTTATTAGATTGGCCTCTTTTTGCTCTGCTTTCAGAATATACCAGAGTGCTGATATAGTGGGCGAAGTCGTGCGACTTCAGTATTTTTCTATCAGACGTGGTGGACATTTTTTGCAGGGTTTTTTGCGTGATTCCAGACAGTGTCTTTCCTTTCCTGTCCTGTCTAGTTAGTGTGGGCCCCATTGTTTGCTCAGTCTATTTTCCTACCTGTGTTTGTGTTTTCATCTTGTCTCACCGACAATATATGTTTGGGGCTATCTATTCCTTTGGGGTCTGCTCTGGGGCAGTTTAGATTTCCCCTTTCTTGCTTTAGGCCTATTTAGCTCTCCGGCTGTGTCGAGGCGTCTAGAATCATCGTAGGTACTCTCCACGGCTACTGCTAGTTGTATAGATAGGATCAGGGGTCTGCAATCCGCTTAGTTACCAACCTCTCTGGTTTTCTGTGGCTTAGCTTGGTCTTGCTCTCCTCCTCGGTGACCCAATCGTAACAGAATCACCAGCCGAAACCGCAGATTCTAGGGTACTCAAAAGCAGGAAAGAATTGTAAAAAAAAAAAAAAAGTGTCAGAATTTTTTTTTTTTATATATATATATTTTTTCCTCTTTTTCTCTGGGGCTGTAGGAGGATTATTATTTTCTTTAATGGAGATTAAGCAATTGTCTGATCGTGTTGAGAATCTCGCTGCTGAAGTGAGGGGAATTTCCGCCTATCTCGCTCAATCATCTGCTGTTGAATCAAAAATCCCTTCTCCTGATGTGTTTTCTGGGGATCGCTCTAGATTTTTGAATTTTAAGAATAATTGCAAACTATTTCTTGCCTTGAAGCCTAACTTATCGGGAGCTCTGTGCAGCAGGTTAAAATTGTCATCTCCTTGCTGTGCGGCGATCCCCAGGATTTGGCTTCTTCTCTGACACCTGGAGAGCCTATTCTGACTAATGTGGACGCATTTTTTCAAGCCTTGGGGTGGTTGTATGATGAACCTAAAGCTATTGATCAAGCTAAGAAAACCTTATTGGTATTGAACCAGGGTCAGGATTCTGCGGATATACTGTCAAAAATTCCGAAAGAGGGCGGTCCTTACTAAATGGAGTGGCGATGCCCTAGCAGCTCTCTTTCGGAAGGGTTTATCAGAAACCGTAAAAGATGTTATGGTGGGATTTCCTGTTCCCTCTGGGCTTGACGATTCTATGTCATTAGCCATTCAAGTTGATCGACGTTTACGTGAACGTAAAACTACACAAGAGGCGATGCTGCCTTTTGAACGAATGTCTGAATCCATGCAATGTGATAGGATTTTGTCTAGGGCGCAACATCAGGAGTTTAGAAGGCGTAATAAGCTGTGTTTTTTCTGTGGAGATGCCTTTCATACTATTTCTGTCTGCCCTAAACGAGAAAAACGTTTTGCGCACACATTTGCCGTGGGCAGACTACAGCTTAAGTTCTTTTTGGCAGTTACCCTGATCTGCTCCTTGTTTACATTTTCCGCTAAGGCTTTTGTAGATTCAGGAGCAGCTTTGAATTTGATGGATTTAGGCTTTGCTAAACGTTGTGGTTTTCCCATGATACCCCTGCGGACTCCTATTCCTTTGAGGGGTATTGATGCTACTCCTTTGGCGGAGAATAAACCCCAGTTTTGGACCCAGGTGATAATGCGGGTAGCCCCGGACCACCAAGAAAATTGTAAATTTTTGGTGTTGCACAATTTGCATGATACTATTGTTCTGGGTTTTTCCTGGTTGCAAACTCATAATCTGTTTTGGATTGCAAATCTGTGTCTGCGGTGAGTTGGGGTTGTCATTGTGTTCTTCGTGACACTCCTAATTTCTCCACCTCTCCCCAGTCTCATGATATTCCTGATTATTTGGCTGATTTTTCTGATTTATTTAGTGAGAGTAAGTCTGCGTCTTTGCCTCCTCATAGGAGTTATGCAATTGAGTTAATGCCCGGGTGTAAATTTCCCAAGGGTCGGCTTTTCAACTTGTCGGTACCCGAACATGATGCTATGCGATCTTACATCAAGGAGTCGTTGGAGAAGGGTCATATTAGACCATCCTCTTCACCTTTAGGTGCTGGGGGGTTTTTTGTGTCCAAGAAAGATGGTTCATTATGGCCTTGTATTGACTATCGTTCCCTTAACAAAATCACTGTTAAATATCAGTACCCGTTACCCCTGATTTCTGATTTATTTTCCAGAGTTAAAAGTGCCTGCTGGTTTACCAAGCTTGACCTCAGGGGGGCGTATAATCTTATTCGCATCAAGCACGGGGATGAATGGAAGACGGCGTTTAACACTCCAGAGGGACATTTTGAGTACCTGGTGATGCCTTTTGGGCTCACTAATGCCCCTTCTGTCTTCCAATCTTTTATGAACTATATTTTCCGGGACTTTGTGGATAAGTTTTTGATCATTTATCTGGATGATAGTGTGATCTTTTCCAGTGATTGGGATTCTCATGTGGAATATGTCCGGACTGTGTTACGGCTTCTGAGGGAAAATTCCCTGTATGTTAAGGGATCGAAGTGCCTCTTTGGTGTACAGAGGATTTCATTTTTGGGATTCATTTTATCCCCGTCGGCTATTGAAATGGACCTGGCCAAGGTACAGGCCATTTATGATTGGGTTCAGCCCACTTCTTTGAAGGCTCTCCAGAAGTTTTTGGGTTTTGCTAATTTCTATCGTAAATTTATAAGTAATTTTTCTGGTATTGTCAAACCACTGACTGATCTGATCAAAAAGGGCGCTTATGTGGTGAATTGGTCTCCACAGGCAGTCTCAGCATTTCAGGAGCTTAAGCAGAGATTCACTTCTGCTCCGGTTCTACGGCAACCTGATGTCTCACTCCCATTTCAGGTGGAGGTAGATGCTTCTGAGATTGGTGCAGGAGCTGTTTTGTCCCAAAAAGATCCGGTGACTTCTAAAATGAATCCCTGTGCCTTCTTTTATCGAAAATTCTCCGCATCTGAACGTAACTATGACGTGGGGAATCGGGAATTGTTGGCCATGAAATGGGCATTTGAAGAGTGGAGACATTGGTTGGAGGGAGCTAGACATCAAGTTGTGGTCCTCACCGACCATAAGAATTTGATTTATCTTGAATCAGCCAAACGCTTGAAACCAAGACAGGCTAGGTGGGCCTTGTTTTTCATGCGTTTTAATTTTGTGGTCTCTTTTCTTCCGGGCACTAAGAATGTTAAGGGGGACGCCCTCTCTAGGAGTTTCTTTGAGGATTCTCTTATTGTGACCGAGCCTACTACCATTCTAAATGAGGGGGTAGTTCTTTCCGCCATCTCACCCGATTTGAGCTGTGCCCTGGAGGAAATTCAGGAGGACAAACCTGAACGTTGCACTATGGGAAAGTTGTATGTCCCTGACCAGTGGAGGAGGAGAGTAATGTCTAAAATTCATTGCTCCGCGTTGGCTGGTCATCCAGGTATTTTTGGTACGAGATTTGGTGAGTCGGTCGTTTTGGTGGCCTGCCTTATCTCGTGATGTCAGGAATTTTGTGCAGTCCTGTGGCACTTGTTCTCGGTCCAAACCCTGCTCTCTTTCTAGTGGGTTGTTGATGCCCCTGCCGGTGCCCAAGAGGCCATGGACCCATATTTCAATGGATTTTATTTCCGATCTTCCTGTCTCTCAGAGAATGACTGTTATCTGGGTGATTTGTGATAGATTTTCTAAGATGATCCATCTTGTACCACTCCCAAAGTTGCCATCTTCTTCAGATTAGGTGCCCTTGTTTTTAGAACAGGTGGTTCGGTTGCACGGGATTCCTGAGAACATTGTGTCCGACAGAGGAGTCCAGTTTGTTTCCAGATTTTGGAGAGCTTTTTGTTCCAAACTGGGAATTCAGTTATCTTTCTCCACTGCATTTCATCCTCAGACCAATGGGCAGACTGAGAGAACAAACCAGACTTTGGAGTCCTATTTGAGATGTTTTATATCTGCTGATCAGGATGACTGGGTCTCATTTTTGCCCTTGGCCGAATGTGCGCTAAACAACAGAGCTAGTTCTGCCACTTTGATGTCGCCCTTTTTCTGTAACTTTGGGTTTCATCCTCGATTTTCTTCAGGGCAAGTGGAATCTTTGACCTGCCCAAGTGTGGACACTGTGGTAGAGAGAATGCAGCAGATTTTGGACCAAGTGGTGGATAAGTTGTCCCTCTCTCAGGAAAAAGCCCAACGGTTTTCCAACCGGCATATGACCATTGGTCCCCGGTTTAAAGTGGGTGATATGGTTTGATTGTCATCAAAGAATATTCCTATGAAGGTTGCGTCTCCAAAGTTCAAGCTAAGATTCATTGGACCTTATAAGATTTTGGAGATTCTTAATCCTGTTTCTTTTCGATTGGCTCTTCCAGTTACGTTTAAGATCCATAACGTGTTTCATAAATCTCTGTGGAAGAGGTTTGTGGAGCCAGTAGTTCCTATGGCGGTGCCTCCTGACCATGTATTGGTTAAAGGCAATGTGGAATATGAGGTAGAGAAAATATTGGATTCTTGTTTGGCTAGACGGAGACTCCAGTACTTGGTCAAATGGAAGGGTTATGGCCAGGAGGATAATTCTTGGGTCTCTGCTTCTGACATTCATGCCGATAGATTGGTTCGTGCTTCTCACCGGGCCCATCCTGATCGGCCTGGTGGCGTGGATGAGGGTTCGGTGACCCCTCCTCAAGGGGGGGTACTGTTGTGAATTCGCTTTCTGGCCTACCTCTGGTTACTAGTGGAGCTGGTTATATTGACAGACGGGTCGTGACTTCTCTTTCTGGGCTCACTCTGGTGGTTATTGAGGATGACTATAAGGTGCAATGATACACTGCGCTGCTGTAGGTTTAATTCAAGGAGCTTTATTGGTGCTTATGCGTTTCCTGAGCTGTCCCAGCTCACTTCATCAGGGCATGATACAAGCATGTAATGCAGGAGTTTATCTACAATCCAAAGTGGAAAAAAAAAAAAGGGGCAGGACAAGTAACTGCCACATCAGCAAGGCAATAGTATAAAACATATTAAAATAATTGTATTTTAATAGAATATATTAAAACCACATATAATAAGAATATATACTCAAGAACAACAACAAAAAATAAAAATATATATTTCTTTTGAAATAGACACGAGGGATCACGGGGTCAAATAAGAAGGTAGTTAGAATCATCCTCAAGGAGTCTAGAACCCAGTTCCAAAGTTAAGAGTGTATGATGTTTTAATCCACATGACTATGGTGACTAGTGAGGAATAGGGTATGATTTTTCATATCAATGTTGAGATCAATCTATTCTCTTCCAGAATAAAGAGTAAATCCAAATAGATGTACCCTGAATTATAGAATAAAATGCAGTAGTGTTTTAATATTAAATATATTAAATCATAAAAACATGATAACAATATAAAAAAAAAGGGGGAGGTTGTAGTATTTTAAAGAGACACTAAAATGGCACTAACACGAGCTTCAAGAAAGTGTCAGAAGCTTGAAAAGCATGCTATAGTTAAAAGAGAAAGCTTCTTGTGTGAAACCAATGTGTGGAATGGAAGGATAAAACAAGATGGTCAGGCTAAAAATATCCCAATGGAGGGTTCAATATGCATGGGAAGCAGGGACAAAAAACACCAAAAACAAAATGGCCTTTTAATAAAAGACATCAGAAACAATATTTAGTCCAAAGCGTTCCAGAGATTTTAATTTGTAAATCCAGTACACCTCTTTCCTATGAAGTGTCTGGATTTGGTTTGGTGTATTGTCTGGTATCTGTTCAATGGGGTAAATAGTCAGTTTCTTGATGTCACGACCATGTATAAGGTCAAAGTGATGTGACAGACCATGCTTCTGAAAGCCAATTTTAATATTATGTCGGTGGGAATTTAGCCGACAATGAAGTGCCTGGATGGTACGTCCAACATAAATTTTGGGACAAGTGCATGTAATGATATAAATAATGTGTGAGGACAGACAAGTAAGGTGATATTTGATGGGGAATTTTTCTTGAGTGATGGGATGTGAAAAAGTGATAGTCTGATGTGCAATATTATGACAGCAACTACATTTGGAGTGATGACATTTATAGATGCCAGGAGATAAGAAATTGTTCTGCCCGTGAGATGGAAAAGTGAGCCTGCTGGGAGCCAGTGTGTTTTTTAAGGATTTAGCCTTCCTGAAGGTTATAGCAGGTTTCTCTGGAATGTTTTTATTTAGAATGGGGTCTCTTTTGACAATTTGCCACAGACCCGCTATGATGTTCCTGATGGATTTGTGTTGTGAACTGTAGGTGGTGATAAAGTTGGTACAGAATTTATCACCTGGGGGTTTGGGAGTAGGTTTTCTGGACAGTAAAAGATCTTGATTAGAATTTTTAAAAACATTCTCACATGTAGAAGAAACTAATTTTCTAGGATATTCCTGACTTAAAAACCTATCCTTTAAAATGTTAGCCTGGCTAGTAAAATCATCATCACTAGTACAGTTCTTGCGGATCCTTTGGAACTGGTTGTGAGGGATATTAACCCCTTACCTACAATTGACGTAATATTCCGTCCATGTGACCATGGACCTAATTACCATGGACGGAATATTACGTCATCGCGATCAGCGGCGCCCACGTGGTGAGCGCCGCTGATCGCGGCCGAGTGTCAGCTAATTATCATAGCTGACACCCGGCACAATGTGTCAGGGGCGGTCATGGACCGCCCCCGACACGTTAACCCCTTGCACACCGCGATCAAACGCGATCGCGGTGTACCGGGGGTTAAAGGGAAGCATCGGCAGGGAGGGGGCTCCCTCCGTGCTTCCCTGAGCCCCCCACGGCAGCGCAATGTGCAGCGCTGCTGCGGGGGGCTCTTTCCCTACAGGCCCCCGGATCCAAGATGGCGACGGGGGCCTGCAGGGAGCTGACTTCCTCACTGCCTGCAAAGCGCAGGCATGAGGAAGTCTGCAGCAGTGCCTGTGACAGATCGCTGATCTGTCACAGTGATCTGTGATGTGACAGATCAGCGATCTGTCACAGGACAGTGATGTCCCACCTGGGACAAGGTAATAAAGTAAAAAAAAAAAAAAAAAGTGTTAAAAATAATTAAAAAAAAAATCGCTAAATAAATCAGTAAAAAAAAAAAAAATATTCCCCAATAAATCCATTTTTTCAAAATAAAAAAAAACAAAAACAATAAAAGTACACATATTTGGTATCGCCGCGTCCGTAATGACCTGCCCTATAAAACTGTCCCATTAGTTAACCCCTTTAGCGAACCCCTTAAAAAATAAAAATAAAAAACGAAGCAAAAAATAATGATTTATTATCATACCACCGAACAAAAAGTGCAATAACGCACGATCAAAAAGACGCATATAAATATGCATGGTACCGCTGAAAACATCATCTTGTCCCGCAAAAAACGATCCACCATACAGCATCATCCGCAAAAAAATAAAAAAGTTATAGCTCGCAGAATAAAGCGATACAAAAATAATTATTTTTTATATAAAATAGTTTTCATTGCAAAAAACCGACAAAACATAAAAAAGACCTAAATGAGGTATCGCTGTAACCGTACTGACCCGAAGAATAAAAACGCGTTATCAATTTTACCGCACGCGGAACGGTGTAAACGCACCCCCCAAAAGAAATTCATGAAACGCTGGTTTTTGTTCATTCTGCGTCCCAAAAATCGGAATAAAAAGCGATTAAAAAATGTCACGTGCCCGAAAATGGTACCAATAAAAACGTCAACTCGTCCCGCAAAAAATAAGACCTCACATGACTCGGTGGGTCAAAATTCGGAAAAATTATAGCTCACAATATGTGGTGATGCAAAAACTATTTTTACAATAAAAAGCGTCTTTTAGCGTGCGACAGCCGCCAAACATAAAAACCGCCATAAATCGTAAATCAAACCCCCCGTTATCACCCCCTTAGTTAGGGAAAAATAATAAAACTAAAAGAAAATGTATTTATTTCCATTTTCCCGCTAGGGTTAGGGTAGGGTTAGGGCTAGGGTTAGGGCTAGGGTTAGGGCTAGGGTTAGGGCTAGGGCTCAGATTAGGGTTAGGGGTGTGTTGAGGTTCGGGTTGGAGTTATAATTGGGGGTTTCCACTGTTTGGGCACATCAGGTGCTCTCCAAAGGCAACATGGCGTCTGATCTCAATTCCAGCCAATTCTGCGTTGAAAAAGTCAAATGGTGCTCCTTCCCTTCCAAGCTCTGCCATGTGCCCAAACAGTGTTTTACCCCCACATGTAGGGTATCAGCCTACTCAGGACAAATTACAAAACAACTTTTGGGGTCCAATTTCTCCTGTTACCCTTAGGAAAATAAAAAATTGGGGGCAAAAATATAATTTTGCAGAAAAAAATGTTTTCTTTATTTTCACGCCCAGGCGTTATAAACTTCTGTGAAGCACTTGGGGGTTCAAAGTGCTCTCCACACATCTAGATAAGCTCCGTGGGGGGTCTAGTTTCCAAAATGGGGTCACTTGTGGGGAGTTTCAATAGTTTAGGTACATCAGGGGCTCTCCAAACGCATATGACACCCGCATACCAATCCATCAAAGTCTGCATTCCAAAACGTCACTACTTCCCTTCCGAGCCCCGACGTGTGCCCATACAGTAGTTTTCTCCCACATATGAGGTATCAGCGTACTCAGGACAAATTGGACAACAACTTTTGGGGTCCAATTTCTCCTGTTACCCTTGGGAAAATAAAAAAATGGTGACTAAAAGATGATGTTTGTTGAAAAAATACGATATTTTTATTTTCACGCCCGGTCGTTATAAACTTCTGTGAAGCACTGGGGGGTTCAAAGTGCTCACCACACATCTAGATAAGTTCATTAGGGGGTCTAGTTTCCAAAATGGGGTCACTTGTGGGGGGTTTCCACTGTTTAGGTACATCAGGGGCTCTCCAAACGCAACATGACACCCGCAGACCATTCCATCAAAGTCTGCATTCCAAAACGTCACTACTTCCCTTCCGAGCCCCGACGTGTGCCCATACAGTAGTTTTCTCCCACATATGAGGTATCAGCGTACTCAGGACAAATTGGACAACAACTTTTGGGGTCCAATTTCTCCTGTTACCCTTGGGAAAATAAAAAAATGGGGACTAAAAGATCATGTTTGTGGAAAAAATACGATTTTTCTATTTTCACGCCCGGACGTTATAAACTTCAGTGAAGCACTGGGGGGTTCAAAGTGCTCACCACACATCTAGATAAGTTCCTTGGGGGGTCTAGTTTCCAAAATGGTGTCATTTGTGGGGGGTTTCTACTATTTTGGTACATCAGGGGCTTTCCTAACGCGACATGGTGTCCGATCTCAATTCCAGCCAAAAACGTCAAATGGCGCTGCTTCCCTTCCGAGCTCTGCCATACGCCCAAATAGTGGTTTACCCCCACATGTGGGGTATCAGCGTACTCAGGATAAATTGCACAATATCTTTTAGGGTCCTGTTACTTTTGGAAAAATAAGAATTGAGGGTGAAAAGATCATTTTTGTGGAAAAAATATGATTTTTTAATTGTACTGCTGTACGTTATAAACTTCTGTGAAGCCCTTGTGGGTTCAAAGTTCTCACCACATATCTAGATAAGTTCCTTGGGGGGTCTAGTTTCCAAAATGGGGTCACTTGGGGGGGTTTCCACTGTTTAGGTACATCAGGGGCTCGCCAAACGTGACATGGCGTCCGATCTGAATTCCAGCCAATTTTGCATTGAAAAAGTCAAACGGCGCTCCTTCCATTCTGAGCTCTGCCATGCGCCGAAGCAGTGGTTCCCCCCCACATATCAGGTATCAGCGTACTCAGGACAAATTGCACAATAAGTCTTGCAGTCCAATTTCTCCTGTTACCCTTGGTAAAATAAAGAAAATTGAACCTGAAGTATTTTTTTTGTGAAAAAAAGTTAGCTGTTCATTTTTTTTTTAATATTCAAAAAATTCCTGTGACGCACCTAAAGGGTTAATAAACTTCTTGAATGTGGTTTTAAGCTCCTTAAGGGGTGCAGTTTTTAGAATGGTGTCACTTTTGGGTATTTTCTATCATATAGACCCCTCAAAGTGGCTTCAAATGTGAAGTGGCCCCTAAAAATAAAATGGTGTTGCAAAAATGAGAAATCGCTGGTCAATTTTTAACCCTTATAACTTCCTAACAAAAAAAAATTTTGGTTCCAAAACTGTGCTGATGTAAAGTAAACATGTGGGAAATGTTATGTATTAAGTTTTTTGTGTGCCGTATCGCTGTGATTTAAGGGCATAAAAATTCAAAGTTGGAAAATTGCGAAATTTTCAAAATTTTCGCCAAATTTCCGTTTTTTTCACAAATAAATGCAAGTTATTTGAATGCAATTTTACCACTAACATGAAGTACAATATGTCACGAGAAAACAATGTCAGAATCACCGGGATCCATGAAAGCGTTCCAGAGTTATGACCTCATAAAGGTACAGTGGTCAGAATTGTAAAAATTGGCCTGGTAGTTAACGTGCAAACCACCCTTGGTAGTGAAGGGGTTAAAAAGCCATTTCTGGTAGTGGCTACTACTAAAATGGACATAGCTATTTGTATCTATCTGTTTAAAATAAGTCTTGGTGCAAATCTTACTATTCTTGACATAAAAAGTAATGTCTAGAAAGTTCATGGTTTGGTTACTGATATGAGGGGTGAATTCCAGTCCAAACTAAATAACAAAGCCATTGAGGAAGACTCAGGTCTTCAAAAATTCATTTATAACAACAAGCAAAAAGGCAGCAACACTTACCTGCCCAGGTCTAGAACAAATGCACTGCAGGGTGCAGCCAGCCCATATAGCAAGATGTCAGCAACACAGGTGCAAAATACCAGATTAACAGCCACTCTCCACATACCCATTCCTGGAGGGGGTGACTGTCCAGTATACAATTGCACAATGAAGACCTGAGTCTTCCTCAATGGCTTTGTTATTTAGTTTAGTTTAGTGTAGGGACCCGTAAGCGTGAGGAACTTTGGCGCAGTTTACGGGCTCAAGTATTTTGGCCAAAATATCAGCTAATACCTCACTAATTGGTAAAAAATTTTTTTGCACATTATTCGGGGTGCAGCCGAGCCCAGACACGTTTGGTCTCGTATGAGGGGTGTTCACACTGGGATGCATTGAGAGGGTGCTGGCCAGCCCGCCTAATCGAATAGTAGGGGCGTTACTAATAGGCTGTGAACCAGACACCATGCAGTTCCCTTGTGTGAACAGTACCCTATGCGGACCCTCATTGTGAAATTGTATACTGGGCAGTCACCCCCTCCAGGAATGGGTATGTGGAGAGTGGCTGTTAATCTGGTATTTTGCACCTGTGTTGCTGACATCTTGCTATATGGGCTGGCTGCACCCTGCAGTGCATTTGTTCTAGACCTGGGCAGGTAAGTGTTGCTGCCTTTTTGCTTGTTGTTATAAATGAATTTTTGAAGACCTGAGTCTTCCTCAATGGCTTTGTTATTTAGTTTAGTTTAGTGTAGGGACCCGTAAGCGTGAGGAACTTTGGCGCAGTTTACGGGCTCAAGTATTTTGGCCAAAATATCAGCTAATACCTCACTAATTGGTAAAAAAATTTTTTGCACTACATTATTCGGGGTGCAGCCGAGCCCAGACACGTTTGGTCTCGTATGAGGGGTGTTCACACTGGGATGCATTGAGAGGGTGCTGGCCAGCCCGCCTAATCGAATAGTAGGGGCGTTACTAATAGGCTGTGAACCAGACACCATGCAGTTCCCTTGTGTGAACGGTACCCTATGCGGACCCTCATTGTGAAATTGTATACTGGGCAGTCACCCCCTCCAGGAATGGGTATGTGGAGAGTGGCTGTTAATCTGGTATTTTGCACCTGTGTTGCTGACATCTTGCTATATGGGCTGGCTGCACCCTGCAGTGCATTTGTTCTAGACCTGGGCAGGTAAGTGTTGCTGCCTTTTTGCTTGTTGTTATAAATGAATTTTTGAAGACCTGAGTCTTCCTCAATGGCTTTGTTATTTAGTTTAGTTTAGTGTAGGGACCCATAAGCGTGAGGAACTTTGGCGCAGTTTACGGGCTCAAGTATTTTGGCCAAAATATCAGCTAATACCTCACTAATTGGTAAAAAAATTTTTTGCACTACATTATTCGGGGTGCAGCCGAGCCCAGACACGTTTGGTCTCGTATGAGGGGTGTTCACACTGGGATGCATTGAGAGGGTGCTGGCCAGCCCGCCTAATCGAATAGTAGGGGCGTTACTAATAGGCTGTGAACCAGACACCATGCAGTTCCCTTGTGTGAACGGTACCCTATGCGGACCCTCATTGTGCAATTGTATACTGGGCAGTCACCCCCTCCAGGAATGGGTATGTGGAGAGTGGCTGTTAATCTGGTATTTTGCACCTGTGTTGCTGACATCTTGCTATATGGGCTGGCTGCACCCTGCAGTGCATTTGTTCTAGACCTGGGCAGGTAAGTGTTGCTGCCTTTTTGCTTGTTGTTATAAATTAATTTTTAAAGACCTGAGTCTTCCTCAATGGCTTTGTTATTTAGTTTAGTTTAGTGTAGGGACCCGTAAGCGTGAGGAACTTTGGCGCAGTTTACAGGCTCAAGTATTTTGGCCAAAATATCAGCTAATACCTCACTAATTGGTAAAAAAAATTTTTGCACTACATTATTCGGGGTGCAGCCGAGCCCAGACACGTTTGGTCTCGTATGAGGGGTGTTCACACTGGGATGCATTGAGAGGGTGCTGGCCAGCCCGCCTAATCGAATAGTAGGGGCGTTACTAATAGGCTGTGAACCAGACACCATGCAGTTCCCTTGTGTGAACGGTACCCTATGCGGACCCTCATTGTGCAATTGTATACTGGGCAGTCACCCCCTCCAGGAATGGGTATGTGGAGAGTGGCTGTTAATCTGGTATTTTGCACCTGTGTTGCTGACATCTTGCTATATGGGCTGGCTGCACCCTGCAGTGAATTCCAGTCCCCAGTTATTATTCTGTATGGTGGAAATGAACTGATCAGCACTTATAAAACGAGTGTCCCATATTAAAAAGAGGTCATCTATATATCTTTTATAAATGATTTTGCAAATTCAACTGTAATAATAAAAATCTCCTCAAAAACACCCATAAAAAGATTTGCATAAGTAGGTGCGACCCGTGACCCCATGGCTGTCCCACGTGTCTGATGATAGAAAACCCCTAAAAAAGTAAAAAAAATTGTTATGTAAAATAAAATCCATGCCTCTTAATAAAAACATTTTTTCAGTCTCAGACAGTCTAGCATCGGAATTAACAAATTTCTCAAAACACTTTAATCCTAATTGGTGGTCTATAATTGTGTACAGGGCAGATACATCAAAGGAGATGAAACAGTAGTAGTCATCCCACTTAATGTTCTTAGTAAGGTTAATCAATTGAGTGGAATCTTTTAGATGACTATTTAGACTCATAACATGGTGCTGCATAATCCTGTCAATATAGAAGGCTAGACTGCTAGTGAGTGACCCTATGCCAGAAATAATAGGTCGTCCTGGTGGGCTAGAAGTATTTTTGTGTATTTTTGGAAGGTGATAAAGAAAAGGTGTGGAGGGTTTTTTTATGGTAAGAAACTTATTTTCTTGTTCATTTATGGCATTGTTAGAGAAGGCTTCAGTTATTAAATGATTATATGAAGAAATCATTTTTAACAGGTTTATAAAAATTAATATCTGAGAGGATTCTATTGGCCTCTTTAATGTAATCAAATTTATCTTGTACCACAATTGCTCCCCCCTTATCAGCAGGCTTTATAATTATATCAGTATTTTTCTGCAACTCTTTGAGGGCTAGAACCTCTTTTTTGGTTAAATTAGGTTTGTCAGATATAGAAGGATTCAGTTGAAGATTATGGAGCTGATCTAGAAGGAGGTCAGAAAAAGTTTCTAGGTAGTGACCTCTACTTTCAACAGGATAGTAATGGGACTTAGCCCTCACATCCAGGTGTAGAGAGGGATTAGTATCATCAGTTGAAACATTAGTCTTACTATTAACACTGGTATTAGAGGAGGAAGATAGTTTTTGAATCTCATAGTGTCGGATCAGGGTCAATTTACGGATATATTTTTGTACATCAAAAAATTGGAATATGAGGTAGAGAAAATATTGGATTCTTGTTTGGCTAGACGGAGACTCCAGTACTTGGTCAAATGGAAGGGTTATGGCCAGGAGGATAATTCTTGGGTCTCTGCTTCTGACATTCATGCCGATAGATTGGTTCATGCTTTTCACCGGGCCCATCCTGATCGGCCTGTTGGCGTGGATGAGGGTTCGGTGACCCCTCCTCAAGGGGGGGTACTGTTGTGAATTCGCTTTCTGGCCTACCTCTGGTTACTAGTGAAGATAGTGGAGCTGGTTATATTGACAGAGGGGTCGTGAGTTCTCTTTCTGGGCTCCCTCTGGTGGTTATTGTAGGTAATCTGATTAACAAAGGCTTGCCACCTGATAATGAGGAGGACAATTGGAGATCTGGAGTTTCTGACTGGATTTAAGACTGCCGACTCCCTCTGTCCCTGCTGGTGATTTTTTCCTGCCTCCTGAGGTCTTAGTTTCCAGCTCAGTCCCTGCATTCTCAGCTAAGTGTTCTTTTGCTATTGTCCACATTCGATCTGGTTTTGTCTATTTCAGTTTTGTGTTGTCAGCCAGCTCCGGCTGGGGCTGTGCTGAATCTCCATCCATATGTTACTGCTTGTGCCAGTTTGTTTTTGTCCCTTATTAGATTGGCCTCTTTTTGCTCTGCTTTCAGAATATACCAAAGTGCTGATATAGTGGGCGAAGTGGTGCGACTTCAGTATTTTTCTATCAGACGTGTTGGACATTTTTTGCAGGGTTTTTTGCGTGATTGCAGACAGTGTCTTTCCTTTCCTGTCCTGTCTAGTTAGTGTGGGCCCCATCGTTTGCTCAGTCTATTTTCCTACCTGTGTTTGTGTTTTCATCTTGTCTCACCGGCAATATATGTTTGGGGGCTATCTATTCCTTTGGGGTCTGATTCTGGGCAGTTTAGATTTCCCCTTTCTTGCTTTAGGCTTATTTAGCTCTCTGGCTGTGTCGAGGCATCTAGGATCATCGTAGGTACGCTCCACGGCTACTGCTAGTTGTGTGGATAGGATCAGGGGTCTGCAATCCGCTTAGTTACCAACCTCTCTGGCTTTCTGTGGCTTTGCTTGGTCTTGTTCTCCTCCTCGGTGACCCAATCATAACAGCCTGCACTATACTGTGTGTGTTGGGGGAGCTGCATTATACTGTGTGTTGGAGGAGCTGCACTATACTGTGTGTGGGGGGCGCTGCACCATACTGTGTGTGGGAGGAGCTGCACTATACTGTGTGTGTGGGGGAGCTGCACTATACTGTGTGTTGGTTGAGCTGATTTATACTTAAATGTTTGAATAAATATAGTTAGCTAATGTTTAAGTTAATAATTTTATACGGCCCTCGAACGCTTTTATAAAATTCCAAATGGCCCTTGGCAGAAAAAAGGTTCCCCACCCCTGCATTAAACATTGCTGCATTTTGTTTCTGTAAACCTATTATGGAACAGAAAAACTGAATCCAAAGCACAGATGCGAACAGAACCTAAGAATAGCTTGTAGGGGAGAAGAGCTATGTAATATGATGCCATATGCAGGAGCCATGTCAGTGTATGGAACAGGGCCATCAGGGAATTACTGCGCTGAATGGTGTATGGGGCACGATCAGCAGGGGGGCCCGCATCAGGCCCCATCTCTCCATCTTTTCTGGTCATCGGGCCCCAGCGGCAGGATCCTGCCGCTGCAGAAACTGAACCTGCGTCCGAGACGTAGGTTCAGTTAAACTCTATTTCCGTGCGGTGCCGGGCACACAATAGTTAAAAGCAGACAGCCGATCGGAGGCTGGCAGCTGACGTCAGCATGGACATTGCCGGCATATGATGTAATTGTTATTCAATGGCGAGTGCGCACTTGAACTGCATGGAAGGAGCATCGCCGCAGGAGTGTGGCAAGGTAAGAATTATTATTTTTTTTAATTAAAGCGGCACGGGAGCAGGATGGGAGATACGGGGGCAGGATGGGAGATGCAGGGGGCAAGAATGGAGAGACAGGGCAAGAATGGAGACACAGGGAGCAAGAATGGAGACACAGGGGGCAAGAATGGAGACACAGGGGGCAAGAATGGAGACAGATGGGGCAGGATCATGGAGCAGGATGGAGAAAGATGGGGTAGGATCATGGGGCAGTATGGAGACACATGGTGCAGGATGGATACAATGGAGACAGATGGGGCAGGATCACAGGACAGATGAGGCAGGATCACGGGACAGATGGGGCAGGATCACGGGACAGATGGGGCAGGATCACGGGACAGATGGGGCAGGATCACAGGACAGATGGGGCAGGATCATGGGGCATATGGGGCAGGATCACGGGACATCACATGGGGGCAGAATGGATACTCATGAGGGCAGGATGAGAGAACATATGGTTGGGGCCAGGAATGAGAAACGGGGGCCAAGATGGTGGATATTATTACTATAGGGGCTAATTAAGGGATATTATTACTGCAGTCAAGTATTTATTTTAATTTTTTGAGGATACTGTTTTAAATGGGAGGGGCGGTTCAGTTACTGTGCAGAGCGACACTATGTCGCCTGTTTTTTCTTCATCTGGTGTAGTGTAGAAGTTGGGAAAAAATTAAGTAATGTTTTCTGCAAGTGGTGTTCTAAATAACTGTGTTATTTCCTGCAGAGACGAGCCCTGGCTGGAAGAAGTGATGGCGGTCTGTGCTAGATGAAGATGAAAAGCAAAGATGAAGGACTTCACCTAGAGATATCACAGGTGAGTCTGTGTGTTACCTGTACACTGACACTATACACTGTATACTATATACAGCGGTCCTATGTACAATGTCACCAGTGATCACTGTATTACCTTTACACTGACACTATATACAGCTGCTGTGTATAATGTCATTGATCACTGTATAACCTGTACAATATATACAGTGCTCGTGTGTATAATGTCACTTTTGATCACTGTATTACTGTCATAATCCAGGTTGGATATGACAGGTTTTGAATAAGTAACCTTTTTTTTCCTTTGAGCTGGTTGCTTAGAGTTGGTTTTGCCCCCGGTGGCCATTAGGGTTATTACACAGTGGTGTCTTTTGTTCTAGTTTGCCCCCGGTGGTGGTGAGCGTAATTGCATGGGAATCTCTAACAGGTGTGAGACTCTGGCTCCTAACTATAAAGGTGTGTCAGGTGTTCTCACTCACTGTTGGTGATATTGGTGTTTACCAACCATCCTTGGTGAAGGAAGGAGCTCTAGAGATTTCCTGGCAGCTCAGTCAGAATCCTAGACTAGAGTGGCAGCTATGGTGTCAGCGAGGAGTTTTGGCAAAGCTTGGAGGAGTGGCAGCTCAAAGCTAAGTGCTGTTTCCCTGTTTGTCACTTTCCTCAATGTGTTTTAGTGCAGCGGTGGGATTAGTTTCTTCACTAGTAAGGGATTGATTCAGGGCGAGCTAGGGATTTCAGGTATCCTGATCGGCGCCCGGTGCGGAACCGGCCTAGGGATCATTAGGAGTGTAGAAACACTGACTCAGGGGAGTGCAGGAGGTCTCCACGTCCCCGTTCCCTATTGCAGGGCCACCATTGTAATTGTTTTCCTGGTTTTCCCCTTTATTCTGAAATTCGCACTGCTGGAGGCGGTGTATCCAGACATACTGTACATGTACTACTGAAATTCACCTGCTGGAGGCGGTGTATCCAGGGTCACGCTTATCATATAAATTCACCCTGCTGGAGGCGATGTGTCCAGTCACACGTGACCATGACATTATCACCAACTCTACATTTTTTTTCTGGTAGGCCTTTGGCCAAGTTCAGGCCTGTGAGTAATTGCTGCTGGGCCTCACTGAGGTGAGTGAGGAGCTGCATGATGTGTTGAAGCAGTTCCAGCAGCAGTTATCAGGGTCTGGGGCCTTCCCTCTGGCTCAACCAGAAAATCAAATTGCGGCTCTGACAAAGAATCCCTCAGAGTCCCTGCTGGTGAGCGGGACTTGCACATGCAGGCGGACACACGCAGGCAGGTGGGAGGAGTGGGTGTCCCCATGGTGCTGCCTGGTATTCCCCGAGGTGAAGGGGTACTTGTGGTGGTTGGATTTGTGTTATAGTCCACGGAGCTCACGCCAAACCTTCCATACCACCAAAGAAGCCGCCCCCTCCTGGTCGTGTGGAGGAAGGCAACCAGGGAGTGTATATTTCCTCCATATCCCCATCCCCTTCTCCTCCGGTTGTAGCTGCAGGGGTGCTGCAAGGGAGTAGGGGCAAGTCTCAACCCTCGCCATTAGCCAACCCAGAGAGGCGCAGGCCTCGTAGTAGGAGGGGTTGGAGGGTGGTGTTTCCCTTGGTGTATAGCGGGGGTGTGAGTGTGGTGACACAGGGGGACGCCTCTGTTGTCAGTTCCAGTAAAAGTTCACATTATTTGACAAAGTAATGAGTGGCAATAAACGTTCTGGTCCGGACCAGTGTGTGAACGAGCGTGCATTGGTGTCCACCAAATAACATCCAGTGGAAGTGTGTGCGAAGTCTTGTCAGCTTGTTTTACCTCCAAACTTGCTCATACACAATTCCCTCCCCAGGAAGGTGCTCTGGCGATGTGCAACACTGCCAGAACATACATTGCCAATACCAGCGGTGCCCATTTGTCTTTAACCTGAAATTCAGGTAGTTGCAGAGGAACTCTGGATCTGGGCGTCCCCTCTGTAGGTGTACCCTGATGAGGAGCGGTCTTGAGGGTCCAGAGGTCCCTATTATCTGGTCACTGTGGTGGTAATATGTGGTCTGGACATGGTGGCGAAGATCTGTCCCTTGTATGTGGTATTATAGGTCAATATGTGGTGGTAATATGGTGTCTGGTCATGGTGTGGTGGTATTTGTCCTTTGTATGTGATATTATGCAGTCACTGTGGTGGTAATATTGTGTCTGGACATGGTGCAGTGGTATTTGCCCCTTGCATGTGATATTATTTTGTCACTGTGGTTGTAATATGGTGTCTGGTCATGGTGCGGTGGTATTTGTCCTTTGGATGTGATATTATTGGTCATTTTAAAAATTGAAAAATAAATAAAAATGTACTAAAATTGTATTGGATATTTTAACAAATGTTTAATAGGTTAGAGTAGGGCCAGGCTAAAAGAGAGAGAACAGAGAAAGAAAGAAGAAAGAACGAAAGACACAGAGAGAGAATGAAAGAACAGAGCGAGAGAAAGAAAAAAAAGAAAGAGAGAGAGATAAAGAAACAGAGAGAGAAAGAAAGATTCTATAAAGATACTATAGCAGCCCGGCTCCCACTGTAGTGCCCACCTGAGTCTCCCGATGCAGGACATATCATGATCCACTCACATGACCGGCATCCCTGAGTCCAAGGCGATCCTGCTGTCCGTGCTGTTGGAGGAGGACACGATGATGTATGTGAAGCATTCCCTGAAGTGCCTCCATGGTTCAGTCACAATCTCCTCCCGAAATTACCTAATTTCCGGTCAGCTTCTAGCACGTCACTTCCAGTGGAACGTCACTTGCAAATTTTAAAGTGCTCCTCGGGGCTCCGCCGTGTACTCCTGTGTCTGTGGGAAAAGTAAGCTCCCAGCCGGGGCAGTGGGGCAAACTCTCTCTCAAAATCGGGACTGTCCCGCTGGGAGGTATGAATGCTCCCTACCATTCACCTTGTACACGTATGGCTCCACACACCACATACACACACGGCTCCGCTCCGTACACCTCACACACACGTGCGGCTCCGCTCCGTATACCTCGCACACACGTGCGGCTCCGCTCCGTACACCTCGCACACACGTGTGGCTCTGCTCCGTACACCTCGCGCACACGTGCGGCTCCGCTCCATACACCTCGCACACACGGCTCCGCTCCGTACACCTCACACACACGGCTCCGCTCCATACACCTCACACACACGGCTCCGCTTCGTACACCTCACACACACACGGCTCCACTCCGTACACCTCACACACACACGGCTCCACTCCGTACACCTCGTACACACACGGCTCCACTCCGTACACCTCACACACACGGCTCCGCTCCATACATCTTGTACACACATGGCTCTGCTCTTGTACACCTCGTACACACACACACACAGCTCTGCTACATCCACCCTGTAAACTTCCTTCATCCAGCACAATGACAACCCGTACAGCAGAGTCCTGCATAAAACAAGGGCTAGGGCTGTGCCCACAGGACCTGTGATGAGGTCACAGGAGGGGAGGAGTCAGGGGTCACATGATCAGGGGGCCCTGACTCCTTCCCTCCTGTGACTTCATCAATTACAAGCCTCTTGCAGGACCGCAGCACCAGCGTGCAGAAGAGGCTAAATTGTAGGTGCTGTGGGTAAAGGATCGCATAATGCCGCCCCCTGCTGCCTGCCGCTTGACAAGCTGACAAGTCCGCCCCTGCCTCTATACTCAGATGTGATAGGGCTTACAACATGGAGGACCCCTATACTCAGATGTGATTAGTGCTTACACCATGGAGGATCCATATACTCAGATGTGATTAGGGCTTACACCATGGAGGACCTCTATACTCAGATGTGATTAGTGATTACACCATGGAGGACTCCTATACTCAGATGTGATTAGGGCTTACACCATGGAGGACCCCTATACTCAGATGTGATTACACCATGGAGGACCCCTATACTCAGTGTGATTACTGCTTACACCATGGAGGACCCGTATACTTAGATGTGATTAGTGCTTACACCATGGAGGACCCCTATACTCAGATGTGATTAGTGCTTACACCATGGAGGACCCCTATACTCAGATGTGATTAGTGCTTACACCATGGAGGACCCCTATACTCAGATGTGATTAGTGCTTACACCATGGAGGACCCCTATACTCAGATGTGATTAGTGCTTACACCATGGAGGACCCCTATACTCAGATGTGATTAGTGCTTACACCATGGAGGACCCCTATACTCAGTGTGATTAGGGCTTACACCATGGAGGACCCCTATACTCAGATGTGATTAGGGCTTACACCATGGAGGACCCCTATACTCAGATGTGATTAGGACTTACACCATGGAGGACCCCTATACTGTGTGATTAGGGCTTACACCATGGAGGACCCCTATACTCAGTGTGATTAGTGCTTACACCATGGAGGAACCCCTATAGTGAGACGTGATTGGGCTTACACCATGGAGGACCCCTATACTCAGATGTGATCAGTGCTTACACCATGGAGGACCCCTATACTCAGATGTGATTAGTGCTTACACCATGGAGGACCCCTACACTCAGATGTGATTAGGGCTTACACCATGGAGGACCCCTATACTCAGATGTGATTAGTGATTACACCATGGAGGACTCCTATACTCAGATGTGATTAGGGCTTACACCATGGAGGACCCCTATACTCAGATGTGATTAGTGCTTACACCATGGAGGACCCCTATACTCAGATGTGATTAGTGATTACACCATGGAGGACCCCTATACTCAGTGTGATTAGTGCGTACACCATGGAAGGCTCCTATACTCAGATGGGATTACACTATGGAGGACTCCTATACTCAGATGTTATTAGTGCTTACACAATGGAGGACCCCTATACTCAGATGTGATTAGTGATTACACCATGGAGGACTCCTATACTCAGATGTGATTAGTGCTTACACCATGGAGGACCCGTATACTCAGTGTGATTAGTGCTTACACCATGGAAGACCCCTATACTTAGATGTGATTAGTGCTTACACCATGGAGGACCCCTATACTCAGATGTGATTAGTGCTTACACCATGGAGGACCCCTATACTCAGATGTGATTAGTGCTTACACCATGGAGGACCCCTATACTCAGATGTGATTAGTGCTTACACCATGGAGGACCCCTATACTCAGATGTGATTAGTGCTTACACCATGGAGGACCCCTATACTCAGATGTGATTAGTGCTTACACCATGGAGGACCCCTATACTCAGTGTGATTAGGGCTTACACCATGGAGGACCCCTATACTCAGATGTGATTAGGGCTTACACCATGGAGGACCCCTATACTCAGATGTGATTAGGACTTACACCATGGAGGACCCCTACACTCAGATGTGATTAGGGCTTACACCATGGAGGACCCCTATACTCAGATGTGATTAGTGATTACACCATGGAGGACTCCTATACTCAGATGTGATTAGGGCTTACACCATGGAGGACCCCTATACTCAGATGTGATTAGTGCTTACACCATGGAGGACCCCTATACTCAGATGTGATTAGTGATTACACCATGGAGGACCCCTATACTCAGTGTGATTAGTGCGTACACCATGGAAGGCTCCTATACTCAGATGGGATTACACTATGGAGGACTCCTATACTCAGATGTTATTAGTGCTTACACAATGGAGGACCCCTATACTCAGATGTGATTAGTGATTACACCATGGAGGACTCCTATACTCAGATGTGATTAGTGCTTACACCATGGAGAACCCGTATACTCAGTGTGATTAGTGCTTACACCATGGAAGACCCCTATACTTAGATGTGATTAGGGCTTACACCATGGAGGACCCCTATACACAGTGTGATTAGGGCTTACACCATGGAGGACCCCTATACTGAGTGTTATTAGGGCTTACACCATGGAGGACCCCTATACACAGTGTGATTAGGGCTTACACCACGGAGGACCCCTATACACAGTGTGATTAGGGCTTACACCATGGAGGACCCCTATACACAGTGTAATTAGGGCTTACACGATGGAGGACCCCTATACACAGTGTGATTAGGGCTTACACCATGGAGGACACCTATACACAGAGTGATTAGGGCTTACACCATGGAGGACCCCTATACACAGTGTGATTAGGGCTTACACCATGGAGGACCCCTATACTCAGATGTGATTAGTGATTACACCATGGAGGACCCCTATACTCAGATGTGATTAGTGATTACACCATGGAGGACCCCTATACACAGTGTGATTAGGGCTTACACCATGGAGGACCCCTATACACAGTGTGATTAGGGCTTACACCATGGAGGACCCCTATACACAGTGTGATTAGGGCTTACACCATGGAGGACCCCTAAACACAGTGTGATTAGGGCTTACACCATGGAGGACCCCTATACACAGTGTGATTAGGGCTTACACCATGGAAGACCCCTATACACAGTGTGATTAGGGCTTACACCATGGAGGACCCCTATACTCAGATGTGATTACACCATGGAGGACCCCTATACCCAGAGTGATTAGGGCTTACACCATGGAAGACCCCTATACTCAGTGTGATTAGGGCTTACATCATGGAAGACCCCTATACTCAGTGTGATTAGGGCTTACACCATGGAAGACCCCTATACTCAGTGTGATTAGGGCTTACATCATGGAGGACCCCTATACTCAGAGGTGATTAGTGATTACACCATGGAGGACCCCTATACACAGAGTGATTAGGGCTTACACCATGGAGGACCCCTATACACAGTGTGAACAGTGTGATTAGGGCTTACACCATGGAGGACCCCTATACACAGAGTGATTAGGGCTTACACCATGGAGGACCCCTATACACAGTGATTAGGGCTTACACCATGGAGGACCCCTATACACAGTGTGAACAGTGTGATTAGGGCTTACACCATGGAGGACCCCTATACACAGTGTGATTAGTGCTTACACCATGGAGGACCCCTATACACAGAGTGATTAGGGCTTACACCATGGAGGACCCCTATACACAGTGTGATTAGGGCTTACACCATGGAGGACCCCTATACTCAGATGTGATTAGTGATTACACCATGGAGGACCCCTATACTCAGATGTGATTACACCATGGAGGACCCCTATACACAGTGTGATTAGGGCTTACACCATGGAGGACCCCTATACACAGTGTGATTAGGGCTTACACCATGGAGGACCCCTATACACAGTGTGATTAGGGCTTACACCATGGAGGACCCCTATACACAGTGTGATTAGGGCTTACACCATGGAAGACCCCTATACACAGTGTGATTAGGGCTTACACCATGGAGGACCCCTATACACAGTGTGATTAGTGCTTACACCATGGAGGACCCCTATACACAGAGTGATTAGGGCTTACACCATGGAGGACCCCTATACACAGTGTGATTAGGGCTTACACCATGGAGGACCCCTATACTCAGATGTGATTAGTGATTACACCATGGAGGACCCCTATACTCAGATGTGATTACACCATGGAGGACCCCTATACACAGTGTGATTAGGGCTTACACCATGGAGGACCCCTATACACAGTGTGATTAGGGCTTACACCATGGAGGACCCCTATACACAGTGTGATTAGGGCTTACACCATGGAGGACCCCTATACACAGTGTGATTAGGGCTTACACCATGGAAGACCCCTATACACAGTGTGATTAGGGCTTACACCATGGAGGACCCCTATACTCAGATGTGATTAGTGATTACACCATGGAGGACCCCTATACACAGAGTGATTAGGGCTTACACCATGGAGGACCCCTATACTCAGTGTGATTAGGGCTTACACCATGGAAGACCCCTATACACAGTGTGATTAGGGCTTATACCATGGAGGACCCCTATACTCAGATGTGATTAGTGACTACACCAAGGAGGACCCCTATACACAGTGTGATTAGGGCTTACACCATGAAGGACCCCTATACGCAGTGTGATTAGGGCTTAAACCATGGAGGACCCCTATACACAGTGTGATTAGGGCTTACACCATGGAAGACCCCTATACACAGTGTGATTAGGGCTTACACCACGGAGGACCCCTATACTCAGATGTGATTACACCATGGAAGACCCCTATACATAGAGTGATTAGGGCTTACACCATGGAGGACCCCTATACTCAGTGTGATTAGGGCTTACACCATGGAAGACCCCTATACCCATTGTGATTAGGGCTTACACCATGGAGGACCCCTATACTCAGATGTGATTAGTGATTACACCATGGAGGACCCCTATACACAGAGTGATTAGGGCTTACACCATGGAGGACCCCTATACTGAGTGTTATTAGGGCTTACACCATGGAGGACCCCTATACACAGTGTGATTAGGGCTTACACCATGGAGGACCCCTATACTCAGATGTGATTAGTGATTACACCATGGAGGACCCCTATACACAGAGTGATTAGGGCTTACACCATGGAGGACCCCTATACTCAGTGTGATTAGGGCTTACACCATGGAAGACCCCTATACACAGTGTGATTAGGGCTTATACCATGGAGGACCCCTATACTCAGATGTGATTAGTGATTACACCATGGAGGACCCCTATACACAGTGTGATTAGGGCTTACACCATGGAGGACCCCTATACACAGTGTGATTAGGGGTTACACCATGGAGGACCCCTATACACAGTGTGATTAGGGCTTACACCATGGAAGACCCCTATACACAGTGTGATTAGGGCTTACACCATGGAGGACCCCTATACTCAGATGTGATTAGTGATTACACCATGGAGGACCCCTATACACAGAGTGATTAGGGCTTACACCATGGAGGACCCCTATACTCAGTGTGATTAGGGCTTACACCATGGAAGACCCCTATACTAAGTGTGATTAGGGCTTACACCATGGAGGACCCCTATACTCAGATGTGATTAGTGATTACACCATGGAGGACCCCTATACACAGTGTGATTAGGGCTTACACCATGGAGGACCCCTATACACAGAGTGATTAGGGCTTACACCATGGAGGACCCCTATACTCAGTGTGATTAGGGCTTACACCATGGAGGACCCCTATACTCAGTGTGATTGGGGCTTACACCATGGAGGACCCCTATACACAGTGTGATTAGGGCTTACACCATGGACGACCCCTATACACAGTGTGATTAGGGCTTACACCATGGAGGACCCCTATACACAGTGTGATTGGGCTTACACCATGGAGGACCCCTATACACAGTGTGATTGGGCTTACACCATGGAGGACCCCTATACACAGTGTGATTAGGGCTTACACCCTGGAGGACCCCTATACACAGTGTGATTAGGGCTTACACCATGGAGGAACCCTATACTGAGTGTTATTAGGGCTTACACCATGAAGGACCCCTATACACAGTGTAATTAGGGCTTACACCATGGAGGACCCCTATACTGAGTGTTATTAGGGCTTACACCATGGAGGACCCCTATACACAGTGTGATTAGGGCTTACACCATGGAGGACCCCTATACTCAGATGTGATTAGTGATTACACCATGGAGGACCCCTATACACAGAGTGATTAGGGCTTACACCATGGAGGACCCCTATACTCAGTGTGATTAGGGCTTACACCATGGAAGACCCCTATACACAGTGTGATTAGGGCTTATACCATGGAGGACCCCTATACTCAGATGTGATTAGTGATTACACCATGGAGGACCCCTATACACAGTGTGATTAGGGCTTACACCATGGAGGACCCCTATACACAGTGTGATTAGGGGTTACACCATGGAGGACCCCTATACACAGTGTGATTAGGGCTTACACCATGGAAGACCCCTATACACAGTGTGATTAGGGCTTACACCATGGAGGACCCCTATACTCAGATGTGATTAGTGATTACACCATGGAGGACCCCTATACACAGAGTGATTAGGGCTTACACCATGGAGGACCCCTATACTCAGTGTGATTAGGGCTTACACCATGGAAGACCCCTATACTAAGTGTGATTAGGGCTTACACCATGGAGGACCCCTATACTCAGATGTGATTAGTGATTACACCATGGAGGACCCCTATACACAGTGTGATTAGGGCTTACACCATGGAGGACCCCTATACACAGAGTGATTAGGGCTTACACCATGGAGGACCCCTATACTCAGTGTGATTAGGGCTTACACCATGGAGGACCCCTATACTCAGTGTGATTGGGGCTTACACCATGGAGGACCCCTATACACAGTGTGATTAGGGCTTACACCATGGACGACCCCTATACACAGTGTGATTAGGGCTTACACCATGGAGGACCCCTATACACAGTGTGATTGGGCTTACACCATGGAGGACCCCTATACACAGTGTGATTGGGCTTACACCATGGAGGACCCCTATACACAGTGTGATTAGGGCTTACACCCTGGAGGACCCCTATACACAGTGTGATTAGGGCTTACACCATGGAGGAACCCTATACTGAGTGTTATTAGGGCTTACACCATGAAGGACCCCTATACACAGTGTAATTAGGGCTTACACCATGGAGGACCCCTATACATAGTGTGATTAGGGCTTACACCATGGAGGACCCCTATACACAGAGTGATTAGGGCTTACACCATGGAGGACCCCTATACACAGTGTGATTAGGGCTTACACCATGGAGGACCCCTATACACAGAGTGATTAGGGCTAACACCATGGAGGACCCCTATACACAGTGTGATTAGGGCTTACACCATGGAGGACCCCTATACACAGTGTGATTAGGGCTTACACCATAGAGGACCACTATACACAGTGTGATTGGGCTTACACCATGGAGGACCCCTATACACAGTGTGATTAGGGCTTACACCATGGAGGACCCCTATACACATTGTGATTAGGGCTTACACCATGGAGGACCCCTATACACAGAGTGATTAGGGCTTACACCATGGAGGACCCCTATACACAGAGTGATTAGGGCTTACACCATGGAGGACCCCTATACACAGTGTGATTAGGGCTTACACCATGGAGGACCCCTATACACAGAGTGATTAGGGCTTACACCATGGAGGACCCCTATACACAGAGTAATTAGGGCTTACACCATGGAGGACCCCTATACACAGTGTGATTAGGGCTTACACCATGGAGGACCCCTATACACAGTGTGATTAGGGCTTACACCATGGAGGACCCCTATACTGAGTGTTATTAGGGCTTACACCATGAAGGACCCCTATACACAGTGTAATTAGGGCTTACACCATGGAGGACCCCTATACATAGTGTGATTAGGGCTTACACCATGGAGGACCCCTATAAACAGTGTAATTAGGGCTTACACCATAGAAGACCCCTATACTCAGTGTGATTAGGGCTTACACCATGGAGGACCCCTATACTCAGTGTGATTAGGGCTTACACCATGGAGGACCCCTATACACAGTGTGATTAGGGCTTACACCATGGAGGACCCCTATACACAGTGTGATTAGGGCTTACACCATGGAGGACCCCTATACACTGTGTGATTAGGGCTTACACCATGGAGGACCCCTATACACAGAGTGATTAGGGCTTACACCATGGAGGACCCCTATACACAGAGTGATTAGGGCTTACACCATGGAGGACCCCTATACACAGTGTGATTAGGGCTTACACCATGGAGGACCCCTATACTGAGTGTTATTAGGGCTTACACCATGGAGGACCCCTATACAGTGTGATTAGGGCTTACACCATGGAGAACCCCTATACACAGTGTGATTGGGCTTACACCATCGAGGACCCCTATACACAGTGTGATTGGGCTTACACCATGGAGGACCCCTATACACAGTGTGATTAGGGCTTACACCATGGAGGACCGCTATACACAGTGTGATTAGTGATTACACCATGGAGGACCCCTATACAGTGTGATTAGGGCTTACACCATGGAGGACCCCTATACACAGTGTGATTAGGGCTTACACCATGGAGGACCCCTATACACAGTGTGATTAGGGCTTACACCATGGAGGACCCCTATACACAGTGTGATTAGGGCTTACACCATGGAGGACCCCTATACTCAGATGTGATTAGTGATTACACCATGGAGGACTCCTATACACACAGTGATTAGGGCTTACACCATGGAGGACCCCTATACTCAGTGTGATTAGGGCTTACACCATGGAGGACCCCTATACACAGTGTGATTAGGGCTTACACCATGGAGGACCCCTATACACAGTGTGATTAGGGCTTACACCATGGAAGACCCCTATACACAGTGTGATTAGGGCTTACACCATGGAGGACCCCTATATTCAGATGTGATTAGTGATTACACCATGGAGGACCCCTATACACAGAGTGATTAGGGCTTACACCATGGAAGACCCCTATACTCAGTGTGATTAGGGCTTACACCATGGAGGACCCCTATACTCAGATGTGATTAGTGATTACACCATGGAGGACCCCTATACACAGAGTGATTAGGGCTTACACCATGGAGGACCCCTATACTGAGTGTTATTAGGGTTTACACCATGGAGGACCCCTATACTGAGTGTTATTAGGGCTTACACCATGGAGGACCCCTATACACAGTGTGATTAGGGCTTACACCATGGAGGACCCCTATACACAGTGTAATTAGGGCTTACACCATGGAGGACCCCTATACTCAGATGTGATTAGTGATTACACCATGGAGGACCCCTATACTCAGTGTGATTATGGCTTACACCATGGAGGACTCCTATACACAGTGTGATTAGGGCTTACACCATGGAGGACCCCTATACACAGAGTGATTAGGGCTTACACCATAGAGGACCCCTATACTCAGTGTGATTAGGGCTTACACCATGGAGGACCCCTATACTCAGTGTGATTGGGGCTTACACCATGGAGGACCCCTATGCACAGTGTGATTAGGGCTTACACCATGGACGACCCCTATACACAGTGTGATTAGGGCTTACACCATGGAGGACCCCTATACACAGTGTGATTGGGCTTACACCATGGAGGACCCCTATACACAGTGTGATTGGGCTTACACCATGGAGGACCCCTATACACAGTGTGATTAGGGCTTACACCATGGAGGACCCCTATACACAGTGTGATTAGGGCTTACACCATGGAGGACCCCTATACACAGATTGATTAGGGCTTACACCATGGAGGACCCCTATACACAGAGTGATTAGGGCTTACACCATGGAGGACCCCTATACACAGTGTGATTAGGGCTTACACCATGGAGGACCCCTATACACAGTGTGATTAGGGCTTACACCATGGAGGACCCCTATACTGAGTGTTATTAGGGCTTACACCATGAAGGACCCCTATACACAGTGTAATTAGGGCTTACACCATGGAGGACCCCTATACATAGTGTGATTAGGGCTTACACCATGGAGGACCCCTATACACAGAGTGATTAGGGCTTACACCATGGAGGACCCCTATACACAGTGTGATTAGGGCTTACACCATGGAGGACCCTTATACACAGTGTGATTAGGGCTTATACCATGGAGGACCCCTATACACAGAGTGATTAGGGCTAACACCATGGAGGACCCCTATACACAGTGTGATTAGGGCTTACACCATGGAGGACCCCTATACACAGTGTGATTAGGGCTTACACCATGGAGGACCACTATACACAGTGTGATTGGGCTTACACCATGGAGGACCCCTATACACAGTGTGATTAGGGCTTACACCATGGAGGACCCCTATACACAGTGTGATTAGGGCTTACACCATGGAGGACCCCTATACACAGAGTGATTAGGGCTTACACCATGGAGGACCCCTATACACAGAGTGATTAGGGCTTACACCATGGAGGACCCCTATACACAGTGTGATTAGGGCTTACACCATGGAGGACCCCTATACACAGAGTGATTAGGGCTTACACCATGGAGGACCCCTATACACAGAGTGATTAGGGCTTACACCATGGAGGACCCCTATACACAGTGTGATTAGGGCTTACATCATGGAGGACCCCTATACACAGTGTGATTAGGGCTTACACTATGGAGGACCCCTATACTGAGTGTTATTAGGGCTTACACCATGAAGGACCCCTATACACAGTGTAATTAGGGCTTACACCATGGAGGACCCCTATACATAGTGTGATTAGGGCTTACACCATGGAGGACCCCTATAAACAGAGTGATTAGGGCTTACACCATGGAGGACCCCTATACACAGTGTGATTAGGGCTTACACCATGGAAGACCCCTATACACAGTGTGATTAGGGCTTACACCATGGAGGACCCCTATACTCAGTGTGATTAGGGCTTACACCATGGAGGACCCCTATACACAGTGTGATTAGGGCTTACACCATGGAGGACCCCTATACACAGTGTGATTAGGGCTTACACCATGGAGGACCCCTATACACAGTGTGATTAGGGCTTACACCATGGAGGACCCCTATACACAGAGTGATTAGGGCTTACACCATGGAGGACCCCTATACACAGAGTGATTAGGGCTTACACCATGGAGGACCCCTATACACAGTGTGATTAGGGCTTACACCATGGAGGACCCCTATACTGAGTGTTATTAGGGCTTACACCATGGAGGACCCCTATACAGTGTGATTAGGGCTTACACCATGGAGGACTCCTATACACAGTGTGATTGGGCTTACACCATCGAGGACCCCTATACACAGTGTGATTGGGCTTACACCATGGAGGACCCCTATACACAGTGTGACTAGGGCTTACACCATGGAGGACCCCTATACACAGAGTGATTAGGGCTTACACCATGGAGGACCCCTATACACAGTGTGATTAGGGCTTACACCATGGAGGACCGCTATACACAGTGTGATTAGTGATTACACCATGGAGGACCCCTATACAGTGTGATTAGGGCTTACACCATGGAGGACCCCTATACACAGTGTGATTAGGGCTTACACCATGGAGGACCCCTATACACAGAGTGATTAGGGCTTACACCATGGAGGACCCCTATACACAGTGTGATTAGTGATTACACCATGGAGGACCCCTATACACAGTGTGATTGGGCTTACACCATGGAGGACCCCTATACACAGTGTGATTAGTGATTACACCATGGAGGACCACTATACACAGTGTGATTAGAGCTTACACCATGGAGGACCCCTATACACAGTGTGATTAGGGCTTACACCATGGAGGACCACTATACACAGTGTGATTAGGGCTTACACCATGGAAGACCCCTATACTCAGTGTGATTAGGGCTTACACCATGGAGGACCCCTATACACAGTGTGATTGGGATTACACCATGGAGGACCCCTATACTCAGTGCGATTAGGGCTTACACCATGGAGGACCCCTATACACAGTGTGATTAGGGCTTACACCATGGAGGACTCCTATACACAGTGTGATTAGGGCTTACACCATGGAGGACCCCTATACACAGTGTGATTGGGCTTACACCATGGAGGACCCCTATACACAGTGTGATTGGGCTTACACCATGGAGGAACCCTATACACAGTGTGATTAGGGCTTACACCATGGAGGACCCCTATACAGTGTGATTAGGGATTACACCATGGAGGACCCCTATACACAGAGTGATTAGGGCTTACACCATGGAGGACCCCTATACACAGTGTGATTGGGCTTACACCATGGAGGACCCCTATACACAGTGTGATTAGAGCTTACACCATGGAGGACCCCTATACACAGTGTGATTAGTGATTACACCATGGAGGACCCCTATACACAGTGTGATTAGGGCTTACACCATGGAGGACCCCTATACAAAGTGTGATTAGGGCTTATGCCATGGATGACCCCTATACACAGTGTGATTAGGGCTTACACCATGGAGGACCCCTATACACAGTGTAATTAGGGCTTACACCATGGAGGACCCCTATACACAGTGTAATTAGGGCTTACACCATGGAGGACCCCTATACACAGTGTGATTAGGGCTTACACCATGGAGGACCCCTATACACAGTGTGATTAGGGCTTACACCATGGAGGACCCCTATACACAGTGTGATTAGTGATTACACCATGGAGGACCCCTATACACAGTGTGATTAGTGATTACACCATGGAGTACCCCTATACACAGTGTGATTAGGGCTTACACCATGGAGGACCCCTATACACAGTGTGATTAGGGCTTACACCATGGAGGACCCCTATACACAGTGTGATTGGGCTTACACCATGGAGGACCCCTATACACAGTGAGATTAGGGCTTACACCATGGAGGACCCCTATACACAGTGTGATTAGTGATTACACCATGGAGGACCCCTATACACAGTGTGATTAGGGCTTACACCATGGAGGACCCCTATACAAAGTGTGATTAGGGCTTACGCCATGGAGGACCCCTATACACAGTGTGATTAGGGCTTACACCATGGAGGACCCCTATACACAGTGTAATTAGGGCTTACACCATGGAGGACCCCTATACACAGTGTGATTAGTGCTTACACCATGGAGGACCCCTATACACAGTGTGATTAGGGCTTACACCATGGAGGACCCCTATACACAGTGTGATTAGGGCTTACACCATGGAGGACCCCTATACACAGTGTGATTAGGGCTTACACCATGGAGGACCCCTATACACAGTGTGATTAGGGCTTACACCATGGAGGACCCCTATACACAGTGTGATTAGGGCTTACACCATGGAGGACCCCTATACACAGTGTGATTAGGGCTTACACCATGGAGGACCCCAATACACAGTGTGATTAGGGCTTACACCATGGAAGACCCCTATACACAGTGTAATTAGGGCTTACACCATGGAGGACCCCTATACACAGTGTGATTAGGGCTTACACCATGGAGGACCCCTATACACAGTGTGATTATGGCTTACACCATGGAGGACCCCTATACACAGTGTAATTAGGGCTTACACCATGGAGGACCACTATACACAGTGTGATTGGGCTTACACCATGGAGGACCCCTATACACAGTGTGATTGGGCTTACACCATGGAGGATCCCTATACACAGTGTGATTGGGCTTACACCATGGAGGACCCCTATACTCAGTGTGATTAGGGCTTACACCATGGAGGACCCCTATACACAGTGTGATTAGTGATTACACCATGGAGGACCCCTATACACAGTGTGATTAGTGATTACACCATGGAGGACCCCTATACACAGTGTGATTAGGGCTTACACCATGGAGGACCCCTATACACAGTGTGATTAGGGCTTACACCATGGAGGACCCCTATACACAGTGTAATTAGGGCTTACACCATGGAGGACCCCTATACACAGTGTGATTGGGCTTACACCATGGAGGATCCCTATACACAGTGTGATTGGGCTTACACCATGGAGGACCCCTATACACAGTGTGATTGGGCTTACACCATGGAGGACCCCTATACTCAGTGTGATTAGGGCTTACACCATGGAGGACCCCTATACACAGTGTGATTAGGGCTTACACCATGGAGGACCCCTATACTGAGTGTTATTAGGGCTAACACCATGGAAGACACCTATACTGAGTGTTATTAGGGCTTACACCATGGAAGACCCCTATACTCAGTGTGATTAGGGCTTACACCATGGAGGACCCCTATACACAGTGTGATTAGTGATTAAACAATGGAGGACCCCTATACACAGTGTGATTAGAGCTTACACCATGGAGGACCCCTATACACAGTGTGATTAGGGCTTACACCATGGAGGACCCCTATACTCAGTGTGATTAGGGCTTACACCATGGAGGACCCCTATACACAGTGTGATTAGTGCTTACACCATGGAGGACCCCTATACTGAGTGTTATTAGGGCTTACACCATGGAAGACCCCTATACTGAGTGTTATTAGGGCTTACACCATGGAGGACCCCTATACACAGTGTGATTAGGGCTTACACCATGGAGGACCCCTATACACAGTGTGATTGGGCTTACACCATGGAGGACCCCTATACTGAGTGTTATTAGGGCTTACACCATGGAAGACCCCTATACTGAGTGTTATTAGGGCTTACACCATGGAAGACCCCTATACTCAGTGTGATTAGGGCTTACACCATGGAGGACCCCTATACAGAGTGTGATTAGTGATTAAACCATGGAGGACCCCTATACACAGTGTGATTAGGGCTTACACCATGGAGGACCCCTATACTCAGTGTGATTAGGGCTTACACCATGGAGGACCCCTATACACAGTGTGATTAGGGCTTACACCATGGAGGACCCCTATACTGAGTGTTATTAGGGCTTACACCATGGAAGACCCCTATACTGAGTGTTATTAGGGCTTACACCATGGAAGACCCCTATACTCAGTGTGATTAGGGCTTACACCATGGAGGACCCCTATACACAGTGTGATTGGGCTTACACCATGGAGGACCCCTATACTCAGTGTGATTAGGGCTTACACCATGGAGGACCCCTATACACAGTATGATTGGGATTACACCATGGAGGACCCCTATACACAGTGTGATTAGGGCTTACACCATGGAGGACCCCTATACACAGTGTGATTAGGGCTTACACCATGGAGGACCCCTATACACAGTGTGATTAGGGCTTACACCATGGAGGACCCCTATATTCAGTGTGATTAGGGCTTACACCATGGAGGACCCCTATACACAGTGTGATTAGGGCTTACACCATGGAGGACCCCTAAACACAGTGTGATTAGTTATTACACCATGGAGGAACCCTATATACAGAGTGATTAGGGCTTACACCATGGAGGACCCCTATACAGTGTGATTAGGGCTTACACCATGGAGGACCCCTATACACAGTGTGATTGGGCTTACACCATGGAGGACCCCTATACACAGTGTGATTGGGCTTACACCATGGAGGACCCCTATACACAGTGTGATTAGGGCTTACACAATGGAGGACCCCTATACACAGAGTGATTAGGGCTTACACCATGGAGGACCCCTATACACAGTGTGATTAGGGCTTACACCAAGGAGGACCCCTATACACAGTGTGATTAGTGATTACACCATGGAGGACCCCTATACAGTGTGATTAGGGCTTACACCATGGAGGACCCCTATATACACAGTGTGATTAGGGCTTACACCATGGAGGACCCCTATACACAGTGTGATTAGGGCTTACACCATGGAGGACCCTATACACAGTGTGATTAGGGCTTACACCATGGAAGACCCCTATACTCAGTGTGATTAGGGCTTACACCATGTAGGACCCCTATACACAGTGTGATTGGGCTTATACCATGGAGGACCCCTATACACAGTGTGATTAGTGATTACACCATGGAGGACCCCTATACACAGTGTGATTAGGGCTTACACCATGGAGGACCCCTATACACAGTGTGATTAGTGATTACACCATGGAGGACCCCTATACACATTGTGAGTAGGGCTTACACCATGGAGGACCCCTATACAGTGTGATTAGGGCTTACACCATGGAGGACCCCTATACACAGTGTGATTAGGGCTTACACCATGGAGGACCCCTATACACAGTGTGATTAGGGTTTACACCATGGAGGACCCCTATACACAGTGTGATTGGGCTTACACCATGGAGGACCCCTATACACAGTGTGATTAGGGCTTACACCATGGAGGACCCCTATACACAGTGTGATTAGTGATTACACCATGGAGGACCCCTATACACAGTGTGATTAGTGATTACACCATGGAGGACCCCTATACACAGTGTGATTAGGGCTTACACCATGGAGGACCCCTATACACAGTGTGATTAGGGCTTACACCATGGAGGACCCCTATACACAGTGTGATTAGGGCTTACGCCATGGAGGACCCCTATACACAGTGTAATTAGTGATTACACCATGGAGGACCCCTATACAGTGTGATTAGGGCTTACACCATGGAGGACCCCTATACACAGTGTGATTAGCGCTTACACCATGGAGGACCCCTGTACACAGTTTGATTAGGGCTTACACCATGGAGGACCCCTATACACAGTGTGATTAGGGCTTACACCATGGAAGACCCCTATACTCAGTGTGATTAGGGCTTACACCATGAAGGACCCCAATACACAGTGTGATTAGTGATTACATCATGGAGGACCCCTATACACAGTGTGATTAGGGCTTACACCATGGAGGACCCCTATACACAGTGTGATTAGGGCTTACACCATGGAGGACCCCTATACTGAGTGTTATTAGGGCTTACACCATGAAGGACCCCTATACACAGTGTAATTAGGGCTTACACCATGGAGGACCCCTATACATAGTGTGATTAGGGCTTACACCATGGAGGACCCCTATACACAGAGTGATTAGGGCTTACACCATGGAGGACCCCTATACACAGTGTGATTAGGGCTTACACCATGGAGGACCCCTATACACAGTGTGATTAGGGCTTACACCATGGAGGACCCCTATACACAGAGTGATTACGGCTAATACCATGGAGGACCCCTATACACAGTGTGATTAGGGCTTACACCATGGAGGACCCCTATACACAGTGTGATTAGGGCTTACACCATGGAGGACCACTATACACAGTGTGATTGGGCTTATACCATGGAGGACCCCTATACACAGTGTGATTAGGGCTTACACCATGGAGGACCCCTATACACAGTGTGATTAGGGCTTACACCATGGAGGACCCCTATACACAGAGTGATTAGGGCTTACACCATGGAGGACCCCTATACACAGAGTGATTAGGGCTTACACCATGGAGGACCCCTATACACAGTGTGATTAGGGCTTACACCATGGAGGACCCCTATACACAGAGTGATTAGGGCTTACACCATGGAGGACCCCTATACACAGTGTGATTAGGGCTTACACCATGGAGGACCCCTATACACAGTGTAATTAGGGCTTACACTATGGAGGACCCCTATACTGAGTGTTATTAGGGCTTACACCATGAAGGACCCCTATACACAGTGTAATTAGGGCTTACACCATGGAGGACCCCTATACATAGTGTGATTAGGGCTTACACCATGGAGGACCCCTATAAACAGAGTGATTAGGGCTTACACCATGGAGGACCCCTATACACAGTGTGATTAGGGCTTACACCATGGAAGACCCCTATACACAGTGTGATTAGGGCTTACACCATGGAGGACCCCTATACTCAGTGTGATTAGGGCTTACACCATGGAGGACCCCTATACACAGTGTGATTAGTGATTAAACCATGGAGGACCCCTATACACAGTGTGATTAGGGCTTACACCATGGAGGACCCCTATACTCAGTGTGATTAGGGCTTACACCATGGAGGACCCCTATACACAGTGTGATTAGGGCTTACACCATGGAGGACCCCTATACTGAGTGTTATTAGGGCTTACACCATGGAAGACCCCTATACTGAGTGTTATTAGGGCTTACACCATGGAAGACCCCTAAACTCAGTGTGATTAGGGCTTACACCATGGAGGACCCCTATACTCAGTGTGATTAGGGCTTACACCATGGAGGACCCCTATACACAGTGTGATTAGGGCTTACACCATGGAGGACCCCTATACACAGTGGGATTGGGCTTACACCATGGAGGACCCCTATACTGAGTGTTATGAGGGCTTACACCATGGAAGACCCCTATACTGAGTGTTATTAGGGCTTACACCATGGAAGACCCCTATACTCAGTGTGATTAGGGCTTACACCATGGAGGACCCCTATACACAGTGTGATTAGTGATTAAACCATGGAGGACCCCTATACACAGTGTGATTAGGGCTTACACCATGGAGGACCCCTATACACAGTGTGATTAGGGCTTACACCATGGAGGACCCCTATACTCAGTGAGATTAGGGCTTACACCATGGAGGACCCCTATACAGTGTGATTAGGGCTTACACCATGGAGGACCCCTATACACAGTGTGATTGGGCATACACCATGGAGGACCCCTATACTCAGTGTGATTAGGGCTTACACCATGGATGACCCCTATACACAGTGTGATTGGGATTACACCATGGAGGACCCCTATACACAGTGTGATTAGGGCTTACACCATGGAGGACCCCTATACACAGTGTGATTAGGGCTTACACCATGGAGGACCCCTATACACAGTGTGATTAGGGCTTACACCATGGAGGACCCCTATACACAGTGTGATTAGGGCTTACACCATGGAGGACCCCTATATTCAGTGTGATTAGGGCTTACACCATGGAGGACCCCTATACACAGTGTGATTAGGGCTTACACCATGGAGGACCCCTAAACACAGTGTGATTAGTTATTACACCATGGAGGACCCCTATACACAGAGTGATTAGGGCTTACACCATGGAGGACCCCTATACAGTGTGATTAGGGCTTACACCATGGAGGACCCCTATACACAGTGTGATTGGGCTTACACCATGGAGGACCCCTATACACAGTGTGATTGGGCTTACACCATGGAGGACCCCTATACACAGTGTGATTAGGGCTTACACAATGGAGGACCCCTATACACAGAGTGATTAGGGCTTACACCATGGAGGACCCCTATACACAGTGTGATTAGGGCTTACACCAAGGAGGACCCCTATACACAGTGTGATTAGTGATTACACCATGGAGGACCCCTATACAGTGTGATTAGGGCTTACACCATGGAGGACCCCTATATACACAGTGTGATTAGGGCTTACACCATGGAGGACCCCTATACACAGTGTGATTAGGGCTTACACCATGGAGGACCCCTATACACAGTGTGATTAGGGCTTACACCATGGAGGACCCCTATACTCAGTGTGATTAGGGCTTACACCATGTAGGACCCCTATACACAGTGTGATTGGGCTTACACCATGGAGGACCCCAATACACAGTGTGATTAGTGATTACACCATGGAGGACCCCTATACACAGTGTGATTAGGGCTTACACCATGGAGGACCCCTATACACAGTGTGATTAGTGATTACACCATGGAGGACCCCTATACACATTGTGATTAGGGCTTACACCATGGAGGACCCCTATACAGTGTGATTAGGGCTTACACCATGGAGGACCCCTATACACAGTGTGATTAGGGCTTACACCATGGAGGACCCCTATACACAGTGTGATTAGGGTTTACACCATGGAGGACCCCTATACACAGTGTGATTGGGCTTACACCATGGAGGACACCTATACACAGTGTGATTAGGGCTTACACCATGGAGGACCCCTATACACAGTGTGATTAGTGATTACACCATGGAGGACCCCTATACACAGTGTGATTAGTGATTACACCATGGAGGACCCCTATACAGTGTGATTAGGGCTTACACCATGGAGGACCCCTATACACAGTGTGATTAGGGCTTACACCATGGAGGACCCCTATACACAGTGTGATTAGGGCTTACGCCATGGAGGACCCCTATACACAGTGTGATTAGTGATTACACCATGGAGGACCCCTATACAGTGTGATTAGGGCTTACACCATGGAGGACCCCTATACACAGTGTGATTAGCGCTTACACCATGGAGGACCCCTGTACACAGTTTGATTAGGGCTTACACCATGGAGGACCCCTATACACAGTGTGATTAGGGCTTACACCATGGAAGACCCCTATACTCAGTGTGATTAGGGCTTACACCATGGAGGACCCCTATACACAGTGTGATTAGTGATTACATCATGGAGGACCCCTATACACAGTGTGATTAGGGCTTACACCATGGAGGACCCCTATACACAGTGTTATTAGGGCTTACACCATGGAGGACCCCTATACTGAGTGTTATTAGGGCTTACACCATGAAGGACCCCTATACACAGTGTAATTAGGGCTTACACCATGGAGGACCCCTATACATAGTGTGATTAGGGCTTACACCATGGAGGACCCCTATACACAGAGTGATTAGGGCTTACACCATGGAGGACCCCTATACACAGTGTGATTAGGGCTTACACCATGGAGGACCCCTATACACAGTGTGATTAGGGCTTACACCATGGAGGACCCCTATACACAGAGTGATTAGGGCTAACACCATGGAGGACCCCTATACACAGTGTGATTAGGGCTTACACCATGGAGGACCCCTATACACAGTGTGATTAGGGCTTACACCATGGAGGACCACTATACACAGTGTGATTGGGCTTACACCATGGAGGACCCCTATACACAGTGTGATTAGGGCTTACACCATGGAGGACCCCTATACACAGTGTGATTGGGCTTACACCATGGAGGACCCCTATACAGAGAGTGATTAGGGCTTACACCATGGAGGACCCCTATACACAGAGTGATTAGGGCTTACACCATGGAGGACCCCTATACACAGTGTGATTAGGGCTTACACCATGGAGGACCCCTATACACAGAGTGATTAGGGCTTACACCATGGAGGACCCCTATACACAGAGTGATTAGGGCTTACACCATGGAGGACCCCTATACACAGTGTGATTAGGGCTTACACCATGGAGGACCCCTATACACAGTGTGATTAGGGCTTACACTATGGAGGACCCCTATACTGAGTGTTATTAGGGCTTACACCATGAAGGACCCCTATACACAGTGTAATTAGGGCTTACACCATGGAGGACCCCTATACATAGTGTGATTAGGGCTTACACCATGGAGGACCCCTATAAACAGAGTGATTAGGGCTTACACCATGGAGGACCCCTATACACAGTGTGATTAGGGCTTACACCATGGAAGACCCCTATACACAGTGTGATTAGGGCTTACACCATGGAGGACCCCTATACTCAGTGTGATTAGGGCTTACACCATGGAGGACCCCTATACACAGTGTGATTAGGGCTTACACCATGGAGGACCCCTATACACAGTGTGATTAGGGCTTACACCATGGAGGACCCCTATACACAGTGTGATTAGGGCTTACACCATGGAGGACCCCTATACACAGAGTGATTAGGGCTTACACCATGGAGGACCCCTATACACAGAGTGATTAGGGCTTACACCATGGAGGACCCCTATACACAGTGTGATTAGGGCTTACACCATGGAGGACCCCTATACTGAGTGTTATTAGGGCTTACACCATGGAGGACCCCTATACAGTGTGATTAGGGCTTACACCATGGAGGACCCCTATACACAGTGTGATTGGGCTTACACCATCGATGACCCCTATACACAGTGTGATTGGGCTTACACCATGGAGGACCCCTATACACAGTGTGACTAGGGCTTACACCATGGAGGACCCCTATACACAGAGTGATTAGGGCTTACACCATGCAGGACCCCTATACACAGTGTGATTAGGGCTTACACCATGGAGGACCGCTATACACAGTGTGATTAGTGATTACACCATGGAGGACCCCTATACAGTGTGATTAGGGCTTACACCATGGAGGACCCCTATACACAGTGTGATTAGGGCTTACACCATGGAGGACCCCTATACACAGAGTGATTAGGGCTTACACCATGGAGGACCCCTATACACAGTGTGATTAGTGATTACACCATGGAGGACCCCTATACACAGTGTGATTGGGCTTACACCATGGAGGACCCCTATACACAGTGTGATTAGTGATTACACCATGGAGGAACCCTATACACAGTGTGATTAGGGCTTACACCATGGAGGACCCCTATACACAGTGTGATTAGGGCTTACACCATGGAGGACCCCTATACACAGTGTGATTAGGGCTTACACCATGGAAGACCCCTATACTCAGTGTGATTAGGGCTTACACCATGGAGGACCCCTATACACAGTGTGATTGGGCTTACACCATGGAGGACCCCTATACTCAGTGCGATTAGGGCTTACACCATGGAGGACCCCTATACACAGTGTGATTAGGGCTTACACCATGGAGGACCCCTATACACAGTGTGATTAGGGCTTACACCATGGAGGAGCCCTATACACAGTGTGATTGGGCTTACACCATGGAGGAACCCTATACACAGTGTGATTAGGGCTTACACCATGGAGGACCCCTATACAGTGTGATTAGGGATTACACCATGGAGGACCCCTATACACAGAGTGATTAGGGCTTACACCATGGAGGACCCCTATACACAGTGTGATTGGGCTTACACCATGGAGGACCCCTATACACAGTGTGATTAGAGCTTACACCATGGAGGACCCCTATACACAGTGTGATTAGTGATTACACCATGGAGGACCCCTATACACAGTGTGATTAGGGCTTACACCATGGAGGACCCCTATACAAAGTGTGATTAGGGCTTACGCCATGGATGACCCCTATACACAGTGTGATTAGGGCTTACACCATGGAGGACCCCTATACACAGTGTAATTAGGGCTTACACCATGGAGGACCCCTATACACAGTGTAATTAGGGCTTACACCATGGAGGACCCCTATACACAGTGTGATTAGGGCTTACACCATGGAGGACCCCTATACACAGTGTGATTAGGGCTTACACCATGGATGACCCCTATACACAGTGTGATTAGTGATTACACCATGGAGGACCCCTATACACAGTGTGATTAGTGATTACACCATGGAGGACCCCTATACACAGTGTGATTAGGGCTTACACCATGGAGGACCCCTATACACAGTGTGATTAGGGCTTACACCATGGAGGACCCCTATACACAGTGTGATTAGGGCTTACACCATGGAGGACCCCTATACACAGTGTGATTAGGGCTTACACCATGGAAGACCCCTATACACAGTGTAATTAGGGCTTACACCATGGAGGACCCCTATACACAGTGTGATTAGGGCCTACACCATGGAGGACCCCTATACACAGTGTGATTATGGCTCACACCATGGAGGACCCCTGTACACAGTGTAATTAGGGCTTACACCATGGAGGACCACTATACACAGTGTGATTGGGCTTACACCATGGAGGACCCCTATACACAGTGTGATTGGGCTTACACCATGGAGGATCCCTATACACAGTGTGATTGGGCTTACACCATGGAGGACCCCTATACTCAGTGTGATTAGGGCTTACACCATGGAGGACCCCTATACACAGTGTGATTAGTGATTACACCATGGAGGACCCCTATACACAGTGTGATTAGTGATTACACCATGGAGGACCCCTATACACAGTGTGATTAGGGCTTACACCATGGAGGACCCCTATACACAGTGTGATTAGGGCTTACACCATGGAGGACCCCTATACACAGTTTAATTAGGGCTTACACCATGGAGGACCCCTATACACAGTGTGATTGGGCTTACACCATGGAGGATCCCTATACACAGTGTGATTGGGCTTACACCATGGAGGACCCCTATACACAGTGTGATTGGGCTTACACCATGGAGGACCCCTATACTCAGTGTGATTAGGGCTTACACCATGGAGGACCCCTATACACAGTGTGATTAGGGCTTACACCATGGAGGACCCCTATACTGAGTGTTATTAGGGCTTACACCATGGAAGACACCTATACTGAGTGTTATTAGGGCTTACACCATGGAAGACCCCTATACTCAGTGTGATTAGGGCTTACACCATGGAGGACCCCTATACACAGTGTGATTAGTGATTAAACCATGGAGGACCCCTATACACAGTGTGATTAGGGCTTACACCATGGAGGACCCCTATACACAGTGTGATTAGGGCTTACACCATGGAGGACCCCTATACTCAGTGTGATTAGGGCTTACACCATGGAGGACCCCTATACACAGTGTGATTAGTGCTTACACCATGGAGGACCCCTATACTGAGTGTTATTAGGGCTTACACCATGGAAGACCCCTATACTGAGTGTTATTAGGGCTTACACCATGGAGGACCCCTATACACAGTGTGATTAGGGCTTACACCATGGAGGACCCCTATACACAGTGTGATTGGGCTTACACCATGGAGGACCCCTATACTGAGTGTTATTAGGGCTTACACCATGGAAGACCCCTATACTGAGTGTTATTAGGGCTTACACCATGGAAGACCCCTATACTCAGTGTGATTAGGGCTTACACCATGGAGGACCCCTATACACAGTGTGATTAGTGATTAAACCATGGAGGACCCCTATACACAGTGTGATTAGGGCTTACACCATGGAGGACCCCTATACTCAGTGTGATTAGGGCTTACACCATGGAGGACCCCTATACACAGTGTGATTAGGGCTTACACCATGGAGGACCCCTATACTGAGTGTTATTAGGGCTTACACCATGGAAGACCCCTATACTGAGTGTTATTAGGGCTTACACCATGGAAGACCCCTATACTCAGTGTGATTAGGGCTTACACCATGGAGGACCCCTATACACAGTGTGATTAGTGATTAAACCATGGAGGACCCCTATACACAGTGTGATTAGGGCTTACACCATGGAGGACCCCTATACACAGTGTGATTAGGGCTTACACCATGGAGGACCCCTATACTGAGTGTTATTAGGGCTTACACCATGGAGGACCCCTATACACAGTGTGATTAGGGCTTACACCATGGAGGACCCCTATACACAGTGTGATTGGGCTTACACCATGGAGGACCCCTATACTGAGTGTTATGAGGGCTTACACCATGGAAGACCCCTATACTGAGTGTTATTAGGGCTTACACCATGGAAGACCCCTATACTCAGTGTGATTAGGGCTTACACCATGGAGGACCCCTATACACAGTGTGATTAGTGATTAAACCATGGAGGACCCCTATACACAGTGTGATTAGGGCTTACACCATGGAGGACCCCTATACACAGTGTGATTAGGGCTTACACCATGGAGGACCCCTATACTCAGTGAGATTAGGGCTTACACCATGGAGGACCCCTATACAGTGTGATTAGGGCTTACACCATGGAGGACCCCTATACACAGTGTGATTGGGCTTACACCATGGAGGACCCCTATACTCAGTGTGATTAGGGCTTACACCATGGAGGACCCCTATACACAGTGTGATTGGGATTACACCATGGAGGACCCCTATACACAGTGTGATTAGGGCTTACACCATGGAGGACCCCTATACACAGTGCGATTAGGGCTTACACCATGGAGGACCCCTATACACAGTGTGATTAGGGCTTACACCATGGAGGACCCCTATACACAGTGTGATTGGGCTTACACCATGGAGGACCCCTATACACAGTGTGATTGGGCTTACACCATGGAGGACCCCTATACTCAGTGTGATTAGGGCTTACACCATGGAGGACCCCTATACACAGTGTGATTAGGGCTTACACCATGGAGGACCCCTATACTCAGTGTTATTAGGGCTTACACCATGGAAGACACCTATACTGAGTGTTATTAGGGCTTACACCATGGAAGACCCCTATACTCAGTGTGATTAGGGCTTACACCATGGAGGACCCCTATACACAGTGTGATTAGTGATTAAACCATGGAGGACCCCTATACACAGTGTGATTAGGGCTTACACCATGGAGGACCCCTATACACAGTGTGATTAGGGCTTACACCATGGAGGACCCCTATACTCAGTGTGATTAGGGCTTACACCATGGAGGACCCCTATACACAGTGTGATTAGTGCTTACACCATGGAGGACCCCTATACTGAGTGTTATTAGGGCTTACACCATGGAAGACCCCTATACTGAGTGTTATTAGGGCTTACACCATGGAGGACCCCTATACACAGTGTGATTAGGGCTTACACCATGGAGGACCCCTATACACAGTGTGATTGGGCTTACACCATGGAGGACCCCTATACTGAGTGTTATTAGGGCTTACACCATGGAAGACCCCTATACTGAGTGTTATTAGGGCTTACACCATGGAAGACCCCTATACTCAGTGTGATTAGGGCTTACACCATGGAGGACCCCTATACACAGTGTGATTAGTGATTAAACCATGGAGGACCCCTATACACAGTGTGATTAGGGCTTACACCATGGAGGACCCCTATACTCAGTGTGATTAGGGCTTACACCATGGAGGACCCCTATACACAGTGTGATTAGGGCTTACACCATGGAGGACCCCTATACTGAGTGTTATTAGGGCTTACACCATGGAAGACCCCTATACTGAGTGTTATTAGGGCTTACACCATGGAAGACCCCTATACTCAGTGTGATTAGGGCTTACACCATGGAGGACCCCTATACACAGTGTGATTAGTGATTAAACCATGGAGGACCCCTATACACAGTGTGATTAGGGCTTACACCATGGAGGACCCCTATACACAGTGTGATTAGGGCTTACACCATGGAGGACCCCTATACTGAGTGTTATTAGGGCTTACACCATGGAGGACCCCTATACACAGTGTGATTAGGGCTTACACCATGGAGGACCCCTATACACAGTGTGATTGGGCTTACACCATGGAGGACCCCTATACTGAGTGTTATGAGGGCTTACACCATGGAAGACCCCTATACTGAGTGTTATTAGGGCTTACACCATGGAGGACCCCTATACACAGTGTGATTAGGGCTTACACCATGGAGGACCCCTATACACAGTGTGATTGGGCTTACACCATGGAGGACCCCTATACTCAGTGTGATTAGGGCTTACACCATGGAGGACCCCTATACACAGTGTGATTAGTGATTAAACCATGGAGGACCCCTATACACAGTGTGATTAGGGCTTACACCATGGAGGACCCCTATACACAGTGTGATTAGGGCTTACACCATGGAGGACCCCTATACTCAGTGAGATTAGGGCTTACACCATGGAGGACCCCTATACAGTGTGATTAGGGCTTACACCATGGAGGACCCCTATACACAGTGTGATTGGGCTTACACCATGGAGGACCCCTATACTCAGTGTGATTAGGGCTTACACCATGGAGGACCCCTATACACAGTGTGATTAGTGATTAAACCATGGAGGACCCCTATACACAGTGTGATTAGGGCTTACACCATGGAGGACCCCTATACACAGTGTGATTAGGGCTTACACCATGGAGGACCCCTATACTCAGTGAGATTAGGGCTTACACCATGGAGGACCCCTATACAGTGTGATTAGGGCTTACACCATGGAGGACCCCTATACACAGTGTGATTGGGCTTACACCATGGAGGACCCCTATACTCAGTGTGATTAGGGCTTACACCATGGAGGACCCCTATACACAGTGTGATTGGGATTACACCATGGAGGACCCCTATACACAGTGTGATTAGGGCTTACACCATGGAGGACCCCTATACACAGTGCGATTAGGGCTTACACCATGGAGGACCCCTATACACAGTGTGATTAGGGCTTACACCATGGAGGACCCCTATACACAGTGTGATTAGGGCTTACACCATGGAGGACCCCTATATTCAGTGTGATTAGGGCTTACACCATGGAGGACCCCTATACACAGAGTGATTAGGGCTTACACCATGGAGGACCCCTATACACAGTGTGATTAGGGCTTACACCAAGGAGGACCCCTATACACAGTGTGATTAGTGATTACACCATGGAGGACCCCTATACAGTGTGATTAGGGCTTACACCATGGAGGACCCCTATATACACAGTGTGATTAGGGCTTACACCATGGAGGACCCCTATACACAGTGTGATTAGGGCTTACACCATGGAGGACCCCTATACACAGTGTGATTAGGGCTTACACCATGGAAGACCCCTATACTCAGTGTGATTAGGGCTTACACCATGTAGGACCCCTATACACAGTGTGATTGGGCTTACACCATGGAGGACCCCTATACACAGTGTGATTAGTGATTACACCATGGAGGACCCCTATACACAGTGTGATTAGGGCTTACACCATGGAGGACCCCTATACACAGTGTGATTAGTGATTATACCATGGAGGAACCCTATACACAGTATGATTAGGGCTTACACCATGGAGGACCCCTATACAGTGTGATTAGGGCTTACACCATGGAGGACCCCTATACACAGTGTGATTAGGGCTTACACCATGGAGGACCCCTATACACAGTGTGATTAGGGTTTACACCATGGAGGACCCCTATACACAGTGTGATTGGGCTTACACCATGGAGGACCCCTATACACAGTGTGATTAGGGCTTACACCATGGAGGACCCCTATACACAGTGTGATTAGTGATTACACCATGGAGGACCCCTATACACAGTGTGATTAGTGATTACACCATGGAGGACCCCTATACACAGTGTGATTAGGGCTTACACCATGGAGGACCCCTATACACAGTGTGATTAGGGCTTACACCATGGAGGACCCCTATACACAGTGTGATTAGGGCTTACGCCATGGAGGACCCCTATACTCAGTGTGATTAGTGATTACAACATGGAGGACCCCTATACAGTGTGATTAGGGCTTACACCATGGAGGACCCCTATACACAGTGTGATTAGCGCTTACACCATGGAGGACCCCTGTACACAGTTTGATTAGGGCTTACACCATGGAGGACCCCTATACACAGTGTGATTAGGGCTTACACCATGGAAGACCCCTTTACTCAGTGTGATTAGGGCTTACACCATGGAGGACCCCTATACACAGTGTGATTAGTGATTACATCATGGAGGACCCCTATACACAGTGTGATTAGGGCTTACACCATGGAGGACCCCTATACACAGTGTGATTAGGGCTTACACCATGGAGGACCCCTATACACAGTGTGATTAGGGCTTACACCATGGAGGACCCCTATACACAGTGTGATTAGGGCTTACACCATGGAAGACCCCTATACACAGTGTAATTAAGGCTTACACCATGGAGGACCCCTATACACAGTGTGATTAGGGCTTACACCATGGAGGACCCCTATACACAGTGTGATTATGGCTTACACCATGGAGGACCCCTATACACAGTGTAATTAGGGCTTACACCATGGAGGACCCCTATACACAGTGTGATTGGGCTTACACCATGGAGGACCCCTATACACAGTGTGATTGGGCTTACACCATGGAGGATCCCTATACACAGTGTGATTGGGCTTACACGATGGAGGACCCCTATACTCAGTGTGATTAGGGCTTACACCATGGAGGACCCCTATACACAGTGTGATTAGTGATTACACCATGGAGGACCCCTATACACAGTGTGATTAGTGATTACACCATGGAGGACCCCTATACACAGTGTGATTAGGGCTTACACCATGGAGGACCCCTATACACAGTGTGATTAGGGCTTACACCATGGAGGACCCCTATACACAGTGTAATTAGGGCTTACACCATGGAGGACCCCTATACACAGTGTGATTGGGCTTACACCATGGAGGACCCCTATACACAGTGTGATTGGGCTTACACCATGGAGGACCCCTATACACAGTGTGATTGGGCTTACACCATGGAGGACCCCTATACTCAGTGTGATTAGGGCTTACACCATGGAGGACCCCTATACACAGTGTGATTAGGGCTTACACCATGGAGGACCCCTATACTGAGTGTTATTAGGGCTTACACCATGGAAGACCCCTATACTGAGTGTTATTAGGGCTTACACCATGGAAGACCCCTATACTCAGTGTGATTAGGGCTTACACCATGGAGGACCCCTATACACAGTGTGATTAGTGATTAAACCATGGAGGACCCCTATACACAGTGTGATTAGGGCTTACACCATGGAGGACCCCTATACACAGTGTGATTAGGGCTTACACCATGGAGGACCCCTATACTCAGTGTGATTAGGGCTTACACCATGGAGGACCCCTATACACAGTCTGATTAGGGCTTACACCATGGAGGACCCCTATACACAGTGTGATTGGGCTTACACCATGGAGGACCCCTATACTCAGTGTGATTAGGGCTTACACCATGGAGGACCCCTATACACAGTGTGATTGGGCTTACACCATGGAGGACCCCTATACACAGTGTGATTAGGGCTTACACCATGGAGGACCCCTATACACAGTGTGATTAGGGCTTACACCATGGAGGACCCCTATACACAGTGTGATTAGGGCTTACACCATGGAGGACCCCTATACACAGTGTGATTAGGGCTTACACCATGGAGGACCCCTATATTCAGTGTGATTAGGGCTTACACCATGGAGGACCCCTATACACAGTGTGATTAGGGCTTACACCATGGAGGACCCCTATACACAGTGTGATTAGTGATTACACCATGGAGGACCGCTATACACAGAGTGATTAGGGCTTATACCATGGAGGACCCCTATACAGTGTGATTAGGGCTTACACCATGGAGGACCCCTATACACAGTGTGATTGGGCTTACACCATGGAGGACCCCTATACACAGTGTGATTGGGCTTACACCATGGAGGACCCCTATACACAGTGTGATTAGGGCTTACACCATGGAGGACCCCTATACACAGAGTGACTAGGGCTTACACCATGGAGGACCCCTATACACAGTGTGATTAGGGCTTACACCATGGAGGACCCCTATACACAGTGTGATTAGTGATTACACCATGGAGGACCCCTATACACAGTGTGATTAGGGCTTATACCATGGAGGACCCCTATACACAGTGTGATTAGGGCTTACACCATGGAGGACCCCTATACACAGTGTGATTAGTGATTACACCATGGAGGACCCCTATACACAGTGTGATTAGGGCTTACACCATGGAGGACCCCTATACACAGTGTGATTAGGGCTTACACCATGGAGGACCCCTATACACAGTGTGATTAGGGCTTACACCATGGAGGACCCCTATATACAGTGTGATTAGGGCTTACACCATGGAGGACCCCTATACACAGTGTGATTAGTGATTACACCAGAGAGGACCCCTATACACAGTGTGATTAGGGCTTACACCATGGAGGACCCCTATACACAGTGTGATTAGGGCTTACACCATGGAGGACCCCTATACACAGTGTGATTAGGGCTTACACCATGGAGGACCCCTATACACAGTGTGATTAGGGCTTACACCATGGAGGACCCCTATACACAGTGTGATTGGGCTTACACCATGGAGGACCCGTATACACAGTGTGATTAGGGCTTACACCATGGAGGACCCCTATACACAGTGTGATTAGTGATTACACCATGGAGGACCCCTATACACAGTGTGATTAGTGATTCCACCATGGAGGACCCCTATACACAGTGTGATTAGGGCTTACACCATGGAGGACCCCTATACACAGTGTGATTAGGGCTTACACCATGGAGGACCCCTATACACAGTGTGATTAGGGCTTACACCATGGAGGACCCCTATACACAGAGTGATTAGTGATTACACCATGGAGGACCCCTATACACAGAGTGATTAGGGCTTACACCATGGAGGACCCCTATACACTGTGTGATTAGGGCTTACACCATGTTGGACCCCTATACACAGTGTGATTAGTGATTACACCATGGAGGACCCCTATACACAGAGTGATTAGGGCTTACACCATGGAGGACCCCTATACACAGAGTGATTAGGGCTTACACCATGGAGGACCGCTATACACAGAGTGATTAGTGATTACACCATGGAGGACCCCTATACACAGAGTGATTAGTGATTACACCATGGAGGACCCCTATACACAGTGTGATTAGGGCTTACACCATGGAGGACCCCTATACACAGAGTGATTAGTGATTACACCATGGAGGACCCCTATACACAGAGTGATTAGGGCTTACACCATGGAGGACCCCTATACACAGTGTGATTAGTGATTACACCATGGAGGACCCCTATACACAGTGTGATTAGGGCTTACACCATGGAGGACCCCTATACTCAGTGTGATTAGGGCTTACACCATGGAGGACCCCTATACACAGAGTGATTAGGGCTTACACCATGGAGGACCCCTGTACACAGAGTGATTAGTGATTACACCATGGAGGACCCCTATACACAGTGTGATTAGGGCTTACACCATGGAGGACCCCTATACTCAGTGTGATTAGGGCTTACACCATGGAGGACCCCTATACACAGAGTGATTAGGGCTTACACCATGGAGGACCCCTATACACAGTGTGATTAGGGCTTACACCATGGAGGACCCCTATACACAGTGTGATTAGTGATTACACCATGGAGGACCCCTATACACAGTGTGATTAGTGATTACACCATGGAGGACCCCTATACACAGTGTGATTAGTGATTACACCATGGAGGACCCCTATACACAGTGTGATTAGGGCTTACACCATGGAGGACCCCTATACTCAGTGTGATTAGGGCTTACACCATGGAGGACCCCTATACACAGTGTGATTAGTGATTACACCATGGAGGACCCCTATACACAGTGTGATTAGTGATTACACCATGGAGGACCCCTATACACAGTGTGATTAGTGATTACACCATGGAGGACCCCTATACACAGTGTGATTAGTGATTACACCATGGAGGACCCCTATACACAGTGTGATTGGGCTTACACCATGGAGGACCCCTATACACAGTGTGATTAGGGCTTACACCATGGAGGACCCCTATACACAGTGTGATTAGTGATTACACCATGGAGGACCCCTATACACAGTGTGATTAGTGATTACACCATGGAGGACCCCTATACACAGTGTGATTAGGGCTTACACCATGGAGGACCCCTATACACAGTGTGATTAGGGCTCACACCATGGAGGACCCCTATACACAGTGTGATTAGGGCTTACGCCATGGAGGACCCCTATACACAGTGTGATTAGTGATTACACCATGGAGGACCCCTATACAGTGTGATTAGGGCTTACACCATGGAGGACCCCTATACACAGTGTGATTAGCGCTTACACCATGGAGGACCCCTGTACACAGTTTGATTAGGGCTTACACCATGGAGGACCCCTATACACAGTGTGATTAGGGCTTACACCATGGAAGACCCCTTTACTCAGTGTGATTAGGGCTTACACCATGGAGGACCCCTATACACAGTGTGATTAGTGATTACATCATGGAGGACCCCTATACACAGTGTGATTAGGGCTTACACCATGGAGGACCCCTATACACAGTGTGATTAGGGCTTACACCATGGAGGACCCCTATACACAGTGTGATTAGGGCTTACACCATGGAGGACCCCTATACACAGTGTGATTAGGGCTTACACCATGGAAGACCCCTATACACAGTGTAATTAGGGCTTACACCATGGAGGACCCCTATACACAGTGTGATTAGGGCTTACACCATGGAGGACCCCTATACACAGTGTGATTATGGCTTACACCATGGAGGACCCCTATACACAGTGTAATTAGGGCTTACACCATGGAGGACCCCTATACACAGTGTGATTGGGCTTACACCATGGAGGACCCCTATACACAGTGTGATTGGGCTTACACCATGGAGGATCCCTATACACAGTGTGATTGGGCTTACACGATGGAGGACCCCTATACTCAGTGTGATTAGGGCTTACACCATGGAGGACCCCTATACACAGTGTGATTAGTGATTACACCATGGAGGACCCCTATACACAGTGTGATTAGTGATTACACCATGGAGGACCCCTATACACAGTGTGATTAGGGCTTACACCATGGAGGACCCCTATACACAGTGTGATTAGGGCTTACACCATGGAGGACCCCTATACACAGTGTAATTAGGGCTTACACCATGGAGGACCCCTATACACAGTGTGATTGGGCTTACACCATGGAGGACCCCTATACACAGTGTGATTGGGCTTACACCATGGAGGACCCCTATACACAGTGTGATTGGGCTTACACCATGGAGGACCCCTATACTCAGTGTGATTAGGGCTTACACCATGGAGGACCCCTATACACAGTGTGATTAGGGCTTACACCATGGAGGACCCCTATACTGAGTGTTATTAGGGCTTACACCATGGAAGACCCCTATACTGAGTGTTATTAGGGCTTACACCATGGAAGACCCCTATACTCAGTGTGATTAGGGCTTACACCATGGAGGACCCCTATACACAGTGTGATTAGTGATTAAACCATGGAGGACCCCTATACACAGTGTGATTAGGGCTTACACCATGGAGGACCCCTATACACAGTGTGATTAGGGCTTACACCATGGAGGACCCCTATACTCAGTGTGATTAGGGCTTACACCATGGAGGACCCCTATACACAGTCTGATTAGGGCTTACACCATGGAGGACCCCTATACTCAGTGTGATTAGGGCTTACACCATGGAGGACCCCTATACACAGTGTGATTGGGCTTACACCATGGAGGACCCCTATACACAGTGTGATTAGGGCTTACACCATGGAGGACCCCTATACACAGTGTGATTAGGGCTTACACCATGGAGGACCCCTATACACAGTGTGATTAGGGCTTACACCATGGAGGACCCCTATACACAGTGTGATTAGGGCTTACACCATGGAGGACCCCTATATTCAGTGTGATTAGGGCTTACACCATGGAGGACCCCTATACACAGTGTGATTAGGGCTTACACCATGGAGGACCCCTATACACAGTGTGATTAGTGATTACACCATGGAGGACCCCTATACACAGAGTGATTAGGGCTTATACCATGGAGGACCCCTATACAGTGTGATTAGGGCTTACACCATGGAGGACCCCTATACACAGTGTGATTGGGCTTACACCATGGAGGACCCCTATACACAGTGTGATTGGGCTTACACCATGGAGGACCCCTATACACAGTGTGATTAGGGCTTACACCATGGAGGACCCCTATACACAGAGTGACTAGGGCTTACACCATGGAGGACCCCTATACACAGTGTGATTAGGGCTTACACCATGGAGGACCCCTATACACAGTGTGATTAGTGATTACACCATGGAGGACCCCTATACACAGTGTGATTAGGGCTTATACCATGGAGGACCCCTATACACAGTGTGATTAGGGCTTACACCATGGAGGACCCCTATACACAGTGTGATTAGTGATTACACCATGGAGGACCCCTATACACAGTGTGATTAGGGCTTACACCATGGAGGACCCCTATACACAGTGTGATTAGGGCTTACACCATGGAGGACCCCTATACACAGTGTGATTAGGGCTTACACCATGGAGGACCCCTATATACAGTGTGATTAGGGCTTACACCATGGAGGACCCCTATACACAGTGTGATTAGTGATTACACCAGAGAGGACCCCTATACACAGTGTGATTAGGGCTTACACCATGGAGGACCCCTATACACAGTGTGATTAGGGCTTACACCATGGAGGACCCCTATACACAGTGTGATTAGGGCTTACACCATGGAGGACCCCTATACACAGTGTGATTAGGGCTTACACCATGGAGGACCCCTATACACAGTGTGATTGGGCTTACACCATGTAGGACCCGTATACACAGTGTGATTAGGGCTTACACCATGGAGGACCCCTATACACAGTGTGATTAGTGATTACACCATGGAGGACCCCTATACACAGTGTGATTAGTGATTCCACCATGGAGGACCCCTATACACAGTGTGATTAGGGCTTACACCATGGAGGACCCCTATACACAGTGTGATTAGGGCTTACACCATGGAGGACCCCTATACACAGTGTGATTAGGGCTTACACCATGGAGGACCCCTATACACAGAATGATTAGTGATTACACCATGGAGGACCCCTATACACAGAGTGATTAGGGCTTACACCATGGAGGACCCCTATACACAGTGTGATTAGTGATTACACCATGGAGGACCCCTATACACAGTGTGATTAGGGCTTACACCATGGAGGACCCCTATACTCAGTGTGATTAGGGCTTACACCATGGAGGACCCCTATACACAGAGTGATTAGTGATTACACCATGGAGGACCCCTATACACAGAGTGATTAGGGCTTACACCATGGAGGACCCCTATACACTGTGTGATTAGGGCTTACACCATGTTGGACCCCTATACACAGTGTGATTAGTGATTACACCATGGAGGACCCCTATACACAGAGTGATTAGGGCTTACACCATGGAGGACCCCTATACACAGAGTGATTAGGGCTTACACCATGGAGGACCGCTATACACAGAGTGATTAGTGATTACACCATGGAGGACCCCTATACACAGAGTGATTAGTGATTACACCATGGAGGACCCCTATACACAGTGTGATTAGGGCTTACACCATGGAGGACCCCTATACACAGAGTGATTAGTGATTACACCATGGAGGACCCCTATACACAGAGTGATTAGGGCTTACACCATGGAGGACCCCTATACACAGTGTGATTAGTGATTACACCATGGAGGACCCCTATACACAGTGTGATTAGGGCTTACACCATGGAGGACCCCTATACTCAGTGTGATTAGGGCTTACACCATGGAGGACCCCTATACACAGAGTGATTAGGGCTTACACCATGGAGGACCCCTGTACACAGAGTGATTAGTGATTACACCATGGAGGACCCCTATACAGTGTGATTAGGGCTTACACCATGGAGGACCCCTATACACAGTGTGATTAGCGCTTACACCATGGAGGACCCCTGTACACAGTTTGATTAGGGCTTACACCATGGAGGACCCCTATACACAGTGTGATTAGGGCTTACACCATGGAAGACCCCTTTACTCAGTGTGATTAGGGCTTACACCATGGAGGACCCCTATACACAGTGTGATTAGTGATTACATCATGGAGGACCCCTATACACAGTGTGATTAGGGCTTACACCATGGAGGACCCCTATACACAGTGTGATTAGGGCTTACACCATGGAGGACCCCTATACACAGTGTGATTAGGGCTTACACCATGGAGGACCCCTATACACAGTGTGATTAGGGCTTACACCATGGAAGACCCCTATACACAGTGTAATTAGGGCTTACACCATGGAGGACCCCTATACACAGTGTGATTAGGGCTTACACCATGGAGGACCCCTATACACAGTGTGATTATGGCTTACACCATGGAGGACCCCTATACACAGTGTAATTAGGGCTTACACCATGGAGGACCCCTATACACAGTGTGATTGGGCTTACACCATGGAGGACCCCTATACATAGTGTGATTGGGCTTACACCATGGAGGATCCCTATACACAGTGTGATTGGGCTTACACGATGGAGGACCCCTATACTCAGTGTGATTAGGGCTTACACCATGGAGGACCCCTATACACAGTGTGATTAGTGATTACACCATGGAGGACCCCTATACACAGTGTGATTAGTGATTACACCATGGAGGACCCCTATACACAGTGTGATTAGGGCTTACACCATGGAGGACCCCTATACACAGTGTGATTAGGGCTTACACCATGGAGGACCCCTATACACAGTGTAATTAGGGCTTACACCATGGAGGACCCCTATACACAGTGTGATTGGGCTTACACCATGGAGGACCCCTATACACAGTGTGATTGGGCTTACACCATGGAGGACCCCTATACACAGTGTGATTGGGCTTACACCATGGAGGACCCCTATACTCAGTGTGATTAGGGCTTACACCATGGAGGACCCCTATACACAGTGTGATTAGGGCTTACACCATGGAGGACCCCTATACTGAGTGTTATTAGGGCTTACACCATGGAAGACCCCTATACTGAGTGTTATTAGGGCTTACACCATGGAAGACCCCTATACTCAGTGTGATTAGGGCTTACACCATGGAGGACCCCTATACACAGTGTGATTAGTGATTAAACCATGGAGGACCCCTATACACAGTGTGATTAGGGCTTACACCATGGAGGACCCCTATACACAGTGTGATTAGGGCTTACACCATGGAGGACCCCTATACTCAGTGTGATTAGGGCTTACACCATGGAGGACCCCTATAAACAGTCTGATTAGGGCTTACACCATGGAGGACCCCTATACACAGTGTGATTGGGCTTACACCATGGAGGACCCCTATACTCAGTGTGATTAGGGCTTACACCATGGAGGACCCCTATACACAGTGTGATTGGGCTTACACCATGGAGGACCCCTATACACAGTGTGATTAGGGCTTACACCATGGAGGACCCCTATACACAGTGTGATTAGGGCTTACACCATGGAGGACCCCTATACACAGTGTGATTAGGGCTTACACCATGGAGGACCCCTATACACAGTGTGATTAGGGCTTACACCATGGAGGACCCCTATATTCAGTGTGATTAGGGCTTACACCATGGAGGACCCCTATACACAGTGTGATTAGGGCTTACACCATGGAGGACCCCTATACACAGTGTGATTAGTGATTACACCATGGAGGACCCCTATACACAGAGTGATTAGGGCTTATACCATGGAGGACCCCTATACAGTGTGATTAGGGCTTACACCATGGAGGACCCCTATACACAGTGTGATTGGGCTTACACCATGGAGGACCCCTATACACAGTGTGATTGGGCTTACACCATGGAGGACCCCTATACACAGTGTGATTAGGGCTTACACCATGGAGGACCCCTATACACAGAGTGACTAGGGCTTACACCATGGAGGACCCCTATACACAGTGTGATTAGGGCTTACACCATGGAGGACCCCTATACACAGTGTGATTAGTGATTACACCATGGAGGACCCCTATACACAGTGTGATTAGGGCTTATACCATGGAGGACCCCTATACACAGTGTGATTAGGGCTTACACCATGGAGGACCCCTATACACAGTGTGATTAGTGATTACACCATGGAGGACCCCTATACACAGTGTGATTAGGGCTTACACCATGGAGGACCCCTATACACAGTGTGATTAGGGCTTACACCATGGAGGACCCCTATACACAGTGTGATTAGGGCTTACACCATGGAGGACCCCTATATACAGTGTGATTAGGGCTTACACCATGGAGGACCCCTATACTCAGTGTGATTAGTGATTACACCAGAGAGGACCCCTATACACAGTGTGATTAGGGCTTACACCATGGAGGACCCCTATACACAGTGTGATTAGGGCTTACACCATGGAGGACCCCTATACACAGTGTGATTAGGGCTTACACCATGGAGGACCCCTATACACAGTGTGATTAGGGCTTACACCATGGAGGACCCCTATACACAGTGTGATTGGGCTTACACCATGTAGGACCCGTATACACAGTGTGATTAGGGCTTACACCATGGAGGACCCCTATACACAGTGTGATTAGTGATTACACCATGGAGGACCCCTATACACAGTGTGATTAGTGATTCCACCATGGAGGACCCCTATACACAGTGTGATTAGGGCTTACACCATGGAGGACCCCTATACACAGTGTGATTAGGGCTTACACCATGGAGGACCCCTATACACAGTGTGATTAGGGCTTACACCATGGAGGACCCCTATACACAGAGTGATTAGTGATTACACCATGGAGGACCCCTATACACAGAGTGATTAGGGCTTACACCATGGAGGACCCCTATACACAGTGTGATTAGTGATTACACCATGGAGGACCCCTATACACAGTGTGATTAGGGCTTACACCATGGAGGACCCCTATACTCAGTGTGATTAGGGCTTACACCATGGAGGACCCCTATACACAGAGTGATTAGTGATTACACCATGGAGGACCCCTATACACAGAGTGATTAGGGCTTACACCATGGAGGACCCCTATACACTGTGTGATTAGGGCTTACACCATGTTGGACCCCTATACACAGTGTGATTAGTGATTACACCATGGAGGACCCCTATACACAGAGTGATTAGGGCTTACACCATGGAGGACCCCTATACACAGAGTGATTAGGGCTTACACCATGGAGGACCGCTATACACAGAGTGATTAGTGATTACACCATGGAGGACCCCTATACACAGAGTGATTAGTGATTACACCATGGAGGACCCCTATACACAGTGTGATTAGGGCTTACACCATGGAGGACCCCTATACACAGAGTGATTAGTGATTACACCATGGAGGACCCCTATACACAGAGTGATTAGGGCTTACACCATGGAGGACCCCTATACACAATGTGATTAGTGATTACACCATGGAGGACCCCTATACACAGTGTGATTAGGGCTTACACCATGGAGGACCCCTATACTCAGTGTGATTAGGGCTTACACCATGGAGGACCCCTATACACAGAGTGATTAGGGCTTACACCATGGAGGACCCCTGTACACAGAGTGATTAGTGATTACACCATGGAGGACCCCTATACACAGTGTGATTAGGGCTTACACCATGGAGGACCCCTATACTCAGTGTGATTAGGGCTTACACCATGGAGGACCCCTATACACAGAGTGATTAGGGCTTACACCATGGAGGACCCCTATACACAGTGTGATTAGGGCTTACACCATGGAGGACCCCTATACACAGTGTGATTAGTGATTACACCATGGAGGACCCCTATACACAGTGTGATTAGTGATTACACCATGGAGGACCCCTATACACAGTGTGATTAGTGATTACACCATGGAGGACCCCTATACACAGTGTGATTAGGGCTTACACCATGGAGGACCCCTATACACAGTGTGATTAGGGCTTACACCATGGAGGACCCCTATACACAGTGTGATTAGTGATTACACCATGGAGGACCCCTATACACAGTGTGATTAGTGATTACACCATGGAGGACCCCTATACACAGTGTGATTAGTGATTACACCATGGAGGACCCCTATACACAGTGTGATTAGGGCTTACACCATGGAGGACCCCTATACACTGTGTGATTAGGGCTTACACCATGTTGGACCCCTATACACAGTGTGATTAGTGATTACACCATGGAGGACCCCTATACACAGAGTGATTAGGGCTTACACCATGGAGGACCCCTATACACAGAGTGATTAGGGCTTACACCATGGAGGACCGCTATACACAGAGTGATTAGTGATTACACCATGGAGGACCCCTATACACAGAGTGATTAGTGATTACACCATGGAGGACCCCTATACACAGTGTGATTAGGGCTTACACCATGGAGGACCCCTATACACAGAGTGATTAGTGATTACACCATGGAGGACCCCTATACACAGAGTGATTAGGGCTTACACCATGGAGGACCCCTATACACAGTGTGATTAGTGATTACACCATGGAGGACCCCTATACACAGTGTGATTAGGGCTTACACCATGGAGGACCCCTATACTCAGTGTGATTAGGGCTTACACCATGGAGGACCCCTATACACAGAGTGATTAGGGCTTACACCATGGAGGACCCCTGTACACAGAGTGATTAGTGATTACACCATGGAGGACCCCTATACACAGTGTGATTAGGGCTTACACCATGGAGGACCCCTATACTCAGTGTGATTAGGGCTTACACCATGGAGGACCCCTATACACAGAGTGATTAGGGCTTACACCATGGAGGACCCCTATACACAGTGTGATTAGGGCTTACACCATGGAGGACCCCTATACACAGTGTGATTAGTGATTACACCATGGAGGACCCCTATACACAGTGTGATTAGTGATTACACCATGGAGGACCCCTATACACAGTGTGATTAGTGATTACACCATGGAGGACCCCTATACACAGTGTGATTAGGGCTTACACCATGGAGGACCCCTATACTCAGTGTGATTAGGGCTTACACCATGGAGGACCCCTATACACAGTGTGATTAGTGATTACACCATGGAGGACCCCTATACACAGTGTGATTAGTGATTACACCATGGAGGACCCCTATACACAGTGTGATTAGTGATTACACCATGGAGGACCCCTATACACAGTGTGATTAGTGATTACACCATGGAGGACCCCTATACACAGTGTGATTAGGGCTTACACCATGGAGGACCCCTATACTCAGTGTGATTAGGGCTTACACCATGGAGGACCCCTATACACAGTGTGATTAGGGCTTACACCATGGAGGACCCCTATACACAGTGTGATTAGGGCTTACACCATGGAGGACCCCTATACACAGTGTGATTAGGGCTTACACCATGGAGGACCCCTATATACAGTGTGATTAGGGCTTACACCATGGAGGACCCCTATACTCAGTGTGATTAGTGATTACACCAGAGAGGACCCCTATACACAGTGTGATTAGGGCTTACACCATGGAGGACCCCTATACACAGTGTGATTAGGGCTTACACCATGGAGGACCCCTATACACAGTGTGATTAGGGCTTACACCATGGAGGACCCCTATACACAGTGTGATTAGGGCTTACACCATGGAGGACCCCTATACACAGTGTGATTGGGCTTACACCATGTAGGACCCGTATACACAGTGTGATTAGGGCTTACACCATGGAGGACCCCTATACACAGTGTGATTAGTGATTACACCATGGAGGACCCCTATACACAGTGTGATTAGTGATTCCACCATGGAGGACCCCTATACACAGTGTGATTAGGGCTTACACCATGGAGGACCCCTATACACAGTGTGATTAGGGCTTACACCATGGAGGACCCCTATACACAGTGTGATTAGGGCTTACACCATGGAGGACCCCTATACACAGAGTGATTAGTGATTACACCATGGAGGACCCCTATACACAGAGTGATTAGGGCTTACACCATGGAGGACCCCTATACACAGTGTGATTAGTGATTACACCATGGAGGACCCCTATACACAGTGTGATTAGGGCTTACACCATGGAGGACCCCTATACTCAGTGTGATTAGGGCTTACACCATGGAGGACCCCTATACACAGAGTGATTAGTGATTACACCATGGAGGACCCCTATACACAGAGTGATTAGGGCTTACACCATGGAGGACCCCTATACACTGTGTGATTAGGGCTTACACCATGTTGGACCCCTATACACAGTGTGATTAGTGATTACACCATGGAGGACCCCTATACACAGAGTGATTAGGGCTTACACCATGGAGGACCCCTATACACAGAGTGATTAGGGCTTACACCATGGAGGACCGCTATACACAGAGTGATTAGTGATTACACCATGGAGGACCCCTATACACAGAGTGATTAGTGATTACACCATGGAGGACCCCTATACACAGTGTGATTAGGGCTTACACCATGGAGGACCCCTATACACAGAGTGATTAGTGATTACACCATGGAGGACCCCTATACACAGAGTGATTAGGGCTTACACCATGGAGGACCCCTATACACAATGTGATTAGTGATTACACCATGGAGGACCCCTATACACAGTGTGATTAGGGCTTACACCATGGAGGACCCCTATACTCAGTGTGATTAGGGCTTACACCATGGAGGACCCCTATACACAGAGTGATTAGGGCTTACACCATGGAGGACCCCTGTACACAGAGTGATTAGTGATTACACCATGGAGGACCCCTATACACAGTGTGATTAGGGCTTACACCATGGAGGACCCCTATACTCAGTGTGATTAGGGCTTACACCATGGAGGACCCCTATACACAGAGTGATTAGGGCTTACACCATGGAGGACCCCTATACACAGTGTGATTAGGGCTTACACCATGGAGGACCCCTATACACAGTGTGATTAGTGATTACACCATGGAGGACCCCTATACACAGTGTGATTAGTGATTACACCATGGAGGACCCCTATACACAGTGTGATTAGTGATTACACCATGGAGGACCCCTATACACAGTGTGATTAGGGCTTACACCATGGAGGACCCCTATACACAGTGTGATTAGGGCTTACACCATGGAGGACCCCTATACACAGTGTGATTAGTGATTACACCATGGAGGACCCCTATACACAGTGTGATTAGTGATTACACCATGGAGGACCCCTATACACAGTGTGATTAGTGATTACACCATGGAGGACCCCTATACACAGTGTGATTAGGGCTTACACCATGGAGGACCCCTATACACTGTGTGATTAGGGCTTACACCATGTTGGACCCCTATACACAGTGTGATTAGTGATTACACCATGGAGGACCCCTATACACAGAGTGATTAGGGCTTACACCATGGAGGACCCCTATACACAGAGTGATTAGGGCTTACACCATGGAGGACCGCTATACACAGAGTGATTAGTGATTACACCATGGAGGACCCCTATACACAGAGTGATTAGTGATTACACCATGGAGGACCCCTATACACAGTGTGATTAGGGCTTACACCATGGAGGACCCCTATACACAGAGTGATTAGTGATTACACCATGGAGGACCCCTATACACAGAGTGATTAGGGCTTACACCATGGAGGACCCCTATACACAGTGTGATTAGTGATTACACCATGGAGGACCCCTATACACAGTGTGATTAGGGCTTACACCATGGAGGACCCCTATACTCAGTGTGATTAGGGCTTACACCATGGAGGACCCCTATACACAGAGTGATTAGGGCTTACACCATGGAGGACCCCTGTACACAGAGTGATTAGTGATTACACCATGGAGGACCCCTATACACAGTGTGATTAGGGCTTACACCATGGAGGACCCCTATACTCAGTGTGATTAGGGCTTACACCATGGAGGACCCCTATACACAGAGTGATTAGGGCTTACACCATGGAGGACCCCTATACACAGTGTGATTAGGGCTTACACCATGGAGGACCCCTATACACAGTGTGATTAGTGATTACACCATGGAGGACCCCTATACACAGTGTGATTAGTGATTACACCATGGAGGACCCCTATACACAGTGTGATTAGTGATTACACCATGGAGGACCCCTATACACAGTGTGATTAGGGCTTACACCATGGAGGACCCCTATACTCAGTGTGATTAGGGCTTACACCATGGAGGACCCCTATACACAGTGTGATTAGTGATTACACCATGGAGGACCCCTATACACAGTGTGATTAGTGATTACACCATGGAGGACCCCTATACACAGTGTGATTAGTGATTACACCATGGAGGACCCCTATACACAGTGTGATTAGTGATTACACCATGGAGGACCCCTATACTCAGTGTGATTAGGGCTTACACCATGGAGGACCCCTATACACAGTGTGATTAGGGCTTACACCATGGAGGACCCCTATACACAGTGTGATTAGGGCTTACACCATGGAGGACCCCTATACACAGTGTGATTAGGGCTTACACCATGGAGGACCCCTATACACAGAGTGATTAGTGATTACACCATGGAGGACCCCTATACACAGTGTGATTAGGGCTTACACCATGGAGGACCCCTGTTGTCCACAGGATGCCTTGCCCGATCTCTACTAGGGGCCGTGGCCGAGCTTCCCCCAGCCGACCATAACCCGCAGCAGCCCCCGCCTCCCAAGCAGACGGCTTCTCCTCCCCTTCCAGCCATTGTTCCCCGCCGCAGCCCACCGTATCTCCGGCTCCCCCCGCTCCAGCCGGCAGGCCCCCACTGCCCATGACGTCAGAGCGCTGCCAGCGAGGTGACGTCACGGAGCGTGGACCGCAAGCGGCCCCTGTCCGAGATCTCCCGGCTCCGGTGCTATGTTGTGACGGCGGCGGCAGGACCGGAGCGCTGACATCTACAGGTGGCCGTGCTGGGCTGTGTACAGTTATGTGCTGAGGATGAATGTGGTGGGAGAGGCCGGCTGATACTGGGGAGGTGCTGCCTGTTACTTGTGTGGTGATGATCCCAGTAGTGTATGTGTGGGGTGAAAGGGGCTATGGTGCCAGGCATTTGTGCCCACAGAGGGTGCCCCCCACCAGCCCACTCACTGACATAACCAGGGGTCCGGCTGTGGGTGCCCCAGGGATAGACGCCCACCTTGGCTGTGCAGTGGTCCCCTGTGCCGGTGTGGCCATGGTAGGACAGCGCATTTCCCCTACACGGCGGCACTGCAGCCCGTCACTGTCTGCAGCCTGTCGCTCTGTGTGTGGGGTCTGTATTGCTGTGCTTTGGATTCTTGCGCTATGTACTTCTACAAGAACACATCCTCTTCTCTCCTAAGCCTGTGTTCACTCTGCGGTTTACGGTTGGGGGGTTTTGGCCGCAGCCCGGGAGAACAGGAGTGCTGGGGGCTGTTGGCTGCGGTGATGCCGGTGGGGTCGCTGTGTGCTTTATCACACGTAGTTTTCGGCTGTATCTGCCTATGTGAAGTGGCCTTCAAAACACCATTGTCGTTGAGCCCCCACAAATATGAGTCTATGGGTATAGTGTCCGAGAGGGCACCCAGAGACCCCATCTGACCATTACCGCCAATGTGCACATACCCCCAAATCCTGTGCTACTGACCATAGACTACAGCGCCGTGTGCACACAGTCTTACACCTGCAGGCGTGGCCACAAGGTTTGGTATTCTCAAAGTACGGTACATTCCCACGATTTGTACGCATAGTGGACGTGGGAGTTCTAGAAATCCCATCCACTATGCTGTAACATCTGGAAAACCCGCAGCAATTACACATACCCATACAGTTTGATACTTTAGATCTTTTCGTCATATGTTTCTGAGGTACAATTCTAAGCATTTCATAAGATTCACCACTTGTATTGACAAATACACCAAGTTTACTCAAAGGCTCAATATTTACAGTGTCGTCCCTTTTTTTCCAATACTTGTGCTATGTGCCCTGATGTGGACAGTAGGGTATCAACCAGGTCTGTGGAGTCGGTAAGCCACTGACTCAGACTGCACAGCGCTGCCTCACTACTGATCATGTACAGAAAGTGCAGCACAGAGTCATCTCCACTAAAAGACGAGATCCTTAGATCAGGAACAGAACAGACATTTCATAACTTTCCCATATTTCTTCCCCATTCCTCAGCAGCCACAGAGATTCCTGCTCAGCAGAGATGTCGGGCCAGGCGTCTTGCCCAGGCTGATGCTAGGCGTCTGGTTGCTCTCTCAGGCTGTGCTGTAACACTGTAACACCATGTCTGAGTCAGCAGCAAGCAGACGCTCCAGGGACTAAGTCCTGTATTTTGCCTACTTAGCAAGCCCGTGGGACGACCTCTCATTGGAGGTCGGATGTCACATGCGCAGGTCCCGTTCCTGCTCTGATTGGTCCACTGGGAAGGTCCCGGAAGGACGCCGCTATAAAAGAGTCGCATGGCCGCTCGGCCATGCGCTAGTATAGACTCTTGTGGCTCATGGTGTGTATGATGACGGATGTTTGTTACTGCGAATGACTCATTATGAAACCCCTACCCTTGGTTGTGTCTTGTTAGGGCTTAGAGGTTAGAGTCAGCGCCTGTCAGTGGCTAGCTATACGCCACAGTGAATCCCAGTCTTCTGGACTTTTTAGCGTCCGATTGTGCCTCCCTGTTCAGGGCACTGTCGTACCGCGCCAAGTAGCAGTAACCGCCAGTGCAACGCCGTGCACAACTCTAGCGCTTTCCTTCCCACCCTGGGTGGTTAGTGGCGTCCGCCGAAGCGGTACTGTGCGCACTTGGCGCGATTGTATATATTCCATCCTTTTGCTTGCACTGCAGCCGCGGCGCCGAGCGATGATGGTCTAGATGAACTCTAGTCCTGTGCCACTGGGACAGAGCTCTGTGACCTCTAATTAGCACTCACTCAGCCGAGCTCTGTGAGTTGAACAGGCTCTGGCGTCTGTTTTAGCGGCTCTGTGGAGCAACAGAGTTCGCTTCCATTCACACTGGGTGAAGTTAACTTACGTGTCAGCAAGCGTTCACCCACCATCTAGTTCCGCCATTACTCAGCAGCAGGTTCCATCTCTGCACGGTGGACCCCGGGCTGCGATAGCACCTCATATCTCCTTTTATTTGGTACGTTCCGCAGGCCCTAACAATGAAAATGTGTCAGTCTCAACTCTTGGCCGCTTCTAATCCCCGAATCCCTGTGGGGTGAACATGGCAGGTCCCTGTGTCTTACCGGCCCCTAACTCGTAGGGGTACACAGTGAGATTATCAAGATGCTTCACGATCGCCATCTTCTCTCCATTCTGGTTCATTTCAGCACCATATGGCTACATTCCTGACTAGCCGGTTCTCAAGGCATCCTCTGTGTGGACTGCTTGCCTCTCCCCACCAGCACTATCTTCCTACCTGTTATACTATGCAGTTCTTATTAGTTCTGGAGCGTCTTTAGCACTTTTGTTGTCGTTTATTGAGCACTTTTTCAAATTTTTTTATAGCTTTATTCCAGCATTTTAGTGGCATCTTTATTTATTTTTTTTTTACTGGCATTTTATGGTCTTTTTTGTTTAACTTACTCCATGCAACAATGAAGTAACCTTCCCATTGACTTCCATTATAAAATATACTGTAAGGCAGTTCAGCAAACTCCTGAAGAATGATCAGCTCACTTCTTGTCTATTGGTTGTCAAAACCAAAGGTGATCCTTATACTGAACACCTGTCTATTTCTGGAATGATTCAATCACTTTTCTAATGTTCATTAAAGCACCACTCCAGCATTTTTATTTTTCTTGCAGCCCTGGAGTGGTACCACTGATCTAAGGTCTCTGACCATGGTCCTATACTTACCTGCCGCTGTCTTCACCTTCTACCACCGCCTCTCTAGCCAGTCTTCGGCAGGTTGTGACCTTCCCGATTGAGGTCACTTTTCAATGAAAGCCTCGTTCTGGCTCTCGTAGAGGTCTATTGAGCGCTTGTGACTGTTACTTCTGACTTCCGGTCAGTCAGAAGTTACGACACTGATAAAAGGTGAAGATGGCAGCAGGTAAGTATGAGACTAGGGTCAGGGACCTTAGATGAGTAGCACCACTCCAATGCTGGAAAAACATGCTTGGGTGGTATCTACTATTCCGTCTCAAGCAGGGAGAACAGAACCCAGCACATGAAACGGCAGTTACTGATGTCATCCTGTTTCAGGGCAGTGACGTCCATTTCGGAGGCTGGTCTGGTGTCTGTTCTCCCTGTATGCCCTGTTCCCAGTGTGAACTGACAATGCATTCTCTCGCCTGCTCGTCACTTAACTGTAGACGGATTGCAGTGTCGGTGAGCATTCTAAGGACTATAGCGCAGTGAGCACATACTGAGCATGTGTCGGACTTGACAGCCCGCACATGCTCAGTAGAGCAGTGACGAGCCCAGCCCCTGAAACGGACATCGATGATGATTCATCTTTTCAGGGTGGGGGCAACTACTGTAGCCTCGGCCCCCTGATGACATCTTGTTTGAGAATGCCCATTGCTTTCTCAAATACACAAAACATCATTGGAAGTAAAAAAAAAAAAAAGACAGTAAGTAGAGTAGGCGCAGAAGGGACATTTTTAGTTGAAGTACATTAGAAAAGGGGTGACATTATTAAATAGATAGACATTTAGAAAGAAACTCACCTTTGGTATTTATTGGGCCCATTAAAGGGATTGTCCGGTCTGAAGCTACAAGTCTGCAGTCACTCTATGTGACTGCAGACTAGTGAATCCTCACATCGTGTGCACTGTGTGCTGTGAGGATTCTCCAGCGACCTAGTGAGATATCCTGACATGAGATGCCCTGTGTGCACACGACCTAGTGAGATATCCTGACATGAGATGCCCTGTGTACACACGACCTAGTGAGGTATCCTGACATGAGATTCCCTGTGTGCACACGGCCTAGTGAGATATCATGACATGAGATGCCCTGTGTGCACACGACCTAGTGAAGTATCCTGACATGAGATTCCCTGTGTGCACACGGCCTAGTGAGATATCCTGACATGAGATGCCCTGTGTGCACACGACCTAGTGAGGTATCCTGACATGAGATGCCGTGTGCACACGGCCTAGTGAGATATCCTGACATGAGATGCCCTGTGTGCACACGACCTAGTGAGATATCCTGACATGAGATGCCCTGTGTGCACACGACCTAGTGAGGTATCCTGACATGAGATTCCCTGTGTGCACACGGCCTAGTGAGATATCATGACATGAGATGCCCTGTGTGCACACGACCTAGTGAAGTATCCTGACATGAGATTCCCTGTGTGCACACGGCCTAGTGAGATATTCTGACATGAGATGCCCTTTGTGCACACGACCTAGTGAGGTATCCTGACATGAGATGCCCTGTGTGCACAGACCTAGTGAAGTATCCTGACATGAGATTCCCTGTGTGCACACGACCTAGTGAAGTATCCTGACATGAGATTCCCTGTGTGCACACGACCTAGTGAAGTATCCTGACATGAGATTCCCTGTGTGCACACGACCTAGTGAGGTATCCTGACATGAGATGCCCTGTGTGCACACGACCTAGTGAGATATCCTGACGTGAGATGCCCTGTGTGCACACGACCTAGTGAGATATCCTGACATGAGATGCCCTGTGTGCACATGACCTAGTGAGATATCCTGACATGAGATGCCCTGTGTGCACACGACCTAGTGAGATATCCTGACATGAGATGCCCTGTGTGCACACGACCTAGTGAGGTATCCTGACATGAGATGCTCTGTGTGCACATGGCTTAGGCCGGGGTCACACTGGTGAGGAATACGGGAGAGTGAGAGGCGCTAAAAGCACGCATTAGACACGGACCAATGATTCTCTATGGGGTCACTCGCACCAGCCGTATATTTCTCATCCGTATTCTACACTCCGTGCCACTCGCAGCTTGCTGCGATTGTCAGCGTACTACGGCCGTAATACGCCAATGCAAGTCTATGGGTGCGCAAAAAATACGGATTACACACGGACCACACGTGTGACCTGCGAGAAATACGCACCAGGTGTCTTTTAGCAAAGCCGGCAATTCAGTGCGCTATACAGTAAACTCACACTGACAGTTTTAATAAAGAAATGAAAGAATAGATATAGACACATAGAATACATATATATATATATATATATATATATATATATATATATATATAAGCATTCTATGTGTCTATATCTATTCTTTCATTTCTTTATTAAAACTGTCATAGGGCTCCATTATATGTCCATTTTGCAAGCCTGCGAGAAAATCTCGCCATACGGATGCCATACGGATTACATACGGATGCTGACATGCGCAAAATACGCGACCACACCTTGATTACGGATGACATACGGAGCACTGTTTAGGGGTCTGTCATCCGTATTACGCAAGTAAAATACTGACTGTATTTTGCGCAGGTTAGTGTGACTCCAGCCTTAGTGAGATATCCTGACATGAGATGCCCTGTGCGCACACGGCCTAGCGAGATATCCTGACATGAGATGCCCTGTGTGCACAGAACCTAGTGAGATATCCTGACATGAGATGCCCTTTGTGCACACCTTGTGAGGTATCCTGACATGAGATGCCCTGTGTGCACAGAACCTAGTGAGATATCCTGACATGAGATGCCCTGTGTGCACACGACCTAGTGAGGTATCCTGACATGAAATGCCCTGTGTGCACACGACCTAGTGAGGTATCCTGACATGAGATGCTCTGTGTGCACATGGCTTAGTGAGATATCCTGACATGAGATGCCCTGTGCGCACACTGCCTAGCGAGATATCCTGACATGAGATGCCCTGTGTGCACAGAATCTAGTGAGATATCCTGACATGAGATGCCCTGTGTGCACACCTTGTGAGGTATCCTGACATGAGATGCCCTGTGTGCACAGAACCTAGTGAGATATCCTGACATGAGATGCCCTGTGTGCACAGAACCTAGTGAGATATCCTGACATGAGATGCCCTGTGTGCACACGACCTAGTGAGGTATCCTGACATGAGATGCCCTGTGTGCACACGACCTAGTGAGATATCCTGACATGAGATGCCCTGTGTGCACACGACCTAGTGAGATATCCTGACATGAGATGCCCTGTGTGCACACGACCTAGTGAGATATCCTGACATGAGATTCCCTGTGTGCACACGACCTAGTGAGATATCCTGACATGAGATGCCCTGTGTGCACACGACCTAGTGAGGTATCCTGACATGAGATGCCCTGTGTGCACACGACCTAGTGAGATATCCTGACGTGAGATATCCTGACATGAGATGCCCTGTGTGCACACGACCTAGTGAGATATCCTGACATGAGATTCCCTGTGTGCACACGACCTAGTGAGATTTCCTGACATGAGATGCCCTGTGTGCACACGGCCTAGTGAGATATCCTGACATGAGATGCCCTGTGTGCACACGACCTAGTGAGATATCCTGACATGAGAGTCCCTGTGTGCACACGACCTAGTGAGATATCCTGACATGAGAGTCCCTGTGTGCACACGACCTAGTGAGATATCCTGACATGAGAGTCCCTGTGTGCACACGACCTAGTGAGATATCCTGACATGAGATGCCCTGTGTGCACACGACCTAGTGAGATATCCTGACATGAGATGCCCTGTGTGCACACGACCTAGTGAGATATCCTGACATGAGATGCCCTGTGTGCACACGACCTAGTGAGATATCCTGACATGAGATGCCCTGTGTGCACACGACCTAGTGAGATATCCTGACATGAGATTCCCTGTGTGCACACGACCTAGTGAGATATCCTGACATGAGATTCCCTGTGTGCACACGACCTAGTGAGATATCCTGACATGAGATGCCCTGTGTGCACACGACCTAGTGAGATATCCTGACATGAGAGTCCCTGTGTGCACACGACCTAGTGAGATTTCCTGACATGAGAGTCCCTGTGTGCACACGACCTAGTGAGATTTCCTGACATGAGATGCCCTGTGTGCACACGACCTAGTGAGATATCCTGACATGAGATGCCCTGTGTGCACACGACCTAGTGAGATATCCTGACATGAGATTCCCTGTGTGCACACGACCTAGTGAGGTTTCCTGACATGAGATTCCCTGTGTGCACACGACCTAGTGAGATATCCTGACATGAGATGCCCTGTGTGCACACGACCTAGTGAGATATCCTGACATGAGATGCCCTGTGTGCACACGACCTAGTGAGATATCCTGACATGAGAGTCCCTGTGTGCACACGACCTAGTGAGATATCCTGACATGAGAGTCCCTGTGTGCACACGACCTAGTGAGATATCCTGACATGAGATGCCCTGTGTGCACACGACCTAGTGAGATATCCTGACATGAGATGCCCTGTGTGCACACGACCTAGTGAGGTATCCTGACATGAGATGCCGTGTGCACACGGCCTAGTGAGATATCCTGACATGAGAGTCCCTGTGTGCACACGACCTAGTGAGATATCCTGACATGAGATGCCCTGTGTGCACACGACCTAGTGAGATATCCTGACATGAGATGCCCTGTGTGCACACGACCTAGTGAGATATCCTGACATGAGAGTCCCTGTGTGCACACGACCTAGTGAGATTTCCTGACATGAGAGTCCCTGTGTGCACACGACCTAGTGAGATTTCCTGACATGAGATGCCCTGTGTGCACACGACCTAGTGCGATTTCCTGACATGAGATGCCCTGTGTGCACACGACCTAGTGAAGTATCCTGAACCAATACAACCGTCCTTCCCCGTTTTCCAAGACTTTAATAATTATTTCATGAAGTTGGTTGTTTGCTCAGTTAGCAGCGCCTGGAAATAGTTCCAGAAGTGTATACTAGTGATAAGGATGTTGGCACACACAGACAAGAGATTGTAGAGCTGACAGTAATTACTGAGTGATCATTAGTCAAACATAAGGTGGAGGGCACAGCTCCTGCAGGACCCCCTGGAGACGGTGTTATCTCTATATTATTATCACATAGAACAGATTAAGCACCTAATTAACTTTGTGACACCAGAAATGTTTCTCTGGACCTTCACTTTAACTCTTTAATGGTCTAATATAGGGGGCAAACCTCTAAATGGTTAACAGGCTGCTGTTCATAAAGCCACCTTCATATCCCATTTGCCAAGTGTCATCCTAGTGTGAGGTAAAGACATATGGCATTAAAGCCTATTACCGAATCAAGTGTGCTATGTTTAGAAGGTTGTGTCTGTGCCGGCGTCTTCCCCGGAACTTACACGGAGGATTCTCTATTTGCAGATGGACACTTTTATTGGTTAGACATGAAGACATTTTCTCCCTGAAATCTTAACAAAACCTAAAATGCTATGGATGTCGTGTCCTCTGTAAGACCTCATTCAGACGTCAGGGATTTTTCTCACATGGCAAGAATGCATCTGTGCTCATCAGTATTTTGGATGCGAGTTTCGTCAGTATTTGGTCAGTGTTTCCTACTTGATTTTCTTGTACACAAAAAAAAATTGCAAAATTTTTCTACTAATTACAATACTAAAAAGTGATTTGATCAGAATGGCCTGCGGAGTAAGTGACACATCACTGGAATCAGGGTCTCTGTTTCTATGTTATGCTGCTCCTATGTGGTGTAGCAAAAAGCTGCTGACAGATTCCCTGTGAGTTCTGTTAAATGTACTAAATGATGGAACATTGATCTCATTGTTTCTGGCATGAAATGTAAAGGCATCATGTGTTGTTTGATACGTTCGTCAGCAGTGTTAGCAGGTTGGCTGCACCAGTGTCACGAGAACCACATAACTTGCAATTACTCTGAACAGCTATGTGTGCCTCGGGGTCACATTTCTTTCATTGCTATTCTAAAGTATAGCTTTACCTTTGCTCAGCGTAAGGTTAAAGGAAATGTCCGGCAACGACAAAACAACTCATGTAGGCTCCTAAAGTAGAACATGACTTATTAATATGCTTCTATTCTAATTATCATTACAGAAAGTCAATTCAGATGAGTGTAGTTTCTGTGTAACGTAGGTGCCGTCCTACTGAGCAAGAGAGGGGCCATGTGTTATACGGACCCTCTGTGCGTATAGGGCGGGAAGAAGCCGAAGGGGACATGCCTCATGGGAGGTGGTGGTGCTGGTTGGGAAATAGAGCTGGAGTGACAGAGGCTACAGATTTGCATATCAGTTCAATAGATGATTTCTCTGTAATAGAGGATCAGACTGGCCATGTAAAGATATTGCTAAACATACTACACTAAAAGCTGTATTTTAGTTGTTGGTCCAACTATTATTGCAGTCAAATGCCAAGCATTCATTCCCAACCACAGAAGGTTTGTAAAAGTGTGTGATTGAATAACTGCAGATGATATGTAATCTTATCATAGGAGGCCTAATGAGAGGTAAAAAAATAAGCCCGCTGAATTTACACATGCATTCCTTTTTATAGGGAACCTGTCAGCAGGATTGTGCACAGTAACCTACAGGCAGTGTCAGGTCGGCGCCGTTATACTGATTAATATGATACCTGGGTGATGAAATCCGTCTTGTGGTTGTTGTTTAATCTTTTTAGTTTTCTGTTAATGATATGCTCGTGCTCCGGGGCGGGGCTGTGATGGGGTCTTCATGTGCTGCTCTGATTACATATTCATCTGTATGGCTTATGACTGGTCACTGATCCTTCACTGACCTGCCCCCTATTTTACATACTGATTATCATATGTATTGAAAAAAAAATCACATTCAGCAGGCTTTACCTGTGCTGCAGCATGATCGCATCTATGATATGCATTAAATTGTTTTATTTAGTCATATATATTTAAATGAATCGCTGATAGATGCTACTGCGCAGGCATCTTGGTGGAGACAATGTTATTTTTTTCCTCTAGCAAAATGGTGCTGAGAAGTAGCATCTTTCGGAGCACCACATGAAAACCTTCCCACAGCCCTGCCCCGGAGCACAAGCATATCATTAACCGAAAGCTGCAAATAAAGATTAAACACAAATATGGATTTCATCACCCAGGTATCATTTTACTCAGTATAACGGCGCCGACCTGACAGTGCCTGTAGTTTACTGTGTACAATCCTGCTGACACGTTCCCTTTTATTAAGCTAGAACCTAGGGTATTTTTGCATTTTTCAGTACTATCCTATATTACTACAGAGAGTCGTATTAGAAAACATTTGGGGCAGATATATCATCACAGTCTAATTCTTCCACACTGCAAACTGATACTGGACATTCTAAAAATGCGCATTTCTTTTTTTTTTTTTCAAAGGGGTTCATTCTGATTGAGAAACCTGGCGCTCCTTTAGTCTGTCTTGTCAGCGTTTACACAATGTATTCGTTTCTTACTTGGCTTTGGACATGTGCCCCAAAATGTTGGTGTTTTTTAATGGAGCATAGTGTTTCGTGTTGGGTCGCGCCCCTTTTCTGTCTAGAACACTTAAATGTGGTGCAAGTTACGGATCACAGATTGTGGTGCAAATTGCTCCAGAATTGTAGCACACTTAGCTCCGTAAATCTCCCCCAGTGATTCTAGACTTTTATGGTGCAGTTCTAGTCATCTGTGACTACCAATGTGACAGCTGGACCAGGGATTTGTGAACCTTTTTGCTCAACTCTGAATTCATATATGACTTGACCAGAAGGTCTTATGCCCACAAAAAAGAGAATTATACGTCTCTGCCAAACACTATTGGTAGGATCTTCTACATTTCAGTTTCTCAAATTAAGAGCCAACTCAATTCTTGTTATCCGCCAACTGAGGGCCCAGTATGCTATGAAACCTACAGAGCTTCACTACATGGTTCACCTTGCCAACCATACACATACATAGCCAATAAATAATGTATATGACCAAACTGAATAATATATAGACCGGCTTTGTCAGTCTCTAGACAGCCAGACTTTTAAAGAGAAATAGTTCTATAATTCTATTGTTGAGAATGGCAGATACTGCATAAGGGCGGGTTCAGACGTCCGTGCAAATCGGTCCGAAATCAGGCTGCAATGGCTGCTTGCTCTCCTGACCCAAACATGAAAGGTTCATATATTTCTTTGAAGCTGTCACACTTGGTTCAGGAGACTCATGGCCAGTCCTTGCATTGCGATCAGATCTCGGACCAATTTGCACAGACGTATGACTGCATTCTGAAGACTATTTAGACGTTCTTCACAGAAGAATTTTAACAGGCTTACTCCAATTTCATAAAGTTATGATATTTCATTAGTATGTGCCATGACTCTATGCTTGATGGTTTTCTGACTGCTAGAACAGCCAGCGATCTTGTAACGGAAGTTGATGCAGTGCTGCTTCAGTGCTTTGCCCCTTCACCAGTTTTCCATGCATAGCAGATGTAGGGAAAAGTTTTGAGACTTACAAAAATGTTGGTTTTCGCAAAGCTTCCTGCTTCAGTGCATTTACATCTTTAGTCTAATGATTCCATGGTTACTGAAGTACAGTTCTAAGCATTTCACAAGTTTTTATTTTATTTTTATTAACAAATATACTAAGTTTATGTAAAGACTCAATATATACACTGTTGACATTTTTGTGGAGTGATGTGGCTTTTTTGCTGTCTCTCTTGACACCAGCCCACCTTCCAAAAGCCTCTGCTTCACTTTGCTTGCAGGTGCATTGAAACATGCCTGCTACCATTCTGGAGAAAGCTCTGCACTGGTGATGAACTCATCCTGTAGCAAAGTTCTCTTTAGGAGACTGTCTTTACACTTCCTGGACTTTCCTGATTTCCCTGAAGCCTTCTTTACCACAGTAGAAACTCTCTCTTTGAAGTTATTGATGTTTCAATAAATGGTTGATATAGGGGCAATCTTAAATGCAGCAATGTCCTTGCCTGTAAATCCCTTTTGATTTAAAGGGCTATTCCCATCTCCAAGATCCTATCCCATTATGTAGTAGGTGTACTAAAAATATTAACATATAGTTCCAATTAGAAATGTATAGTTTTCCTGATAACCTGTCATTAACTCAGTGTCCAGGGCATTGTAGTAGCCTAGGTATTCATGATTACAAAGTCTGTGAAAACAAAATGTGTGACCACCTTTTGGCCACAATTGTGGAATGTTCCTATTCACTTAAATAAAGTGGTGCTGTAGTACCCTTGCACAGTGTGTTGTCTGGACATTACATTGAAATGTTGGTGGCAGGAGGTGTAGAGGTTTGATTCTCCTTTGCCGATCATAGAATTTACTAAGATATGCCATATTTGTATCACTTGCCATTTACTGAAATTTAGTTGGAGGTTACTCTGCATTCTACCATTAGAACATTCCACTATTGGTGCCAAAACTTCCTTTTCCCCTAGTTTCCCATCATGAATTGTTATTACTATTGACCTGCTCTGAATTAAATCCTTCATCTCTGTTTTGTCTACAGTAGTTCGACACCATGTCATCTTTTAATCCATCCGTGTCTTTTCTGCTAAAGACATATTACACTTGACTCTTCATCAAGTTTAAAGCCCCACTTAAGCATTTTATTTATTTTAACGCTGCAGTGGTGCCACTCATGTAAGTTCCCTGCCCCTAGTAATATACTTACCAGCCGCCATCTTCTGTTCTCAGTGCTGCTCTCGTCGGTCTCCAGAAGATTGTGACCTGCAGATCGCTCCAATGTTTGCTGGGCGAGCTGGAGGTCACAATTCAATGTAAGTCTGTGAGAGCCGGAACGAAGCCAGAATGATGCTCCCAGAGACATACATTGCGTTGTGACCATTATGTCTGACTTCTAGTGAGTCAGAAGTTGCAGTCACAAGATGGTGGATCTGGACTGGAAAGACGCCGGGAAGAGCTGAAGACAGCAGCTGGTAAGTGTATCGCTATGGCCAGGGAACTTACATTAGTGGCACCACTCCAGCTCTAAAATAAAAAAGAATGCTGGAGTGGTGCTTTAAAGGGGTTGCCCAGGGCTAAACAATTGATAACTTATATCCTTTCATATTGGTTACCTGTCTTATGGATAGGTCTTCTGTTATTTAGTCCCTGTCTTAAAGTCAGTAGTAGTATTGTTAAAGGAATTGTCCACTACTCAGACAACCTCTATGTTTTTCCTCCAGTAAAATAATGACACGTAGGCCGGGACCACACATGAGAGATACTCGGACGAGTCTAGCATCTTAATACCCGGCACTGCCGTCGGCAGTCGGATCGGAGCGTGCGGCTGCATAGAAACACATGAAGCCGCACGCTCCGCTCCCGAGTGCCGGTGGCAGTGCGGGTATTAACATGCTAGACTCGTCCGAGTTTCTCGCATGTGTGGTCCCGGCCTTGTACTCCCCCTGGTGCTGGCACCATTCCGACGCTATCGGCACTGGTTCTCCCGCGGCTCGTGTGACATTGTAAAGTTACGCGATCCCATTGTAATTGACATCTGGGGGGAAGAAGTGAGAGAGTAGCCGCAGCTCTACCTTCCTCCAGATGTCTGATTTGTCCGAAGGAGGGGAGAATGAAGCAGTAAAGTCAGCGCTAATTGGCCACAAGGATTGAGAAGGTTTTGTCCTTTAAATAGTTGCTAAAAATTCTTTTACAAGTGCATTTTTGTAATTTTAATGTTTGTGATTGAAAAAATAGCAAGTATTTCCAGAATTAGTAACAAGTTTCCACTTTTTTCTATTTTTTAGGAGGCACTTCTGGAAATCATGTTGGAAACCATTGGTACGTTCATTATTTATTATTTTCCATATGTATTAAACTGATAAAATAATTTCTGAACAGTAAGCCTTTGTCTTATGAGCAGATAGATTAGCAGCTGTACGTATATGTTTTTTGTACAATAGCAATGTGTTCTGCAGCGTTCCAGCCTTGTACATTCTTGCGGAACACATACAGTATATTGGAAAGAAGCAATATAGAAGTGTCAACAAGAAGACATGACATTAAGTTGTTACAAAGTGGATGTGTTTTCTGCTTGAAGCTATGTGTAATAATGCGCTGGATGCCTAGGCTGCATTCCTGAGTATGGGGGCAGTTCCGTAATGGTCTCGGAGACACAGAGAGGATTTGATAAGGGTGAATGAGCCATGTAAATTATTGCCTACTAGAACACCGGTAGATGAATATAAGACTTGTACAGTATTGTTTCTGCCTGCTTTAGTCACACACAAAGAAATGAGTTCAGGGCCAGTTATAGACCAAGTGTGGCCCTGGGAAATAATTTAAAATTAGGGCCCCAAATGCTAACATATTGTACTATCACAGCGAAACATTTGGGGTGCATGTTTACCCATCTCTTTACACAGGCTGACAAAGAAATATGGCAGTACACCTGTGCTATATCTTGTTATTGCCTGTTTGTATGGGTGATGTGCTGGCAAGAATAATGATTTTTGTTCTGGCATGGAGAATCTTATAACCTAATTAACGAGCATCATAATAATCTTTATTTTTATATTTGTCCTTGGTGGGATTTGAACCCAGGACCCAGGACCCCACTGAGCCACCGTGCTGCCCACACTTGATATCAGACAAACACAATGCACGTTACACAAATACACAAATCAGTGTACAACACACACCATAAAATAACACATACACTGGGTACAGAAAGTATTCAGACCCCTTTAAATGTTTCACTCTTTGCTTCATTGCAGCCATTTTATAAATTCAAAAAAGTTCATTTTTTTCTCATTAACTGAAATATCACATGGTCATAAGTATTCAGACCCTTTGCTCAGTATTGAGTAGAAGCACCCTAGTACAGCCATGAGTCTTCTTGGGAATGATGCAACAAGTTTTTCATACCTGGATTTGGGGATTCTCTGCCATTCTTCCTTGCAAATCCTCTCCAGTTCTGTCAGGTTGGATGGTGAACGTTGGTGGACAGCCATTTTTAGGTCTCTCCAGAGATGCTCAATTGGGTTTAGGTCAGAGCTCTGGCTGGGCCAGTCAAGAATGATCACAGAGTTGTTCTGAAGCCACTCCTTTGTTATTTTAGCATTGTCTAGTTGGAAGGTGAACCTTCAGCCAAGTCTGAGGTCCAGGGCACTCTGGAAGAGGTTTTCATCCAGGATATCTCTGTACTTGGCCGCATTCATGTTTTCTTCAATTGCAACCAGTCGTCCTGTCCCTGCAGATGAAAAACACCCCCATAGCATGATGCTGCCACCACCATGTTTCACTGTTGGGATTGTATTGGGCAGGAAATGAGCAGTGCCTGGTTTTCTCCACACATACCTCTTAGAATTATTACCAAAAAGTTCTACCTTCATCTCATGAGACCAGAGAATCTTATTTCTCATAGTCTGGGAGTCCTTGATGTGTTTTAGCAAACTCTATGCAGGCTTTCATATCTCTTACACTGTGGAGAGGCTTCTGTTGGCCACTCTGTCATAAATGCCCGACTGGTGGAAGGCTGCAGTGATAGTTAATTTTGCGGAACTTTCTCCCATCTCCCTACTGCATCTGTGGAGCTCAGCCACAATGATCTTGGGGTTCTTCTTTACCTCTCTCACTAAGGCTCTTCTCCCACGATTGCTCAGTTTGGCTGGATGGCCAGGTCTAGGTGTGTGCCTTTACAAATCAATTCCTATCAGTTTAAAGGGAATCTGTCACCACTTTTTTGACATATCATGTAAAAATATCATTCAATTTAGGGTGTGTGCACACGCTGCGGATTCTGCTGCGGAACCGCAGTGATTTTGACCCTGCAGATCCGCAGCAGTTTCTGCTGCGGTGTATAATACCATAATATCCTATGGGAAATGGAAACCGCCGTGCAGACGGTGCGGATTTTTCCGCGCGGATTTGCTGCGGTTTCTAATCCGCAGAAAGAATTGACATGTCAATTCTTTCTGCGGATTCCGCTGCGGTTTACCATCTCCTCCATTGTAGAGGTGATAAACCTTTTGACCTGCGGATTTTGCAAAATCCGTGCGGATCAATCCGCAGCAGAATCTGCAGCATGTGCACACACCCTTAATGTCAGCTCTGTATTATACAAGTACTTTTTATACCCCTTGACGCCCCACCAATGATACATAAATACCGTTTTTATTCCTCCCGCAGTGTATGTAAATATGCTTGGTCCGGTCCAATGGGCGGGGCTTATTGTCTGTCTCTCCCCTCCTCCTGGCTTGCTCCATGCATTCCTTTCTGGTAATTCCTGCGTTCCCATAGAGTTACCGCGCGTGCGCATTCAAATGGGCCCTCATGCGTGGGCAGTGCTTTGCCCAACTGTGGGCAAAGCCAGAAAACAGTTTTGCGCATGCGCCGGCATAAGCCATGGCTTTCTATGGCCCGGAAGTATGCGCCGGCGCATGCTCAATACTGTTTATCGACTTTTCCCACAGTTAGGCAAAGCATACTGCGCACGCGCGAGGGACCAGTTGAATGCACACGCGCGGTAACTGCATGCTATCTGTGATATTCACAGAAACGAATACATACAGCAAGACAAGGAGGGGGGTGGAGACGGACAATAAGCCCAGCCCATCGGACTGGACCGAGCATATTTACATACTCCGCGAGAGGAATAAAAGCGGTATTTATGTATCATTGGTGGGGAGTCAAGGGGTATAAAAAGTACTTGCATAATGCAGAGCTGGCACTAAATTGAATGATATTTTTACATGATATGCCAAAGAAGGGGTGATAGATTCCCTTTAATTAAACACAGCTGGACTCACATGAAGGAGTAGAACTATCTCAAGGAGGATCACAAGGAAATGGACAGCATGTGGCTTAAATATGAGTGTCTGAGCAAGGGGTCTGAATACTTACAGTATGACCATGTGATATTTCAGTTTTTTATTTTTTAATAAATTTGCAAACATTTCTACATTTCTGTTTTTTTTTTCAGTGAAGATGGGGTGCAAAGTGTACATTTAGGGTGTGTGCACACGTTGTGGATTCTGTTGCAGATTCTGCTGCGGATCCGCAGCGGATTTGGCCCTGCGGATCCGCAGCAGTTTCTGTTGCGGTGTACAGTACTATGTAAGGCAATGCAAAATGAAAAACGCAGTGCACACGGTGCAGAATTTTCAGCTCGGATTTGCTGTGGTTTTAAATCTGCAGCATGTCACTTCTTTGTGCGGATTCCGCAGCGGTTTGGCACCTGCTCCATGGCAGGTGTCAAACTGCAGGGGAAAACCGCAGGCTAAACCACAGAAAATCTGTAGATAAACCACAGGTCATTTTTACCTGCGGATTTAGACAAATCCGTGCGGAAAATTCCGCAGCAGAATCCGCAACGTATGCACATGCCCTAATGAGAAAAAAATGAACTTTTTTGAATTTACCAAATGGCTGCAATTGAACAAAGAGTGAAAAATTAAAAGGGGTCTGAACACTTTCCGTACCCAATGTATATCAGTATATAACTCAAACACATCCGTATATAACACACACACCACTATACAACACACACACACTCTCTACAGTATATAGACCACTAGTATATAACATACACTAGTGTATGGCTGAAAGTTTCGGTCATGAAGGGATAAAAGAGACAGTGTTCACGTGTCTACCTCTGTGTACCGCTGAGTGAGCCGATCTACCACAGGTGGTGTTAAAAGTGCGAGCAGCGTTCCCAGCAAACACATGTGTTGGCTAGAAGAGGCCCTGCATGTCTTAATAATTATAAAATCTGAGATGTTGGCCTACTGAAATGTACTGTATGTTCAGAAAATGCAGTCAAATGCATTATTTCTTTCTGTGCTGTGTTGTGTATAAACATTCTTCAGATTTTGTATTAGTCAGTGCCTGATGAAGAGACCCGAGTAGTCTCAAAAGGTTGCAATTTGTTATCATCTTATCAGTTAGCCATTAAAAGGTATCAACCACTGAGGACTCTCAATTCTAAATATTTTTCTAGCTGAAGATACACAGATTCCAAAGATATACAGAAATTCTTATCTCCAAGCTCCCTTTCACTCCCCTGCAGTAAGCCAGCAAATAGCTTTTGCCCTTTTTTTCTAATGAGGTATCTAGGGGTCATATTGTTCTTTTTGTCAGAATTTAGGGGTCTTAAGATGCATTACAATACCAAATCCCAAGCATGCAATGTTTGGTGACTTACTATGGGGGAGTGAAAGTGAGTTCACAGATAAGAATTAAAATCTGTATACATAAGCATCCATCAGTGGTGTCTCTCAGGCAATCGATGGTTATGTTTCTGAGCCTTAACCCATTAACGGCCCCCGATACGCCTTTTAACGGCGGCTGTTAAAGTTTCTTAAACCACAGCGCTGTTAATTAACAGCGCTGAGGAATAAGGGTATAGCCCCCCCCCAGAGCTGGAATTTCTCTGGGATCTTGGCTATCGGGGGTAGCTGAGACCCCAGAGAACATGATTCGGGTCAGTTTTTACCAACCCCGTTTGTGATCACCGTTATTAATGGTTATAACGGTGAACGCAAAAAAAAAGTCAGATTTTCCATTTAACTCCTCTCTCCTCTGATGTGATCACACATCAGACGAGAGAGAAATAGGGTCCCCCGATCCCGCGATCACCCCCCCAGGTACCTCCGATGTCCCTGTAACCCGCTGTGAAGTCCCCCAGGCTGCCCGCGTCGTCTTCTGGGAGAAAATGGAGGGCGCATAGGGTTAGAGTTGGGCTAATGTGAGTTGGGCTAAAGTGAGTTGGGTTAAAGTTAGGGTTAGAGTTGGGGCTAAAGTTAGGGTTAGGGTTGAGGCTAAAGTTAGGGTTAGGGCTAGGGTTGGGATTACGGTTAGGGTTGGGATTAGGGAAAGGAGTGTGTTAGGGTTGTGGTTAGGGTTATGGTTGGGAATAGAGCGAAGGGTGTGTTGGGGTTAGGGTTGGAGTTAGAATTCGGGGGGTTTCCAATGTTTAGGTACATCAGGGGGTCTCCAAACATGACATGGCGCCACCAATTGATTCCAGCCAATTTTGCGTTCAAAAAGTCAAAAGGTGGTCCCTCCCTTCTGAGCCCTCCCATGCACCCAAACAGTGGCTTTTCCCCACATATGGAGTATCGGTGTAGTCGAGAGAAATTGCACAACAAATTTTGTGGTCCATTTTCTCCTGATACCCTTGTGAAAATAAAAAAAATGGTTTCAAAGTAAATTTTTTGTGAAAAAAGTAAAATGTTCCCTTTTTCCTTCCACATTGCTTTAGTTCTCGTGAAGCACCTGAAGGGTTAATAAACTTCTTGAATGTGGTTTTGATTACCGTGAGGGGTGCAGTTTTTAGAATGGTGTCAATTTGGGTATTTTCTGTTATATTGACCTCCCAAACTCAGTTCAAATGTGAGGTCCCTAAAAAAATGGTTTTGTAAATTTTATTGGAAAATTGAGAAATCGCTGGTCAACTTTTAACCCTTATAACGTCCTAACAAAAGAAAATTATGTTTCCAAAATTGTGCTGATGTAAAGTAGTCATGTGGGAAATGTTATTTATTAACTATTTTGTGTTACAGCACTCTCTGATTTAAGTGTACAAAAATTAAGTTTGAAAACTGCAAAATTTCCTTTTTTTCATAAATAAATGCAAGTTACCATATATACTCGCGTATAAGCCGAGATTTTCAGCCTATTTTTTGGGCTGAAAGTCCCCCTCTCCGCTTATACGCGAGTCCTATACCGGGGGATGGGCGGGGAGCGGGGGTGTCAGACCATACTCACCCCCTCCTGGCACGTCTCTGCAACCCCTGCTTCTCCCTCGGTCAGCGGGCATGTGGTACCGCTCATTAAACTCATGAATATGCGTATATTTATGAGTTTAATGAGCGGTACCACGTGACCGCTGAATGCAGGAAGCAGACGACCGATGGAGAAGCAGGGGCTGCAGAGAAGACCGTGCGCCAGGAGGGGGTGAGTATGACGGGGGCAAAGCAATATTCACCTGTGCCCGTTCCATCGCCGTGCACCGCTGTGTCTCCGGGTCCTCCTGCTGTGACATTCAGGTCAGAGGGCGCGATGACGTAGTCAGTGCGCGCCCTCTGCTAAACGTCACTGCAGAGAAACGGGAGACAGAACGGTGGACGGCGATGGATCGGTAAATATCGCCAGTGCCGGGGGCTCAGGACACCGGCACCTGGCCCCCAGTGACGGAGAGATGAGTATGTCATTTGCTTTTTAATTGCAGCAGCAGCAGCAAATACGGGGTATTTATGAAGCATCTTATGGGGGCAGCATTAACCCTTGTTCAGCAGCATATTATGGGGGGTATTTATGGAGCACCTTATGGGGCAGCATTAACCCTTGTGCAGCAGCATATTGTGGGGATATTTATGGAGCATCTTATGGGGCAGCATTAACCCTCGTGTAGCATATTATGGGGGGTATTTATGGAGCATCTTAAGGGGCAGCATTAGCCCTTGTGCAGCAGCAATATATGGGGGGTATTTATGGAGCATCTTATGGGGCAGCATTAACCCTTGTGCAGCAGCAATATATGGGGGATATTTATGGAGCATCTTATGGGGCAGCATTAACCCTTGAGAAGCAGCATATGGGGGTATTTAGGGAGCATCTTATGGGGCAGCATTAACCCTTGTGCAACAGCATATGGGGGGTATTTATGGAGCATCTTACGGGGCATCATTAACCCTTGTGCAACAGCATATGGGGGGTATTTGTGGAGCATCTTATGGGGCAGCATTAACCCTTGTGCAGTAGCATATGGGTGGTATTTATGGAGCATCTTATGGGGCAGCATTAACCCTTGTGCAGCAGCATATGGGGTGTATTTATGGAGCATCTTCTTGGGCCAGCATTAACCCTTGTGCAGCAGCATATGGGGGGGTTTTATCTATGGAGCATCTTCTTGGACCATCATTAACCCTAGGCTTATACGTGAGTCAATAAGTTTTCCCAGTTTTTTGTGGCAAAATTAGGGAGCTCGGCTTATACATGAGTATATACGGGTATATCGAAGAAATTTTATCACTAAGATGAAGATCAATATGTCATGAAAAAATTGTCTTAAAATCAGTGGGATATGTTGAAGCATTCCAGAGGTATTATCTCATAAAGTGACAGTGGTCAGAATTGTAAAAATTGGCCTGGTCATTAAGTAGTAAATTGGCTCTGTTAGGCTGGCTTCACACTAGCGTTTTGTAGTGCTGCGGATGGCAGCCTACTTCCTTCCTCCATTAGGCCCGCCTACTGCCGCACCTCTTCCTTCAGCGCCCCCTACGTCTGCATGCGTCCTGCGTACCTATCTTTAACATTGGGTACGCAGGCCATGCGGATGTATGCTGACGCATCCGCATGTGTACATTCTACAGGATGGTGGGGAAGGAGACAGTAGGTTGGGGGGTTCCAGCAGCTCCAGGGATGGTGTGGCGGTATCTCCAGTAGTGGTGAGGAGGCAGCGGAGTAATTGCAGGCTATAGACTTTCCTGAAGAGATAGGTTTTCAGGTTCTGTCTGAAGGATCCGAATGTGGTTGATAGTCGGGCGTGCTGTTGGGGGACAGAATTCCCCATTGCACATACCATGTTCATATAAGCATTATATGGAAAATGGAGTCAGCATCTCCTTTTGTCTCCATTTTCTCCAGTGATTTTCAGGACATACTGTAGTTCGCATGTACTGTCTTAGTAGTAACAGTTGTTAATTATGTACTTGTTTTCTGCAATAAGTGGGGGTGCCATTAAATATTACAGAAAGCATTACGTTGCTCAAAGGCCTATTCTGACCCTTTTGAAGGAAACATTTTGGAAGTTTTATTGCATATTCTTGTCCATGGATATCTGATGATTTATAGTATTTGGTAATTGGGCACTGGACAGGTTTGGATTATGCTGGGGTATAGATATTTCATGGTTGTTGGCAATCATACAACACCATAAATGGAAATAAGATTGGAAACAGAAGATTACTAACATAAAGCATGTTTCGTTTTTAATTTTCGGCTGCACAGTCAGGGCTTATGCTGACGTCTGTGAAACTCAGTCTGAGCATGGACTGCAATGCACAGACTCTCTGTGGGTCTCTTGACCCGAACTTCACATTCACATGCCGAACTGCAATGCACAGACTGTTCTCCTGTGTTCTGACTCGTACTCAAGAACCTCATACATAGCTATAAGTCTGTGCATCACGGTCCAACATACATTAGGCCGTCTAATTTAAATCGGGAGACTTTCGGTCCATGCTCGGCCCGAGCTTCATATACAGTGGGTACGGAAAGTATTCACACCCCTTAAAAATTTTTCACTCTTTGTTTCATTGCAGCCATTTGGTAAATTCAAAAAAGTTCATTTTTTCTCATTAATGTACACTCTGCACACCATCTTGACTGAAAAAAAACAGAAATGTAGAAATTTTTGCAAATTTATTAAAAAAGAAAAACTGAAATATCAGTATTGAGTAGAAGAAACCTTTTGAGTTGGTACAGCCATGAATCTTCTTGGGAATGATGCAACATGTTTTTCACACCTGGATTTGGGGATCCTCTTCCATTCTTCCTTTTAGATCCTCTCCAGTTCCGTCAGGTTGGATGGTGAACGTTGGTGGACAGCCATTTTCAGGTCTCTCCAGAGATGCTCAATTGGGTTTAGGCCAGGGCTCTGGCTGGGCCAGTCATGACTGGACACAGAGTTGTTCTGAAGCCACTCCTTTGTTATTTTAGCTGTGTGCTTAGGGTTATTGTCGTGGTGGAAGGTGAACCTTCAGCCAAGTCTGAGGTCCAGAGCACTGGAAGAGGTTTTCATACAGGATATCTCTGTACTTGGCCACATTCATGTTTCCTTGAATGGCATTGGCAACTAGTCGTCCTGTCTCTGCAGCTGAAAAACACCCCCATAGCATGATGCTGCCACCACCATGTTTCACTCTTGGGATTGTATTGGGCAGGTGATGAGTAGTGTCTGGTTTTCTCCACACATACCGCTTAGAATTATCACCACAGGCCATAGAATCTTATTTCTCATATTCTGGGAGTCCTTCATGTGTTTTTTAACAAACTCTATGCGGTCTTTTATATGTCTTGTACTGAGGAGAGGCTTCCGTCGGGCCACTGTGCCATAAAGGCCCAACTGGTGCAGGGCTGCAGTGTTAGTTGACTTTGTGGAACTTTCTCCCATATCCCTACAGCATCTGTGGAGCTCAGCCACTATGATCTTGGGGTTCTTCTTTACCTCTCTCACCAAGGCTCTTCTCCCACGATTGCTCATTTTGGCTGGACGACCAGGTCTAGAAAGACTTCTGGTGGTTCCAAACTTCTTCCATTTAAGGATTATGAAGGCCACTGTGCTCTTAGGAACCTTGAGTACTGCAGAAATTCTTTTGTAACTTACCTTAGCCAGATCTGTGCTTTCCACAATGTCGTCTCTGAGCTCCTTGGCCAGTTCCTTTGACCTCATGATTCTCATTTGGTCTGACATGCACTGTGAACTGTGAGGTCTTATATAGACAGGTGTGTGCCTTTACAAATCAAGTCCTATCAGTTTAACCCCTTAATGTCTATGGACGTGCACAGTCCGTCATGGCAGGAGGTAACTTTCAGCACCATGACGGACTCTGCACGTCCTGCCTTTGAACTGTCACTGCGTGACAGCTGAGAGGCACAGGAAGGGGGGCAGGGACCCTTGCACTCCGTCCCTGCACCCACAGCGCTGTGATTGGTCGGTCAATCTGACAGACCAAATACAGCAGTGATCAGCAGGAGAAGCTGAAATTTGAGCTTCTCCTTGCCCGATCTGTGTAGGAGCCCAGCGCTGCAGTGGCTGAGCGTCCTGCACTGACAGCTAGGAGCGGAGCCCCCACCGCCCCTGGCTGTTAACCCCCTCACTGCTGCGATCGAGCGTGATCGCAGCATTCAGAGGGGGAGGCAGAGGGTAGGGGGCTCCCTCTGCCTCAGGTCGGCGTCCCTGCGATGTAATCGCGGGGCCCGACCTGTGCCATGATGACCCGGAGGTGTCATGACAACCTCCGGGTCATTTACCTACGGAGAGCTGGTGAGATCATGCTCACAGCATGGTGTCAGCAGCTCTCAGCATTGGTATAATGCATTACAATGCTGGAGCATTGTAATGTATTATACCTAAAGTGAAAGCGAAAGTCCCATAAAGGGACAAAGTAAAAAAAAAAAAAAACATTTTTCAAAAAAAATATGTAAAAAAGAATTATTAAAGAATAATATAAAAAATTCCCTAAAAAATCCCCTAAAATTACACATTTTTATGTAAAAAAAATAAAATAAACAAAAAAATACACGTTTGGTATCGCCACGTCCATAAAAATCCCATCTATAAAAGTGTCACCCTAGTTAACCCGTTCAGTGAGCGCCGTAAAAAAAACACAAAAAAGTAGCAAATTATACTTTTTCCAAGCAGTATCATCATACCTCTTGGAAAAAGTGCAATAACACGCGACCAAAAAGAAAAATATATATAAACATAGTACCGCTGCAAACGTCATCTTGTCCTGCAAAAAACGAGCTGCCATACAGCATCATCAGCAAAAAAATAAAAAAGTTATAGCTCGCAGAATAAAGTGATGCAAAAATATTTTTTCTACAAAAGTTTTTATTGTGTAAAAAACACCAAAACATAAAAAAGCTATATAAGTGAGGTATCGCTGTGATCGTAGTGACCCGAAGAATAAAGCTGCCATGCTAATTTTACCACATGCGGAACCGAGGGGGAAAAAAAAAAGCATTCCTAAATTGCTGGTTTTTGTTCATTCAAAAAATGAACAGAAAAATCAGAATAGAAAGCGATCAAAAAACGTTATGTGCCCGAAAATGGTACCAATAAAAATGTCAGCTCTTCTCGCAAAAATCAAGCCCGCACATGACTCTGTCGGCCGAAATATGGAAAAATTATAGCTCATTGAAGATCATTTTTGTGGAAAAAATATGATTTTTTAATTTTACAGCTCTACGTTATAACCTTCTGTGTAGCCCTTGGGGGTTCAAAGTGCTCAACACACATTTAGATAAGTTCCTTGGGGGGTCTAGTTTCCAAAATGGGGTCACTTATGTGGGATTTCCACTGTTTAGATACATCAGGGGCTCTTCAAACGCGACATGACGTCCACTCTTGATTCCAGCCAATTTGACATTCAAAATCTCAAATGATGCTCCTTCCCTTCTGAGCACTGCCGTGCGCCTAAAGATTGGTCTTCCTTCACACCTGGGGTATCGGTGTACTCAGGATAAATTGCACAACAAATATTGTGGTTCATTTTCTCCTGATACCCTTGACAAAATAAAAAAAATTGTGTCCAAATAAAAATTTTTGGGAAAAAAAGTTAAATGTTCATTTTTTCCTTCCACATTGCTTCAATTCTTTTGAAGTACCTAAACGGTTAATAAACTTCTTGAAAGTGGTTTTGAACACCTTGAGGGGTGCAGTTTTTAGAATGGTGTCACTTTTGGGTATTTTCTGTTATATTGACCCCCCAAACTCACTTCAAATGCGAGGTGGTCCCTAAAAAAATGGTTTTGTAAATTTTGTTGGAAAAATGAGAAATCGCTGGTCAACTTCTAACCTATATAACTTCCTAAGAAAAAAAAATTTGGGTTCCAAAATTGTGCTGATGTAGAGTAGACATGTGGAAAATGTTATTTATTAACTATTTTTTGTGACATATCTCTCTGATTTAAGGGCATAAAAATGAAAATTTGGAAAATTGCAAAATTTTAAACATTTTCGCCATATTTCCATTTTTTTCATAAATAAACGCAAGTCATATCGAAGAAATTTTACCACTAACATGAAGTACAATATATCACGAAAAATCATTCTTAGAATCAGCGGGATCCGTTGAAGCGTTCCAGAGTTATAACCACATAAAGTGACAGTGGTTCGATTTAAAAATTAAGGCCTGGTTTTTAACCTACACAATGGCTTGGTCGTTAAGGGGTTAATTAAACACAGCTGGACTCCAATGAAGGAGTAGAACCATCTCAAGGAGGATCACAAGGAAATGGACAGCATGTGACTTAAATATGAGTGCCTGAGCAAAGGGTCTGAATACTTATGACCATGTGATATTTAGTTTTTTCTTTTTTTTATAAAACTTTGCAAACATTTCTACATTTGTTTTTTTTTTTTTAGTCAAGATGGGGTTTAGAGTGTACATTAATAAGAAAAAATGAACTTTTTTAAATTTACCAAATGGCTGCAATGAAACAAAGAGTGAAAAATTTAAAGGGGTCTGAATACTTTCCGTACCCACTGTATTTCTGCTTGAGCCCTAGTGCTTATGTCTTTGTGTAGGGTTTGTTTTCTTTGTATTTATCTTCCTGCAATCTAGCATTTACTAGGTCTTGTGGTGCCAGATAAATGATTTATTCTGTGATTGTATACTATTCTGTTTATGTGATTTTTGCGTGTTTTGAAATGTTTATAAATTACATTTTTAGTTACAACAGCAACAATCATTTAGTAATTCAAGTACAAAAAATTCACAGGGTGTGATAAATGGAGTGGAGGAGGAGGGATGGGTAAGATGGAAGGAAAGAAACAACCTACCCGACTGCACTAGTGGACATCATTAGCTATCACATACACAGTACCAATATTCAACTTTGAAGTCGGGTAGGTTGTTTCTTTCCTTCCATCTTACCCATCCCTACTCCTCCACTCCATTTATCACACCCTGTGAATTTTTTGTACTTGAATTAGTGCACTGCCATGTGATTCACACTTTGTGTATTATTCTTGTTTTGGACCATGATGTGGATATATTCTCTTACAGATTTTCATATGTATTGACCCAGATAATTCATATTTTGCATATATTTTATTTTTTATCATTTTTTCTACTTATTTTTTGTAGTACACTGAAAAAGGTCTGATACCGAAACATTTGTATGTATATCTTTTACCACAACACGTGGATTACATTAAATTTCCACCTAAGCCATTTCTTAAGTACCGAGTTTACTCTACAAGTAATGCTGATTAAATGACACATTTTTAAAGGGAATCTGTCACCAACCAGGGGAAGAGTCTTGAGGTGATCATTTGCATATTCCCAGTGCCTTCTGGGATAAGTGAAGAGTCTCCGCGAGCTCAACGATCACTGGGTTTTGGCCGTTGCAGCTGAAAAGAGGAAATCGGAAAACCAGGGGAAGAGTCTTGAGGTGATCATTTGCATATTCCCAGTGCCTCCTGGGATAAGTGAAGAGTCTCCGCGAGCTCAACGATCACTGGGTTTTGGCCGTTGCAGCTGAAAAGAGGAAATCGGAAAACCAGGGGAAGAGTCTTGAGGTGATCATTTGCATATTCCCAGTGCCTTCTGGGATAAGTGAAGAGTCTCCGCGAGCTCAACGATCACTGGGTTTTGGCCGTTGCAGCTGAAAAGAGGAAATCGCAAAACCAGGGGAAGAGTCTTGAGGTGATCATTTGCATATTCCCAGTGCCTTCTGGGATAAGTGAAGAGTCTCCGCGAGCTCAACGATCACTGGGTTTTGGCCGTTGCAGCTGAAAAGAGGAAATCGGAAAACCAGGGGAAGAGTCTTGAGGTGATCATTTGCATATTCCCAGTGCCTTCTGGGATAAGTGAAGAGTCTCCGCGAGACTTTTTTTGGCTCATCTTTCATCGTTTTTAAGAAATCTCAAGATGGAAGAGGCCACGAGCCATTTGGTGAGCTGCATTTCTTGCTACATGTTCACAGATTTACCAGTGGAAAAGCCAAACTTCACATGCCACAAATGCAAGCTTGTGTCCCTGTTGGAGGAAAAGTTGCAAAATCTCGAAGAGAGGTTAGCTACGTTGAAGATCATTAAGGAAGGTGAAGAGTTCTTGGACAGAGCAGAATTATCTCTTCATGTTACAGAAAGAGAAGAAATTCGAAGTGCACCTGAAGAAACAGAGGAATGGAGACATGTGACCCAGAGAAGCAGGAGGATCAGGAGGCAGTCAGCACCCATACTGCTCAGAAACCAGTACCAGGCTCTCCCGCAGGAAAACGATGAAGAAATACATCAGGATAAGACTTTGCCAACAAACAGCAACCTTGTACGCCTTCAGAGTCCTCCTGGATGGAGAAAGAAAAATGTTGTGAAGAAGAAACGGAGAGTGGTGGTCATGGGGGATTCCCTGTTGAGAGGAACAGAGGCCGCTATCTGCAGACCGGATATAACTTCAAGAGAAATGTGCTGTCTTACAGGTGCAAAAATTAAAGATGTGTCTGACAGGATATCAGGACTCTTCAGACCTACAGATGACTACCCATTCCTGCTACTACATGTGGGGACAAATGACACCGCAAGAAACGACCTGGAAACCATCTGCAGAGACTTTGAAGACTTACAGAAAGAATTGACATGTCAATTCTTTCTGCGGATTGAAAACCGCAGATAATCCGCGCGGAAAATTCCGCACCGTCTGCACTGCGGTTTTTGATTCCCATAGGGAATCATTGTACTGTACACCGCAGCAAAAACTGCTGCGGGTCCGCAGCGGCCAAAACCGCTGCGGAACCGCAGCAAAATCCGCAGCGTGTGCACACAGCCTTAGGCAAGAAAGTGAAAGAACTGGGAGCGCAGGTGGTCTTCTCTTCCATCCTCCCAGTGGATGGCCATGGAACAAGGAGGTGGAATAAGATTCTGCAGGTGAACAACTGGCTACGTCGATGGTGCCGTCAGCAACTATTTGGATTTCTGGATCATGGAGTGAACTACTTATACGATGGACTACTTGCTAGAGATGGGGTGCACCTTACGAAGACTGGAAAGCATGTATTTGGAAGTCGCCTTGCTACACTTGTAAGGAGAGCTTTAAACTAGAACAACATGGGAAGGGAAGCAAAAGACAAGAAAAAGCCATACACCTGACAAATGCTATTGAGAACTCTGCTATTAGAAGTGGAAAGGAAGAACAAAGACAAAATAATCTAATTAATAAAAATATTGGAAAAAGAGAAACCAATCACAAACTAAAATGTTTCTATACTAATGCACAAAGCATGGGCAACAAACAAGGAGAATTGGAACTACTAACACAGGAAAAGAAATATGATGTCATTGGAATCACTGAAACTTGGTGGGACAATACACATGATTGGAATACAAGACTAGAAGGATACAACTTATTTGCAAGAAACAGACTTGATAAACGAGGAGGGGGTGTCGCATTGTATGTTATAAACAAGTATATCTGCACAGATATTGAAGCTTCAGAGACTGGGAGTTCTGTGGAAACTGTTTGGGTAAGAATACAAGGACAGAACAATGGAAAGGACACCATTGTAGGCATTTACTACAGGCCGCCTGTGCAAGCTGAAGATATGGATGAACTCTTTATGCATCAAATGGCCAAGTTCTCCAAAAAATATGACATAGTTGTCATGGGAGATTTCAACTATCCAGACATTTGTTGGGAATCTCTCTCAGGCAAAACTAACAGGTCAAGGAAATTCTTATCCTCTCTTGCTGACAACTTTATCTTCCAAAAGGTAAGGGAGAAAACAAGGAGAACTGCTACCTTGGATCTAATCCTTATAAACAGGGAGGAAATGGTTGAGGAGGTAAAAGTGGCTGGGACCCTAGGAGGTAGCGACCATGCTATTTTAGAATTTTGGATAACTAGAGGCGGAAGACGTGTGAAGACTCAGACGTCAAGGTTAGATTTCAGAAAGGCAGATTTTAAGGGATTCAGAAAGAGAATTGGAGGGATCCAATGGCTGGATATCCTTAAAGACAAAAATGTCCAGGAAGGATGGGAAATCTTGAAAAATGAAATTCTCAAAGCACAGTTGTTAACAATTCCGAAAAGAGGGAATAATAGGAAGCATTTAAGGAAACCAGGATGGATGAACACAGAACTTAAACACATGCTAAAAAGGAAGAAAAAAATGTTTATAAAATGGAAAGAGGGAGGCATATCTAAAGAAGAATATAATGCTGTCTGCAGAACCTGCAGGGCAATATTCAGACTAGCTAAAGCTGAAAATGAATTGAGGCTTGCAAGAGATGTCAAAAGCAATAATAAAGGATTTTGGGGATATGTCAAAAGTAAAAGAAAAGTCAAAGATGCTATAGGATTTTTAGAGGATGAAAATGATGAAATGGTAAGACAGGATGTTGAGAAGGCTGAACTTTTAAATTCCTATTTTGCATCTGTTTTCTCTCAAAAAGGAAATGTAACATCAACTGTTATTCACTGTCCTATTAAGGGAATAGAAGAATCCAGGATATCTATAAACAGAAAGATAGTGAGGAAACACTTAGCCAACCTAAATGAATTCAAGTCTCCAGGTCCAGATGAATTACAACCCCAGAGTACTGAAGGAGATAGCAGAAGAAATTTTTGAACACCTCTCCATAATCTTTGAAAATTCTTGGAGAACAGGAGAAGTGCCAGAAGACTGGAGAAGAGCAAATGTTGTTCCTATCTTCAAAAAGGGGAAGAAGGTGGACCCAGGCAACTATAGGCCGGTGAGTCTGACTTCAATACCAGGAAAGATCTTTGAACAAATTATTAAACAACATGTATGTCAATACCTGGATAAGAATGAAGTGATTAAACAGAGTCAGCATGGGTTTGTAACTAATAAGTCATGTCAGACTAACTTAATTTCCTTCTATGACGGTATCACTGATTGGGTGGATCAAGGAAATGCTGTAGATATAGTATATCTTGACTTCAGCAAAGCATTTGACAAAGTCTCTCATACAATCCTTATTGAAAAAATGACTAAGTATGGAATGGACATGGCAACTGTTAGGTGGATTCATAACTGGCTTAGTGATCGGACCCAAAGAGTGGTTGTAAATGGCTGCACATCCAGTTGGAAGAATGTCTCAAGTGGGGTACCACAGGGCTCTGTCCTGGGCCCTGTATTGTTCAACATCTTTATCAACGATTTAGATGAAGGAAATGAGGGTAAACTGATTAAATTTGCTGATGACACAAAGCTAGGAGGGATAGCTAATACTAGAGAAGAGAGAGAGAGGATTCAAAAAGATTTAAATAAACTGGAGAAGTGGGCAGCAACTAACAGAATGGTTTTTAACAGGGAGAAATGCAAAGTACTACATCTGGGCAATAAAAATGAAAAAAGCATATATAGAATGGGAGGAATAGGGCTAAGTGACAGCACATGTGAAAAAGACTTGGGTATACTAATAGATCACAGACTGAATATGAGTCAACAGTGTGATGCAGCAGCAAAAAAGGCAAATGCAATTCTAGGATGTATTAACAGAAGCATACAGTCTAGATCACGTGAAGTCATTATTTCCCTCTACTCCTCTTTGATCAGACCTCATCTGGAATATTGTGTCCAGTTTTGGGCACCACATTTTAAAAAAGACATCAACAAACTGGAGCAAGTTCAGAAAAGAGCGACCAGAATGGTGACCGGTCTGCAAACCCTGACTTATGAGGAAAGGTTGCAGGATTTGGGAATGTTTAGTTTGCAAAAGAGAAGACTGAGAGGAGACTTAATAGCTGTCTACAAATATCTAAAGGGCTGTCACATTGTAGAAGGATCAACTTTATTCTCATTTCCACAAGGAAAGACTAGAAGCAATGGGATGAAACTGAATGGGAGGAGACACAGATTAGATATTAGAAAAAACTTTTTGACAGTTAGAGTGATCAATGAGTGGAACAGGCTGCCACGAGAAGTGGTGAGTTCTCCTTCAATGGAAGTCTTCAAACAGAGGCTGGACAGACATCTGACTGGGATGATTTAGCGAATCCTGCTTTGAGCAGGGGGTTGGACCAGATGGCCCAGGAGGTCCCTTCCAACTCTACGATTCTATGATTCTACCACATTTGACCTATGTAAACTATTAATATGGGCAAACAAGTTATAGAATTCTGAAATCATCTTTTATTACTTTATGTAAATGACATCTTCTAGGATCTTGGAAGGATGGTGCCTGGAGATATCTCTGCCTCCAGAGATTATTTTACATGAAGGGGAGTTACCAGTGTGAGACATGTAACTAACAGAGAACAGGAGAAATTAAATCTGTCTTCTTGCAAACACATTTTATGCTTCTCCCTCAGCTCTTCTTTATTGCAAAAATATTGTAGCCGTGTCTGCCTGTGAGCTGGAGGCTGAAGCTGAGAGGAACCTGTGTTAGGTATAATGACACACAGCCCTGCAGTGAGATCAGGAGAGCAGAGAGCGGCCATTTCACTTCACACTGCTAACCATTACACATCACACTGGTAACCATGTCACATCACACTGGTAACTCTCCCTTATATTTAGGTAACTCTCCCTTATATTTAAAATAAGCTGTGGAGGCAGAGTTATCTCCAGGCACCATCCGCCCCGGAGCCTGGAAGACGTAATTTACATAAAGTGATAAAAGGTGATTTTTCAGCAACAAGGCATGTGACATGAGACATACAGGGAGGACTGTTTTCATCATTCTTTAGCCTGTGTGCCCACATTAATAGTTTAGATAGGTCAAATGTGGTGACAAATTCCCTTTAAATGCTTCAGACTGATGTCAAACAATAAGACATCGTTCAACTTCCCATCCTACAGCTCACCTATAGCCTCTTATATGGCATTGATATGGTCCCTGCTGGTCTCTGCTTCCTCTTTCCATCCTTGAAAAAAATGGTTTGAAAGTGTGATTTTTTTTTTGTCTGTCTTTTTTAAGTATTGTTAGACATTTAGAAAATATTCCCTAGAGCAGGTCTTTAAATGGTCATTGCCATTTCAACAAACTTTGCACAAACCCATAGAACAATTGAATATAGAAACTTTGCATATGTTCTGAAATAAATATGCTTTATTCTGCATTTATGAGCCACTTCTTATAATCCACCGTCTCGTGAACTTATCATTCACTATGAAAGCTCAAATCCATGGTGGTCAAAGCAAGATGGACTGCCCGCACAGTGAGTTATCAGGTTACAGAATCTATAAGACGCTATAGGAGAGGGCAAGAGGAGTAGGGGGAGACACTGACACATGCAGACTAATCGACCTGTGGTGCAGCTTCTTGGTGATTTATCCCAACCCAATGCTGGGCTCACAGCCACACATCTCAGTATAGCTGTATAAAGTCTTCCATATTGCTACTTTTGCCTATGTGCTAAATCGAGAAAGAAGAGCAGGAATCCATTGTGTCTCTGTATGTGCAGTGGATTGGAGACATCGTAACAGTCCATCTCCACTCACTACAGAAAATGCAGAACGGAAAACTGATGATAAACGCCTGATACAAGTCATATAGTGGCTAGAAATCATCTTATTCTTTATGTACACACCACAGCTTATTCTGAAAACTTGCCAGAAATGACAAATATGATTTTCTGTATAGGTAATTTGTATAGAAAAATAAGTTTTGTGGCAAATGGTGTTTTTTTTATGGCCAACTGGGAATGATTTTTTTTCTTCGTATATTGATATATATATTTTTTTTCTGTTGCAGATACTCATCGTGCCTTGCAGGCGGTAGACCGTCTGCAGACAAAAGTACGAGATCGCGGGGATCTAGCAAATGAGGAAAAGTTATGTTTGTTAAAATCTGTTCTACAAAGTCCGCTCTTCAACCAAATTTTAAGTCTACAGTCTTCAATCCACCATATCAGAGAACAGGTAGAGATGACTTTTTTTTGTATTTTTTTTTTTTTTTTTTTTTTTTGCATTTTATTGTTAATTCATTGTCATTGGAGATTGTCACAAGGATTTGGCTTTATTTATCTATGAAAAGGGCGTTCCTATTCCCAGTGTCTGGGTATACACAGTCACTTCAGAGAAGATTCCGTAATTCCTGTTTCATCTGAGAGTGACTCTGATTGTTTTCTTAGGCCTGTTTCACACATCAGTTCTTTTGGTCAGTCAAAACCCGCAAAAATGGCAGATAACGGATCAGTTCCTGTACTGATCACAACGTTTGGCACCGGACCGTTATTTTAACGGATCCGTCAAAGGAAGAATTTTAAAGGAACCGCTGCCTGGGAGAGAGAGAGAGAGGCGGATCCGCCAAAAAACGGATCCAACAGATGGCCATCCGTCAAGAACTTTTCTATGATGTGTCAATCAGAAATATTACTCGACATTCTCTTTAATATGTATTAAATAATGCATTATTAGTAATCCCCTGGTATATTTTTAGCATTTAATTTCTACTTTTATAAGTGTAACCCTCTAATAGCCAGCTTGCTGGGAATTCATTCTTTTGCCGCTTCCCTGTAAATTGGTCAACAAAATACAGAATAAAAATGACTTATCCGATTGTTCTCCTTTATGTTATGATGCATCATTATATGGTCGATTATCTAATATATGGACAAACTTCTTGTTCTTCTGGTCAGTAGTGTCATGAACTGCATCAGATTCCAGGTTGTAAGCCCTCTTATCCTATGTTCTTCACATTTGCAGACATGTTCTCGAATACCACACTAGGCGTTGCTTATCTCTAACATTCCTTCATCTGAGACAATTTCGGCCTTGGCAATAATTTTACAACATTAGTTGTTTTATAATAACTAGTATGAAACTAAAAAAGCAAATACTAGGACTCAGTTGGCTTTGAAGTCCCCGTCCTTTTTGTATGTTCGTTCGTCCCGGAAACAAAACTACAGCTGCGATTCCGCAAAAATGAAGTGACATGCTGCGGAAAATAACCCGCAGAAAATCTGCGTGGAATTTTCCGCACCATGTGCACAGCGGTTTTGGTTTTCCATACGTTTTCATGGTACTAGAATCATAGAATCGTAGAGTTGGAAGGGACCTCCTGGGCCATCTGGTCCAACCCCCTGCTCAAAGCAGGATTTGCTAAATCATCCCAGTCAGATGTCTGTAAGCCTCTGTTTGAAGACTTCCATTGAAGGAGAACTCACCACTTCTCGTGGCAGCTTGTTCCACTCATTGATCACTCTAACTGTCAAAAAGTTTTTTCTAATATCTAATCTGTGTTTCCTCCCATTCAGTTTCATCCCATTGCTTCTAGTCTTTCCTTGTGGAAATGAGAATAAAGTTGATCCTTCTACAATATGACAGCCCTTTAGATATTTGTAGACAGCTATTAAGTCTCCTCTCAGTCTTCTCTTTTGCAAACTAAACATTCCCAAATCCTGCAACCTTTCCTCATAAGACAGGGTTTGCAGACCAGTCACCATTCTGGTCGCTCTTTTCTGAACTTGCTCCAGTTTGTTGATGTCTTTTTTAAAATGTGGTGCCCAAAACTGGACACAATATTCCAGATGAGGTCTGACCAAAGAGGAGTAGAGGGAAATAATGACTTCACGTGATCTAGACTGTATGCTTCTGTTAATACATCCTAGAATTGCATTTGCCTTTTTTGCTGCTGCATCACACTGTTGACTCATATTCAGTCTGTGATCTATTAGTATACCCAAGTCTTTTTCACATGTGCTGTTGCTTAGCCCTATTCCTCCCATTTTGTATATGCTTTTTTCATTTTTATTGCCCAGATGTAGTACTTTGCATTTTTCCCTATTAAAAACCATTCTGTTAGTTGCTGCCCACTTCTCCAGTTTATTTATATCTTTTTGAATCCTCTCTCTCTCTTCTCTAGTATTAGCTATCCCTCCTAGCTTTGTGTCATCAGCAAATTTAATCAGTTTACCCTCAATTCCTTCATCTAAATCGTTGATAAAGATGTTGAACAATACAGGGCCCAGGACAGAGCCCTGTGGTACCCCACTTGAGACATTCTTCCAACTGGATGTGCAGCCATTTACGACCACTCTTTGGGTCCGATCACTAAGCCAGTTATGAATCCACCTAACAGTTGCCTTGTCCATTCCATACTTAGTCATTTTTTCTATAAGGATTGTATGAGATACTTTGTCAAATGCTATGCTGAAGTCAAGATATACTATATCTACAGCATTTCCTTGATCCACCCAATCAGTGATTCCGTCATAGAAGGAAATTAAGTTAGTCTGACATGACTTATTAGTTACAAACCCATGCTGACTCTGTTTAATCACTTCATTCCTATCCAGGTACTGACATACATGTTGTTTAATAATTTGTTCAAAGATCTTTCCTGGTATAGAAGTCAGACTCACCGGCCTTTAGTTGCCTGGGTCCACCTTCTTCCCCTTTTTGAAGATAGGAACAACATTTGCTCTTCTCCAGTCTTCTGGGACTTCTCCTGTTCTCCACCGCATGGAAAACCGCATGTACACCGCATGGAAAACTGCTGCGTATCCGCAGGACCAAATCCGCTGTGGACCCGCAGCAAAAACCGCAACGTGTGCACACACCCTAAAGCACAATATGAATTAGGATTGACATGAGTAGTGTGATCTATGTGAACGTGCCACATTGCCTTATGTATGATGTAGCTTTCTATTACCTTAGAGCAGGCACTGCCGCCGGCACTCGGGAGCGGAGCGTGCAGCTGCATGTATTTCTATAAGGCCGCACTCTCTGCTCCCGAGTGCTGGCGGCAGTGCCGGGTATTAAGACTTGTCAGAGTTTCTCGCATGTGTGATTCCGGCCTTATTGTCTGCATTGGCGACATCATGTCAACAGCGATGCAGCCAATAACTGAGTAGATGGCACAAGCCGCTCAAAGCCACTGAGCTCACTGATTGGCTGCAATGCTGTTGCCAGACACCAGGAGCAGTGGCAGAATTTCAGCACTGGACCCACGGAGGGTAAGTAAAGTTTTTTTTTCTTTTTAATACTTCAACTGGGGGACAAAACTGGAACCCCCTTTTTAATGTACTAGTGAGCTTCTTCCATTTCCAGTGTTGGGTGAAAGAAGGATCAGGAATGTTGGATTGAAACATGCCTGATTTTTTTGATCCTGTAGGCACAGAAGGAGAGACAGATGGATGAACTCTCCTGTGTCTTTGTCTCAAGCTGTCTCTGTGATGTGATCGATCATCTATACCCCAAATTTTAAATGTAAGCCCTGTGACATAAAATAATATACAGTGCCCCTGTTTGATGTCTTCATGACCATAAAAAGCTGTTCAATAAATTTATAGTATTATTTTATAACCAGAGTGTAGTATAAAAGAAATGAATAAATACACATATGGTCATAATTGTTGGTACCCCTCATTTAATGACAGAAAAACCCACAATGGTCACAGAAATAACTTGCTTTTCAACCATGCTTCCACAGATTTTTTTTTTTTTTTTTTTTAAATAAAGCTCATGAAATAGGCCTGGGCAAAAATAACTTAATATTTTGTTGCACAACTTTTTGAGGCGATCACACTGCAATCAAACGATTCCTTTAAGGCTGGGTTCACACGTTCAGGTTTTTTCGCGTTTTTGCGGCGGTTTTTGCCGCGAAAATGCAAAAAAAACAGCATCCCATGCAATCCTATGGGATTCCGCAATGCTGTGCTAATGCTGCGGATTTTCCCGCAGCATGCTCATTAATTTGCGGAATCGCGGCAATTCCGCCCACCATGCGAAAAGTAAGCAGAACATTTGCGGATGGTACCCACGGTCCGGAGGAGAGGAGACTGTCCTCCGGGCTGTGGGTACCATATCCCTGTAAAAAATAGAATTAAAATAAAAAAATCGGGTTATATTCACCTTACGACGTCCCACGCAGTGTCCCCAGGCTTCAGCGATACACGCGGCAGCTCCCGTTCCAAGTAATGCATTGGAATGACCTTTGCTGACGTCGCGTCTCGCAATGCTTTAGCGGTCTCGTGAGACCGTGATGTCATCAAAGGTCATTGCCGCAATGCATCACTGGGAACGGGAGCTGCCAGAGCATCGCGGAGGCCTGGGGACGCTGCACGGGACGTCGGAAGGTGAATATAACACGATTTTTTTATTATTTTTAACATTAGATCTTTTTACTACTGACACTGCATAGGAAGCCTCAATAGTAAAAAGTTGGTCACACTAGTCAAACACTATGTTTGACGAGTGTGACCAACCTGTCAATCAGTTCTCCAAGCGATGCTACAGATCGCTTGGAAAACGCTAGCTTTTTGCAAGCTAATTACGCTTGCAAATCGCTAGTTTTTCCTCGGGAAAATCGCGGGAATTTAAAATGCGATTTTCACGTGGAATGGAATTCCGGAATTCTCGCGGTAACTTCTGCGGGAATTCCGCTACGTGTGAACCCAGCCTTGCTGTCAATGAGACTTCTGCACCTCTCGACAGGTATTTTGGCCCACCCCTCAAGAGCAAACTGCTCCAGTTGTCTTGTGTTTGAAGGTTGCCTTTTCCAAACAGCATTTCAGCTCCTTCCAAAGATGCTCAATAGGATTTAGGTCAGGGATCATAGAAGGCCACTTCAGAATAGTCCAATGTTTTCTTCTTAGCCATTCTTGGGTGTTTTTAGCTGCGACTTAGACCAAGCTTTCTGAAACTGGGTAGCACATTTCCCTCTAGAATCCCTTGATAGTCTTGAGATTTCTTTGTACCCTGCACAGATTCTAGACTCTCTGTGCCAAATGCAGCAAAGCAGCCCCAGAACATAACAGAGCCTCCTCCATGTTTTACAGTAGGGACAGTGTTCTTTTCTTGATTTCTTGATTGCTTCATTTTTTCGTCTGTGAACATAGAGCTGATGTGCCTTTCCAAACTTTTACCTTTAACATTTTTGTCTATAATTTTCTTTACTCTCCTGAGACAACTCTTTCCTTCGCTTCCGCTGGTCCATATTGAGTGTGATACACACCATGTCACCAAACAGTACAGTGAGTATCTGTAGCCCTCTATACAGACCGACTCACTGATTCCAAGATTGTTGTCACCTGTGATGATAATTAGTGGACACACCGCGATTTGTCATGTCCCTTTTGTCACATTATTTTCATAGGTACCATCATTTCGGTCCAGGCATATTTCATGAGTTTTATTTTTTTTTAAACTCTGTCGAAGCATGGTTGAGCAGCAATGTCTGACTTTCATTTGTTAATTTTCATAGATTTTTTCGTTATTATTACTTTTGTCAGAGTCAAGTTATTTCTGTGACCATTGTGGGTTTTTTTGTCATTACCAACTATTTTGACCACATGTGTATATACAGTATGTAACTGTTTCCTAAACTAACAAATGATAGAATATACATTTTAATGTATACTTCCCATAAAATGGCATGTATATAAAGCACAACAGTACCTTTGTCCATTTAGCTGAAAGTGTATCCGAAGAAAAGTACGTAGTGTCTACCTTTAAGTTCCCATAGGCCCCAATTTACAAGACAGACAAAACGTCTTAAGTATGGGAAAGTGCAGTAGACTACATATGCAATGGGTTCTTCTTGATAGACAGCATCCATCCAGACTGTGGCTATAAATGTTGTTTTTTTATGCTTTATTGCTGTATCTTTGTGCTAGGTTATTAGCAGTAGCCGTATTCAGATCTGGGAGCAAAATCCAAGAATCGGATGATAGAAAGTACAAAGTGTTGAGTGTTCAGCTTGATTTTAATTTTTAATTTCAGGTGACTGCGACACCTACTGGATCATTAGTAACAGAATTTGCCCAGATTTCTCCATTTGGATCCAGTTCTCTTTCTACGCAGACTGAGCCCTGCCCATTGGGCCAACAGAATGGTAGCCAATTTAACTCCGAGGAAACTTTTCTTTCATCCTCACTTTCTCAGATCAATGGCAAACCAGCAAATGAAGATTTTGACCAGATCATCAAACGGATGGCTCAAGTATGTTATTATGGGGGCACTGATTTTTTGGGGTATTTTCCTCACTATCTGAAAATCAATAGAAAATCATGATTGTGCGTTATGACTATATTCATCCCCTGGTATGGCTCCTCCTCACAGTTATTAAAATATACCCCTCGGGGGCAGGGTTACTTTTATATGCACTTCTGCTTGGTTAGTTCTAATTTTACTCTGCTTAGTGAATATGTCCAAAAGTGCAAATAAGAGGCTATCCTATATCTATATATATAAAACTGAATGTATGTACTGTGTGTGTATCACCAACCAATCATGAAGCATCTTTCATTTCACCAGAGCTGTGTCATGATCCAGGGTGGATCTGACAGATTAAATGCACAAGTAACCTTTTTTTTTCCTGTGAGCTGTTTTGCTCAGGGTTGGTTTTGTCCCCAGTGGCCAGTATGGTCATTGCACTTGTACTTAGAGATAGTTTTGCCCCGGTGGCCAGTATGGTCATTGCACTGGTGTTTTTAGAGATAGTTTGCCCTGTGGTGGTTAGAGTAATTGCACGGGAATCACTAACAGGTGTGTTTGCTCTATAAAGGTGTGTCAGTAGTGCTCACTCACGTTGGTGATATTATTATTGTTGGGCTTTCCAACCATCCTGGGTGAAGGAAGGAGCTGGATGGGGAGCTGGAGGAGAGTCCAGGGCGGCTCATTCAGAGTCCTGGAGTGGCAGAGATGGTGTCAGCGAGGAGTTCGTGTAAAGCATGGTGGAGTGGCAGCTATGGTGTCAGTGAAGAATTCCTGCAAAGCTTGGTGGAGTGGCAGCTATGGTGTAGAGCTGCACTCAGTTTGCTGGACTCTGTTGCTCCAAGGCGGCACTCAGTGCTGGACGCTGTTGCTGTAAAGCTGCACCCAGGTGTTGGACACGGTGGAGAAAGATGCACTCAGGTGTTGGTCTCTGTTGCCAGGAGCAAGTGCATCAGAGCAAAGCTAAGTGTTTCCCTGTTTGTCACTTTTCCTCATGTTGGTGTTAGTGCAGCGGTGGGGCCAGTGCCTGCGCCACCCAGCTCCCTAGCAAGGGATAGATGTAGGGTGTGCAAGGGCTACAGGTTCCTGAGCGGCGCCCGGTGCGGAACCGGCATAGGGAACGTTAGGAGCGTTAGGGACACTGACTCAGGGGAGTGCAGGAGGTCTCCACGTTTCCCCGTTCCCTATTGCAGGGCCCTCCGTTGTAAATGTTTCCCTATCCCCTTTGTCTTGTTGTATTAGTTACCGGCCTGCGGGCCACGTCACACTGGACAATTACACGTGCCGCGTCCTGTTGTATTAGTTACCGGCCTGCTGGCCGGGTCACACAGGACGGGGTACGTGACAAGCTGTTCAAAAGAAGCTGAGCTGTGATTGGTTGCTATGAGCAACAGTTTTCCTTGCTACCAATCACTAAGCATCTCTCATTTCACCAGAGCTGGTTAAAAGAAGCTGAGCTGTGACTGGTTGCTATGAGCAAGTTTTCCCACTTGACAACACCTCAGCAGACACTGACATGGTGGGAGAAATCTAGCATCCCTGGGAATATAAGCTCCCAGCCATTGTCTGCCCCCCAGAAAGGAGCAGCGAGCACATGACAGAAATTAATCTCCCCCTCCCATGCCTATATACCTATCACACATCCTCCATACCAAAGTGTGAAAAAACTGATGCACAGGATCCGGTTTTTGGGCGGATCCGTGGCAGCAGCCAGTGTATAAAATTTAATGGAACAGAACTCTGGAAAAGGGGAGAGAGAGGGACTCCAGGGTCTCTTAAAGGGATCATTGGTATTGGAAGTTAGGGCAAATCCACTCTGCGCTTTGGTACTGACCCCAGGCCTTTCTTAAAGGGATCTCCGGTATGAAAGTCAGGGCAATTCCATCCAGCGCTTTGGTTCTGACCCCAGGCCTCTCTTAAAGGGATCCCCGGTATGGAAGTCAGGGCAATTGCCTTCAAATGCTCTGGTACTGACCCCAGCCTCTCTTAAAGGGATCTCCTGTATGGAAGATAGGGCAAATCCCTCAGCGCTCTGATTCTGACCCCAGAGTTCTATTAAAGGGATCATTGGTATGCAAGTCAGGGCAAATCCACTCAGCGCTTTGGTTCTGATCCCTGGCTCTCTTAATGGGATCCCCGGGAATGGAAGTTGGAGCAAATCCAATCAGCGCTCTGGTTCTGACCCAAGGCCCCACTTAAAGGGAACCCCGGTATGGAAGTGAGGGCAAATCCACTCTGCGCTTTGGTACTGACCCCAGGTCTCTCTTAAAGGGATCCCCGGTATGGAAGTGAGGGCAAATCCACTCTGCGCTTTGGTACTGACCCCAGGCCTCTCTTAAAGGGATCCCCGGTATAGAAGTTAGGACCGTTCCACTCAGCGCTCTGGTTCTGACCCCAGACTGACGGGATGATGTGGGATATTAGGGGTAGTAGTCCGGTGGCTCTGACTGATGAGATGATGTGGGATATTAGGGGGAGTAGTCCGGTGGCTCTGGCTGACGGGATGATGTGGGATATTAGGGATAATAGTCCGATGGCTCTAGCTGACGGAATGATGTGGGATATTAGGGGTAGTAGTCCGGTGGTTCTGGCTGATGGAGTCCGGTGGTTCTGGCTGATGAGATGATGTGGGATATTAGTGGTAGTAGTCCGGTGGTTCTGGCGGATGGGATGATGTGGAATATTATGGGTAGTAGTCCGGTGGCTGTGATGCGATTGTCATGATCCATGCTGGATCAGGACTGATAAAAAGCACAGGTAACCTTTTTTTTTCTTAAGCTGTGCTTAAGTTTGGTTTTTTCCCCCCGATGGCCACTAGGATTATTGCACTGTGGTGTCGTTTGTTCTAAGTTTGCCCCGGTGGTGGTGAGCGTCATTGCACTCTGGTTTCTTTAGTTAAGTGCACATGATTATAATGCAGGTGTGATTGCTCTGGCTCTGCTATAAAAGAGTCACAGGTGTTGCAATCAGTGTTGGTGATAGTGTTCATTTCAACCATCCTTGGTGTAGGAAGGAGCTGGAGAGCGTTCCTTGCAGCACTGTCTTAGCCCTGGTGTGGAAGGAGTCATAGTGGATTTCCATGTAGCTCTGACAGAGCTTGGTGGCAGCAATTCAGGAGGAGAGCTGCATTCTGGTGGTGGACTCTGTTGCCAGGAGCAAGTGCAACAGAGTAAAGCTAAGTGGTGTTTCTCTGTTTGTGTTTTCCCTTAGTGTGTATTAGTACAGCGATGGGGCCAGTGCCTGCGCCACCCAGCTCCCTAGCAAGGGATAGGTGTAGGGTGTGCTAGGGCGACAGGTTCCTGATCGGCGCCCGGTGCGGAACCGGCATAGGGAACGTTAGGGACACTGACTCAGGGGAGTGCAGAAGGTCTCCACGTCCCCTTTCCCTATCGCAGGGCCCACCGTTGTAACTGTTTCCCCTTTCCCAGTGTCTTGTTGTTTTAGTTACCGGCCTGCGGGCCGTGTCACACAGGACAGTATCACGTGCCGCGTCTTGTTGTTTTAGTTACCGGCCTGCGGGTCGCATCACACAGGACGGGTCATCGTGACAGGGATGATGTGGGATATTAGTGGTAATTGTCCAGTGGCTCCGGCTGACGGGATGATGCAGGATATTAGGGGCAGTAGTCCAGCGGCTGTGACGGGATGATGTGGGATATTAGTGGTAATTGTCCGGTGGCTCTGGCTGACGGGATGATGCGGGATATTAGGGGTAGTAGTCCGGCGGCTGTGACGCAATGATGTGGGATATTAGTGATAATTGTCCGGTGGCTCTGGCTGACGGGATGATGCGGGATATATAGGAGTAGTTGTCCGGCGGCTGTGACGGGATGATGTGGGATATTAGTGGTAATTTTCCGGTGGCTTTGGCTGACGGGATGATGTGGGATATTAGGGGTAGTAGTCCGGTGGCTTTGACAGGATGATGTGGGATATTAGGGGTAGTAGTCCGGTGGCACTGGCTGAAGGGGACGATGTGGGATATTAGGGGTAGTAGTCCGGTAGCTCTGGCTGACGATATGATGTGGGATATTATAGTGAATGTGGCTATTCAGAGTGGGTGGGGCTCTACACTCAGCTTTATATATATAGATATAATCATTATAATTTGTTATCACTAACCGTAGTTAGTTACTATGCCCGGGCAGCGCCGGGCTCTTCAGCTAGTATTTTATAATCTCGATAAAAGTTCTTTCTGTCTTATAGGGTCGTCAAATTGAAGCCATGGACATGGTTAAACCTGCAAGCGGTAGTCTTGGTTTTAGTGTCGTTGGCCTAAAAAGTGAGAACCGTGGAGAACTTGGGATATTTGTTCAGGAAATACAAGACGGAAGTGTTGCTCAAAGGTGAGATTTCTCTCTGATTTTAGGTTGATAGTATTGTGATAGACTTGTCTTCCAAGCCCTCGTCAGTATAGTATACCGGTGACGGTACAGAAATCTGGTATAAGTTACAACTGATACATCTGTAAGTACATAGAAAACTGTATAGTACTGTATTAGTACCGTAAGGTGTGTATGACTTATATTTGACGTTTGTATTCAGGGATGGAAGGTTGAAGGAGGTGGATCAGATTCTCTCCATTAACGGTCAGCCCCTGGATCAGACAATTACACATCACCAAGCCATTAATTTATTGCAGAGGGCAAAGGATTATGTACAGCTGGTGATTGCCAGAGGACCACTACCCCAGCTGGCCAGTCCTGCGGTATCTCGTACACCCTCTGATGCCAGCACTGTATCTGCACTTTCAAGCCCTGTGAGTATAACAATGATCTAAGGAAAGGCTATCACTGTTTTAAAGGGTCATTTTCAGTGGTGTCACTAAAGTATTCCTGGGCAGCCTTTTCTGAACTTGTAATTTTTATTATTTTACTCATTGTTTCTCACTATGAGCATCAGAAGCTAGCACTCTTCACAGGAGTAACTAGTCTGCGCATGATAATTTGTGTGCCACCTTGTTCTCCATGTGGTCATGAGCAGGGCTGTGGAGTCGGTAAGCCAAACCTCCGACTCCGACTCCAACTCCTCACTTTCCCTTACACCGACTCCACGACTCCGACTCCGACTCCCACATATATTGCTTATATTTAAGTGAAAAATTTATTGTAGTACAATGTGATCAGACATTTAATCATTTCTATCATCCAGTAATCAAGATATCTAGATAGAACATAATATCTATTTATAGGAATACAACTTTAGAACACAAAAAACTGTAATAAATTGTAAATATGTAATACACTGTATAATATCGATTACATACATACGGTACAGACCAAAGTTTGGACACACTTTCTCATTCAAAGAGTTTTCTTTATTTTCATGACTATGAAAATTGTAGATTCACTCTGAAGGCATCAAAACAATGAATTAACACACGTGGAATTATATAATTAAAAAAGTGTGAAACAACTGAAAATATGTCTTATATTCTAGGTTCTTCAAAGTAGCCACCTTTTGCTTTGATTACTGCTTTGCACACTCTTGGCATTCTCTTGATGAGCTTCAAGAGGTAGTCACCGGAAATGGTTTTCACTTCACAGGGGTGCCCTGTCAGGTTTAATAAGTGGGATTTCTTGCCTTATAAATGAGGTTGGGACCATCAGTTGTGTTGCGCAGAAGTCTGGTGGATACACAGGTGATAGTCCTACTGAATAGACTGTTAGAATTTGTATTATGGCAAGAAAAAAGCAACTGAGTAAAGAAAAATAATATTTTCAATAGTCATGAAAATAAAGAAAAGTCTTTGAATGAGAAGGTGTGTCCAAACTTTTGGTCTGTACTGTATATATATATATATATACAGTATATATATATACTGTGTGTGTGTGTGTGTGTATATATATATATATATATATATATATATATATACACACACACACACACACACACACACACACACACACACACACACTATGACTATCTCGGCTAAGATAAAGCCTAGATCCTCAGGCTACAGTCACACTATGGGCGTAGCCAGGATCAAACCTGGGGGGGTGCAGAACCTCATACTGTTATGCAGAATTTCATACTGCACACCTCAGCTGCTGCAGAACCTCATACTGCACACCCCTACACTTGAAAATAAAGCCTGCACCTTAAGAAGATGTGGTGATGAATGCAGTCTATTTATTCCAACTATCAGTTGATGTTGATGTTACTGAAGACAAGCAATGCCTGTCCTGGGCGTCCTTTTGGGCAGCTATGAGGTGTACCTGACTGGTGCTAAAAAAAAGGAGTGTTAGTCTGTGTGGTACCCGGCTTTCATTGTTTTTGGTACAGATATGATATGGATAGATATGGATAAATGGATAGATAGAGCAGATTTCTAATCTGCTTTTGCTATTGAAAGCATTAGCTATGAGCTCAAAAACCTTTCAGGTGATGCCGTTTTTTAAAAAGCTGATCTGGTTTTGCAACTGAAAAACGTATCCTCAAAAAACACAGCAAAAACGCTGTGTGTGAATGTAGCCTTAGATCAGGAATAGAACAGTCATTTATAGGACATTTCCCAAATTCCTATGAAAAAATATTTAGCACTTTCTGCATTGAACTACTGTACCCAATTTATTATATATTTTAGAAGTCGGAGTCGGTCCATTTTATTCCGACTCCGACTCCACCAAAATGAGCTCCGACTCCGACTCAACAGCCCTGGTCATGAGTCTGGAAGATTCACAGCCATACGTTTTGTTTCCAACCCTCTTTGCCGCTGAAGTCACTGCATAATTATACAAAAAAGTCCATCAATATTATTGTAAGCACTTCATCAACTAGATCAAAATTCATACAAAAACCATAAAGGGGTGACCTAATTTCATAAGGCACTTCCAAAATACCATTAAACCTATACATTACAAAAAGTATATGCCAAATAAATTTAAAATTCAATCTTTATTAACATTATTGACAAACAATTGGTAAAAATTAATTCTATTAACTTAGTGGGTAGACACACAAATGGACCTGAAAACACAGGATCAGTATTACCCAATTAATGAGCTAATGATCAAAGTAAATAAAAAAAGAGAAACAACATGAAAAAATAAATACTAATGCAAAAAAGTACTATCTGGTACAATTGGTGCTTATATGGTTCAATGGATATGAAAACAATTATTTTCCAATCTATGTGTGAATAATGGATTAATCCTAACGTTCAAACTGAACTAGAAAGCATCTATAAAATGTCAGGACATTGTATCCATAATATACGAGCACTAATGCTGAATTACAGAAAAAATAACAGATAAACAAATTAATAAAATGCAATAGTGCTCTTACCTACCCCCTGTAAGAAGAAGCTAACGCGAAACGTGCGTCCAGGGAGCCCTCCTGCAACCAGGTCATGTATACTATGGTTTTATCATAGCATTATCTTTTAAGCAGATGCATATACATATATATATATATTTTGTTTGCGTCAGGAATACACTAAGACATTTTGAGCACTATTGCATTTTATTAATTTGTTTATCTGTTATTTTTTCTGTAACTTATTTGAGGAGTAGTATATATAAATACATTATTCTATTTTCTACTCTGTTATGAGCTCTGTATAACAAAAATTATAGCTTTCTTGAGAAAATAAATTTATCATCCTTATGGTTCATTTAAGTATCTATAGTGTAATTTAGCATTAGTGCTCATATATTATGGATATAATGTCCTGACATTTTATAGATGCTTTCTAGTTCAATTTGAATCCATTATTCACACATTGATTAGAAAATAATTGTTTTCATATCCATTGAACCATATAAGCACCAATTGTACCAGATAGTACTTTTTTGTATTAGTATTTATTTTTTCATGTTTTTTCTCTATTTTTATTTACTTTGATCATTAGCTCATTAATTGTGTATTACTGATCCTATGTTTTCAGGTCCTTTTGTGTGTCTACCCACTAAATTAATATAATTAATTTTTAGCAATTGTTTGTCAATAATGTTAATAAAGATTGAATTTTAAATTTATTTGGCATATACTTCTTGTAATTTATAGGTTTAATAGATCAAAATTCAAACCAAATAACAGGTCAAATAGAAAAAAGATCCATGATAAAAATATGTTTTTATTTAAACAGTTAAAATCCAATTTTAAAATAAGCAGAGATGTCCCAATAGGGGACACTCAGGAATATGCATGATTTAACAAAAATAGACTTGTATTAAATTCCAATTCCTTAAGGAGCAGCAGATTACTTAAATGATAAAGATAATGTACAGAAGGTAGACTGTTGTGAGTTCATTTTTCCCTTCACCATTGAGGTCTGATGAACTCCCTCCTCCTCTAGTGAAGTAAGGTAGTGAGACTGATTACCAAACACCTGGGCAGCTAGATGATGACTGGGTGGCTGGAATTGAGGACTGGATATAAAGCTGCCGACGCCCTTCTTCCTGGCTGGTGATTTTCCTGCTGGATTCTTGGAGACCAGTCTGATTCCTGCATCTCAAAGCTAAGTTTTTCTGCTCTGCTTTGTACTCTTCTGTTTTGTTTTTGTTTTGCCTTGTTTTTTGGGAGTTCTGCCATCCCCGGCCGGGGGGTGAGCTGAATTCCATTTTACATAGTTCTCCGGCTGTGATCGAGGGGTCTAGGGCACCGTAGGAACCCCCCACGGCTACTGCTAGTTGTTGTGGATAGGTTCAGGGGTCTGCAATCCGATAGCTGCCAACCTCTCTGGTTTTTCTGGACTTAGCTGGTATTTTGTTTTTTCCTCCTTCGGTGACTCATCATAACAGAATCACCAGCCATACCGCAGATCCTAGGGTACTCAATAGCAGGAGAGAATTGTAAAAAAAAAAAAAAAAAAGTGTCAGAATTTTTTTTTTTTTGTGTGCATATTTTTTTCTCTATATCTCTGAGGCCGTAGGGGAAATTTTTCTCTCAATGGAGATGAAGCAATTGTCTTATCGTGTGGAGCTGCTCGCTGCTGAAGTGCCGGGAATTTCCGCCTATCTTGCTCATTCACATGCTGCTGAACCAAGGATTCCTACTCCTGATGTATTTTTGGGGGATCGGTCTAAATTCTTGAATTTCAAGAATAATTGTAAATTATTTTTTGCCTTGAAGCCTAAATCGTCGGGGAACTCCACGCAGCAGGTTAAAATTGTCATCTCTTTGCTGCGCGGCGATCCCCAGGATTGGGCGTTTTCTTTGAAACCTGATGATCCTATTCTGAATAATGTGAACGCATTTTTTCAAGCCTTGGGGTTGTTGTATGATGAACCTAATGCTATTGATCAGGCTGAAAAGACCCTGTTGGCATTAAGCCAGGGTCGGGATTCGGCAGAGTTGTACTGTCAAAAATTCCGAAAGTGGGCGGTCCTTACTACCTGGAATGATGGTGCCTTGGCAGCTCTCTTTCGGAAGGGTTTGTCAGAAACTGTAAAAGATACTATGGTGGGATTTCCTGTTCCCTCTGGTCTTGACGATTCTATGTCATTAGCCATTCAGGTGGATCGGCGTTTACGTGAACGCAAAACTACACGAGAGATGTTACCACCTGTTGAACAAATGTCTGAACCTATGCAATGTGATAGAGTTTTGTCTAGGGCGCAATGTCAGGAGTTCAGAAGGCGTAATAAGCTGTGTTTTTTTTGTGGAGATGCCTCGCATATTATTTCTGTCTGCCCTAAACGAGAGAAACGTTGTGCACACACGGTTTCTGTGGGTGGTGTTCAACCCAAGTTTCTTCTGGCAATTACTCTGATCTGCTCCCTGTCCACATTTTCCGCCAAGGCTTTTGTGGATTCAGGAGCAGCTCTTAACCTGATGGACTTGGATTTTGCTAAACGTTGTGGATTTCCTATGACACCTCTGCGGACGCCTATCCCTTTGAGGGGTATTGATGCTACTCCTTTGGCGAAGAATAAACCTCAGTTTTGGACCCAGGTGGTAATGCGGGTCGCCCCAGACCATCAAGAAAATTGCAGATTTTTGGTGTTGCATAATTTGCATGATACCATTGTTCTGGGGTTTCCCTGGTTGCAAATTCATAATCCAGTTCTGGATTGGAAATCTTTGTCTGTGGTGAGTTGGGGTTGTCGGTGTGCCCTTAGTGATGCTCCTGTTTTCTCCATCTCTCCCCAGTCGCATGATGTTCCTGACTATTTGGCTGACTTTTATGATGTATTTAGTGAGAATGAGTCTGCGTCTTTGCCTTCTCATACGGTAGATGTTATGACTGTGCTATTGAGCTGAACCCGGGGTGTAAATTCCCCAAGGGTTGGCTTTTCAATTTATCTGTACCCGAGCACGAGGCTATGCGATCCTATATTAAGGAGGCATTGGAGAAGGGTCATATTAGACCATCCACTTCACCCTTAGGTGCTGTTTTTTTTTTTCGTGGCTAAAAAGGATGGTTCATTAAGGCCTTGTATTGACTATCGTGCCCTCAACAAAATTACTGTTAAATATCAGTATCCGTTACCCCTGATTTCTGATCTATTCTCCAGAGTTAAAGGTGCTTGGTGGTTTCCAAGCTTGACCTCAGGGGGGCGTATAATCTTATTCGCATTAAGCATGGGGATGAATGGAAGACGGCGTTTAATACTCCGGAGGGACATTTTGAGTATCTGGTGATGCCTTTTGGTCTCACTAATGCCCCTTCTGTCTTCCAGTGCTTAATTAACGATATATTCCGAGACTTTGTGGATAAATTTTTGATTATCTATCTGGATGATATTTTGATCTTCTCCAAGAATTGGGACTCTCATGTGGAACATGTTCGGACTGTGTTCCGGATTTTGAGGGAGAATTCCCTGTATGTCAAGGGATCGAAATGCCTTTTTGGGGTACAGAGGATTTCATTTTTGGGATTTATTTTGTCTCCGTCAACTATTGAAATGGACCCGGCCAAGGTACAGGCCATTTATGATTGGGTTCAGCCCACTTCTTTGAAGGCCCTCCAGAAGGTTTTGGGTTTTGCTAATTTTTATCGGAAATTTATAGCTAATTTTTCTGGTATTGCCAAGCCATTGACGGATTTGACTAGGAAGGGTGCTGATGTGCTGAGTTGGTCTCCGGAGGCTGTTTCTTCCTTTCAGGAGCTGAAGCGAAGATTCACTTCTGCTCCGGTTTTGCGGCAACCTGATGTCTCACTCCTGTTTCAGGTGGAGGTGGACGCTTCTGAGATTGGTGCAGGAGCGGTGTTGTCCCAAAAAGATCCTGTGACATCTAAAATGAATCCTTGTGCTTTCTTTTCCCGAAAGTTCTCCCCATCCGAACGTAACTATGATGTGGGGAATCGGGAACTGTTGGCCATGAAATGGGCATTTGAGGAGTGCAGACATTGGTTGGAGGGAGCCAAACACCAAGTCGTGGTCCTTACTGACCACAAGAATTTGATTTACCTGGAGTCGGCCAAGCGCTTGAATCCTAGACAGGCTAGGTGGGCCTTGTTTTTCACACGTTTTGATTTTGTGGTCTCTTTTCTTCCAGGCACTAAGAATGTCAAGGCAGATGCCCTCTCTAGGAGTTTCCTTGCTGATTCTCCTGTTGTGACTAAGCCTGCTACCATCTTAGGCGAGGGGTTAGTTCTTTCTGCCATCTCGCCCGATTTGAGATGTGCCCTGGAAGAGTTTCAGGAGGACAAACCTGAGCGTTGTCCCAGTGGAAAGTTGTATGTTCCTGACCAGTGGAGGAAGAGAGTGATGTCTGAAGTTCATTGCTCTGCATTGGCTGGTCATCCAGGTATTTTTGGTACTAGAGATCTGGTGAGTCGATCTTTTTGGTGGCCCGCCTTGTCTCGTGATGTCAGGAACTTTGTGCAGTCCTGTGGGACTTGCTCCCGGTCTAAACCTTGTTCTAGCTCTAGTGGCTTGTTGATGCCTTTGCCGGTGCCCAGGAGGCCATGGACCCATATTTCAATGGATTTTATCTCTGATATGCCTGTCTCTCAGAGAATGACTGTTATTTGGGTGATTTGTGATAGATTCTCTAAGATGGTCCATCTTGTACCACTCCCTAAGTTGCCACCTTCCTCTGAGTTGGTGCCCTTGTTTTTGCAACAGGTGGTTCGCTTGCACGGGATTCCTGAGAACATTGTATCTGACAGAGGAGTTCAGTTTGTGTCTAGATTTTGGAGGACTTTCTGTTCCAAGCTGGGAATTCAGTTGTCCTTCTCCTCTGCGTTTCACCCTCAGACCAATGGGCAGACGGAGAGAACAAACCAGACTTTGGAGTCGTATTTGAGATGTTTTATTTCTGCCGATCAGGATGATTGGGTTTCATTTTTGCCCTTGGCCGAATTTGCTTTAAATAATAGAGCTAGTTCTGCCACTTTGATGTCACCTTTTTTTTGTAACTTTGGTATTCACCCTCGATTTTCTTCAGGGCAGGTGGAGCCTTCTGCCTGCCCAGGTGTTGACACTGTGGTGGAGAGAATGCGCCAGATCTGGGACCAAGTAGTGGATAAGTTGTCTCTCTCCCAGGAAAAGGCCCAGCGGTTTTCCAACCGGCGTAGGACCGTTGGTCCCCAGTTTAAGGTGGGTGATATGGTTTGGTTGTCATCAAAAAATATCGCTATGAAGGTGGCTTCTCCTAAGTTTAAGCCTAGATTTATTGGACCTTACAAGATTTTGGAGATTATTAATCCGGTCTCTTTTCGGTTGGCTCTTCCTGTCACATTTAAAATTCATAATGTGTTTCATAAGTCCTTGTTGAAGAGGTTTGTTGAACCAGTAGTTCCTGTGGTGGCACCTCCTGACCCTATATTGGTTGAAGGTAACATGGAATATGAGGTAGAGAAGATACTGGATTCCTGTCTGGCTAGACGGAGACTCCAGTATTTGGTTAAGTGGAAGGGTTATGGTCAGGAGGATAATTCCTGGGTCTCTGCCTCTGATATTCATGCCGAAAGATTGGTGCGTGCCTTTCATCGGGCTCACCCGGATCGCCCTGGTGGCATGGATGAGGGTTCGGTGACCCCTCCTCAAGGGGGAGGTACTGTTGTGAGTTCATTTTTCCCTTCACCATTGAGGTCTGATGAACTCCCTCCTCTAGTGAAGGAAGGTAGTGAGACTGATTACCAAACACCTGGGCAGCTAGATGATGACTGGGTGGCTGGAATTGAGGACTGGATATAAAGCTGCCGACGCCCTTCTTCCTGGCTGGTGATTTTCCTGCTGGATTCTTGGAGACCAGTCCGATTCCTGCATCTCAAAGCTAAGTTTTTCTGCTCTGCTTTGTACTCTTCTGTTTTGTTTTTGTTTTGCCTTGTTTTTTGGGAGTTCTGCCATCCCCGGCCGGGGGTGAGCTGAATTCCATTTTTGTCTCTGATCTGTTGATATTTTGCTCTGTCTTCACCGTCATTATATGTTGGGGGCTGCCTATTGCTTTGGGGTCTGCTCTGGGGCAGTTTAGTTTTTCCCCTTTCTGTCTTTAGGCTATATAGTTCTCCGGCTGTGATCGAGGGGTCTAGGGCACCGTAGGAACCCCCCACGGCTACTGCTAGTTGTTGTGGATAGGTTCAGGGGTCTGCAATCCGATAGCTGCCAACCTCTCTGGTTTTTCTGGACTTAGCTGGTATTTTGTTTTTTCCTCCTTCGGTGACTCATCATAACAGAAGACACTAGAGTGTTATTTCTTCATATTTATAGTAACGTAGGCAATTAAGGTCTCAAAATGGTGCTGTAGCATAATTATTAGGGTGGGTGCTATCATTTAAAATATGTAGTTGCAACAGTGCAAAGTGAACACCTGATCCATATGCTAATCACGCAGACTTATAAAGTTTATGTGTGACAGTATTCTACCATGGAAGAGACAGGGTAGTATCAGCAGTGGTAAAGTACTTTATGCCGTTTCATTACCTGAATGTAGAGAGGCAATGCTGTCTCTGCTGATGGAGGTCTCTTCGACATGCCCTCACCCCGACGCGCGTTTTGCCGCCAGCTTCTTCCAGCTTTGGAATTTAATTCAACTCTATATTTGTTAAATCATGCAAATCCTCTGAGTTCCACCTCTGTGTGTCCTCTATTGGGACATCTCTGCTTATTTTAAAATTGGATTTTAACTGTTTAATTAAAAATATACTTTTATCATGGATCTCGTCTCTATTCGACCCGTTATTTGGTTTGAATTTTGCTATATAGAAGTCACCACATGTCGCATGGGCAAATCTCACAAATACAAGATTGCACAGTGTGCGGCATATGTGCTGTGTGATCTCCTCATGGAAGTTCCCACAGTATGTGCTGCCTCTCAACAATGTATAACCAGATGTGTTTGGGTGTACTCCGTCTATGGATGGCGTATGTGTAGCATCACGCTGAAGCGAATGTCCTCATAAGACTTGGCCCTCTCCTGGATCTCATCATACCTAACAGACCGGACATTCAGCGTCTCCCACTCACACACCACCTCCTCACCTCGCCCCCTATCTGTCGGAGTCCCACAAGGTTCAGTCCTTGGGCCCCTGCTATTCTCTATTTACACCTTTGGCCTGGGACAGCTCATAGAATCTCATGGCTTTCAGTATCATCTTTATGCTGATGACACACAGATCTACATCTCTGGACCAGATATCACCTCCCTACTAACCAGAATCCCTCAATGTCTGTCCACTATTTCATCCTTCTTCTCCACTAGATATCTGAAACTCAACATGGAAAAAACAGAACTCATCATCTTTCCCCCATCTCACGTGACCCCCCCTACGAACCTATCAATTACAGTAAATGACTGCCCACTCTCCCCAGTCCCACAAGCTCGCTGCCTCGGAGTAATCCTTGACGCTGATCTCTCCTTCAAACCACATATCCAAACCCTTTCCACTTCCTGCCGACTTCAACTCAAAAATATTTCACGCATCTGTTCATTCCTCACCCAAGAATCTGCAAAAACCCTAGTCCATGCCCTCATCATCTCTCGCCTTGACTACTGCAACCTCATGCTCTGTGGCCTCCCCTCAAACACTCTCGCACCCCTCCAATCTATTCTAAACTCTGCTGCCCGACTAATCCACCTGTCCCCCCGCTATTCCCCAGCTTCTCCCCTCTGTCAATCCCTTCACTGGCTCCCAATTGCCCAGAGACTCCATTACAAAACCCTAACCATGACATACAAAGCAATCCACAACCTGTCTCCTCCATACATCTGTGACCTCGTCTCCCGGTACTTTCCTGCACGCAACCTCCGATCCTCACAAGATCTCCTTCTTTACTCCCCTCTTATCTCCTCTTCCCACAATCGCATACAAGATTTCTCTCGCGCATCACCCCTACTCTGGAACTCTCTACCACAACATATCAGACTCTCACCTACCATCGAAACCTTCAAAAAGAGCCTGAAGACCCACCTCTTCCGACAAGCCTATAACCTGCAGTAACCACCGATCGACCAAACCGCTGCACGACCAGCTCTACCCTCGCCTACTGTATTATCACCCATCCCTTGAAGATTGTGAGCCCTCGCGGGCAGGGTCCTCTCTCCTCCTGTACCAGTTATGACTTGTATTGTTTAAGATTATTGTACTTGTTTTTATGTATACCCCTCCTCACATGTAAAGCGCCATGGAATAAATGGCGCTATAACAATAAATAATAATAATAATAATAATAATAAGGGCACCTTACAGTGCAGGCATGAGGACTGTGCCAATATGAGCATATGCAAGACTTCTAGCCCAGCGCCTGACGTCAACGAGACAGCCACCTGTTAAAACAGAGAGGCAAGCGCTAAGTATGTAAATTAGCTAGAGTGAAACATCTTATGCTTCATTTGCATAGTGACAAAATCTTGGATTTCTACAGAATAACATTACGGGAAGCAATTGTAAAGATAATCAATGCATTAATCTTTCCGATACCTACAAGAGCATATAAATGGTTATTGGAAGGTAAATGTGCTGACAGATTCTTTTTACATCTTAAGATCATCAGTTTAGCAATTTCTGTGAAAAATACATATATTATTATCTAAGGCTACACAGACAACATGCTTTAATCAGTAGCAGAAAGTATCTGAGTTTTTTTTTAATTAAAGTAATTTTTATTGAAATTTTTAAAACAAAAAGGAAAAACAAAGAAGAAAACAACAACCCGCAATAGAGGTACAACGTATCTGAGTTAGAATAGAAAAAAACCATAGGCCTGATTCATTAAGATTGGTGAGTTAAGTGCCATTCTTAATGAAGGCGGCGCTGGAGTAAGATGTGCCTAATTTATTTAGAGATGCATGATTCCTAATGAATTAGGCTCATCTTACAACTCTGCAAAGAATATTACTCCAGTCAGAGACTGGAATGCATTTCTGGCACGGCATAGATGTTGAAGAAATGTCTTCACCACACCCTGTCCTGCCATAACTGTGCCCTTTTTGGTGAAGCTGGACGGGACTTGCGTAAAAACAAAACAAAACAAAAGTTGCAAACATTTTTCACTACTTCAAGTTGCGCAATAATTTTATGACTTTAGTAGGTATTTAATGCCATAATTCTGGGGGAAAAAAAACATGCTCAGGTAAAGACCACGGCATCTACAGTTTCTGCCTCTTAGACAGTAACACATCCATCTCTTTATTAGATCCACTGGCAGCATGTGGAGACTATTGAACTGGTAAATGACGGCTCAGGTTTGGGCTTTGGAATTGTTGGAGGAAAGTCAACTGGAGTTATAGTGAAAACCATTCTACCTGGGGGAATAGCTGATCAGGTATGTGTACTCATTATACAGCCTGCTTTTATGGCTCTTGTCACCTTCTCTGCTCTTCGACTCCTGTCCAACTTCTTATTGGTAAGGTATAGAATACAAACACATGGGCCATGCACACAGTGAACAAGACAGTGTTCACACCACCAGAAGACTGAAACACAGAAAACACAGTAAAACAAACGTATAAAAATACTCTGCTGTAAAAAAGTAACAGTAAACAGCAAGTGCTAGTAAAAAGATGATAACAAAACAGGGGATTTGGTTGATACGTTTTTTGCAAAAAATGTATACTAAGCTGCTCTACCAAACGTAACGGTAATATGGGGTTACTTTTGGCATTTGGTAGAGCAGCTTAGTATACATTTTTGCAAAAAACGTATCAACCAAATCCCCTGTTTTGTTATCTTTTTACTAGCACTTGCTGTTTACTGTTACTTTTTTACAGCAGAGTATTTTTATACGTTTGTTTTACTGTGTTTTTCTGTGTTTGGTAAGGTATAGGTACGTCATAGATTGAAATGCTTATTATGTCTATAGTTTGTGCTCCATAGAGCATCACAGCCAACTCTTTATAGCTATTGGTGCTGTTCACAAAGCCTGGAACCCGTGATACGTGCAATTTTTTTGTATGAATGTTTGGGGACATGCCATTGCAAAAGTCCAGGCTTGGGGGGCTGTCTACGTCACAGTTAGCTGACATAAAATGCCATGTATTCCAGGTCTTTAACAACGTCTAGTGCAGTTGTCCCGTAGTACTATTACTCACTAGCGCCCTGTTATCTGACCATGTAAGAATGTTAGTTGCAGAATTGCCCTGTGATCAAATCAGTGCAAAAACCATAGGTACGTGGCCCTAATTTTACTGAAAAAGTGGTCTACAGAGATGTCTGATTTCACGCAAAGCCATTCATTATCCAAAGTTTGTATTCGATACATAAATGTGTGTTACACTGATACTGATATGTTTTATTCCTCAGCACGGCAGGTTGCGCAGTGGAGACCACATATTAAAAATAGGTGACACAGATCTTGCTGGAATGGGCAGTGAACAAGTTGCCCAAGTTTTGAGGCAGTGTGGAAACCGAGTAAAGCTGGTTGTCGCCAGAGGGCCCGTGGGGGATTCGACCGCGGTGGTCTCTACACCCATTCAGATGCCTCCATTGATACCTCCTGCACCTGAACTGCAGGTTAGAATAAGCGCACTCTCGGCATGATGTATTCCAGATCTACTTTTCCCCATATGAATATATATTGGTTGTTTATGACTAATGAAAGGGAACCTGTCAGTCTGACCTGTGGACAGCATGGTATACACGAAGGAGCTGAGCAGAAGGGTCTGTAGCTTTGTTTGAAAAGATACAGTATAACTCGTATTTATTTATTGAAATCTCTGGTGTATGAGTCCAGTGGGCGGTCCTTCTAGTGATTGACAGCAATGTCTGCATGCAGTCATACATGAAATACTGTTAGTCACTGAATAGGACCGCCCACTGGACTCATACATTCCGACACAAGTGATTTCATTTAATAAAATGCAAGTTTTACTGAAAGTTTTCCCCACAAAAATGTCCATCAGTCTGATCAGCTCCTCCTGCTCTACAATGTCTATATGTCTGCAGATCACATACCATTTTCCGTATAGCAGGTTCCCTTTAAAACAAGACGTTGACAGTTCTTCTACAGAGCCATCTCAAACCTTTTGCAGGCATGCACTTGGTATGATTTCGCTTCTGCTAATAGAATTTTCCCCATAGTGATCTACAGCGTTTGTAACGGATGTTTGCAGTAGATTGATCGATCATCCTTCCAGAAAATACTAGGCATTATGATTATGGATGACTATATTATTCAGATGCTTCAGTTAGATGCCACAAAGTAGCCTTTGTCATCTAGGAAGTAATCGTTAAAATCTGTGTACATTTTTTCTTCTGAATGCTGCTATTTCGAATACCGTAGCAGTCTACTTTGTTTTACAGTGGTATCCTGTAAAAGAAAATAAATAAAAATTATATATATATATACACACACACAGTATATATATATTACGATTCTAGCCAAAAGCTTAATACCTTAATATTACAAGTCATAAAATGGCAGAATATCCAAAAATAAGATAAGCAATATGACTGCAAAAAATGTTTTTTTTTATATCAGTATTATTATTGTCCATACTACACAAGGGGAAAGAAGAATAAATATATTGTGTGACGATGCGAGATGTAGAAAAACATACCATAAATAGGGGAAGGACTGAAGTCATGTGGTCATCTCCCACCAAATGTTCTCCTGCTAGAGAGGCAACCCTCCCCCACCCCAAAGAAGAAGAATCCATACTAGTCATCAAAAATAACATCTGCCACAAATAACCATAAGTACCCCTAAAGGTTGTGTAGGTACAAAAACCAGATAAACTACCAGAGCACACTAAGGTGGCACTATATAGTATAGAACAGAATGTAAACATACTTTGCCACAAAAAATAAAATGCGACGCTCACAAACAGACAACCCAAAGAATTTCTACAATAATAATGTTAGAAAAAATCAACTATATTGGTGAATTAAAAATCCCTGCAAGTGCTTTCAGTACCTTGTGACATATTAATGCTGGTTAATGACATTTTCTATTATTATTGTATTCATTCTTATGGTTCCCAGCATGTGACCTCTGTATTATCATTTTTTGCAGCATACTATATTTACTTTTCTGCTATATATCATACAGTGCACACACTTATTGTGATTCAATAGTTTATCTGAATCTTTTTGGGGTACCTATCTTGGTCATTTGTGGCAGATGGAATTCTTAAAATATTATTTTGGATGACTTGTATTGGTTGTTCTTTTTGTTTTAGGGGGTGGGGGGAGAATAACGGGGGAATAAAATATCATTTACGGTATCTAATTTGTTTGCCTTATCCTTTGCATTTCTTTGATGGCTAGCCTTTGAATCACTGTATTACCATTTTGGAATAACACTTGTAGAAAGCATTTTTTGTAGGTGAAATATCTTTATCTTTTTACATACATGCACTGTGTGTAGGATCCATCTGAAGCATCAGTTTAAAATCTACGCCTGAGCGTATTGAGTTAAGAATGCCGTAAAGCGCTGTGGTCATAGTCTTGAAGCTCTAAAAGCTTCCAGGTGCAGTTCATTATGTTTATTTGGTACACCCTCTTAATTCAATCTAATGATTGTTAAAAAGCATGTACTTGCATCATTTTCAGTGTTGCTCCTGCTACAATAACAACTAATGTGGGGTCTCCCAGACTTGGATGGCCTATTCTAAAGGCCCCGTCACACACAGCGATCTCGCTATGTGTGACGGGGCCTTTAGAATAGGCCATCATTATTTGCTCAGTAGGGGTGTGACCCCGGGGACGCCCACCGATCAGCTGTTACCGGCGCTGGCTGGAAGTTCTCGGATGTTGCTGGGTACTGCAGAACCACCCCTTATTCTTTACAAAAGGGGTGGATCTGAGGTACTTGGCCACTATAGAAATGATGGCGCTGCTGTGTTCCGGCAGCATGCGAGAACTTCAGGCCAGCGCCGGTAACAGCTGATCGTCCGGAGTGCCCGGTGTCACACCCCTACCGAGCAGATATATCTAAGGATAGACTATCAATAAAAAAAAAAGTATTGGCCAGTTTCTTTAAGTTATGTTCATGTAGCTCCCTTCTTGTGTGTAATAATGTAATGCGATCCACATAGTAGTCAATAGTAATGAGTGAGTATACTCGTTACTCGAGATTTCCCGAGCATGCTCCAGTGGTCTTCGAGTATTTGTATGTGCTTGGAGATTTATCTTCTGTCGACGTAGCTGCATGATTTGGGGCTGCTAGACAGCCTGAATACATGTGGGGATTTCCTAACAAACGCAGGCAATCCCCACATGTATTCATTCTGTCTAACAACCCCAAATCATGCAGCTACGGCGACAGAAAATATATCTCCGAGCACTTCCAAATACTCGGAGATCACCCGAGCATGTTTGGGAAATCTCGAGTAACGAGTATACTCGCTCATCACTAGTAGTCATTTATCCCTTGTCATTGGTACATTGTGTGCATTTCATATCGCTGCACTTGTAAAATGAACTTGAGTAGTGGCAATTAGGATTTGGAAATAAATGTGGATACTGGTTTGGGACACACAGGTCTCAAGTTTGCAAAATCTTTTACACATAGTCTAGAATTACCTCCTGGGCCTGTTTCAAATTTTACTATAATCACACAAGAAAAAGTCCAATTAATCCAAACAAACCCCTAATTCTTTTTGGGGTAAAAAGTCTCACTTATTGATGTCACTATTCATCACAAAAAAACGTTATCCAATGGAATAATTTGGTAACAAGAGACCACCTGAGTAAAATTATATTTTTATTGAAAAAATCATTAAAAAACACAATTAAAAAGGATTCCTGAAAATACATAATCAGGGACCTAGTGCCATAGAAAATCCACAATGCACAAACTGTGAAACCACCATAACAATGGATGATATAGCCGCAACACAATATTTTATATCCAAAAGGGAAAAATGGGGTGAGCAAGAGAATCTGCACTTCAAAAAATAAAAGGCTAAATGAAAACATACCAAAATATATATAAAGTGCTATATGCTCTATCTAAACAATATGTGCAAAATTAATATTGAGACCTGTCCCAATGAAAGTGCCGTGCTATTATTAAGGACTGTATGTCCTATATGTCCCCAATGTGAAAAACAGTGTGGTAAAGAGTTAAACAGCTGATGAAATTAATCATACCTAGTAGTGCATGTGGAAGCCTTGGCACCACTGCTGCCCCGACGCGCGTTTCGCAATCCTTCGGGAGGCGTGTCAAATTTTACTATGTAAATGAGAGTTATTCACTATTTTATATACCACCTGTCTTATTTTTTTTTCATCTATTTAATTTGTGTTCCTTTATTCTTAAGGGTAACGGTGAAGTGAAAAGAGAAACAATTGGTGATAGCTTTGACGTCAAACTGTCCAAGAATGCTCAGGGCTTAGGAATCACTATTGCTGGTTATGTTGGTGATAAGAATGCAGGCAAGTCCATTCTGTACATTACTGGCCCTACTTGGGACCCCTCTATGATGTATGCTTGCTTAGGAAATAGAGTATGGGTGTGCTGATAGGACAAGCAGCAAAGAGTACAAAGCACCAATCATTATTTGGGTGTTTTTGTATTCGCAGAACCTTCTGGTATTTTTGTGAAAAGCATTACGAAAGGCAGTGCTGTTGAGCAGGATGGAAGGATTCATGTTGGTGATCAGATCATTGCTGTAAGTGTCAATTACATATAGAATTTTTCTTCAGTAGTGTGTGCTTGCATGAAGACTTTTTATACAGATACATTTCTCCGATAGAGAGTAGTTCTCAAAAACTTCATCCATCCTCCAAACTATCTCATTTGACATAAGGAATTTACAAATGTTAGTGGTTACTTTTAGTTTTTAACATTGCGCCAAGTTTCCAGCTGACCTTTTGTTTCGTTCATTTATATATTCAGTAATGTGGGATGGATGTGAGGTTTGTGTGTATCCAGGCTGCAACTTGCTTCATCAGCTCACATAGCAGCACAGCTTCTATCCTGCACTGATTTCCTTTTCACGTGATTTTCTTTTTTTACAGTCTATTTTCTCTACAAGAAAGTGTATATACTTTTCCCTCCCTCCACATTGTGGAATTCTGTGTAGACCCCCTTCCCTTTCTTGCTGCTAGCTTTAACATTGAGGTAATTGAGGATCACAGAGTATTTATAACAATTCAGTAAGACATTCAGCTAGATAAGAAAGTCTGCAGCTGCAAAATTGTAGATTTTTTATGAAGATATTAAAAAGTTGCTTAGTTATGCATTTAGGAGGCAAATGAATATTTTAAAAAAATCTGCATGAATGTATACATAAAATTAAATGTATCTGTCAGCTTATGGGGGATTCACTTTCATAAAAGTAATTTTATTTGTCCTCTTATTTGTACAGCTCTTTTTTATTTCTTATATGTAAAGGTAATCAATGTATCATCTATGCTGCATATCTGTTTGCACCTTGTTGATCCACTAAGTACTGGTCCAGAACTGTGCAGTAAATTGTGGTGTCTTTACTTTAGCTTTCCCATACTTCTATGCACCTGATTGTGGCTGGCTTATGGTGAAATTATGTTCTTGGTTCTTGCCACGTCTGGATTATGGCCCCCACAGTGCTGGAATCTTCAATAGTTTAGATATTCTTCTGTAACAAATGCCATCAAAATGTTTTGCAACAATAAGGTTGGGAAAGTCTTGAGACGGCTCACTGGTTTTACCCATCATGACATGTTTCTAGTGTGGCACCTTGGTAATGAGACACCTTTTCATAGGCCATCAGTTGAACCAGCTGATATTATTTTCCACTGAGTGGCAGGATTGCTTTCTAATTACTGATAGATTTTAGCTGGTGTCATGATGCTCCATGGCTTTTTGCACCTCTCTCCTCTTCATGCGTTCAATACTTTTTCCATGTGTCATTTCTCATTATTACACATAACTTAATTTATGGACATCTATGGTTTGATTTCTTCGCCTGTGTGGATTGGATGGGTTATCACTGACATCTGGTGAGAATTTCAGGTCAATAGCACCTTTAGAAATATATTTATTTAGAAAATTGAAGATCTGTTCAATACTTATTTCACCCGCTTTTTTTTTTTTTTTTTAATTACGTATAGTGATATGGAAAATAAAAGAAAATCAACAAACATTTTTCAAATATTTGACTATATTAGAATAGTTATATAAAAATGCTTTACCTTAAAGTAATATTTCTTTTACTAAACAACACTGTGTAAAGGTAGTTTGTTATTTTATCTGTGATCTATTAGAGTGACTCCTCACTATGTGCGATGCAGAGTAAAGCAGATGGTGTAATATATTCTTAAGAGGATGTGTTGTTTGTTATATAAAAGAACAAAGATTATTTAAAAACAGATGATAATCTGGACATCAATCTGTTTTATACGTCCATCTATGTTGAAATAACTGCTACTAAAACAGGTTTGCCAATATGTCCAGGTTGATGGAACCAATCTGCAGGGCTACACCAACCAGCAAGCTGTGGAAGTTCTGCGTCACACAGGGCAGACGGTCCATCTAACTCTGGTTAGGAGAGGACACAGGCAAGATGTTGTCCCAGCACAATCTACAGAATGTGGCAGATCAGCCGAGCAAACTGCGGCTCGAGAAAATGTAGAGGATGACCCAGGTAAAGTCTATAGATAAAGGATTTCTGAAGATGTCTGGATGATATCTTAATGGTCGGTAACATTTAGATAAGTCGTTGAGTTGTGCTTGTACGTGAAGTTTTTTAAATTACTTTTTTAGCTGTTGTATTGTTATTCATCTTTCTGAGAAATCTAAGCAACAACTCATGTGATCACCCTTGGTTTTCCAAGAACAGTCATCATGTAGCATTTATTATAATGATAGAGATAGTGTCTGTCAGCTAGGCATATTGTGCTTTCTTATATTACTTTCATAAAAATTGTTAATTCTGAATAATAACATAAGTATGCATTATGCCCAAGCTTGTCCACGTTGCCAGTCATACCTAATGTAAATGATCAGAAGAGACTATATTGGCAGTTTCTGAGATAGGCTCTTAGATAGGCTTTTCCAAAAAAGGGTGAGTATTAGAGCTGGTGTGAATCGATTTGCAAGACCTTGTCAATAGCCCACACATTGGGAACATATGGTTGCTAGTTGGGAGTCCTTAGAACCCCCTCTTACTTGATGGCATCCATGGATGGCTCTTCTTTTAATTAAACCGCCACATGTGCTTCATGCCATAATAATGATCTTGCGCCAAGCTAGCTAATCAAAAGAAGAGGTGGGCGTTTCTCAGGACTCCAGTCCAGCAACCACAGATTACCGATGAGAGAGAGAGAGAGAGACTCAGCACTATGCTGCGCGGGAGTTGACAAAGTTATAAAGCCAGCACCCAACAATAACCTATATAATTGGAAGTAGCTCTGATCACAGTTTAAATGTCAATGTCAAATATAGCTGTGGCAGTTAACATGCTTTCAACATTTGCTTCTGATTGCCACCCCGTGTGTCACAAATCTGAGGTGCTGATAGGCCAGCATGGCCTCTCTGGCCCCATTGTATCCATGTGACATTTATTAAGTTCAGTCAGTGGCTGGACTACATAGATCTTAAATTTCACAATACAGTGCAGTTGAGACATAGACGATTAAGCGATTGCTGGTTGAAATCTCCTAATGAGACTAATTTAAAAATGTAAAAAACTTAAAAATAAATTTTAAATTAAATGAAAAGCTACCCATGATATAAAATGAAATTGCCCACTTTTCCTCAAATATAAACAATGAATTGTTAAAAAGACATACAAAATTAGCATATTTGGTAATGCCATGTGCGTAATTGCTTGAACTAATAAAATCTAAAAATAATCCCATGCGGTGAACGTCAAAAGAGAAAAGTAAATGGCAACGCTAGAATTGGTGTTTTTCTGTTGCCGTAAACTCCCCCCAGTTATCCAATTTAAATATCTTATGTATTCCAAAATGGTATCGATTGAAAATTCAAATCAATTCTCAAAATATGCAAGCCCTCACACGTGCTCCATCAACGGATAAATAAAAAAAAAATATGGATGTCAGAAAATAGCAAATAACATTTTTTTACAAAGTTATGATTTGGTAAAATGGAAATAGAAAATTTGTATATCGTACTGACCTGAGGAATGATATTGCTAGGTCATATTTACTGCATACCGAATGCTGTAAATGCAAAAAAAACAAAAACAGTGGTAGAATTTACTTTTTTCCCTGCCACGGCACTTAGAATTTTTTTTTCCCATTTTCCAATACATTGTATGATAAAGTGAATGGTGTCCTTCAAAACCTCAACTTGGCCTACAGAAAACAAACCGTCATACAGATATGTTGATAGAAAAATAAAGAAGTTATGGCTCTTGGAAGGAAAGGAGGAAAAAAGTGTGACGCTAGTCACAACCCATGGCCAGGCCGTGAGTCAGCGAAGTAAGATTTTCCGGGGTCAATACCAAAAGAGCACGTAGTGTAAACCAAGGGAAAAAATGAAGTCGTAAGTCAGGTCACATGCCGGGATCAGAATACCAGAGAAATAGCGGATAAGCAAAGTGGCAATAACAAGCGGGTAGTCAGAACACTTAGGCTGAGTTCACACGTGGCGTTTTTTTCGCGTTTCCGCGGCGGTTTTAACCGCGCGATTTTGCTGCGAAAATGTGAAAAATAAGCATCCCATGCATTCCTATGGGATTCCGCAATGCTGTGCTAATGCTGCGGTTTTTACTGCGGCGGAATCGCTTCGCGGTAAAAAACGCAGCATGCTCATTAATTTTGCGGAATCGCGGCGATCCCGCACCCATAGGAATGCATTGTTCTGCTTACTTTCCGCATGTGGCTGTGCACACCATGTGAAAAGTAAGCAGAACATTTGCGGATGGTACCCACGGTCCGGAGGAGAGGAGACTGTCCTCCGGGCTTTGGGTACCATATTCCTGTAAAAAATAGAATTTAAAATAAAAAATATTGTTATTCTCACCTTCCGACGTCCCGCGCAGCCTTCCCGCCTCTCTCCACGCTCCCGGTCCCAGTAAGCCTTTGCGAGCGATGACGTCCGTTCTCGCGGGATCGCGAGAACAGACATCATCGCGGTAATTGTCGCAAAGGATTACTGGGACCGGGAGCGTGGAGAGAGGCGGGAAGGCTGCGTGGGACGTCGGAAGGTGAGAATAACAATATATTTTTTTTATTATTATTTTTTACATTCTGTCTTTTACTATTGGTGCCGCATAGGCGGCCTCAATAGTAAAAAGTTGGTCACACTCGTCAAACACTATGTTTGACGAGTGTGACCAACCTGTCAATCAGTTCTCCAAGCGATGCTCCAGATGGCATGGAAAACGCTAGCAATTCTGCAAGCTAATTATGCTTGCAAAATGCTAGTTTTTCCGCGGGAAAATCGCGGGAATTTAAAATGCGATTTTCCCGCTGAATGGAATTCCGGAATTCTCACTGTAATTTCCGCGAGAGTTCCGCTACGTGTGAACCCAGCCTAACCGAAGGTCAGCAGCAGAATAACAGATGCAAAGGGGCAATAACAAACAGGTAGTGAGAACACGGTCCAAAGGTCAGCAGCAGAATATCAGATGCAAAAGGGCAATAACAAACGGGTAGTCAGAACACGGTCCAAAGGTCAGCAGCAGAATATCAGATGCAAAGGGGCAATAACAAAAGGGTAGTCTGAACACAGTCCAAAGGTCAGTAGCAGAATATCTGATGCAAAGGGGCAATAACAAACAGGTAGTACTAGTCAGAACACGGTTCAAAGGTCAGCATCAGAATATCAGATGCAAAAGGGCAATAACAAACGGGTAGTCAGAACACGATCCAAAGGTCAGCAGCAGAATATCAGATGCAAGGGGCAATAACAAACGGGTAGTCAGAACACGATCCAAAGGTCAGCAGCAGAATATCAGATGCAAGTGCAATAACAAACGGGTAGTCAGAAAACGATCCAAAGGTCAGCAGCAGAATATCAGATGCAAAGGGGCAATAACAAATGGGTAGTCTGAACAAAGTCCAAAGGTCAGCAGCAGAATATCTGATGCAAAGGGGCAATAACAAACGGGTAGTCAGAGCACGGTCCAAAGGTCAGCAGCAGAAGATCAGAACTTACAGCACAGGGATCAGATGAACACTTCAGAGAGCACAAACATAGAACAAGATTTTGACTGGCAGTGATCTGGGCCAGACAGTTCACCTAAGTAGCAGGGCAATTACCAAGAACATGGAGCACCGTGTAAAAATCTCTGCACCTTCCAGTCAGATAGGTCAACCGAGCTGCCAATCAAAGCATTGACAGCTCAGCACGCCCCAGCACAGGATAGGATGACAGAGCTGTCCATCACTGAGTCCCAGACACTCTGAGCAGAGGAATCCTGATAAAAAGAAGGCTGGAAAATGAAAACTCACTGTCTCACTGGAATGAAGCAGTTATAACTAATTTGTCACTGTCTAATAAAGAGCATTGGACTCCACTCATAAGTGAGCTTCATATATTAGATTGTAGACCTCTCTGAAGTGATTGGCTGAGAGGAAGGACAGGAAGGTCTGCTCTTAAGTGGGTCTGTCAAGGTGCAGGGAAATACTTATATGTCATGCAGCCCCAAAGCAGAAGGCATATCTCTTATCTTTTAAAGACAGAGAGAGGGATATATATCGCACTACTTGCAAAGTAATTTTTTTCCTGTTGAAGCATCATAGAGTTCTTACTATGATACTTCCAAAGGTCGACAAAATAGTATGATGACCCCCACAGTTCAAAACGTAGTATAATGCTCCTTCATAGCCCCAAAACACAGTATGATGGTTTCCCACAGCTCTCCACACAGTATAATCTTCACAGTCACCCAGTATAATGGTCCCCACACAGTAAATTGGCCCCCATGCAGCCCTGTGCACAGTATAATGGCCCCACCGATTCTTCCCACATCTTTACACATACAGTTGATAGCTGCAAAAGCTCCCCACATTGTATGATGGCCCCAAAGTATATCTCCTGCACAGAGTAAATCCCCACACAAGTGATTGATAAAATAAAATTAAAAAGAAAACTACTCTGCTCTCCTTGTTTTCCTGCTGTTCCGGTCTCTGCAGTGTGGTCTTAAGCTGCGCAAAGCGGGCGTGATGTAGTGACGTCATTGCATCAGATGCACTGATACTCAGAGAGCAGATTTAGTGACTAATGGAACAAAGAGCTATCGGCTTCTTGTTCCATCGATGCTTTGACCTGTATCTGTATGCAGTGTGCACATACTGCACCCCCAACTCTGCTGCTATTGGCATTATGCCACTGCAAATGGGGTATCTCGCTCTAGATTGTGCACTGTTTATCGTTAGTTTGGGAATCTCCCCCTGCTCTTGAAGGGTTCAGTCCTCTGCAGGGGGAGTATTTCAGACTTCTTGGACTATTGTGATTGCCGGTTATTTGTTGTGAATTACTTTCATGTGTGCCATTTACTTTATTTTACAGAAAGTGCTAAGAAAACTCAACTGCTATCCTCAGTGATGAGTACAACTGTCAAACAGTCTGCATCAAAAGGAAAAAGCATACAAACAGGTACAGGTTTCCATAGTGTGCTGCATGGGAAAAGCATTCTGCAACAATCTGTCAGTGGTGGAGTTGGCCAGCTGTCCCTTAGATCTTTCTTCTCGCTACACTGTTGTATCTGACAGTTCTAGCTTATTTCAAGAATATATTTAAAAAAGTTCAATTGACCTGCATCTTTAGTTGGAGCCATTTCAAAAACTTGCATATGCTGGTATTATTTCTTTGTGATGTAAGGTAAAGAATGACAATATGGGTATTATCACATTGTGTCATGTTTGAGTAAAGTATAGGTTTCAGAAGAACTTCAGGCAATAATTGCTTTGATTTTCATTCATTGGATACGGTTACATTTGCAATGTATTGTCTTTTTATGAGACAAACTATCAGGTCTTGGGTTATTCGCGGAAGATTCGACTCCACTCTTTCCTGCGTTGAATACATATGTTTAAAATGTGTTATTTGTTTATTAATAAAATGACACTAACATCTATGATTTTTTAAAAATCTTTTTAAGTACCTGTCATCTGCCTTCATTCTTTTCCAGCGTCGCTCCCGTCGGTTTCTGGCCACAAGTGACCTGCCGGCGTTCCGGTTGCCCCGATTCACATTAAACTAGACTGGTGGCTGAACCTGTGAATATCGGAGGGTTCAACTTATATGTATTAGGGCCTTAAATGTCTTTTATCTCCTTCAGAAAATAAAATCTAAACAAAATAACTTAAGCAAATAAATACGTTTTATATTTTCAACCTTATGGAATGCAGCATTTCACAAATTCACACAAGCCTTTTACTTCTTTAATGTGTTTGCCCAATAAACAACATTTATCACTAGTGATGAGCGAGTATTCTCATTACTTGAGATTTCCCAAGCATGCTCGGGTGTCCTCCGAGTATTTGAATGTGCTTGGAGATATACAGTTGTGGCCAAAAGTATTGGCACCCCTGCAGTTCTGTCAGATAATACTCAGTTTCTTCCCGAAAATGATTGCAAACACAAATTCTTTGGTATTATTATCTTCATTTAATTTGTCTTAAATGAAAAAACACAAAATAGAATGAAGCAAAAAGCAAAACATTGATCATTTCAAACAAACTCCGAAAATGGGCCAGACAAAAGTATTGGCATCCTCAGCCTAATATTTGGTTGCACAACCTTTAGCCAAAATAATGCGACCAACCGCTTCCGGTAACCATCAATGAGTTTCTTACAATGCTCTGCTGGAATTTTAGACCATTCTTCTTTGGCAAACTGCTCCAGGTCCCTGATATTTGAAGGGTGCCTTCTCCAAACTGCCATTTTTAGATCTCTCCACAGGTGTTCTATGGGATTCAGGTCTGGACTCATTGCTGGCCACCTTAGAAGTCTCCGGTGCTTTCTCTCAAACCATTTTCTAGTGCTTTTTGAAGTGTGTTTTGGGTCATTGTCCTGCTGGAAGACCCATGACCTCTGAGGGAGACCCAGCTTTCTCACACTGGGCCCTACATTATGCTGCAAAATTTGTTGGTAGTCTTCAGACTTCATAATGCCTTGCACACGGTCAAGCAGTCCAGTGCCAGAGGCAGCAAAGCAACCCCAAAACATCAGGGAACCTCCGCCATGTTTGACTGTAGGGACCGTGTTATTTTCTTTTAATGCCTCTTTTTTTCTCCTGTAAACTCTATGTTGATGCCTTTGCCCAAAAATCTCTACTTTTGTCTCATCTGACCAGAGAACATTCTTCCAAAACGTTTTAGGCTTTTTCAGGTAAGTTTTGGCAAACTCCAGCCTGGCATTTTTATGTCTCAGGGTAAGAAGTGGGGTCTTCCTGGGTCTCCTACCATACAGTCCCTTTTCATTCAGACGCCGACGGATAGTACGGGTTGACACTGTTGCACCCTCGGACTGCAGGGCAGCTTGAATTGTTTGGATGTTAGTCGAGGTTCTTTATCCAACATCCGCACAATCTTGCATTGAAATCTCTTGTCAATTTTTCTTTTCCGTCCACATCTAGGGAGGTTAGCCACAGTGCCATGGGCTTTAAACTTCTTGATGACACTGCGCACGGTAGACACAGGAACATTCAGGTCTTTGGAGATGTACTTGTAGCCTTGAGATTGCTCATGCTTCCTCACAATTTGGTTTCTCAAGTCCTCAGACAGTTCTTTGGTCTTCTTTCTTTTCTCCATGCTCAATGTGGTACACACAAGGACACAGGACAGAGGTTGAGTCAACTTTAATCCATGTCAACTGGCTGCAAGTGTGATTTAGTTATTGCCAACACCTGTTAGGTGCCACAGGTAAGTTACAGGTGCTGTTAATTACACAAATTAGAGAAGCATCACATGATTTTTCGAACAGTGCCAATACTTTTGTCCACCCTCTTTTTTATGTTTGGTGTGGAATTATATCCAATTTGGCTTTAGGACAATTCTTTTTGTGTTTTTTCATTTAAGACAAATTAAATGAAGATAATAATACCAAAGAATTTGTGTTTGCAATCATTTTCAGGAAGAAGCTGAGTATTATCTGACAGAATTGCAGGGGTGTCAATACTTTTGGCCACAACTGTAGTTTGTGTTGCGGTAGCTGCATGATTTGCGGCTGCTATACAGCCTGAATACATGTGGGGATTGCCTGTTTGTTAGGAAATTCCCACATGTATTCAGGCTGTCTAGCAGCCGCAAATCATGCAGCTACAGCGACAGAAACTAAATCTCTGAGCACTACAAAATACTCGGAGAACACCCGAGCATGCTCGGGAAATCTCGAGTAACGAGCATACTCGCTTATCACTATTTATCACCTATATGATAAATGTATGATTGTTTGTGGTTCGACGTCTCACACCTGATTTGGAGAATAATGGCCCGAAAATGGAAAGGAGCAATGGTTGTACATTTATGACTGTATCTCTATGCACTTCTGTGCACCTGACAGTCTTTCTCCAGCTATCCCATGGAAATGAATTGAGCAAGTCTTGAGCATGCATATAAAGTCTGCATTTGAAGGGGAAACTTTGAGACTACACGTGATCATACATTTGTCCATTAACCTGGGCGTAGGTAATAAAAGTTGTTTATGGGACTGCCCCTTTAAGCAAAACGCTAAGTGTCTATTTTTTTGATAAGATGAATATACATCTAAGGCCACATTCCCACCTTCAGTATTTGGTCACTATTTTCCATCAGTATCTGTAAGCCAAAACCAGGAGTGGGTGATAAATACAGAAGTGATGACGTGTTAGTATTATACTTTTCCTCTGATTGTTCCTCTGCTGGTTTTGGCTTACAGATACTGAGGTAAAATACTGACCAAATACTGAACAAATACTGAACGTGTGCATGTGGCCTGATCCAGAATATGTAAAATTGCACATCAGTGAAAATATCACTTGACATCAAGTCTTCTTTTCTTATTTTTGCAATTACTGGCATTTTGCTATACGGTAAGAGATTGCAATGCAAGCATATCCTAGGTGTCAAAATGCTTATTAGGCATAGCTATTTACGGTAATATTCTATCATTCAGGCAGTAAATTACAGGTTACATTGTGTTCCTTTTCACAAAAAAATAGTTTAAGCCTTCCAGACAGAAATCTGGTTCCTAAACCAAATGACAACTCTGAATAATATCGTTTTTTTTCCCCCAAAAAGATAAAATAATGTAATCCTGCCTTTTTATGTCCAAATGTCCCTTTTAAAGAAATAGCTCGGACACTTTCCATTTGCCACATCCAAAACTACATTTTTTGCTAACATTTAAAACTTCTCCAGTAACATAAATAGTGGTTTCAGAGCTAAATACAACTTTGTGTTATTTTTTTATTTTCTTATCTTTATTGTAGAGATATTAGCTTGTAGAGATTAAAAGGGTATTCCCACCCCAAGATCCTATCCTAATAATATTAGCAAATATCTCCAATTAGAAATGTAGTATAGTTATTCTGATTTGCTATGTTGCTTACCCAGTGTGCAGGGCATTACAGTAGCTTGGGTATCCATGGTTACGACCACTAACAACTAAATGTCGCTATATGAGTGGTTGTAACCATGGATACCTAAGCTACTGCAATGCTCTGCACATTGGGTAAGCAACATAGCTAATCAGAAGAACTATACTACATTTCTAATTAGAGGTATTTGCTAATATTATTATTATTACACCTACTACATATTGGGATAAGTAGCCAAATAAGTGGCAAAAACTTACGGTATATTATGCCACAACATTTTTACTTTTACAAGTAACGTATCATGAAGTTGAATCTATTTTCACATTATTTTTGTTTCTTTTCCAGAAGATGAATGTAATCTGACCATAATTCAGGAAGATGCTCTCAGAAACAAGTGGCAGAGAATCATGGGTGATAATTATGACATTGTGGTATGTTTAATCATTTGTGTAGGTTAATCTATTCATTTTATTCAAATAAAAGTAGCAGAAGACTTATGGTAATAATTTGGCAACAAGAGCTGTGAAAAGTCACAGCACTATTAATTCTCATATTGATTTCTTTATATTGTGTCTGGATGCCATATACCATGCTCAGCATAAATGAGTACACCCCTTTTGAAAAGTAAGATTTTAATATCGCACTGAACACAAGAACAATTTCCAAAATTTTTGAAGTACAATATTTTCAGTCTTACTGAGTTCAGATTATGTAAAAATGAGTACACTCCACATCAAAAACAACCGTATCTAGTACTTTGTGTGACCTCCATGATTTTTGGAATGAACACGTTGGCCACATATTGCAACATCTATCTTTTTCCATTTTTCAAGAACGACATCTTTTAGAACCTGAATGCTGGATGGAGAGTAATGCTCAAGTTATCTCTTCAGAATTCCCATAGGTGTTCAATTGGGCGCAGATCAGGAGGCATACTTAGCCAATGAATCACTTTCATTGTGTTCTTCAAAATTTCAAAAGTGGCCTTAGATGTGTTTTTGGCTCATTGTCATATTGGAAAGTGCAGGCCTACTAAGGGCACGAAGTGATGGCAGAATCTTCTCTTTCAAATAGAGCAGTACATCTGTGAATGCATGATAGAGATACAGCACTAAGTGGATTAAATACCCACAAATTCTCGCGATACAGAGTAGCAAATCAGCAATAGAGAAAAATCATAAAACATAACCTTTAATGGATATAATAAAAGCTACCAAAGATTAAAGTGCAGATAAAAACACACTGAATCAAATACCACAGACCATAATGGAAAGTGTCTGTATAAATCTCTACAACAGATCACCCCCAGTATATACATGTGGCTATTCCAAGTCCAAAAATTTGAAAAGATTGGACTAAAGAAAACCTGGTTTAAACCAATATGAGTAAAGACCAGGTACAACCAATGAACAGTTTCCTTATCAGAGGAATATATAAGAAAAACCTTTACCCTGTACAGGTTATCAAGGAATATGCCTATTCATGCATATAGAGAAGACATCAAAATAATAAATCCATAAACATTATGTGAAAAGGAAAGGCCTGTTCCACACTTCAGTTTTTTATGTCAGTTAAAATCCGCCAAAAAGGCGGAAAGCGGATCCGTTGCTAACTGATGTGAACGGGTGCCACCGGATCAGTTTTTTTGACGGATCCGCCGAATGAAGAATTTTAAAGGAACCGCTGCCCGGGAAGGGGAGAGAGAGAGGGAGAGAGAGAGAATTTTTTCTCTGTCCGCCAGAAATGTTTTCAGGGTTAAATTTCCTCCTGACTTCATTCCTCCGGGCATGCGCTGTATCAATATGCGGATCCTGCACTACAAAAAACGTTACATGGTCCGTCCAGGCATCTCGGCGGACGCAAAAAAACGGATCCAATGGATCCGTCAAGATCCGCCGGTAATGCAAGTGAATGGGGAAAAAAACAGATCCACCAAAAAAAATGGCGGATCCTTTTTTTGCAAAATCGGCGGATTTTGACTGATGGTCAAAAACGGAAGTGTGAAACAGGCCAAAGATGACAATGGCATCTTAGGAGGCAGCCGGTATACTCTGTTATGATGCCCAATATGTGCTAGTAGGTCCCCTGAAGAGTCAACAAGTGACGAAACGCGTCGGAATGCACAGGGACTTTGTAGGGCCATTATTGTGAGGGTTAGATGTGGACTGCCCTTGTCAGGGTGGGTGGGAGTCATGGGTGTTAGAATTGTTAGCTCCTTTAGGGCTTGAATAGGGCGAATGCCTTTTTTTTTCCTGACCTGACATGACTCAGATGGGACATCTGACTTTGGACATCCTCCATTTGCATGTGGTGAGACCTTTCCTTTTCACATAATGTTTATGGATTTGTTATTTTGATGTCTTCTCTATATGCATGAATAGGCATATTCCTTGATAACTTGTACAGGGTAGAGGTTTTTCTTATATATTCCTCTGATAAGGAAACTGTTCATTGGTTGTACCTGGTCTTTACTCATATTGGTTTAAACCAGGTTTTCTTTAGTCCAATCTTTTCAAATTTTTGGACTTGGAATAGCCACATGTATATACTGGGGGTGATCTGTTGTAGAGATTTATACAGACACTTTCCATTAGGCTGTGTGCACACGCTGCGGATTATGTGCGGATTCATCCGCGCGGATTTTGTAAAATCCGCAGGTGAAACCGCAGGTCAAAAGACCTGCGGTTTTACCTGCGGATTGCTCTGCGGTTTTGCCCTGCGGTTTTTCATCTCCTCAATGGAGGAGATGGCAAACCGCAGGAGAATCCGCAGAAAGAATTGACATGTCAATTCTTTCTGCGGATTGAAAACCGCAGATAATCCGCGCGGAAAATTCCGCACCGTCTGCACTGCGGTTTTTGATTCCCATAGGTAATCATGGTACTGTACACCGCAGCAGAAACTGCTGCGGGTCCGCAGCGGCCAAAACCGCTGCGGAACCGCAGCAAAATCCGCAGCGTGTGCACACAGCCTTATGGTCTGTGGTATTTGATTCAGTGTGTTTTTATCTGCACTTTAATCTTTGGTAGCTTTTATTATATCCATTAAAGGTTATGTTTTATGATTTTTCTCTGTTGCTGATTTGCTGCTGTGAATTCATGATACCATCAATTAAATATAGCTCCCTGACACCAGCAGCACTCACGTAGCCACACATAAGAAAACTGCCACCTCCATGTTTCCCGTAGGCACCATGCATTTTTCTTTGTACTCTTCATCTCTGCAAAGCCGTACAGTTTTGAAACCATCAGTTCCAAAAACATGTGTCTTGATCTCATCACTTCAGCATTTAATTGTAAGCAGGCTATTTTTAGTGCTTAGGCTTTAAGGAGGTGCTTCTTTTATGTTTGACACCCATACATGCCATTCTTATGCAGTGTACGCCAAGAGGTGTCTCGGGAAACACTCACACTGGTTTGGCTCTCTTCATCTTTCGCTAACTGCAGTGAACTTGCATTAATTTTCTTCAACTGTTCTCATCAGAAGACTCTCCTATTTGCATGTTATCGTTCGTGGTCGGCCTGGACATCTCTGCAACATGTTCTCAATTCCTTCTTTGTTAATTTTTTGTATCACTTTTGCACAGTATTCTGACTGAAAGGAAAAGCTTTACTGATATCCTTGTAGCCTTCACCTTTATTGTATAAATAAATTATTTTGTTTCTCAGGTCTTGTGACATTTCTATTGCTGCTGACATCGTGATATGGAAAGAGGGCGTCTTTGTAAAAATAATTCCCTTTCATAGTCAGATGACTGCTAGACACCCGTTTAATGAATAATTAGGCTACTTTCACATTAGCGTTTTTTAGCGCAATAGAAACGCATGCAAAAAACGCATCATGCGTTTTGCATGAGTTTGCGTTTTTTAGGCGCATGCGTTTTAACCAGTTTCTAGCCATGTTAACTCTTAAAACGCCTGCGTTTGCGCATTTCCATGCGCACACCTGCGTTCCCATAGATTGTAATGCATTATTTTGTCGCATTCCATGTGCAAGCGTGCGCGTGCATTTTTTTTACGCCGTTGGACGGACCCAAAAATGCAACAGGTTGCGTCAAGCGCGCCTAGGCGCACACGATGAACAAACGCACGCGCACGAAAACTCATTTGAACGCGTGCAAACGCTAGACCATGCGCACGCCATGTTAAACATAGGTGCGCATGGACGCGCACGATGCGCTGCGCTAAAAACCGCTAATGTGAAACCAGCCTTAGACGTACATATGGTTGAAAATGTGTACTCTGAAAGGAAACTAAAGGATTTTTAACAAATCTGTTGCGGTGCACTCATTTATGCTGAGCACTGTAAATATATAATAGTTTGCTCTAGAAGTACTTGTCATATATGCAAGTTTTATATTGGAGTGTCAGTAAAGAAATATTTTACTAATCAAATTTTCTGTCCCTACATTGAGTTTGCGATATTCATTTAATACTAGTACCAGATTGTACAGTTAGAAGAATAACCCTCTCACTTTAATACTTGAAAATATAGTTGATATTTAAAAGGAAGGTTCACTTTGAATCATTATTTGTCATATCAGAAAATGCCAATGGTAGGGTTCTGAACCCTAGCACAACCACTGATCATTAGAAGAAGGGAGCCACAATGCGTCTGAGAGTACTTTGCCTTTTCATCTCTTAACTCACAGATCTCTGGATCTTGGCAGTATGTAATCTGAATTTCTCTTGATTGTGACTATGTTTCCGCAATATGTTAGATAGGGTTTCAAGCTAAGCCTTACCTTTTAAAGATACTCACGTCTGGTTTTGAAAGAATGAGTTCCATTCTGGTTTATATTTTGGCGTTCTGAGTGCAGAACCTCAATTTGTAAAGCACATATGGATAAGAATGGTTCAGAAAGAGCAACCCATTTAAGCATGAAGATCTGCGATCTGTCTAGAATCTGTTAAATACTTCAGTTTTACAATTTTAACTTGAGAAATGCAGAATATGATATGCAATTGTCTTTTTGCATTCTTATTTTTACACGACCAGCACAGCATTCTGCCAGTTTATGTTTCCTTCTTTATCTTTTCGTTCCAGAGCTGACAGTTGGAATGTGTTTTAGGATTTTTTTTTTCATCCAAAATACAGCAAAATCCTATATAGTTACTATGGAAACTTGAGCAATTACATGCATTTCCCAAATGAATTCAGCTTGGATGGGTATTTGCTCAAAGATACACACTTACAGTTTTGTGCATTTTTTATATATATTTTCCAGGTTGCCCAGGTTAACAAGTTCAGTGAGAGCAGTGGATTGGGCATAAGCCTTGAAGCTTCTGCTGGTCATCATTTCTTAAGGTCTATATTACCAGAAGGGGCTGTTGGTCGCAGTGGAAAACTGTACAGCGGGGATGAATTACTGGAAGTAAGATATAGTTGCAGCAATTTTAGAGGACGCCCTTTCATTTTATTTCAAATGACTTTGTTTGCTTTTTATTTGCAGTTTTTTAGCTTGTTTTTTTACAAGAATTTATGTTTAAGTGTTTTGTGTCCTTTTTCCTTATAGCAAAACCGCTTGGAACATTCATAAAAACACGCCATAACTAATCATCTGCTTCCACACTGACCATCAGGCTAAACTTGACTGAAAAGGCATCGTTTTTCTGAAAAACACTAGTGGGATACCATCCTATATGTTAATTTTTGTTATACGGATTAAAAAGATGATGGGTTAAATACTATGGGCTCCTATCTATCGCATGAGGAAATAATTTTTACATATGTTAAAATGTTTTTAGTTTTAGTTAATAAAATAGCACAAAGCTTCTTTCCTTTTTTCATTTGTAGATCGTTCATTGCCTGAACCAAGCTTCAGGGTTTTTTTTATGACAGTCTTTCTCCCAATAATATATGCTGGATGTGAGTCCTGTATTTATCCAGGATACTGTTGACTTCATTAACTCATATATCAACACAGGTCTAATAATGAAAAAAAAATTTGGCTGCAGCAAAATGGCGTCGGTGGCGCTTGCACAGTAGCATCTCTCAGCAAGCGATAGATTCTATTGCGCCGGCGCCATTTTGTTGAAGTTAAAAAAATTTTTCAAAGCCAACACTATTACATGCAAGCTATAGATGCTACTGCACATGCGCCGCCGGCAGCGCCATTTTTCTGAAATAATTTTTTTCCCCCAAAGACCACAATATGAACTGTGCAGTATTTAAAATAGGAGGCAGGTAATTGAAGAGTCAGTGACCTATCATAAGCCCATACAGATGAATATGTAAGCAGAGCCCCACATGAAGGCCGCCACCTCCTCCACAGGCCACCTCGGAGAACGAGAATCTCATTAACTGAAAACTACAAATAAAGACAAAACAATAACCACAAGGTCGATTTCATCAACCAAGATATCATTTTAATCAGTGTAATGGTGCAAACCTGACAGTGTTTGCAGTTTACTGAGCAAAATTCTGCTGACAGGTTTTAAATTTTATTTCAAAAATCAATTGTGCAGAGAGAAATCTGCTTCTTTCTCATCCTAGACTAATTCATTCTCAAAATTCTCAATTTACGGGTACAAATCTGTATGCAGTGTAGACAAATTGTTATATTACGAAGATAGGACATGGCAGTTACCAGTGACACGAGTCTGTGTAGATGAAAGGAGGTGAGGAGAAGGGAGGAGCGAGAAGCAGAGCTCTTCACCCTCCAAACCACATATAATCTCATCAGTAGCAACTGCCATCTCCTATCTCAGTAATATAGAAATCTGTCTTCACTGAATACAGATTATTCCTCTGAATTGAGAATGAATGATTAGTCCAAGAGGAGAAAGAAGCAAATTTCTCTGATAAAATATATCACCTGGTTGCTTATTTTCATGTGTACTATTGATTTATGAAGTAAAAATTAAAACAACAGTTTTGGCCTCTTTACTACCTAGGACGTATCTATACGTCCAGGTTAGTACTTACCAACCTTGGACATATGGATACGTCCAGGTGATTTTGCGTGCACAGGAGCTGTGCGAGTCCGCAATCGTCACCATTTGTTCAACTTATATGACAGCTGAAACCAGGCACTCACTGCCAGGACCGGTTCCCTCACTGATCTCGGCAGTTTAACCCTCTAAATGCTGCGATGGATATTGATCGTAGCATTTAGAATGCAGGCCGAAGGAAGGGATTCCATCTGCCCTCCGATCGCCACACCCACTACATTATTGTGAGGGGCTGTCATGGTGACTCAATGTCGTCACCTACTAGTTAACCACTTCAGTGAACCCCCTGTGAGAAAGAAAAAGTAACGAGACAAAAACTATGCTTTTTCATCATACTGCCGAACAAAAAGTGGAATAAAACACAATAAAAAATGTAAACAAAAATGGTATTGCTGAAAACTTCATCTTGTCGCGCAAAAAACAAGCCGCCATATTGCTCCACCAGCGGAAAAATAAAAAAATTATAAATCTGAGAATAAAGCGATTCAAAAATAACTATTTTTTCTATAAAATAGTCTCATAGCAGCTCGAGCAGCGCGTAACGGCCGTTGTCAGCCTTCTTTGCACTCCTTATGTCACTCCCCCGACTTGACATGTTCATGATATGTCAATAAATCAGTGAAATTTCCATCTCGATGAGTGCGACCTTTTCTCTTTGCATGGAGTCTCATAAAAGCACCAAAAACATAAAAAAATTATAAATGTGGTATCGCTGTAATCGTACTGACACAAAGAATTTTGTCTCCAAAAGATCGCAGTAAAGCTGAGCTCACATTTATCCTGTGCTCTACTCTGAGCATTGACACTGGGGTTTCCATGTAAATCTCTGAAATACGTGATTCAGACAGAATCCTGGGAGGAAAATTCCCTGTAATGAGGCAGATGTAGGCACTGTGAACGCCGTCTGACCTGTTATCCGGCAGTGTTCGTCTTTTTATGCGTATATAAAAGCATGGTAAAGCATGTTTTCTGCACCTATGAAAAGAACACCACTGAACAGAGGCTAGAGGGAGTCCATAGTAATTCTGCTGCCTCATTATAGTGAATGGTTCCCTTGGTGGTTTCATCTAAATCACGTCATTCAAAGATTTAGATGGAAACCCCAAAATCAGTGCTCAGCGAAGAGCGCCGGATAAATGTTATCCCTAACGTTATTTAAAATGTTCCCAATAAGCTTGAACTCCATCCACAAAAGTTGCAAGTCTCCACTCAGGTCCGTCATCTGTCATTGCTCTGGAAATCCAGCTAATTCTGCATTCCCAAATCCAAATGCCCCCCTCCCTTCTGAACCCCCATAATGTGCCTAAACCATATTTAGCGTCCACATGTTTGTCATTTCTGTAGTGATGAGAGCCCACCTAATTTACAGGTGCATGTCTACAGAAGCACAAGGTGGGCATAACTTACTGGTGGGCACTATAATGTATGGGCACTACAATAGCAGATTTGCAATTTTCACTCTCCAATATCCAGTGCTGCTTAATTCTGGAAAATACCCATGGAGTCAAAATCATCAATACACTTGTAGATAAATTCCCAAAGGGGTATAGTTTCCATAATGGAGTAATTGAGAAGGAATTCTGCTTTTCTAACACTTAGGGGCTCTGCATAAAGAGTCCGCAAACTATTGTAGGAAAATCTGTGCTCCAAGAGACAAATAAAACTCCAGGAAGGAAATAGCGCTCCGTCCCTCCTGAGTCTCACCGTATGACTAAGTAGTACTGTACAGAAACATATGGGGTATTTCCACGTTGAGCAGAAATTGTATTTGCAGCCATTTTTACCCCTATACCTTGTGAAAGTGTGAAATCTTGGGCTAAGGCTAGTTTCACACTAGCGTTTTAGGCCGCAGCGCACGGCCACCACTATGCCCCACCCCCTCCGGTCATCTCCGCCTAGTATCACACACAGCTGCATGCAATCTGCACACCCTATCTTTAGCATAGGGTGTGCAGACCGTGCGCTGACTGTGCACTAGTAGAATTTTGCGTGCGCTGCACCCTGTTCACGGTGCTCCGAGCGCACCAAAATGCATCATGGTGCGTTCGGCGCACACCGGCTCACCGTCGAAAGGGCGCAGCGCACGCAAAATTTTACTAGTGCATGGTCAGCGCACGGTCTGCGCACCCTATGTTAACGATAGGGTGTGCAGATCGCATGCAGCCGTGGGCGATACTAGGCGTAGATGACCGGAGGGGGCATGCAGGGTGGTGGGGCTTAGCGGCGGCCGTGCACTGCGGCCCAAAACGCTAGTGTGAAGATAGCCTAAAACAAAATTTTTGTGGTAAAAATGTGATTACTTTTTCTTCACTGCTCAATGGTATGAAATTCTGTGACACATCTGTGGTGTCAATATGATCACTTCAACCTTAGATTAATTCATTTAGAGGTGTAGTTTGTAAAATGGGGTCTCTTATGGGGGGATTCTGCTGTTCTGGCACCTCGGGTTCTCCCAGTGGGTCATGGCACCCGCCAACAATAATGGTAAAATCTGCACTAAATTATGGTGCTCCCTCCCTTCTGAGTTTTGCACTGTGCCTCAAAAGTATTTCCCCATTACATTTAGGGTACTGGCGAACTCAGGAGAAATTGCACAATGAACTGAGAGGTCCATAGTTTCCTATTATCCCTTTGGGACTAAAGCAATATTTTAACGGTGAAAATGTAATTATTTTTTCTTCATCGCCCAATGGTATACATTTCTGCGAGGCACATATGGTGTCAACATGCTCACTGCACCCCTAGATAAATTCATTGAGAGTTGTAATTTTTAAAATTACATCATTTGTTGGGGGGGTTGCTATTCTGGCACCTCAGAGGCTCTGCGACATGACACCCTCAAACCATTCCAGCAAAATCTGAACTCCACTATGGCGCTTCTTCCCTTCTGAGCTTTGCACCATGCCTTAAAAATAGATTTCAACAACATGTGAGGTATCTGTGTACTCAGGAGAAATTGTCCAACAAATTGTATGGTCATTTTCTCCTGTTACCCTTGTGAAACTAAAAAATTGGGATTAAAAGGACATTTTTTGTGGGAAAAGTTATTTTTTTTATATTCACGGCTCAACGTTGTAAATTTCTGTGACGCACCTGGGGGATCAGGGTGCTCACCACACATCTAGATGCATTCCTTGAGGGGTCTAGTTTCCAAAATGGAGTCACTTATGAAGAGTTTTACACTGTTTAGGCACATCAGTGGCTCTCCAAATGTGACATGGCGTCCAATCTTGATTCCAGCCAATTTTGCATTTAAATGGTCAAGCGGTGCTCCTTCCCTTCCGAGCCCTGTCGTGCGCCCACACAGTAGTTTACTCTGTCGCCTCAGGCTAGTTTCACATTAGCGTTTTTTTGCGCAGCGCATCGTGCGCATAAAAAACGCAAAGAAAAACGCAAAACAAATGTGCGTTTTTTTTCTTCATGCGCACGCTGATGCGTCAAAATAACGCAGTGTTACTTGCGTTTTACATGCGTTTTTGCATGCGGTTGCGTTTTTTATGCGCATGCGTTTTTAGGTGTGACATTTCACAATAGCAAAATCTTTGACCACCAATGGGTCACCAGTGGGCGTGTTTCATTGGAATGTTTTATAGACCCTGTACTGCTGAATTCATCAGATTTTGCTGCTGTTTCCGGTGTCAAGATGGACTTGCGTCTGGATAATTTCCGCTTCAAGCTGGATCTTGACATTGCGCTGTCTCAGGCGTATGTCTTTTGTTGCCAGCAAGAAAGGGAGAGGGAGAGACAGCAGAGACGGCAGCGGCGTAGGTTTTGGAGGCATCCAATCATCGAACTCCGGCCAAGCCGTGGAGCATATCACACGCTGTACAGCGAGCTACAGGAAAACCCGGAGAAATTTGCTGACTATACACGGATGTCCCAGGAAAGCTTCCTTGACTTGCTGGGTATGGTTGAAGGAAACATCCGGAGAAGGGACACTCAGCTCCGGCGTGCCATTCCTCCCGAAGAAAGGCTCCTTGTCACCTTACGGTATGTATGTTGTTATGTTTGCATAATTTTTTTGGCTTTTTATTTTTTTTTTTTTTTTGGTCCAAAAAATTAGGTTTTTTTTGGCTATTGATTTTTAACATTATTTTTGTGAAATTGCTTTTTTGCATAATGGTTTTTCTTCTGGCATGTACTAATCCCAAGCCTTTATAAAATGTTTTTTTGCTATGTTGTATTAAAAAAACATGCAAAATAGTTAGGCCATGTACTTTTTTATTTTCAGTGTTTTTAGTAATACCCAAGACAGAAATATAATTATTTTTTCTTTTTATGTTTGGCAGGTTCCTGGCAACTGGAGAGAGTCTTTCATCCCTGCATTTCCAGTACCGGCTGGGAATCTCAACTTTATCTGGGATTGTTGCCGACACCTGCAGGGCTCTGTGGGATGTTCTGTGTCCGGAGTTTCTGCCATTGCCCACTGCCGAAAAGTGGCTTCAAATATCGGAGAAATTCTGGGCAGTCTGCAATTTCCCGAACTGCCTAGGAGCGGTGGACGGGAAGCACATCCGCATCACAAAACCCGCAAGAAGTGGCTCCGAGTACTACAACTACAAGAAGTACTTTTCCACAGTCCTAATGGCCATTGCGGATGCAGACTGCCGGTTTGTGGCGGTGGACATAGGGGCATTCGGACGGGGCAACGATTCACAGACTTTTAAGAACTCTGATATGGGCTGGAGGTTGTACGGCAACCATTTCAATTTTCCACTGGCACGGCCTCTTCCCCAAACCCAAACTCCACCACTGCCATTTGTAGTGGTTGGGGATGAGGCATTTCAGATGTGCCCAAACCTGCTGAAGCCGTACTCCAGCCGTGACTTGGACCACCGCAAGAAAATTTTCAACTACAGGCTTACGAGGGCTCGCAGGACTGTAGAGTGCGCCTTTGGCATTCTAGTGTCCAGATGGCGAATTCTCAGCACCGCCATCAATCTCAAAATGGAAACAGTTGATGAGGTCGTGAAGGCATGCGTGGTTCTCCACAATTTTGTTATGGCAAAGGAGCGGCCGAACTTTGACATGGATGAGCCTGCTGCCAACCCTTTGCCAGATTTTACTCAGCACCCTCTTCGGTCCTCAGTCGAAGTTGCCCAAATGAGGGACCAATTTGCGGACTACTTTTTATCCGATGTTGGTCGTGTAGCATGGCAGGATCAAATGGTTTAATAGTTTTGTTGTTTGTTAAAAATAAAATACATGGTTTTTTATACCTGTACCCAGTGTACTGTGTCTTAATAAACTCCACTACTCATCTGCCCAGGTTAAATTGAAGAAAGGGAAACCACCATAAAAAAAAAAAAAAAAAATATATATATATATATATATATATATATATATATATATATATATATATATATATATATATATATATATATAAATATATATATATATATAAATATATATATATATATATATTTATATATATATATATATATATATATATATAAATATATATATATATATAAATATATATATATATATATATATATATATATATATTTATATATATATATATATATTTATATATATATATATATATATTTATATATATATATATATATATTTATATATATATATATATTTATATATATATATATATATATTTATATATATATATATATATTTATATATATATATATATAAATATATATATATATATATATATATATATATATATATTTATATATATATTTATATATATATATATATATATATTTTTTTTTTTTTTTATGGTGGTTTCCCTTTCTTCAATTTAACCTGGGCAGATGAGTAGTGGAGTTTATTAAGACACAGTACACTGGGTACAGGTATAAAAAACCATGTATTTTATTTTTAACAAACATTTATATATATTATTATTTATTTATTTATATATATATATATATATATATATTTATTTATATATATATTTATATATATATATATATATATATAAATATATATATATATATATATATTTATATATATATATATATATATATATATATATATATATATATTTAAATATATATATATAAATATATTTATATAAATATATTTATATATATATATAAATATATTTATATAAATATATATCTATATAAATATATATATATAAATATAAATATATATTTATATAAATATATATTATATATTTATATATTTATATTTATATATTTATATATATATATTTATATATTTATATATATATAAATAAATATATATATAATAAATAATATAAATAATATATATATATTTATAAAATTATATAAAAATATATATATATATATATATATATTTTTTTTTTTTTGGTGGTTTCCCTTTCTTTACTTTCTACCGGATGGTCAGCCATCCAACTCTGAAAGGGATACTATATTTCATTTTTGTTTTATTTATATATATATATATATATATATATATATATAAAAAAAAAGAAATATAGTATCCCTTTCAGAGTTGGATGGCTGACCATCCGGTAGAAAGTAAAGAAAAACAAACCATAGTGTAGGGCGCAGTGTGTGCAGGCGGCGAAAGACACAATAACCAAACATTATTTTGAAAAAAAAATATAACATTTATTTAAATTATTTTTTATTTGCTGGAAACTGGGGTGTGTGGAGGGATGAGGAACGGCTTTGGGTGGAGTAAGGGGTTCTAGGGGAAGGAGGAACCAAAGAAGTGGGGGAAGGGAGCTGAGGCAAGGAAAGTTGTGAAGTGGGAGGTGAGGGAGGAGGGAGGGTAAGAGTCCTCCTCTTTGTTTTTTTAGGACGGTGGCCCGTCGTCTTCCTGCTGTCCTCGCTTGAGCCTGAGGACTGGCTAGACCCCGGGGACCGCCTTGAGCCTCTGGACCGCCTTGAGCCTCTGGACTGCCTTGAGCCTCTGGAACGCCTGGAGGCTGGGGACTGGCTGGAGCTGGGGGACCGCCTGGCACTTGTTGACCGCCTGCCAGGATCTTGTTCCAGCTGTGGCATGCTGGAGGTGGTGGATGTCCTGGCAGGGGCCGTAAATATTGAATGCGGGTCCCCCAGCTGATGCTGCTCCGAGGTGGTGGTGGTGGTGGTGGTGGTGGCGGTCCATGCAGGCGTGGTGGCTGTGGCGGTCCATACCGGGGTGGTCCTCCCGCTGGTGGTGGTGGTTGCGGCGCTCAAGGCAGGGGTGGTGACGACGGGCCATCCAGTGGTGGTGGCGGCAGCAGTGGTGGGCCAGGCAGGAGCAGCGCTTGGCATGGTGTTGGCGGGTAAGTGTCCAGCTGCACTCGGACTTGGGGCGGTATATTGGTGTTTGGCGAGGCTTGGAAGTGTGGTGGCTGTGCAGTGATATGCAGCAGAAGTAGGTAATGCTGTAAAACGAGTCAGTGGTGGCACCGGTGGAAATGCCACCACTGACTGCTGCATAATCCTACTCTGCTGCATAGCCTGCATAAAAGCATTGTTGCAGGCCTGCATGACAGTCAACTGGAGGTCAGGGGTAAGGTGTTCCGCCGTGTCCCGAGCTATTTGGGTATAAAAATGATGCGCTGGTCTGGCGAGGTCGACTTCCAGGCGCTCAAGGCGACCCTCGATAGACTTGTAGCGTTGGTCCAAAAGGAGGAAACCACTCTCAAGTCTATCGGAGAGTGCCTTGAGGCTACTCTGAAACACCGAGCTCAATTCAACGAACTCGGGCATGAGAGGCCTGTCCAAGGTCCTCTGCCGCTGCTGGCGGGAAGTGCCCGCAAAACCAGTGGCAGAGACCTGGGACAGGGGAACACCTGAGCGACCAGCTTCCTGGTCTCCAGATGACTGTGGTGCAGACCTGCAAGGTGCTTCCTCGCTGATGGATGGCTGGGAGGGGTCCGGGGCAGCTTGATGAAGGACCGCTTCGGGACCAGGTTGCAGGGTGTTGCTCCAGGTGCTGTGAAAAGAAAAGAAAGAAATTACTACCATAAATTAACAATCGCCAACTCCTGTGGAATAGAAAAGCACAGAATAAAACACAATACAACTAGAAAATACTTACGTTCGGGAGGCAAGGACCGGTCTTAAAAATGCCAAGGCACGATGGTATCGGTACTTCGTGCCGGTCCTTGCCGCAGCACCACTGCGAACCTTATTCTCCTGACGGATATCCCTGTTGAAGCGGTCCTTCATCGAGCGCCAACGGGTTCTGACTTTGTTCACTGTGATGGAAAAAAAAAAAAAAAGAAAAAAAGTAAGACTATGCACTGGAGGCTGTGATCATCCAACTGTGTGTGATGATAGAAACTCCATGGAGTTAATAGCATCACACACAGTTGGGTGATCCCGGCCAAGATCACTGCTGCATCACACTGCATTTAAATACTTACGAAAATCCTTGCGGACCCGGGGAGAGGCGTTGTCCCAGCCATCCATCAGCGATGCGGCCACCTCGTTCCAGAGCCGCCGGATCACCACGTTGTCCGAGTGCAGTTGGTGACGGGTGTCCCACAACGGGACTCGCTCCTGGACTAGACGGATGAGCTCGTCGTTGTCCAGGGCGAGGTCCTCCTCCCGCTGTGGAGCCTAGAAAAGAAAGACAAACATTAATCTTTGAAAGGTTTTAAAAAAAAAAATATCGATAACTAGCTGAAGAGCCCGGCGCTGCCCGGGCATAGTAACTAACTGTGGTTAGTTATATAAATTTAAAATTATCCTCCATCCCATAGTCCCGTGCCCATATTCCATCATACATATCCTCCATCCCATAGTCCTGTGCCCATATACCCATCATACATATTCGCCATCCCATATGCCTGTGCCCATATACCCATCATACATATTCGCCATCCCATAGTCCCGTGCCCATATACCATCATACATATCCTCCATCCCATGCCCATATACCCATCATATATATCCTCCATCCCATAGTCCCGTGCCCATATTCCATCATACATATCCTCCTTCCCATAGTCCTGTGCCCATATACCCATCATACATATTCGCCATCTCATATGCCTGTGCCCATATACACATGATACATGTTCGCCATCCCATAGTCCCGTGCCCATATACCATCATACATATCCTCCATCCCATGCCCATATACCCATCATATATATCCTCCATCCCATAGTCCTGTGCCCATATTCCATCATACATATCCTCCATCCCATAGTCCTGTGCCCATATACCCATCATACATATTCACCATCTCATATGCCTGTGCCCATATACACATGATACATGTTCGCCATCCCATAGTCCCGTGCCCATATACCATCATACATATCCTCTATCCCGTGCCCATATACCCATCATATATATCCTCCATCCCATAGTCCCGTGCCCATATACCCAAACAAACAAACATACACACACACACACACACAAACACACACACACACACATACACACTTTGAGCCCTAGATATTGATAAACAATCCATGAAAAAATTATTTGTTTTAAATGGAAATAAATGGAAAAAAAACAACAAACATCGAAAAAAACAACCATGAAAATTTAAAAAAAAAAAACTAAAAAATACCAAAAAAAAAAAAAAAAAACCAGACTAGAAAATAAGTAAAAAAAAAAAAAAAAACAGTCCGTCTGTACTTACATCACGTCTACCCGCCCGCACTTGGCCTTGCTGCTCCTGCCGTTCCTCCGGTGGTGGTGGCGTGATGGAGGATGAGCTCTGAAAATTAAACCAAAAAAATTAATCACATGTGTTTATTTTTTCAAATCCATACGGTAGCATAGTACTCACTTCTTCTGCCTCTTGCCCTGTCCCGGGGACATATTCTTCACCAGATGAAGACATGCTGCAATAAAAAAAAAAAGAGACATAAGTACATAGAAATGTATTGAAATTTCAGCCAGACATTAGGTTTTTCATACTTACATTGGTGCAGCTTGTGCTGTGTGTCCACTAGTGAGCAATCCTTAAAGTATTGTGGAATCCCAGTGCCCACACCATTTTATCACCTTGGTTCAATTTTTTTTTTTTACTGTCTAGACCAAATTTCAGTCATGTTTATGTAAAAAACGCATGCGCATAAAAACGCAAGACCATGCGCAAGTATTGCGCTCCCATAGGCTCCAATGTGGTGTTTTTGCGCATTCCGTGCGCATGCCGTGCGCATGCGTTGTTTTAACGAGACAGGGCGGAACCAAAAATGCAACATGTTGCGTCTGACGCGCCTGGCGCAAAAGACAAAAAAACGCATGCGCACGAAAGCGCAAATATGCGCAAGACCATGCGCACATCATGTAAAATATAGGTGCGCAGTGCGCATGCGCACTGGTGCGCCCGATGCGCTGCGCACAAAAGCGCTAATGTGAAACCAGCCTCATTGGGGGACACAGAACCATGGGTGTTATGCTGCTGTCCACTAGGAGGCGACACTATGCATAATCTGAAAAAGATTAACTTTGGCTCCTCCTCTGCAGTATACACATACTTGGACGGCGTCAGCCTTCTCCAGTTTTTGCTTAGTGTCGCAAGGAGGCACACCTAAGGATTTTTTTTTCTTCCGGAATACAGATGAAAAAAAGTGGGTCTCCAGCGAGACTCCCGGCATGGCTCCTTCTTGGCCCCCTTTTTTTTAGGGGTGCCCTGTTGAAGTTGAGATGGCGGTTCCCCATGTCACTCCTTCCCCAGTCCCTCGGGTACTGGTCCAAAGTTGAGACCCCCCCTCCTTCCCCAACCCCTTTGGGGTCTGGGTTGAGGTCGAGGTGAGGATGAAGACCCCCTGACAGTAACAGACGCACCCTCCCTAATCCCCCTCAGGCATCAGGTAGGGTCGGAGAACAGGCAGCATTCTGCAGCATCCAGGGACCCCAGACCAGCTGTGGGATCCCGCTGGGGCCGGGGGAAGGTGCAGGCAGACATGGCACATCAGAGACAGGGCTTTCTGCGCCCGTCTCTGCAGCAGCAGCGGCTCCATAGCGCTTCAGGGGCACCCCCCATACAGGCACCGCTAGCCAGTCGCCCATTCCGGGGGGGTCTGGTGCAGATCCGACCCCCTCCCGGACTACTGTGCCACCCTGGAGCCCTCCTGGGCAACAGATCTCTAATTGAGACCGCGGCTTCGGCCTAGCTGAAGCCGCCGTCTTTTTCCCCGCACCCCGGATGACTAATATGACACTTTATAGTGTCATAGAAGGGGCGGATCGAGACAGAAAGGGCGCGTTTTTTACGTAGCCCTGCACGCCCTTTTTCAGCTCTCCGCCCCCTTCTTCTTCTCCTCAGCGTCCCGGTGGCCATTTTTCTGGCTGCAGGCCATACCTGACAACGGACGCCTTCAGCAGGGAAGAGAGCCACAGCAGTCTCCGGGGGGCACAGAACTGTGATTTGTCAGCATTGGACCTAGGGGCACACTGGTGGGGTAAGATCACAGCTGGGTTCTCTTTACTCAAGCTGTGAATCTATATTACCTATAAGGCTCTCTGTGGGTTTCCTCTGCATAGCCACCCCTTTAGGGTCCCTGATAGCCAGCCTCTGTGCACTATGCCGGGCTCAAGAAAGAGAACCAGGCAGGACTGTTTTTATGCATTCTGCACATACTGCCGGGATTGCATCCAGAACTCTGGGTTAGAACCCCAGGGAATCCCTACCAACTCTTCAGTGTCAGATACCACGCCGGAATGGGCTACTCAGATGTCGCAGTCTATGACACAGGCCATAGATAACCTAACCGCTACATTGCTGCAAGCTCTGCAGGGTCATGTCTCGGCTATGAACGTTACCCAGCAAAAGGACAGCTTGTCTCAGGAACATGCTGTTTCCGACACTCACAGACGTAAGCGGACCCACAGGTCGCGGTCACCTGCGTCGTCCTATAGCACACGGTCTTCCCCCTCCAGGAAGAGACACCGTCATTCCAGTTCACCTAGACAGTCCCCTATCAGAGACAGACAATGCAGTTCACCATAGCGATCCACGACCACAGAAGACCCCCGCCCCAGGTCGCCCACCAGGGAACGCCTTAGCGATACGCAGGATTCGGAAGCCATCTGTGACTCCGACTCAGACAACGAAACGGAGAGGTCTTTGGTACCTTGTCCCCCTAGCAATACAGCGCTAGTTGAGGACATAATCTCTGCCATCCTTCGAGTGCTGGAAATTTCAGACACAGCCCCGGAAGCCCCAGAACACAAGATTTGCTTTGAAAGTGTTCTGAAACCGCCTAAGGTCTTTCTTAATCACCCAGAGTTTCAAACAATACTTACTAAGCAGTTTTCACAGCCTGAGAAAAAAATTTGCCAATCGCAAATATTTGGAAGCGAGGTACCCCTTCCCACAGAAGGACACCAAAGGGTTGACAGATCCACCCGAAGTGGACGCCCCAGTATCTAGACTAGCAGCACAGACCCTACTCTCACTGTCAGATAGCTCAACCCTCAGGGACGCAGCAGACTGGCAAGTAGAACGCATGGCTCGCTCAGTTTTCGAAGCAGCAGGGGCCTCCCTGTCCCCTGCGTTCGCTTCAGTTTGGGCGGTCAAGGCCATCCTGGCTTGGGCCAAAGAACTGCAAGATGGTCTTCAAGCTTCAAATCCCGGGCTTTCGGATCAAGCGGTTCAAATAGCAGTGGTAGCAGACTACATGCTTCATGCAGCCCTAGACTCAGCAAGAGGTCTAGCGGGGATAGCGGAAAATGCCATTACGATTCGACGTAGCCTCTGGCTGCGGGAATGGAAAGCGGACGCGGCCTCAAAGAAGTCTCTCACGCATCTTCCGTACCTTAGTGGAAGGCTTTTCGGCGAAAAGTTGGACACAATGAAATCCAATGCCACTGGAGGTAAGAGTACTTCTCTCCCTCAACTGAAACCTAAACGCACGTTTAACCAAACACGATTCCGATCCTTTCGGAATTCTTCGGGCTGGTCCGTCTTGCACCCAGCACAAAATCGCAACCGCTCCCCACGCAGGGACAACCCACGGACGGCGCAGAGGCCAGACAGGACTTGGCAGTCGAAAGCAGGCCAAGCGAAACCCAAGGGAGGAAAACCTCAGAACTTCGCTTCATCATGACTCACGAACTCCGGAAGACATCCCACCAGTAGGCGGGCGACTTCTACTCTTTCAGCAAGTCTGGCTGCCTATTACAGTAGACAGGTGGGTCAGGGAAATAGTGTCTTCCGGATACAAGATAGAGTTCACTTCCACTCCACCGAACCGGTTCTTCCTCTCTGTTCCACCAACACCACCAGACAAGGCTAGTGCCTTCCACCAAGCGGTCTCCTCTCTCCTTCAAGCAGGAGTCGTAGTACCAGTTCCCGTGAACGAAAGATTCCGAGGGTTCTACTCCAATCTGTTTGTAGTTCCCAAGAAAGGAGGCAGCGTCCAGCCAATACTAGACCTAAAGCAGCTCAACAAATAAGTACGGGTCCGTCATTTTCGCATGGAGTCCCTCCGGTCCATCATAGCGTCCATGGAACAGGGAGAATATCTCGCCTCCAAAGATGTACAGGACGCATATCTTCACATACCAATTGCTCCCGCCCATCAAAGGTTTCTTCGGTTCGCTATCAACCAGAACCACTACCAGTTCGTTGCTCTACCGTTCGGACTTGCCACGGCTCCAAGAACATTTACCAAGGTCAAGGCCGCCACCATGGACGTGCTGCACTCCAGAGGCATTCTAGTCGTTCCGTACCTGGACGACCTTCTCATCAAAGCTCCCACCTTCAAGGATTGCGAGGTCAGTGTCTCAATCACAATCGACACCCTGAGTCGCCTAGGCTGGTTAGTCAACCTACAAAAGTCATGAACTACCCCGTCAGTCTCTGACCTTCCTGGGAATGCTATTCGACACCTCCAGGGGTCTGGTGCTCCTCCCCAGGGACAAGACACTGGCTCTCCGCCTGGGAGTTCGCATACTCCCCCGCAATCCTCCCCGATCTCTCCGGTTTGCCATGAGAGTCCTCGGCAGGATGGCAGCAGCAATGGAGGCGGTACCATTTGCCCAGTTTCACCTCAGGCCTCTTCAACTAGCCATCCTCAAGTCTTGGGACAGGAATCCCTTCTCCCTCGACAGGGAGTTCCGGTTGACATCGTCAACCAGGAGGTCCCTACATTGATGGCTCAAGCCAACTTTGCTTGCAAGAGGAAAACCTTTTCTCTCAGGTCAATGGAAGGTTCTGACCACCGATGCAAGCTTGACAGGTTGGGGTGCGGTGCACCTACATCACAGGGCACAAGGCAAGTGGTCATCAATGGAAGCGTCCTTGCCCATCAATATTCTGGAAATCCGAGCCATCTCCCTGGCACTGAGAGCCTTTCATCACTTGCTGGCAGCCTCTCACATACGGATACAGTCGGACAATGCCACGGCGGTGGCATATGTGAATCACCAAGGCGGGACCCGCAGTGCCCAGACGATGAGAGAAGTGGCACATATCCTCCACTGGGCGGAAGACACGAGGTCGGTACTCTCTGCGGTCCACATTCCGGGTGTGGAAAACTGGGAAGCCGACTTCCTCAGCAGGCAAGGAATGGATTCGGGGGAGTGGTCTCTCCACCCCGAGATTTTTCACCAGATCTGCCAGCGCTGGGGACCCCGGATGTCGACCTAATGGCATCCCATCTCAACGCCAAGGTCTCCAATTTCATGGCCAGGACACACGACCCGCGGTCGCTCGGAGCGGATGCCCTGGTTCAGGACTGGACCCAGTTCCAGCTCCTGTACATTTTTCCACCCCTCCCCCTGATCTCCAGAGTCGTGAGGAAGATCAAACAAGAGGCAGTTCCAACCATCCTAATCCCGCCGGACTGGCCCAGACATACATGGTACGCAGACATCGTACATCTTACGGTAGACGCAACCTGGCGTCTCCCCGACCGTCATGACCTTCTGTCACAAGGTCCGTTCTACCATCAGAATTTAGGGGCTCTAAATTTGACGGCATGGCCCTTGAAACTTGGGTACTAACCCAGGCAGGGTTCTCACCGGAAGTTATTACGACCATGATCAGGGCAAGGAAGCCAGCCTCCGCCAAGATTTATTATCGTACCTGGAGAGCTTTCTTTTCCTGGTGCGAATCTCGCGGACAGGTCCCACTCCCTTATTCCCTCCCAAATGTACTAGACTTCCTTCAGTCGGGTCTAGATGCCAGTCTATCCCTCAGCTCGCTTAAGAGCCAAGTGTCAGCGCTTTCAGTTCTTTTTCAAAAGCGTATTGCTAACAAGCCGCAAGTGAGGACTTTTCTTCAGGGGGTTTCCCGATTGGTTCCCCCTTACAGACGTCCACTGGAGACGTGGGACCTTAACTTTCGAACCCCTTAAAGAAGTCCCACTCCGCATTCTGTCACAGAAAGTGTTTTTTCTAGTGGCAATCACCTCGCTACGCAGGGTGTCTGAATTGTCAGCACTTTCCTGCAGACGGCGTTTCCTAGCTTTTCACCAGGACAAGGTGGTTCTCCGTACAGTACCACCTTTCACCTCAATGAGGAAATCTCACTGCCATCCCTTTGCCCGGTTCCGGTTCATAGAGTAGAGAAGGCTTTGCATACGCTTGACCTCGTCAGGGCATTGCATGTTTACGTGTCTAGGACTGCACCCTTCCGGAAGTCTGATTCTCTTTTCATTCTTCCGGAAGGCGTTCGCAAGGGTCTGCCGGCTTCCAAAGCTACTCTTGCCAGGTGGATCAGGTCCACCATACAGGATGCCTACCGCCTTAACAATTCTCTTCTTCCGGCCGGTATCATGGCACACTCTACGCGGGCGGTAGGGGCTTCCTGGGCCATTCGGCACCAGGCTTCGGCACAAGTGTGCAAGGCGGCCACTTGGACTAGCCTACACACGTTTACAAAACGCTACAGTGTTCATACCCAGTCCTCAGCGGACGCGAGCCTGGGTAGACGGGTTCTGCAGGCGGCAGTGTCCCAAATTTAGGGACCTGCTAGCACAATATTCGTCCATTGCTTCCCACCCAGGGACAGCTTTGGGACGTCCCATGGTTCTGTGTCCCCCAATGAGGCGACAGAGTAAAGGAGATTTTTGTGTACTCACCGTAAAATCTCTTTCTCTTAGCCTCTTATTGGGGGACACAGCTCCCACCCTGTTGCCCTTACGGGCCGTTGTTATGGTTGAGTTTTTATATTGTTCTTTGAGCTCGTACATAGTAGCCTTCTTACAGGCATGGTTATGTTGTTTTTTTCTGTTATGTTCCTCCTAATGCTTTTGCACAAAACTGGAGAAAGCTGACGCCGTCCATGGGTGTATACTGCAGAGGAGGAGCCAAAGTTAATCTTTTTCAGATTATGCATAGTGTCGCCTCCTAGTGGACAGCAGCATAACACCCATGGTTCTGTGTCCCCCAATAAGAGGCTAAGAGAGAGATTTTACGGTGAGTACACAAAAATCTCCTTTTCCCCCACATATGGGGTATTGACGTGCTCAGGATAAATTATATAACAAATTTTGGGGTCCATTTTCTACTGTTACCCTTGTGAAAATAAGAAAAAATACAAGTTAAATGTTCATTTTTTCTTTCCACATTCCATTAATTCCTGTAAGGCACTTGATGGGTTAATAAACATTTTGAATGTGGTTTTGAGGACTTTTAGGGGTCCATTTATTAAAATGGTGTTACTTTTGGGGTTTTTTTTGTCATATAGACACCTCAAAGTCTCTTCAAATGTGATGTGGTCCCTAAAAAATGGTTTTGTGAATTTTGTTGGAAAAATGAGAAGTCGCTGGTCAACTTTTAACCGTTCTAGCTTCCTAGCAAAAAAAAAAAGTTAAAAAATTGTGCTGATGTAAAGTAGACATGTGGGAAATGTTACTTATTTACTATTTTGTGTGACATATCTGGATTAAGAGCATAAAAATTGAAAGTCTGAAAATTGCAACATTTTCAGAAAATTTCCGATTTTTCACAAATAAACGCAAGTCATATCAGCAAATTTTACCATTATCATGAAATACAATATGTCATGAAAAAACAAACTCAATGTCTTTGGGATCCGTTGAAGCGTTTCAGAGTTAGTACCACATAAAGTGACAGTGGTCAGAATTGTAAAGTTTGCCTGGTTGTTATGGTGAAAACAGGTTTGGGGAGTGACGTGGTTAAGGTCCATTTATACTGCACGATTATGGTGTATTGCCCGAAAAACAAGCGTTTCACTACACAAAAGATCATTGTTCTCCACAGATCATTGTTCTTGTGTAAACAGGACCTGTGCTGCCGAATACAATGGCACCCACTTCATTTAGGAAGTCAAAAAAAATTATTCGTGTTGGTGTACCTATTTTTTAAAGCAACTTCTGGCAGCCATTAGCTTTCCAAATTCTTCACCCCACACAGACAGCTGCTATGAAGCTTAAGGACCCCATTGAAATTGTATTTTAACTCTTTAATTTCCAAAGAGACAATTGAATACCATGGGTACTCTTCCAATGAGGTATTTTGCATTCATGGGTGTAGGAATCTAATTAATAATGTAAATTCATGGTCTGTTCATTTATGGTCCATTATTTCCATACTGTAAAGAATAGACGATGGTAACATTCTACCTTTAATTCATTCTATGTGGAAATATATTTGAAGTTGTAAAGCACAATACGTGTGTATAATCACAGTAGAATTTTGCTTTTGTTTAAAGGTAAATGAAATAGCTCTCCTGGGCGAAAATCATAAAGATGTGGTAAACATCTTGAAAGAACTGCCAATCTGCGTGACTATGGTATGCTGTCGCCCAGTGCAACAAGATGCCAGCCCATTTAATGCTGAAGAACAATGCATTTCTGAACAAGACGTTCATCTCATAGATAAGGTATGTGTTAAAAAAATTATTCAGGAAGAATGCAAAACTCGCTGTCGACCTTGGCAGTTGTATATCTGTGCCAAATATTTGTCATTGCTAATGGCAGTGATTTATATGACATGCAGTACCTTAGCAATCTTAATTAAATCGGAACTTTGCAATCTTATATTCACTCTGTTTGCTAAATATGAAACTAAAGCAATGCCGTAGAAAACAATGAAGGATTACATTATTTTTTATTATATTATATGGCATGTCATCCGTCATAAATTTGAAACAGATAAATTCTGATGAGAAGAATAATAGGATTAGAAATTATTAGCACATGAAGTGGTTATATTTTCATATAGAGCACTGTTGAAAGTTTTAGTCACGTGTGAAAAACTTGCTCTGAAGTAAGAATGCTTTCAGCATTAGATGTTTTAATATTTTTTTTTATCAATGGAGAAAATGTAAAGTGAATGAGCAAAAGAGATCTCTAAATCAAATCAATATTTGATGTGACCACCCTTAGCCTTTAAAACAGCATCAATTCTTTTCGTTACACTTGCACATAGTTTTTGAAGGAACTTGCAAGGAAGATTGTTCCAAACATCTTGGAGAACTAACCACAGATCTTCTGTGTAGACCTGCGCATAACCTTCTCTCTGTCATGGAGCCCCATACAAACTGAAAGATCTTGAGATCAGGGCTCTGTGGGGGCCATACAGGACTTCCTGTTCTTCTTTATTCTGAAGATAGTTCTTAATGACATTGGCTGTATGTTTGATGTCGTTGTCCTGCTGTAAGATAAATTTGGAGCCCAATAGGTGTCTCCCTGATGGTATTGTACAATGGATAAGTATCTGATTGATTTCTCATCTTTGAAGACACCATTAAGGGTCCCGTTACATTTAGCGATGCACCAGCGATCCCGATAACGATACGACTCGATCAGGATCGCTGGTGCATTGCTAAATGGTCGCTAGTGAGCTGTCAAACAGGCAGATCTCACCAGTGATGCAGCGACGCAGCAGCGGTCGTTACTTACCTGTCACATGCAGCGATGATGAAGTCCTCCGCCCGCGTCCACGCGTCGCTCGTCGGCACCAGCAGGAAGCCCAGCAGGAAGCCGCCATCGAGAAACGGCCCAGGACGTTCTCGCGCGATCAGCGATAGCCAGCGGGGGAGCCGGTGGGAGGTAAGTGTCACACATAGCGATATCGCTAGCAATATCGCTGCTGCGTCACAAAATCTGTGACGCTTTAGCGATATTGCTAGCGATATCGCTATGTGTGACGCCCCCTTAATTCTGACCAATCTTCCAACTCCATTTAATAAAATGCACCCACAAACATGCGAGGTACCTTCACTATGCTTCACTGTAGCTTGTAGACTTTTGTAGACTTTCATTAAAGTATTGTTCTCCAGCCCATCTTCAAGTTGCCTTCTGTTACAGCCAAATATTTCCCATTTTATTTCATCAGTCCAGAAAATCTGCTGCCATTTTTCTATACTTCAGTATCTGTTTGCATAGTTGAGTCACTTGTTCTTGTTTCCATGTCAAAGGTTTGGTTTTTGACCACAGTTCTTCTATGAAGACCACTTCTGGCCAGACTTCTCCAAATACCAGATGGGTGTAGCTGGGCCCCACTGGTTGTTACCAGTTTTGATCTGTTGACACTTTGACATCTGATTTCAAGGAAAAGTAAATGTGATGTGTCCTTCATCTGCTGCAGTTTCCTTTGGTCGAAATACAGGCAGATATTTATCCATCATGCAGTACAATAACGGAGGCTTCTGAATGGATCCAAATTTATTCTGCAACAGAACACTTCTCAGTGTAAGGGCTCATACCCATCACTGTAAAAAAAATGGTCTGATTTTGTTTCTGAAAAGTCGAACGAGTGTCATGCAAGTAGATTACGATTTTCATGCAAGTACAATCCGATTTTTATAACCTAGCAGCTGCGTGACATCCGAATCACATAAGAATGCAATCCGTATGCAATGCGATTTTAACCTGAACTTTTATACAGAGTAATTCTTTATGTAATTTAAACATAGTTTTCTTTGGAAATACTATTTTCTTGCTCTCTCACTCGTTAGGGTCCTTCTATATACTGTAATAATAATCTTTATTTATATAGCGCCAACATATTCCGCAGCGCTTTGCAGTTTAACAGTTTCAAAACACAAGTCATAAGTAACAACATTAACAATACAATAATTAAAGTAAAATAAGACGACCCTGCTCGTGAGAGCTTACAATCTACAATGAGGTGGGGGAGATACAAAGTACAGGTGTGTATTTACAATGGTGTATTTACAATGATGGTCCAGCCATCTTGAGGGAGTGGCCGATAGATGGAGATAGTGAATGGGCTACACACGCACACTTACACATAAAATGACTTTGATTAGTGAACGTAATAGGCCACTCTGAACAAATGCGTTTTGAGGGAGCGCCTAAAGCTGTGGAGATTGTGGATAGTCCTAATTTATTGGGTTAGAGCATTCCAGAGGATTGGCGCAACATGGAGAAATCTTGGAGTCGGGAGTGGGAGGTGCGGATTAGTGCAGAGGTTAGTCGAAAGACGTTTGCACAGCGCAGTGGTCGGTTAGGCCGAGACAGAAATGAGGGAGGAGATGTAGGGGGGGTGCCGCACTGTGGAGAGCTTCGTGGGTGAGAACAAGTACTTTAAATTAGATCCTGTAATGAATGGGCAGCCAGTGTAACGATTGGCGAAGAGTGGACGCGTCCGAGTACCGATTAACCAGATGGATAACCCTGGCCACTGCACTGTGGACTGGAGAGGGGAAAGTCGAGTAACGGGGTGGCCAATTAATAGAGCGTTGCAGTAGTCCAATGCGACAGTGAGGGTTTTTGTTGTTTCCATAGTGAGAAAAGGGCGGATTCTGGAGATGTTCTTTAGGTGTAAGGGGCAAGTGATTGTATATGGAAGGTGAAGGAGAGATTGATGTCAATAATTAATAACCAGCAAAGGCTAGGCAGACATCTGTGGACCAGGAAGAGGCCATGGATATTGGCCGCCTCCCAGACGAAAAATATCAGGTCTCAGCCGCCCCTGAAATGGTGCATCCATAACATGCGCCAAATCTGGCACTTAGCCTCCGCTCTTCCCACTTGTCTTGTGGAAGTGGCAAGTGGGGTGATATGTTGTGAGTTCATTTTCCCCTTCATTACTGAGGCCCGAGGAACTCCCTCTTCTGGTAAAGAAAGGTAGTGAGCCTGATTATCAAACACCTGAGGCTGATGATGATGACTGGCTGAGTGGAGTTACTGACTGGATATAAGGCTGCCGACGCCCTTCTGCCCTGCGGGTGATTTCTCTGTGGGATCCTTGGAGACCAGTCTGAATTCCTGCTCCTCTAAAGCTAAGTTTGCTGCTCGGCCTTTTGCATTGGTGCTTGACTTTGTTTTGCTTTGTTTTTCTGGATTTCTGCCATTCCCTGCTGGGTGTGCTGAATTCCTTTAGCTCTGTCTTCTGAAAATACCTGAGTGCTGATTTAGTTTTTGAAGCCTAGCTGTTTCAGGGCCTTTTTCATATCAGCTTGTTGGCTTATGTCTTTGATAGGGTTTTGGCAGATTGCAGACAGCAGCCTTCCTGTCCTTTCCTATCTAGGTAGTTTTGGGCCCCCGTCTTTGCTCAGTCTGTCTTTCTGTCTGTGTTAGTGTTTTCATCTTGCTTCACCGTCATTATATGTTGGGGGCTGCCTATTGCTTTGGGGTCTGCTCTGGGGCAGTTTAGATTTCCCCTTTCTTTCTTTAGGCCTATTTAATTCTCCGGCCGTGATCGAGGGGTCTAGGGCATCGTAGGAACCCCCCATGGCTACTGCTAGTTGTCTTGATAGGTTCAGGGGTCTGCAATCTGATAGTTGCCAACTTCTCTGGTTTTCTGGACTTAGCTTGTATTTCTGCTTTTGCCTCCTACGGTGACTCATTCATAACAGTGATAGTTGAATGTCAGCTTTGTATTGGCAGCTGACGTTTAGAACAGGTGAGAATTATGTTGCTTTATTATTTTATTTCTTTACAGGGGACATGGGCTTCCATAGATTGGGCGTAAAGGGGAGTATCAGTGTTTGGTTAATTTTAATTCAATAAAGGAGTCTGTGCCATTATTTCAAATAAATGACTTTATTCTGGGTTTTATTCTCTCCATTACCAACCTTTGGGCTTAATGTCACCTGACAATACAAAGTTGACTTCAACCCCAATCCTATCACCCTACTTGCCACACCACAGGGCAAGTGGGAAGAGCGGAGGCTATGTACTACATTTGGCACATCTTATGGATGTGCCATCTCTGGGGCGGCTGAAAGCTGATATTTTTTAATCTGGGAGGGGACCAAGATCCATAGCCCCTTTATAGTCTATTAATATTAGTCCGCAGCTGCCTGCCTAACCTTTGCTGGTTATTAAGTACATTTTTTGGGGGGGTCCCCCATTTTAATAGGTAGAAAGCTGCCAGCCAGTGGTGGGGCGGGGTTATACAGAACTCATGAATGTTAAGGACTACTTGGCAACAAGTTTAATAGACCTCTAGTGATGATCTCCTGCTGATAAAGCAGTGCATTTGTCAAAAGTACAGCTAGCAGACCAATGAGTTACACATATTTGAAATCAGGGTCTCTGTCTCTACGTTGTGTTGCTCTCAGATTAAGTAGCTAAAAACATATTGACAGATTCCCTTTAGTTGGCGCAGAAATGCTGGAAACATCATGTTTATTACCTTTCCTGTTATAAGAGTTATATAAGATTATGTAACATTGTACAAGAAAAGATTTCTCTTCAGGAATAAAGCTTAAACACATGTTAGGCTACTTTCACACATCCGTTTTTTTAAATCCGGCATGATGCGGCGAAATTTGTGTAAACCGGATCCGGAATTGGATCCGGTTTTTTCACATAGAATATAATGATCGCCGCATCATGCCGGATGGACATGCGGCGCCTCCGGGTTTTGCCGGATACGGCAAACATGCGCCGTCCGGCGTCTTCAAAAAACGTTGGCTGCAACGTTTTTTTGCAGCGCCGGACCGGCTTTTTCAACTGCGCATGCCCGGGCACTATGAGTTTTAACCCCACAAGTGCCCGGCGCGCATCTCTCTCTCTCTCTCTCCCCCTCCCCCTCTCTCTCTCTCTCTCTCTCTCTCTCCATACGCTCCATACCTTTCTTTGGCTGGCTCTCTCGTCCCCCTCTGTCTCTCTGGCTGCTCTCTCGTCCCCCTCTGTCTCTCTGGCTGCTCTCTCATCCCCCTCTGTCTCTCTGGCTGCTCTCTCGTCCCCCGCTGTCTCTCTGGCTGCTCTCTCGTCCCCCGCTCTCTCTTCGGCTGCTCTCTCGTCCCCCGCTCTCTCTTCGGCTGCTCTCTCGTCCCCCGCTGTCTCTTTGGCTGCTCTCTTGTCCCCCGCTGTCTCTCTGGCTGCTCTCTCGCCTCCCGATCTCTCTCCGGCTGGCTCTCTCGACCCCCGGTGCTGCGGCTCCTTTAAATGTCCTCCAAGCCGCATCAGGGGCCGCATGTACATCCGGTGTCACCGCTGCAGGCCGGATCCGGCGGCCCGGCTATTCGCCGCAGGCCGCCGGACCCCTGACACCGGATGTCTAAAAGAGGCCTAATCTAGAAAATGTGAGAATGAACAGCAGGCTGCAGGAAATGTGGCAGCAAATGTACACTTTACTTTTTTCCTCTTTTGTGCGTCATAGGATGACGAGTTTTCCAATACTCAGCTGTGGAAAGAACAAGATGATGATCCTTTAATTCCTGGTCTAATATGTAGTAAAGAGTCCAAGGTAATTATAATTTTAAAGTACCGTATATACTCGTGTATAAGCCGAGTTTTTCAGCACATTTTTTGTGTGCTGAAAACGCCCCCCCTCGGCTTATACACGAGTCATTGTGACAGAAGATGGCAGGGGGAGTGGCGGAGCAGCGTGTCTCAGGGGGCAGGAGCTGGCGGCTGTGGCTAACTCCTCTGCCGCTGCTAAAGAGAAATGAATATTCACTTCACTGTCAATGAATGCTCATTTCACTTATAGCGAGCACAGTTACAGCCGCAGCTGCTGGGCTATCACCTGTGCCCGCTCATTAAGATAATGAATATTCACCTCTCTCCACTCCCATAGGTGTGGAGAGAGGTGAATATTCATTCCTTAATGAGCGGGGCCACGTAATCTCCCGGCCACAGAAGCTGCTGGCAGTGGAACAAGATGCTGCAAGGGTGCGCAGGGAAGGTAAGTAGAATGTTTTTCTTTATGCATTTCTCATGGGGGCTACGCATACAAGGATAGGGATGAGGGGCCAAGCATACAAGGATAGGGATGAGGAGCCATGCATACAAGGATAGGGATGAGGAGCCATGCATACAAGGATAGGGATGAGGAGCCATGCATACAAAGATGGAGATAAGGAGCCATGCAGACAAGGCTGGGAATAAGGAGTCATGCATACCAGGATAGGGATGAGGGGACAATGCATACCCGGTTTATACTTGAGTCAGTAAGTTTTCCCAGTATTTTGTGGCAAAATTAGGTGCCTCGGCTTATACTCACATCGGCTTTTACACAAGTATATACGGTAAGTAAAGTCTAAAGCCAGAGTGTCTTTGAAAAAGCATACAGGTGAAACACATTGGGCATCATCCTGATGCATTTACTAAAGGAGGTTGTTGCTGTGCAACTTACTAGTATATGGACTTCTGTTGCAATTACGTAGCTGTTCTACTACATTGAGGTATAAGCTCCAGACTTATCACCTGCTTTTATATTTTGAGCTTATATTGACTATTAGGTGATGTCACTTGTGTTCACTACCCTGTAGTATTGTATTGTGATAATAACATTGCCTACAGATATTTAGTCTAATGTTATTAAGTAGGGATCTTATACGTCTGTTCAAATATATGACCATGTATTTAATGAAAAAATGTGCTGTGAGGGCTCATATTAGACTGTTATATATGTAGCAGATATACAAAGATTATTGAGCAATCATCACTCACTTTCTTGAAAAAAGAGCATTGGGTAAATAAAAGTGAAAAAAAAAAGAGTATTTGTATCAGCTATTAAGGCCCGTTTCACACTTATGGTTTTTCTGTCAGTTGCAATCCGTGAAAAAGGCGGAGAAAGAGATACTAACGTTGTTTTGACGGATCCGCCGAAGTCTGCATTTTAAAGGAAACGCAGCATGGGGAAAAAGGGGAGAGAGAGAGAGAAAATGCACCCGGCAAAATAGCGGACCGTCAAAGAAAAAAAACGTTGCAGTGTCCGTCCCATCCGCCCGGGAGACGCTGAAATCTTGGTGGATCCGTCAAAAAGCGGGAGGGACGGACGAACGTTAGTCAGGATCCGCCACTAATGTAAGTCTATGGGGGAAAAAACGGATCCGCCCCTTTTTTGACGGATCCGTTTTTTTAAAAAATTGGCGGATTTTGACTGACGTCAAAAAGCGGAAGTGTGAAACAGGCCTTAGCTGGAAGTTCGTTATACACTCCATTATTATGCCCGACAATACAAACTAATGCCGCATTGCTTCAATGTGAATCTTCAAAAAGCCTCTTGTGATTTTAGCTTCATCTTGACTTTGGTGCTGCGGTTGGATCCTCCGAAACGGATGACTTGATTATGGCAGAAGATGATGAAAGTCCAAGTGTTGAAGATGCACAAGGATCCCCCTTGGCAATGTGGGAGCTTGACATTCAGCACATTGAACTGGAAAAAGGAAGCCTAGGACTTGGTTTCAGTATATTAGATTATCAGGTGTGTTTTCTGTTTTTTTTTCTTTTTAATTTGCTTGGACCTTGAATTTTCTATATTAAACTGTGTATCTGTTCGCAGGTAGTGGTTAGGTAATGGTGGTGATTGGAATTAGGGCTCTCAACACTGCAAAGCAAGAGTCCATAATGTCAGTGACCTGCCCTGACTGGTATAGGGAGGTCCCCAATCTATTCTGTCCTGTCATTGCACAAACTACCGCAGGGAGAGCTGCAGCCTAGTGCATATAAAATACACCCATTTGTTGGCTGATTTTTGCATCTTTTTTTATCTGACCCCTTTTCTAAGAAGCAGCGTGGTCTTCACTGGGTGGGGATGTGGGTAACTATAGCCTGACAGTTTTGCTATTATAATGTATGACAGAAATAGGCATAAACCTCAGTAGACATATACTCTGACTCATAGCTAGCATAGAGTTGTTTGTGGCACACTAGTAGCTCATAGATGTGACAATTTTATTAAAGGGAATCTGTTATCAGGTTTTTGTTATGTAATTTAAGATCACTGTTACATAGGGATAGAAACCCTGTTTCCAGCGTTGTATCACTTGCAGATCAGGATGCTATTCTTTTTCTAAAATCCCTGTTTTCCCATCAGAAAACAGGTAACCAGCAACAGAAATCCATTAAAAGCATTTATTTTTTTTATTTCATATGGTTAAAACATAGAGATATCTTCCCCACGTGTCACACTTGTAACACTACGCGTTTCGGACTACTTCCATCATGGTGCATGAGTAATCCGAAACGCACAGTGTGTTGCAGTTATTGCTGTTTGCACGCAACAAAACATATGGCCACTGTTCTAAACCAGCTGCTGTGCCATGCAAATGATGCAGGAAACGTGATATGTAACTAGGGTCCCAAAGGTTGATCCCCCAGTGATCACGTATTGATGACCTTTAGTGTTATAATTTCAGAAAATCCCTTTTAACCCTTTAGCGACTGCCCATCCAGAGGAGGTTTATAACCGCCTCTTATCTTCTATTCTTGTAGCCTACATAGTGCTCATTCAGTGATATGTAGCAAATGCAAGCATTCACAATGACATTTTGATGGAATTTTCTTTGCTAATATTCACTACATAAGTTGGCATCAGTGGTGAGCCCAGTGACTGTCTGCAGTGGTCACATGCATTGTAGTGGTGACATCACCACTGTGGCCTGTCAGTAAAGACTGTGGCTGCGGTGGAAAGACTTTGTTGAAGTAGGGGAGGGTGCTCAGTAGCTGAAATGAATATTTTTAATATACAAGGCCATAGGCGTAAAGTACCTGAAAACACCTTAAAAATAAATTAATAATGCCCAAAATCAGCTGAAAAGTTAACCCTTCATGTTACACATTCAGTCCGGTCTGGGGACAGCTCAAAATTTGTAAAAAAAAAAAAAGAAAGTTAGTTTCAGTATTAGGCTAGTTTCACATTAGCGTTTTTTAGCACAGTGCTTCGTGCGCAATAGAAACACATGCAAAAAAACCCTGCATCATGCGTTTTGCATGCGTTTGCGTTTTTTAGGCGCAACCGTCTTAACCAGTTTCAAGCCATGTTAACTCTTAAAACGCATGCGTGTGCATGTCTATGCGCACGTCTGCGTTCCCATAGACTGTAATGTGATATTTTGTCGCATTCCGTGCGCAAGTGTGCGCATGCGTTTTTTTTTAAGCCATTGGACGAACCCAAAAATGCAGCAGGTTGCGTCTGACACGCCTAGGCGCACACCTTAAAAAAACACATGCGTACGAAAACGCATACGAACGCGTGCAAACGCAAGACCGTGTGCCCCCCATGTTAAACATAGGGGCGCATGCGACCAATAGCGCACGATGCGCTGCGCTAAAAAACGCGAATGTTAAACCAGCCTAACTTGTATTTTACTAGTGGACAATCCCTGATGATTGTATGAGTCCAGTGGGTGGTCCTGCTCAGTGACTGACACCAACCTCTGAATGCACTGTCATACAGGGAAGACTCCAGTCACTGAGTAGGACCGCCCACTGGACTCCTGCAATCATCAGGGATTGTCCACTACTAAAATGTAAGGCTTACCAAAACTTTTTCCCCCCACAATTATTTCAGTCTGATCAGCGCCTGTTGATCTGCACATTCCTGAAGATCAGATACTGTTTTCAGCATGTCAGGTTCCCTTTAATTTCTAAATGCCATTAAACAGTACAATAATACAATTCCTCCCTGATATAACACGGCTTTTTACGACAATGACCATAAATAAAGTTATGGCCGCTAAAATACAGAGTTCCATGTTCCATCGGTTAAGCACCTTTCTCGCCTGGACATTGAGGCGTTGTGCTTCCGTCTTCATTTAATAAAGATCCAGAAACAAGGAACATGTTTTTGCACGTTGACATCTTGCATTTTATAAAGAGATAAGTATTTTCTTTCAACAATTAATATCTTGTTATCTGGAGATTTCACGCTCCCTGTGGACCGTTCCTAATAAACACTGTTTTGATGACTGCTTTCCCATTCTCCCCTTGGGTACAATTGGACTTTGTTCACTTCAACCCTTTGTTCATAAAAGTAAAGCACAAACCCTCTGATTGTATCTTTCACCCTTAATTTATGCATTTCTTTCCAGCACATAACGATGTAGCGTGCATGAAAATGTAGTAAGTAATGTTTGGAACTTCATTCTTCATTTAGGATCCCATTGACCCAGCAAGCACAGTGATAGTAATCCGATCTTTAGTGCCTGGAGGGGTTGCAGAACAAGATGGCCGCCTTTTGCCGGGTGATCGCCTGATGTTTGTCAATGACATCAACTTGGAACATGCCAACTTAGAGGAGGCTGTTCAGGCACTCAAGGGTGCACCTGTTGGAGCTGTTAATATTGGAGTTGCCAAGCCTCTGCCAGTAAGAATATTATTGTGTTCTCTTATACCTGCCCAGTATATAAAATATATATTCTTAGTGGCCAGGACTGTGGAAACAACTGAGCGGGCTGCACTATGATGTGTCTCAAATGTCCATTCACTTCTATTGGAGTGTCAATAACAAGCCCGCCCGGTGGTCTCCGCAGAAATGACCACTTGGGAATATTCACTGCTGAGATAGCAATATCCCTTTAAGATGTTGTGTTTTTTTTCTTTTAAAGAGCCACATACTTACAACTTAAAGGGCTTTTCCAGTTTCGGAAGATCCCTCACCCATCATCCCTCAACAAACTTTTCTCACAGTCCCTGGTCTAGTGCTGAATCCTTGCTGCTGCACACAGTGTCTGCTATTTTCTGTAGTGCTGTCGTCACGTTGAGAGCACTGCAGTTAATCACTGGGATCAGCGTCTCGGAACAAACCACCCAGAAACGCGGAATTCAGTGATTGTGTGCAGCCCTGCTGACGACAGACACTGGGAGTTGCTGTATAGACTTAGTGCTACATCCTAGGAGGGTGAGAAAAGCACAGTTTGTTTGTTTTCTTAAAGGGAATCTGTCACCCCATTTTTCGAGTATCAGCTGCCGGCACTGCCCTCAAGGGCTTATCTACAGCATTTTGTAATGCTGTAGATAAGCCCCCGATTTAACCTGAAAGAGAAGAAAAATGAGTGAGATTATACTCACTTAGGGGCGGTCCGGGTCCGGTAGTGGTCCAATGTGTGTTGCGATCCGGTGCAGCGCCTCCCATCTAACGGTGACGTCCTCTTCTTTGCTTCCCGTCGTAGCTCCTGCGCAGGCGCACTGCTCTGCCCTGTTGAGGGCAGAGCAGAATACTGCAGTGCGCAGGTGCCGGGAGAGGTCGGGAGCCTGCGCACTGCGGTATTCTGCTCTGCCCTCAACAGGTCAGAGCAGTGTGCCTGCGCAGGAGCCACGACAGGCAGCAAAGAAGAGGATGTCACCGTTAGAAGATGGGAGGCGCCGGACCGCAACACCCATCGGACCAAGACCGGACCGCCCCTCGGTGAGTATAATCTAACTAATTTTTCTTATCTTTCAGGTTACATCGGGGGCTTATCTACAGCATTACAAATGGAGTGACAGATTCCTTTTCAGTCTGGACTCCGAAACTGAAAAACCTGTTTAATAACTTGCTCAACTTTCCACTTGCTGTCCTTTCCTTTCATGGTGTTTCTGCAGCTCTCCCCAGAAGAAGGCTATATCTCTGCTAAGGATGACTCTGCTTTCTACACTGCACACTTGTTTGATGAGGAAGGGTCCAATGATGCGCCCATTTTTCATGCCGAACTAGCTCTGGTTAGTGCCAGAAACTTGACTTTAATATATTTTAGTAAGATTAGATTGGAAAGATGAAATGTTTTCATGATGTTTATATTGTTGCTTCACCAAAGAAGCCCCCCTGCTTGCACTTACGCTAATACATAACGCTAAATTCTAGGCACTGCTTGAACATAAACTAAAACTTTTTGCTTTTAAGTAGAAATGTTATTGTTCATCTTTTTACTATACTAGATTTAATACATGACAATTAAAAAGGACCTTCACCAGATCAAAAGTGGCCAGTTTCTGCTCTTATCTTACTCCCTCTCTTCCCCTGAGTATACCTTTTTTGTATTTGCCATACAGTTCCAGAGATATGGGCCTTTTTATTTAGTGCTAATTTTATGGTCTTTACAATGGGGTATGGCTCATAATATTTTTGCGGAGCAGCCCAAATACACGCCCCAGAGGATCCTGTGTGTCACACCCTTCTGTATATAAATAAAACAAAATAACAAGTCCCGTATCTCTGGAACTGTTTGGCAGATTTTAAAGGCGAAACCTGGAATACTAAGGGAAATAGCGGGAATAAAATAAGCACAATAAATGGCCATTTGTGACCTGGTGACAGGTCCTTTTTAAGGTTATGGGCTGTGTATAAACTTATGGTATCTGTTTTCATATTTGGTCATCCAGAATATTAGCAGGTTTAAAAGATTCTAAGGAGCTACTCACAAAAGAAAAATTTACAAAGTGTTAACAGCTCTATAGTTTGGAGGAAAGATATTATGGACTGCTTGATGACTTAAAAAACCCCTATGTAGCGATGATACTTGTAAAAAAGAAAAAGGGAGACAAGCACACAATGAGTGAGAATGTAATTTAAAAGTGAAGTCGGCGGTGATGGGGTTGCTCACCTGATTGGGTTATGTCTGTCACAACTCTAATAAATGCCAATAGATTATTCAGCTGCTGTAGTCACATCTGCAGATAAGAGGATCTTTTTCTGCATGTAGATTGAGGAGAAGTAGGAAATAGACATTCTGGTAGACCGCACTGCTATGAAAAAGGATCCCGCTCCATTACTAACTACTGGGTTTGATGTCGCCTGAAAATACAAAGGTGACAACAACCCCACAAATATGAACCTGACTTTCCTCCACTACAGGGTAAGTGGTAAGAGCCAGGTAAAGTGCCAGAATTGGCATATGTAATAGATGCGCCTTTTCTGGGATGGCTGTGGGCTGCTATTTTTAGGTTGGAGGGGCCAATATCCATGGTGGCCCCTTACCAGCCTAAGAATACCAGCCACCAGCTGTCTGCCTTAGCTTGGTTAGTTGACATAAATCATGGGCACCCTACGCGTTTTTTTTTTTATTACTGTATTTTTCGGGCCATAAGACACACTTTTTTCCTCCAAATTTGGGAGGAAAGTGTGAGTTCGTCGTATGGTCGGAATGTAGCATGTGGGGAGGGGGCAGCGGCGGAATGGGATCGCACTGGGATTACAGGAGGCAGGAAAATGTTATCTGCTACAGGAATCCAGTGCTGGGGAAACCACTGGTCCCGATACTTGAAGTGAATATTCATGAGCCGCTTCCCCGCCCTCCTGTCAGCTGAGCATGGAGCATCAAATAACAGACCCACATGCTTTCCCCAGCGCCGATTCCTGCAGCAGCTGGGGAGATCTGTGTCTGGTGGAGGAGGGGGCAGGAGCAGAGTTCAGCAGGAAGAATCGCATACCTGACAGGCAGCACAGCCCGGGCTGTGCTGATGCGATGCGGAATGCTCCTGTGGAGGACCTGTGGTTAGGTCATGAAGAGGACGGGCTGTAGCATCACATGACCGCACAGAGCCCTCCCTCTTCATGATGTCATCACAGGTCCTGCAGACACCACACTACAAACAGTGCAGCCTCCTCTTACATGATCTGTGGTGAGGTCATAAGAGGGAGGGCACTGTGCGGCCATGTGATGCTGCATTACCTCACCACAGCGTGGCTGGCTGGCTGCTGGACCTGCAGTGAGCACAGTGAGCAGCAGCCTGTACAAGAAAGAATTAATTAAACGGTTAAGAATTACAGCACATAAAAATCACTCTGCCATCCTGTGGTGAACTATAACTCCCAGCATGCCATAGGATCTGCAGGACATGCTGAGAGTTATAGTTCTCCCATGGGATCTTAACCCCTTTCCTACAGTGGACGTAATATTCCGTCCATGTGACCCTGGACCTAATTCCCATGGACGGAATATTACGTCATAGCGATCAGCGGCGCCCACGTGATGAGCGCCGCCGATCGCGGCCGGGTGTCAGCTGATTATCACAGCTGACACCAGGCACAATGTGTCAGGGGCGGTCCGTGACCGCCCCCAACACGTTAACCCCTTGCACACTGCGATCAAACACGATCGCGGTGTACCGGGGGTTAAAGGGAAGCATCGGCAGGGAGGGGGCTTCCCTGAGCCCCCCATGGCAGCGCAATGTGCAGCGATGCTGCGGGGGGCTCCATCCCTGCAGGTCCCCAGATCTAAGATGGCGATGGGGACCTTCGGGGGCCTGCAGGGAGCTGGCTTCCTCAGTGCCTGCAAAGCGCAGGCACGAGGAAGCCTTATGCAGTGCCTGTGACAGATCGCTGATCTGTCACAGTGATCTGTGATGTGACAGATCAGTGATCTGTCACATGACAGTTATGTCCCCCCTGGGATAATGTCATAAAGTTAAAAAAAAAAAAAAAAAAGTGTGAAGATAATTTTAAAAAAATCACTAAATAAATAAAAAAAAAAAAATTCCCAAATAAATTCATTTTTTGGAAATAAAAAAAAACCCAAACAATAAAAGTACACATATTTGGTATCGCCTCGTCCGTAACGACCCGCCCTATGAAACTGTCCCATTAGTTAACCCCTTTAGCGAACCCCTTAAAAAATAAAAATAAAAAACGAAGCAAAAAATAATGATTTATTATCATACCGCCGAACCAAAAGTGCAATAACGCACGATCAAAAAGACGCATATAAATATTCATGGTACCACTGAAAATGTCATATTGTCCTGCAAAAAACGAGCTGCCATACAGCATCATCAGCAAAAAAATAAAAACGTTATAGCTCACAGAATAAAGCGATGCAAAAATAATTTTTTATATAAAATTGTTTTCATTGCATTAAAGCACCAAAACATAAAAAAAGACCTAAACGAGATATCGCTGTAACCGTACTGACCCGAAGAATAAAAGCGCTTTATCAATTTTATCGCAGGCGGAACGGTGTAAACGTACCCCCCAAAAGAAATTCATGAAACGCTGGTTTTTGTTCATTCTGCGTCCCAAAAATCGGAATAAAAAGCGATCAAAAGATGTCACGTGCCCGAAAATGTTACTAGCAAAAACGTCAACTCGCCCCGCAAAAAATACGACCTCACATGACTCGGTGGGTCAGAATACGGAAAAATTATAGCTCTCAATATGTGGTGATGCAAAAACTATTTTTACAATAAAAAGCGTCTTTCAGCGTGTGACAGCTGCCAAACATAAAAACTGCCATAAATAGTAAATCAAAACCCCCGTTATCACCCCCTTAGTTAGGGAAAAATAATAAAACTAAAAGAAAATGTATTTATTTCCATTTTCCCATTAGGGTTATGGCTAGGGTTAGGGCTAGAGTTAGGGCTGAGATTAGGGCTGAGATTAGGGTTAGGGTTGGAGTTATAATTGGGGGGTTTCCACTGTTTGGGCACATCAGGTGCTCTCCAAATGCAACATGGCGTCTGATCTCAATTCCAGCCAATTCTGCGTTGAAAAAGTCAAATGGTGCTCCTTCCCTTCCAAGCTCTGCCATGCGCCCAAACAGTGGTTTACCCTCACATATGGGGTATCAGCCTACTCAGGACAAATTGCAAAACAGCTTTTGGGGTCCAATTTCTCCTGTTACCCTTAGGAAAATAAAAAATTGGGGGCAAAAATATCATTTTTGTGGAAAAAATTTTCTAATTGTACCGCTGTACGTTATAAACTTCTGTGAAGCCCTTGTTGGTTCAAAGTTGTCACCACATATCTAGACAAGTTCCTTGGGGGGTCTGGTTTCCAAAATGGGGTCACTTGTGGGGGGTTTCCACTGTTTGGGTACATCAGGGGCTCTCCAAACGTGACATGGCGTCCGATCTGAATTCCAGCCAATTTTGCATTGAAAAAGTCAAATGGCGCTCCTTCCCTTCTGAGCTCTGCCATGCGCCGAAACAGTGGTTCCCCCCCACATATCAGGTATCAGCGTACTCAGGACAAACTGCACAATAACTTTTGCAGTCCAATTTCTCCTGTTACCCTTGGTAAAATAAAAAAAATTGAATCTGAAGTATTTTTTTTTGTGAAAAAAGTTTTTTTTTAAACATTCAAAAAATTCCTGTGACGCACCTGAAGGGTTAATAAACTTCTTGAATGTGGTTTTGAGCACCTTAAGGGGTACAGTTTTTAGAATGGAGTCACTTTTGGGTATTTTCTATCATATAGACCCCTCAAAGTGGCTTCAAATGTGATGTGGTCCGTAAAAATAAAATGGTGTTGCAAAAATGAGAAATCGCTGGTCAACTTTTAACCTTTATAAACTTCCTAACAAAAAAAAATTTTGGTTCCAAAATTGTGCTGATGTAAAGTAAACATGTGGGAAATGTTACTTATTAAGTTTTTTGTGTGCCGTGTTTCTGTGATTTAAGGGCATAAAAATTCAAAGTTGGAAAATTGCGAAATTTTAATAATTTTCGCCAAATTTCTGTTTTTTTCACAAATAAACGCAATTTATTTGAATGAAAGTTTACCACTAACATGAAGTACAATATGTCACGAGAAAACAATGTCAGAATCACCGGGATCCATGGAAGCGTTTCAGAGTTATTACCTCATAAAGGGACAGTGGTCAGAATTGTAAAAATTGGCCCGGGAGTTAACTTGCAAACCACCCTTGGTAGTGAAGGGGTTAAAGCAGCACTCCAGTGTTATTTTTCAGTGCTGGAGTGGTGCTTTAAATATAAGCCATGTGCCCCCATTCTTATATTCACCCTCCAGCGTCTTCATACAGTACTTTACAGACACCACACCGGTCCCGCAGCACCATCTTCTACCCGTAGCTTCCAACATAATAACATGCTTTTATATATAATAATGCCACATATAATAGTATGTTATTTATGTTATTAAATTTTTTACCACATTTATTGCTCCAAATATATTTTACCTTATTTTCCACCTCTAAAACCTTGGAGCGTCTAATAGTCCAAAAAATACGGTATTTATTTAAGTACGGTAATTTAAAAAAAACTGCATGGGCACCTTTCTGTTTTTGATAACCAGCCATGATAAATCTGACAGCTGAGTGTAAATTATTATTTATTTATAGCGCTGGCACCGGCTCATGAATTCTCCCGTCAGCCGCTCCTGCCCTTGCTGTTATTAGCGGCAGCAGGCATACGTTGATGGAAGTAGTATTCACAACTTTTTACCGCCGGTCACAGCTGCTGGCTCACGCTGTCATATGACAGGGTGGGAACTGCAGCGCTCTGATCCGCGGTAATGAGCTTACCATCGATCAGAGGCAGTGGTTGCAGCGCTGCCTTGCAGATGACAGAGTGGTAAACAACAAATATTTGGGCTCCCCATTCAGTTCTGGTATTGTTCTGGTCCCCGCACCAAACTTTTTTTTTTAACTGTTCGACTGTTCGAACATCCAGGGTTTCACCCATCACTAAATATGAGCAATTGTAATTACACAGTGCTATATAATATAATGATTACATTATATTAAGAGGATAGAAACTTTGATGGGAGTGCAATACTATGGAATAAGGAATTGGTATTAGAACCTAGTGCCTAGCGGTGCTAAGTCTAAAAACAATGCATCAGCCTACTGAGCCAGGCTGTGAGTCCACAGATCTACAATCATCGGTTGTAGGATGATAAAAAAATATAATAAACAAAAAATATGTTTTTTGTGGGGTTTGACTATACATGTGGACTTCAGGTCAATCCAACAAATACATGTAATTTTTTTTAAATTATTTTTTAATATTATTAATTTTTATCATCCTACAGCTACTACTTTTAAGTTTATTTATTTATTTTACTCATTTATATAGCGCCAGGAATTCCACAGCGCTTTACAGACATTTTCAGCACTGTCCCTGATGGGGCTCACAATCTAGAATCCTTATCAGTATGTCTTTTAGAATGTGGGAGGAAACCCACACAAACACAGGGAGAGCATACAAACGCCTTGCAGATGTTGTCCTTGGTGGGATTAGAACCCAGGACCCCAGCGCTACAAGGCAGTAGTGCTAACCACTGAGCCAAGTTCCAAACAAGCAAATAAAAATCGGTATAATTTCATTTTTCTAGTCTATGCTGTCATTTTGTTTTTTGTTGCTTCCAGCTTTTTTTATACACCTTACTCATGCCCAGGTGGGCGTTATTGACTCCTCATTTTGTGGATTTAATCCCCCTCTTATTGTGTTGATCTTCATATGTAGTTCAGTTTTGGGTAGGGATTCGGTACAAACCTGAAACGTGTTAATTAAAGCTACTTGAAGTATTGCCACTCGTGGAAGTACTCCTTTTTCACAGCAGCGTGGTCTATCAGAACGTGTATCTCCTGCTTCTCTTTAATAATCATGATGCTGTCATATAAGAAATGCAGCCACAGCCATGATGAGTTTTCATTAGTCTGTGCAGTTTTTGTCCCTGTGTTTCTGTAATTGGGGATTTAAGTACCTTGTGAATTTCATACGTTAAACAGTTTTACGCTTTTTCATTAGATGTAGAAAAACCGAAAATGAACATGTATTTTTTTTTATGAGTTACTCTTTATTCTTTTTAAGTAATTTGGAGCTTCTGACCCTGCAGGTGGAGACCAATGATGCAGACCTGACAGGAGAATGTAGTGTGGATTCTCACTTTCCTCCTGATAATGATGTCTCGCTTCAGGCTTCCATGTTAGCTCTACATGGCAGTGCCTGTAATGATGACCTTCTCGGTGACTTCACTGATCGTTCCATGCAGGTAAGTGGACTTCGGACAAATTTTTTTTTTTATAGTTTACTGAAGTACTATTTGAATAAAAAATAGAAAAGAAAACCTTCCAGAGCCACAAGAGAAAGTGAATTGATAAATAGGATGAATATCCCTTTTGGATTCCTAACAGCTTGGCATCTGGTCAAATGAGACTATGTGGCACCCTTTATCTACACCCTTCATTCTCATGGTTGACCACCATTTTGGCTAGTGATGTGCATCCTAGCGATGTAACATATACTGTATACCATATATAATGTTTTTAAATGTATGACTAAACAAAGAAGAAAGTTGTCTCCACATGCACGTTTGTAAGGAAGTTTATGTATCTTTCATTTTTCATTACTATGTCTCAAAATAGGATGTCTCCAAGGAGGATGACACCTTCCATTCAGCATCTGAAGTCCAAACTGAAAACACAATTTTTCCTAAGTCCATCCCATCATCTGAACTTTGGACTATGTCAACATCAGTTCTGGATTTTAGACTGCCTGCCAAGGATTTATATAACCTCAATCTTAGTTCAACGGAAGAGACTAAGGAAATTGGAATGAGTAGTGAAGGTTCTTCATCTTCTGAGGTTAAGGAGCATTTAGCTGACTTTGAATGCCCATCATCTGGCTCATGGGTGCCATCGAAGATCCATGGAAACACAAACACTGCTGGCCTTTCTGACCCTCCTTTAAAGGTAATACTTAAATGGGAGGGAGAGTAGGGAGGTTTAGGGCTAAACTTTTTTTTCAGTAAGAGTGATATAGAGGCTTTTTTGGAATTGCTCCAAAAAGTACAAAATATGCACTGATACTTAGAAGGCCAAAGTCTGTGGATTTACGATATATAACATATCCATAATTAGAACACTTGTTCTCAATACGTGAGTTTTGGAAAAGGATATAATTAAATTAGTTTGTCTGAGTTTGGAAAAAAGTCTGCACGGCGAGGCACAACCCATGAACAAGAGAGACGCATCTGACCCATTCAATATGAAATCAGCCAGTTTAAAGATTACTGCTTGGTTATCTAGGGCCATGTAAATATATGAGTATCAGCTTTAACAAATAACTTTAATAAAAACATCCCTGGTACTTAACTTGTGATCTTGTTACAAACCATCTATTGCCATTTATTACCTAACCATCACCTTTCTGCATTCTCTATGAGAAAGGCTCCAACAGATATCTCTGCCAGCAGCTTATCACTGAGAGACCGAAGTGAGTGGCAGTCCCATCTCCGACAATTAGTTGGCCAGAACCCCTATACACACTAGAATGTCAGATGTACTCGATAATATCGGTATCAGTTCACATTAGTCTAATGTATATTGGGAGCCTTAAAGGAAATTTGTCACCGAGTTTTTGCTATGTAACCCGAGAGCAGCATGATATAGGAACAAAGACCCCCTATTCCAGCTATGTCACCTACTGGTTTGCATTCGGTCATTTTGATATAATCTCTGTTTTGCTTGCTGCACATCGCTGCCCATCTGCAGTGCTCTGAAAGCTGAGACCTGTATAACCCCGCCCACACCGCTGAATGTCAGCTTTCTATCTGCGCTGTGCATTGACAAGAAGCTGCTCATCAGTGGTGGGAGCAGGGTTGACTTGGAGCCACGAGGCATTTAGTCCTGTAGTGATAATTTCCTGCTGATAAAACATTGATTTTATTGAACCAGCAACCCGCAGCCCAGTAAGTGACACATCACTGTAATTTGGCTCTTGGCCCCTACGTCATGCTACTCTCAGATTACATGGAAAAAATTTTCTGAAGGATAATCTTTAGCAGTGTCCTGATTGATTTTCAAATGGCCTGCTCCATCCTCTTTATGCATTTTCCTTTGTGACCATGGCTGGTAAATACTCTTGCATTTTAGCTATGTTTATGATTTTCAAATGGACCTACACTTCTCTTCACTAATGTGAAACTAAAGTATTCCCTGATAGCACTTGTATCCATGGGTAGAAATTACTTCTCGGTCACTTCATTGGGGAACACAGGAGCCGTGAGTCGTTATACTGCCACCTGGAGACTAAGAATGCGTCTTGGAAACATGGCTGACTCCTACCCACCAGACCACACCTGGGCAGCAGATAAAGTTATTCAGTTTAGCTCAGTGTTATAGTTAGGCAGACATGGGTCTGAGTGGCGGACCTGTCGTAGCCTTGATTAGGCAGAATAGGAACCAACCTTTTCTGTAACTTTTACTCTAAATAAACCTCCTCTTTATTCAATCACCTGTGAATACGGATCTTTGAAACATTTCCTTATGACAAATTCAGTTGCCTTATGTGTCATCTCTATGCTCTGGCAGATTTCAGACCGCCTTTAGAGCTACCTTTGTTTTCTGGGTTCGATCTGCCAATGTGGAGGGTGGAGCTAAACTAGGGTGCACCTGCCAGGGTACAGATTTTCCCCCGCAGATTAGAAGCTTCCCGGATCTTAGGTCGCCAAGCATATGTTCTTCTGTTCTTTAGGGCCGCCCCTTAGTTTTCTGTCCACAACATTGTGGCTCTCTTACCTTTGCGTCTAAGGAACTCTTAGCAGAAGAGTACTACAAGCAGCAGTGGCTCATGTAGTACCATGGTAGATTGCTGTTCTTCCTTCTGGAGTACTAGTATTAATTTTCCCACCCCAGAAACAGCTCTAGATCATCCCATGGTTCCTGTGTCCCCCAATAACGCGACCTAGAAATAAAGATTTTTGGTACTCACTGTAAAATCTCTTTCCAATAACCTTCATTGAGAGATACAGTACCTTCCCTTCTTTTTTGGGGGGTGTTGTTTTGCTCCTCCTACTGCTTTTGCACTTACTGAGTAACTGAGTGTCAGCTGCCCGGGTTTAGCCTGGTGGGAAGGAGTCGTCTTTTTTCTAAGTTGTATTCTTAGGTCGGGGTCACACTTGCAAGTGTGATGCGAGAAACTCGCGTGAGTCTCTCGCATAAGTACCGAAGTGTGCGGCTGCATGTATTTCTATGCAGCCGAGCACTCCGGTCCCGAGTGCTGGCGGCAGTGTCGGGTATTGATACGAGAGACTTGCGCAAGTTTCTCACATCACTCTCGGAAGTGTGACCCGGGCCTTAATGTTAGCCTCCAGATGGGAGCCTATTAACCCATGGCTCCATTGTCTACCAATGAAGGCTACGAGAAAGAGACCTTACAATGAGTAGCAAAGATCTTTATTTTAAGTAATAAAAATAGCAATATGACAGTGTTTCACTCATGATAAACTCTTCTCTCTTTATGGCCCTAGACGTTACCTTGTAGATTTTCATATTGGAAAATAATTTATTTTGACTTTAAGTAATTTATTGTCCTGTATAACACAAAGTAGTGTCTTTCCACAATAGGCCGAAGGATATTCATCAAGAAGACAATGCATTGAAGCAAGCGAGGATTGTAGCACTGAGACTTTAATTAAAAACACATTTGAAAAAACAATTACTGTAACCAGAGGAAACTGCAGCCTTGGTGAGTTTACGTAAAAAAAATTGTTTTGTTAATGTTTTTTTATTTCTGCTTTATTCCTTCATGATCATATCTGAGGGTGAATTTGATTGATGTCAGCTTTCCAGTCCATGATCATAATAGCCTTCTTTTTACTTAAATTAAGTATTTATTTTTTAACCCCTTCCCAACACGGCCAATTTCCGTTTTTTCCTCCCCTTCTTCCCGGTGCCGTAACTCTTATTTTTCTGTACACGTAGATGTATGAAAGCTTGTTTTTTGAGGGATGAGTTGTACTTTTGAGTGACATCATTCAGTTTACCACAAAATGTACTGGAAAGTGGGAAAAAAAATCCAGGTGTGGTGAAATTGTGTAAAAAATGCAATTCTGACATTTTTTCTGGAATTGTTTTGGTCTTTATAGCTTAAATTGTGTGGTAAACATGAAGTCACAATATGATTCTGCTCATCAGTATGATCATGGCGATACAAAACATTTCCATTTTTTTATTTTAGTGGTGAAAAAAAAAATCAGAAGTTTTAAAAAAAAAAAAAAAATGTAAGTTGTGTTTACTCCCGTTTCATATTTTGGTTACTGGATCAATTTGTTCTCTTATTATTTGCGGAGCAAGACAACATTGACATGACATATCGATCACTTATTACAGCATTTTTTGTGGTGTAGCAGCAACCATAACAACGTACCGTATTTTTCGGACTATAAGACGCACCGGACCAAAAGACTCACCTAGGTTTTAGAGGAGGAAATTAGGGAAAAAAATTGATACAAAAAATGTGGTCAATTCTGTTCTTAATATCCCCTATCCGGGTATATATGGTCCCCTCATCCCCATCCTGGTATGCATGGCCCCCCTTATCCCTACCCTGGCATGCATGGCCTTCCTCATCCTTACCCTGGTATGCATGGACCCTGGTATGCATGGCCTCCTCATCCTTACCCTGGTATGCATGTCCCCCCTCATCCCTACCCTGGTATGCATGGCCCCCCTCATCCCTACCCTGGTGTACATGGTTTCCTCATCCCTATTCTGATGTGCATGGCTCCTTCATTCCTACTCTGGTATGCAAAGCCCCCTCATCCCTACCCTGGTATGCATGGCCCCCCTCATCACTACCCTGGTGTGCATGGTCTCCTCATCCCTATTCTGGTGCGCATGGCCCCATCATCCCTAACCTGGTATGCATGGCTCCCTCATCCCTACCCTGGTATGCTTGGCCCCCCTCATCCCTACTCTGGTATGCATGGCCCTCATCTTCATCCTGGTATGCATGCCCTCCTTATTCCTATCCTGGTAGGAATGGTCACCCCTCATCCTTATCCTTGTAGGAACGGTCCCCCTCATCCCTATCCTGGTAGGAAAGGTCCTCCTCATATCCCTATCCTGGCAGGAATGATCGCCCTCATCCCTATCCTGGTATGCAGGGCCTCATCCTTAAAGGGAAGGTGCCGTGATTTTAATTTTTGTATTCATAATTATTGGTTATACAATCAATTATTTTTAATACAAAATTAAATTAACTACTTTAATAGTTTTTTATTTATTGACTTTTATGTTTGCCACTGGGGGCTGCCATTTTCACTAGTGGTGGGTGTAAGTGTCTGGGCACGACACTTGCACACCTCACTTGCAGCAGCCATGGGCATAAGAGCCCACGGTCGGACTCAGACTGTATCTCTTACATTGAGGCCGCTCCTCCTGCCTCTTAGCTGTGACCTGGTCACACCCTCCTGGGCTGTCCAGGTCACAGCTGTGGGGGGAGATCGTGGTCATTTTGTTGTAGCCCGCAGCGTATGCTGTGGGCTTTATTTTCCCCTGTCATTGCAAACACTGCTCAGTGCGTGCGATGACAGGAGCTGCCAGTTAGTGGTCATTCTGTCACGTGTCAGCGGTGTCCCCGCATCTTTGACTGTCACCCGCGGTAACATTACCGCCGATGCTGTTGGTCACAGCACTGCGAGATCATGGTGGCAGATGTCAGCGTTACCCCGCAGCTGTGACTGTCACCCGCAGTAATGCTACCGCCGGTACTGTCGGTCACAGCGCTGCGGGATCATGCTTGCAGATGTCAGCGTGATTCTGCAACTTACTGTGACCCGCAGCGGTGACCTGCAGTATAAAAGCATAAAGATAATTCAATTCACTGAAACAAAGGCAAATCAAGTATCTAAGCAGTCCTGGAATAAAGTCCCTGCAATGAAGCATGGTAGATCTATGGCTATGTACATGGTGTGATTTCTGATGAACAGTGTCTAATTATCCAGTGCACACGGTAGATGAAAGGCACCAGCAGATGTTGTGTTGTATCGACAGCTTTAAGTGTGTTAATAATAAATGGTTAAAATAGTCTGCTCTCCATGTTTTACTATGTTAAATGTTAAATGAATGGCTCAGTGTGGATCCATAATGAAGATGTAACGTTTCTAGCTCTGCTACCTGACATCTGACAGCATTAGCTGCCAATAATGCAATAGTGAGTGCATTTTACTTCTTAAAGGCAACCTGTCACCAGGTATTTGTGCCTTAGGCTGGAGTCACACTAACCTGCGCAAAATATGGTCCGTAGTTTACATGCGTAATACGGATGAATGACCCCTAAATAGTGCTCCGTAGGCAATCCGTAAGCAAGGTGAGGTCGCGTATTTTGCGCATGTCTGCATCCGTATGTAATCCATGTGGCATCCGTATGCAATCCGTATGGCGAGATTTTCTCGCAGCCTTGCAAAATGGTCATTTAACAGTTTTGAGGCCTGCAAACAATTTAAATCATTAGCCTGTACCCTATTTAGACACTCAGAAACAGGTGGATGCCTACATTCTGTCCATTTGTCACCTTGCTTTCACGAGGTGTGTTGGTGTTCTTTGTGCAGCATGGCAGAGGGTCTGAGATTCAATACAACTGAGCAGGTTCTCTTTACCTGGCTTTTGTCACGGCGCTTTGGGCAACCATATCCTGTGATAGTGGATCCGCGGAGGAGGAGACGCATGTGGGTACATCCACTTTTGAGGCAACGACTCACAAGAGGTCATTTTCACCACCTCTATTCTTCTCTGCGGGAGCATCCGGAGAAATTTTACCAGTACTGTCGCATGAGCATTTCCACATTTGATCGACTCTTGGAGACAGTGCGCCCTGGGATAGGCTTTCAGGACACAAGGATACGCAAAGCGATATCTGCAGATGAGCGACTTCTACTCACAATACGGTATGTACTACACAACCACATTCTCTATGTTCATAATGTGTGTGCTAAATTATGTTTTTTGGCCTTCTTAGACAAAGTTTAATGCCCTCATCTTACTCCAAATATGTTTCACCTGACACACCAGAATGTTACATCTAATATGTCCTGCATATCACTTAGTCATTGTGCCGCCAAATATGCGTGTGTTATTCTCTCTCAATTCCTACCAAGTTTGGTCGGCATGTAACTGATTTTTTTTTACTTTACCCATTCTAAACTTAACTATTTCTGTTGTTCTACAGCTTCCTGTCCACTGGCCTGTCTTATGCCGCCCTCCACTATGAGTTTCTCATTGGAAAGTCAACCATTTCAGCCATAGTGAGGTCTACATGTACAGAAATCTGGACAAGACTCCATCAAGTGGTCATGCCCGAGCCCAGGATGGAAGACTGGTTAAGGATATCAAGGGACTTTGAGGAGGAATGCCAGTTTCCAAATTGTATTGGGGCCCTGGATGGCAAACATATCAGGGTGCGTAAGCCGCCGAACTCTAGCTCCCAATTCTTCAATTATAAACAATACTTTTCTGTTGTATTGTTGGCTCTGGTAGACCCTCAATACAAGTTTATAATTGTTGACATTGGGGCCTATGGAAGAACGGGAGACTCTAGAGTCTTCAATACTTCCATAATGGTCGGCGGCTACGCACCAACCAGTTGGATCTACCACCACCACGCCAGCTACCAGGCTCCCCCGAACAATCAGTCCCTTATGTCCTTGTGGCAGATGAGGCCTTTCCGTTATTGCGCAATGTCATGAGGCCATATCCCCGGCGCAACCTTGACCACAGGCGCAGAATTTTTAACTTGCGCCTATCACGTGCTAGGCGACTGGTGGAGTGTTCCTTTGGGATTCTTTGTGCCAAATGGCGGGTACTCCAGTCTGCCATTCAGTTTAGTGAGCAAAATGTGAATGAAGTTGTGAGAGCCTGTGTTGTTCTGCATAACTTCACCAGGATACATGATTGTTCCTCCTCTGATGGTGTTGTGCGTAGGCCGGACAATGTGCGCAGGCTGAGACCACCTATGAACCCTCAACGTAGACCGCTCTCTGGCCTAAAAGTGCGTGATATTTTCACTAATTACTTTATCTCACCTGAGGGGGCAACTTCTTGGCAAGAGCATGCTGTGTCTATGTTATAATTTGTTTTTTTAATTGTGTCTAAATATATGTTACTCAAGCCCTTATGATTCTATGAGTGTTTCATTGCATTGGTTGGTGTTTGTTAGTATGTTGTGAGGGATTGTGAAAAATCACACAGAGACGTTAACTAGAGTAGACAAATTTTTAGTTTTGCCTTTTTTTTTTTTTTTTTTTTTTCTTTGCTTAAAGGCAAACATAATATTGCCACAAGAAAATTTTGGCAATAGGCAAAATGACCCTTTGTGCCTTCTTTAACTTTTTGTCATATTAACATAACATAACAAAACACCAACAAAGATTATACAATAACAACATTGCTGCATGACTAAATTAAACTAGATTTGCCAACAAAAGGTGAGCTCCATCACCAAAATAAAGGCTACAAGAGAACACTCACATTTCCTCATAATGTTTTCCAATCATAGAAAGATTCCACCATGACAGGCAAGGCTACCTCACAGCTTTCACACAGATATTACCTGTCTGTAGAACAGATAATATTTAAGCATGCTATACTGGAAAGGATGAAAATACAAAACTCACTTGTTAAGACATAGAGAGAGCGTGATATTCTGAATGCTGGTCGCCTGGAATTTTTTTACGAGAGATTGCTAGCAAAAAAGGTGACTACTTCACTAAGGCCAGCACGCCTTTCCTAGGCGTTAGCAAGTGAGTAGTGTATTTTCATCCCCTCATTTTACAGTATAGCGCGTTTAAATATTCTCTTTTGTACACACATGTAATATCTGTCTGAAAGGCGTGAGGTAGCGTTGCCTGTCATGATGGATTGTTTCATATGTTTGGAAAACATTGTTTAAAAATGTGAATGTTAAATTATGTTCTAAATGTTGGTGATGGAGAACACCTGTTTTTTCCTTTCTATTAGGAGCACCAGTTAAAACTCACTGGACATCTCCCCCCATCAGAATCATAAACCCTCATAGGTTGGGGAAGGGGAACGTGGAAGAACAGCCTGTGGGTGCTGCTGGACACTGTGGCCAACATCGCCCTGTGTGGGGCCATACTGTTGCCCATGATGCTGGAATTGTCCTGCCTCCTGGGACTGTTGGGGTTACTGGCCAGAGTAATGATGATGGTGAGGGGCTTCTTGTTGGCTCTGGTAGGCACGTGGCTCATACCCACCAAGATAGCCAGATCGTCCCCTCCCCAACCAGGTTGGGACCAGCCTCCAACACTGGGTGGGTACAAGTGGCCATATTGGTGGGGTCGGCTTGAGGATGACATTTGGGGCTGCGGAGAATAGAAGGTTGGGTAGGGGGAGGAAGGGGTTGAGGTGTTGGCCCACGTATTAGGGGCTGTTCGGACCCTGCTTGAGCAAGCATCTGTGTGGATGGTCTCATGCGCATTAAATTTCGTGGTGAGAGCTGCCACCTCTCCAGAAATTCAAAAACCTCATATGGGTTATTGGGGGGGGGGGGGTGCTTGCATCAAGCAGGATCTGAATACATCCCCTAATACGGAGCCGGACCTCACGGGTAAGGGCACGGAGATAAAGGGTGAGGCTACGTGCATAGGCCTCCTCCCCATCATCTGTAGTTACTCTAGACAAATAATTGAGCACCCCTGTGTCCACATTATTCCTGCTCTCTTGAATAGTGACCTGGCGCCTTCTTGTTCGCCGTGATGTTAGAGCAGCCTGTTGGGAGGACCTGATCTGGGCAGTTGGGCTGCTGCTCAAGTTGCCCGGCTCTTCCAGGATGGGTGAGGTGGCAGCAGCAGACCGTCCTGGTGGTGTGGTGTGTAGGGCAGCCATTGTGTGGTCTTGTGATGCCTCATCTTCAGCCATCCTTCTTGTAGGGGGAGAAGATGGGCCAGCCACCTCATCCCCTACAGGATCTATAATGGGCTCTGCCTCTGAGGCCGTTCCTCAATCCGTAAGGTTGGATTGAGTTCTGTTATGAAATAGAACAGAGGCAAAAATACATCAATATTTTTGTCCCTGTAAAGTATTTGTGTAATGTATTTGTGTAATGTGGTGTGAGGTATGTACTTACGGTCTCAGATCCAGAATTGGGGCGAGGAAGTTCAGCCGGTCATAGTATATGTACTTTCTTTTGACATATCCAGCATCCCCACTCCTGGACCTCTGCTGGCGTTCCCGGCGGAACTGGTCCCGGATGCTTCGCCAGCGTTTCATCACATCTTCCACTGCAATGTGACAGGAAATATTGTAAAATTCACATATTTGAGGTCACATTTTCTAACAGTAGTCTAGGCATGGGGCCTTCTGGGGTGTGCGTTCTACCCATGGTGGCATATGTAATTGGGCAGATACACAGGGTCACATTAGCTACACTTAAACTAATTTTTTTGGCTAGGAGGATGAGGAGCTTGTGGCCTAACCCCAAATTATGGCTGTGTGAAGCCACGTGTCACATCCAAATGTAACGGCCTCATGAGGCTAATAAAAGTACATGCACAGGAAGGGGGGGTGCTGATTGTAGATTCATTTTATAGCGTGCGCTAAGGTTAATGATATTTTTATGGTTGCACTTACGAATTTTATGCTGCTCATCACGTGGTCTGTCACCAAAGTCATGGTACATCTGGCGACAGATGCGCCTCCATGACGCCTCCTTTCTTGTCCGGTTAGCATAATTTATGTTATACATAATTTCTCCACATTTATGTACGTGGACGCCATGCTGCTGCTGTACTCCGTGGAGGCGTACTTCCGGGATGTCTGGAGCGCTTTTTGAGCTCATTTGCATGTCTAGGCTTCCTGATGATGGATTGGCCCATTTCCTGTCACCAGCCAAAAGACCTGCGTATTGCTCGCAGGTCACACGTGTGTTGCGTGAGTAATCCGTATTTTTTGCGCACCCATAGACTTGCATTGGCGTACTACGGGCGTAGTACGCTGACAATCGCAGCATGCTGCAATTGGCACGGAGCGTAGGATACGGATGAGAAATATACGCCTTGTGCGAGTATCCACATAGAGAATCATTTGTTCGTGTCTAATGCGTGCTTTTAGCGCCTCTCACTCGCCCGTATTCCTCGCCAGTGTGACTCCGGCCTTACTATGAGAGCAGCATGATATAGTGGTAGAGACCCTGATTCCATCGATGTGTCACTTACTGGACTGCTTGCTGTGATTTTGATACAATCACTGTTTTATCTGCTGCAGAGCTAGCAGTTCTCTGAATGCTGAGCTCTTTATAACGCCGCCCACACACTGATTGTACACAGTCCAAGGACAAAAAGCTGCCATTCAGTGGTGTGGGCATGGTTACTAAAAGCTCAGCATTCAGAGAACTGCTATGTCTTTAGTAGATAAAACAGTGATTGTATCAAAAACACAGCAAGCAGCCCAGTAAGTGACACATTGACAGGGGAGCAAAAACCTGGTGACAGATTCCCTTTAATCTCTTTCCCCAGATGTACACTCTAATGGAACAGTCCTGAACTTAGCACAAAGTTGAAATGATATTTATACTTTCTTGCGCATTTTGATGAGCTTTTCCTCATTTTCACATAACTAATGAAGTTTTTCCAAAAATTAGACAGTCAGGTAGGCGGCTTCAAAGAAAGCGCCAGGCTGGCGGTGGGAATAAATACAATGAGGATGGTCCGCTGCAGCTCCGGCCGGGTACCTCAAGAGGAGGTCAGACAGGATAAAAGTAAACTAGACCAGTCATATGGAGCGCAAGGGACGCAGTTCAGATGGTATTAAAAGTCTTCATTTATTAGTTTCCACAACGCGTTTCAACGGAATGGCTCCGTCTTCTTCAGGTGGCAGTTATAAATAGAGTGGGATGGGGAAGGTATATAAAGGTGAAGCAGCAAATGAAAATTAAGAAGCAATTAATCAGAACGCCCACATGATTAAAAATGCAAATTAAAACTGCACTAAAAGATAAATAACGGATGCAATATAAAACACATATAGACTAAAACCAATCTAAAAGCGAATAAAAAACAAAAACAAAGTACATACAAAATTAAGGCTCAATAAGCACCGTCAAAATATCCGAAATGGGTTCATGTTACATAGTCTTTCTAAACATTTTTCTCTAGTGCACCAAAAGAATTGGAATTCATTAAAACTTATTGTCATTGACCAGATTCCAGATGATTTGCCTGACCGGCACAATAGTCTAATAAGAAGGGAGAGTTTCTCGATTTTTAAACTAGGCACACTGGCCCCTGAGGGGTTAAACCTCACCACTGAGAAAGTCACGTAATATATTTACGTTGTGATAATTTTTTATGTACATTGTTTTTATTTGTATTTTATTCGCTTTTAGATTGGTTTTAGTCTATATGTGTCTTATATTGCATCGTTTTTTTTCTCTTTTAGTGCAGTCTTAATTTGCATTTTTAATCATGTGGGCGTTCTGATTAATTGCTTCTTAATTTTCATTTGCTGCTTCACCTTTATATACCTTCCCCATCCCACTCTATGTATAACTGCCGCCTGAGGAAGACGGAGCCATTCCGTTGAAACGCGTTGTGGAACCTAATAAATGAAGACTTTTAATACCAGCTGAACTGCGTCACTTGCGCTCCATATGACCGGTCTACTTTACTTTTATCCTTTCCAAAAATTAGGACTTTTGTTAGTCCAATGTAGTTACGTTCCCAAATAGTTTTCCAATTTCCTTACCTAATATTTAGATATTTATAATGTATTCACGGCAGTGTACAGCTTTTCACTGATATTTTTATTGTCAATTTGCTTTATAAATGCAAAATAAGCAACTTTCTAAATAGTTTTGCCAAAGTATTTCCCGATTTGTTGCTGCAGAGAGAGTCCTTCAATCTTGCTTGCTGATCTGCAAAATCAGTCAGAGCTTTTCCCCCAGACTGATAGCTCTCTGCTCTTCCCATCTCTTTCCTCAGTGTAAGCCGCATTCACACATCCATGTGACTTACGGACTGGCCACGGGTCACCCATAAGCAAGTTATCATCTATTCCACGGACAAGTAATGACTTGTTTTAGCTGGACAACCTCTTTAAGTTACAGATTAAGCCTATCGTAGCACATTTATGAACTATAAGTAAATGTTTTGTAATGTGAATCCATCTAAGGGTTCGCTCTCATTTGTGTGTACAAAATCGCTCAGATTCTCAGCCAGATGAGTGTCATGCGTAATGCGTATGCCATCCATATGCAAAGCACTTTTAACATCATCCTTTACATGCTATAATACTCTATGTAAGTTAAATCTACTTGTCATAAATAATAATGCAATCTTATCTAAACATATTGTGACAATGTCATTGGTGAAGTGATGTGAAGCCCAGAGATTTTTCTTCATTACACTAGGTGCTGCGAGGGGTTACCGTCTAATTTACATAATGGGCTGGGTTTTTGTGGACAACCATAAAGTGGGCGGGAGGATGTCCAACTTATCTCCACCCCAGGGAGCGGTTTGGGGCTTAAATAGCGAGACTTCAAAGGCAGTCTTTGTTCCGTAGGGCTGGAGAGAGGATCTCCAGTTGTTTGTGTCCTGAGGAGGAAAGACTGAACCTGTGTTGCTCCAGAGCGGGCAGCTCCCTGTAAAAGGATGGACTGTGTTACAGCATTTTTTTTTTGTGTGTTTTGCCCGAAGGGATGTGTTTACTTTTCCCTTCATGTTGGCTTATGCCATCTATATAATAAACCAACAAAAGATTTAAAGAGACAGTGTTCGTGTTTTCTACCTCCGTGTACCGCTGAGTGAGTTGAACTGCCACAATATAGATAGATGAAAGATATTAGATATATAATAAATAGATATTATATGGAAAGAAAGATAGTTAGCTATCCTGCAGACATATAATTTTAATTTATACATATAATAAATGGTGTTTAAATGGTGTTTGGCCTTATTAAACTTAATAAATAAATAATTACAAAAACACATTGTGGGGTCCCGCTTATTTTTGATAACCAGTCAAGGTAAAACAGACAGCTGTGGTCTTGTATTACCAGGCTAGAAAGGTCTCTGGTTATTAGGCCCTTCCCAGTCTATAAATATCAGCCCACAGCCACCCCAGATAGATTGCATCACATTACATGCTCCAATTCAGGTGTTTTGCCTCACCTCATGCCGATTGCCCTGGTGCATTGCAGTCGGGGTAATAGTACTTTCATGGCTTTTTTTTTCTTTAGAAATTGGTGAATCAGGGAAAGTTAAGGAGTGTATTTAAAAATAAAATATTTTTGTGTTTTTTTTTCCTTTTGATTACTAGGTTAATGGGGGATCTGATAGACACCTCTCCATTGCTAAAACCACTGCTTGACGTCAACTGTGTTTTTGGGCAATTCACAGCTGACATCAACCCCAACTACCATTAGTGCCAGAATTGGTGCTTCTAATGTGATGTGCCACTATTCTGGGGAGGCTCAAACACCATGAATCTTCCCAGTAGGTTAATATCAGCCCCCTGCTGTCTGTTTTACGTTTGCTGGTTATCAAAAATAGGGGGGACCCTGCATCATTGTTTAAAATTATTTATTAGGGTAAACAAGGCTAAACATCCTTTGGTGCCACATGAAAGCCACTATAGGGTGCAAGTTTATAATATGTTGGGGGCTTGTGACATTATCTATCTGCAAGACATCTATGTATTTTATTTTTCTAAATCTTTCTGGCATCTACACACGTGGTCAAAATTGTTGGTACCCCTCGTTTAATAACAGAAAAACTCATAATGGTGACAGAAATAATTTGAATCTGACAAAACTAATAATAAATCAAAAATCTATGAAAATGAACAAATGAACGTCAGACATTGCTATTCAACCATGCTTTCACAGAATTTAAAAAAAAAAAATAAAAATCATGAAATAGGCCTGGACAGAAATGATGGTACCCTTAACTTAATATTTTGTTGCACAACCTTTTGAGGCAATCACTGCAATCAAGAGATTCCTGTAACTGTCAATGAGCCTCCTGCACCTCTTGACAGGTATTTGGCCCACTCCTCAAGAGCAAAGTGCTCCAGTTGTCTCTTGTTTGAAAGCTGCCTTTTCCAGACGGCATGTTTCAGCTCTTTCCAAAGATGCTAAATTAGATTTAGGTGTTTTTAGCTGTGTATTTTGGGTCATTATCCTGCTGCAAGACCCATGACCTGCGACCCTAGACCAAGCTTTCTGACACTGGACAGCACATTTCTCTCTAGAATCCCTTCATAGTCTTCATATTTCATTGTATCCTGCACAGATTCTAGACTCCCTGTGCCAGATGCAGCAAAGCAGCCCCAGAAGATAACAGAGCCTCCTCCATGTTTCACAGTAGGTTCAGTGTTCTTTTCTTGATATGCTTCATTTTTATGTCTGTGAACATAGAGCTGATGTGCCTTGCCAAAAAGTTCAATTTTTTTCTCATCTGTCCATAGGACATTCTGCCAGAAGCTTTGTGGCTTGTCAACATGTAGTTTGGCAAATTCCAGTCTGACTTCTTTTATTTTTTTTCAACAGTGGTGTCCTCCTTGGTCTTCTCCCATGAAGTCCACTTTGGCTCATACAACGATGGATAATGCGATATGACACTGATTTTCCTTAGCTTGAAGTTCACCTTTCATCTGTTTAGAAATTTTTCTGGGCTCTTTTGTTACCATTTGTATTATTCCTCTCTTTGATTTTGTCATCAATTTTCTGCCTGTGGCCACATCCAGGGAGGTTGGCTACAGTCTCATGGAGCTTAAATTTCTGAATAATATGTACAACTGTAGTCACAGAAACATCAAGCTGCTTGGAGATGGTCTTAAAACTTTTACCTTTAACATGTTTGTTTATCATTTTCTTTATCACCAAAATTGGGAGACACAGGAACCATGGGTGTATGCTACTGCCACTAGGAGGCTGACACTATGAACAAAAAAAGTTAGCTCCTTCTCTGTAGTGTACACCTCACCAACTGGCACTAGGCTACTCAGTTTTAGCTTAGTGTCAGTAGGAGGTGGACACAGATCTCTCTTGAGAGCCATATCTACCTAATGTGTGTTGTTTCTTTTCAGGTACCTGGAGGGATACAGTGTGAACAGTCACTACTGTACTCCCATGCAGAGCCTATGAGTACGGCGTGTGCTGCCACCCCGTATCCTCATATGTCTGTTCGGCAGGACCCTAAACCCCTAACACAGAAGCGTGTTTAGGTGATCCGGATGCGGTCCTTCCTCCATCTCCCTACCCACTTGCCCATCAGAGCCTATCGGTTGAGGAGACGCGGACGTCCTGCAACATAGATTCAGGACGTCCGATCTTCATGAATGGGGAGGTACTTTCCCTCTTTCCTCCCCAGGTGCTGAAGGCACCATAGGAAAGAAGAAAGAGGAGAAGAAAAAAAAAAAAAAGAACCCCTTTTTCCTTTATTCAATGCGGCCATTTGGGGGCATGTCCCCGTTTATGCTGAGTGCGGATCATACCTTGCTTTGCGGCTTTTATTTGGGTGTCTCAGCACTGCTTCACAGGTCCTTTGGGGAAGAGAGAGTGGTTTGAGACACCGGGGCTTCCTGTGCTATATGCCGCTTTGCAATCTGGGCCTGGCACTTGTTTTTTGCGCCGCGGGGGGACCTCCGTGCCACCCCCCATGCTCCGGTGGCCACCGGCTGTAATCTAGGTCCCGGCTTTTCTTGGGTCTAATTACAACGCTGGCTCCGCCCCTCGCTATCTCACCTTCCGGGCGGGTTTTTCTCACGCCCTTCTCCTCTTCCTTTGCGCGCCGGATGGCTCCGCCTACTACTCCCAGCCTCTTCAGACTGCTGGGTCGCCGCCATCTTGCTCCCTCGGACTCTGCGACTAGTCCCACCCCTCTTCCGGCTCTGAGGGTGGGATTCTTCTATTCCGCACACGTTTTTTCCCGGCTGAGTCCCCTGCATCTTCCTAAGAGACACCATCTTCCTACTGGTGCACCCGGGATGGCGTTCGCCTCAGAAGACCCCGCGTTTTTTGCCCACTTGGTCCTACTGGGTATAATCCTCGTAGCTGCCAGATAGATCTTGTGAGGGTCTATCTGGCCAGAACTGCTCCCTTTAGGAAGACGGACTCTCTTTTCATCATTCCTGATGGTGCTCGAAAAGGTCTTCCGGCCTCTAAAGCCACGATTGCTCGCTGGATCAGGACGGCAATTTTGGAGGCTTACCGGGTCAAGAACAGAGTGCCTTTCTCTGGGATCAGGGCTCACTCTACCCGGGCAGTGGGCGCCTCCTGGGCGGTGCACCATAGGGCTTCCACCCTACAGCTTTGCAAAGCGGCAACTTAGTCTTTCATCCACACGTTCGCCAAATTTTATAAGGTCCATACCTACACTTCAGCGGACGCCAGCCTAGGCAGAAGGATCTTGCAGGCGGCAGTGGTGAGTTCTCTGACCTGAATGAAGCTTCATATTCCCTTCCCAGGGACTGCTTTGGGACATCCCATGGTTCCTGTGCCCGCTAATGAGGTGATAGAGAAAATAGGATATTTGGTTGCTTACCTTAAAATCTGTTTCTCTGAGCCTTCAATGGAAGACACAGCACGCTCTATCTCTTGTTCTTTCTTTTGTGTTCTATTGTTCCGGTTTGAGTTGTCTGTTTGTTTCTTATCTTGTTTTCTCCTACTGCTTTCTCACTAACCGAGTAGCCTAGTGCCTGTCAGTGGAGTGTACACTGCAGAGGAGGAGCTAACATTTTTTGTGCATAGTGTCAGCCTCCTAGTGGCAGCAGCATACACCCATGGTTCCTGAGTCCCACAATGAAGGCTCCGAGAAACAGATTTTACGGTAAGCAACCAAAAATCCTGTTTTCTAATCTCCGGAGACAACTCTTTCCTTCGCTTCCTCTGGTCCATGTTGAGTGTGACAAATACCATATCACCAAACAGCACAGTGAGTATTTGTAGCCCTTTATACAGGCCCACTCACTGACTCCAAGATTGTAGACACCTGTGATGCTAATTAGAGGACACACCTTGATTTAACATGTCCCTTTAGGCACATTATTTTCAGGGGTACCATCATTTCTGTCCAGGCCTATGTCATGAGTTTTATTTTTTTTAAATTCTGTGGAAGCATGGTTGGAAAGCAACGTCTGACTTTCATTTGTTCATTTTCGTAGATTTTTTATTTATTACTTTTGTCAGATTCAAGTTATGTCTGTGACCATTGTGAGTTTTTCTGTCATTAAACGAGGGCTATCAACAATTTTGACCACATGTGTATCTATAGCTTTTTATTACACTTTGTTTTCTTTGAGATTTATGCATAAAAATTGGACAGCATACGGATAGCGGGTCTCGGACGTTTTACGTGGTGTGGAAGTTCAACTCACCTGGCAGTACACGGAGGTAGAAAATGGGAACACTGTCTCTTTAAATCCTCATTGGTTTATTTTAAGGCAGCATAAACCAACACGTGGGGAAAATAAACTCAGCCTTTCTGGCAAAAACAGGAAAAACAACAAAGAAAGCAAATCGCTGCCACACATTCCATACGTTGCAGGTGGCACCCCGCTCTGGAGCAAGACAGGTTCAGTCTGTGGTCGACAAGCCACAAAGCCACTGGAGAGCTCTCTCCTGGCTAGCTGATCCCAGACTGCCTGAAGAGCTCTGCTATTTAAATCCCAAGACCATGTGACTTTTTCCATCACGTGACTGATCACATGGTCATGACATCACACAGGTCCTTGCAGCCCTGCCTGTGGAGATAAAGACCTGCTCTATGAAGGTCCACATGAAACCAGCCCTTTATACAATTTTAACTTAACCCTCACAACACATAGTGTGCTGGAGGAAAATACTCTGGTTTCATATTACTGTCACCATTAAGCGCAGTGACACATATCGCTCCTCTATTACCTTACCAGTGACTTTGTCACATATCCCCCACTCTCTGCCCAAAGCCGAGGGTTTTGGCACGGTGTGAGAGTCTCTGCAGCGGTGACATCGTCAACTGTGGCTTTGCAATTGGCTCCCAGGCAAGGGGTTTCCAGCAATTCTCTATATCACCATGGCTTGAGCAAGTTCACATGGTATATTTGGTGTGGCTTCCTTCGGCCTTGCTGGTGCACCTTGTAATTCACCTCACTCAGTTTCTCCACCACCTCGTATGGGCCTTTTCACTTGGCTAGGAACTTGCTCTTTCCCGTGGGGATAAGCACTAGCCCGCGATCCCCCGTCTGGAATTGCCTCACTCTCACTGAACTGTTATACACCCTTGCATGTGCCTCCTGTGCCTACAGAAGATGCTCCTTCACGATTGGCATCACTTTGGCCATCCTTTCCTGTAACTGGGCGACATACTGTATGATTCTCTCGTGTGGAGTGACCTCAGCTTCCCAGGTTTCCTTGGCAATGTCCAGTACCCCTCGGGGATGTCGACTATACAGGAGCTTGAACGGTGAGAAGCTAGTAGAAGCTTGTGTAACATCTCTGAGAAGAGCAGGAACGGAAGCAGATAGTCCCAGTCTCGACCATCCTTCTCAATGGCCTTCTTGAGCATCGCCTTCAAGGTCTTATTGAAGCGCTCTCCTAGGCCATCTGTCTGTGGATGGTAGATTGAGGTTCACAGCTGGGCAATCTGAAGGACTTTACACAACACCCTCATTACCTTACTCATGAAAGGGGTTCCTTGGTCTGTCAAAATCTCCTTCGGCCATGCAAAAATATGAACACGTTCCCCGGCGATACTCTTGGTCGACGAGTTTCTTAGGGGTACTACTGCTTCCCGATACCGGGTCGCATAGTCCATGACCACTAAGATATATTGGTGCCCTCGTACAGGTTTAATTAGAGGACTCACTAGATCCATGGCAATCCTTTCAAATGGGCCCTCTATCACTGTTAACGGAACTAGGGGACTTCGGAAGTGAGTAGAGTGAGCGGTTATCTGGCAGGTGGGGCAGGACCTACAATAATTTAGGATCTCCCGGTAACACCCCGGCCCATATAACCTCTGCATTATTCTTTCCACTGTTTTCTCAACCCCCAAAAACATGTTAATGGGCCATGCCTAAAACGCTCTGCCGGTAGGGACCTGGAACCAAGAGCTGCTCCACTATCTCCCTCACCTCAGTGTGGTCACCTGATACAGTAACTCACCATTCACGGCGAAGTGTGGGAACCTGGTGTCAGTCCCCAGCTCTTGAGCAACACCCCATCTATCACAGACACATTTTCAAGTGCACTTTTTAGGGTAAGATCTTGCATCTGAGCAGAGCTAAAATTTTCCCCAGAAACCCTCAGATCAGGAACCTCGGCCTCACTGACGACCGTCTCATCCTCGTTACCCACCAGGAGACACAAGGGAAACTCCACCTCTGGCTGTGACAGAGGCTGAGCAGAATTGAGTTAGCTTCTGTCTAAGTCACTTATCATCCCAGCCTTTCCCCACAAGTCCCAAAATAGGATGAAGTCCCTCATGATTATCACGGGGTGAAGCAAGTCTCTCACAACCCCAGTTGGTTTTTATATACACTCTGGCAACTGTTTAATCCTTGGCATCGCTGTGAATACAGCGGACGCCCACGTGTTTCCCTGGGATCAACTGGTGGGGGATTGTGGCCCATATCAGGGTCACCAAACTCCCCGAGTCCAATAGTCCTGACACCAACACCCCATTTATGGTCACGGGACATGACTGAGGCCCATCTCCGGGCTATAGGTCCACACTGCAAGCAGTATAAGCAAAATACGAGCAGCGCCTGCCTAGGCTGCAACCCATATGCTCAGAAGACAAAGGACAATGGGCAGCGATGTGTCCATGACCGTAACACCGCCAACAGATCAAGTTTTTACCAGCAGTCTTTTACAACCCTTCAATGGCTCCTTGAGACCTCGGGCTTCCCCCAGTGGTGGCTCTTCTACCCCTCTTTTGGGACTCGGGCTCCCGCTGAGTACCCCAGTATGGAGATGCACCACCTGGCTTCCTTAGGGACTAGTGATGACCGAGTATGCTCGTTACCTGAGATTTTCGAGCATGCTCGGGTGTTCTCTGAGTATTTTGGGCGTAGATTATGTTTGTGTCTCCGCAGCTGCATGATTTGCAGCTGCTACACAACCTGAATACATGTGGGGATTTCCTAACAAACAGGCAATCCCCACATGTATTCAGGCTGTCTAGCAGTCGCAAATCATGCAGCTGCAGCAACACATACTAAATCTCCAAGCATGCCCGAAACACTCGGAGAACACCCAAGCATGCTCGGAAATCTTGAGTACCGAGCATACTCGCTCATCACTATTAGTACCTCTCGACCACTTAGTACCTTTCTACTAGGCTGACCAGGTCATCCACATTTCGGGGATCCCCCTGGGCAACCCATGTCTGTACCGGCCTTGGAAGGGAATGGATAAACCTGTCTATTACAACCCACTCCACCATGTGGGCTGGGGTGGAGGTCTCCGGCTGCAACCATTTCTGAATCAGATGCAGCAAGTCGAACATTTGGGAGCGAGGAGGTTTATCACCGTAATACGTCCAGTGATTAACCCTTTTGTGCTCGGACAGACATAGTCACCCCTGAGCGTGCCAGCATCTCAGTTTTCAGTTTGGCATATTCCTGGGCATCTTGTAAGGCCAGGTCATAATAAGCCCTCTGGGGCTTGCCAGTTAGATAGGGGGCCAGCACCTCACTGGTCTGGCGGCAGTCTCTCTCGCACCAATACCCGCTAAAAAACAGTTAGAAATGCCTCATCACCCGCCTTCCGTGCGTGTCGTCACCTGGACTTCTGGGCTGGGCTTCCAGTCTCCGACAAACTGCCTCGGCAAGCAACTCGATCTGCTGCCATTATAGTCTGAACTGGTCTTGATGCTGTTGCAGTTGCTGGGTAAGCAACTTACTCGTCTCCTGATGTGCCAGCTGTTGCTGCTGTGCGCTCACCAGATGCTTGAGCAGGTCCTCCATTTTGCCTGACGTCGTCCTCTGGCTTGTGGCCTCCTTTACCCAGTCCATGTGGTTTGACCACGACTGCTACTAGCGTTCCCAGAATGTTGCCCACATTCAAAACACCACTTGTGGTAGTTCAACTCACGTGGCGGTATACCGAGGTAGAAAATGGGAACACTGTCAACTTAAATCATAAAAACATAAAGGTAACTCCGGTGGAGCAGATACCCTCTGGTGTTGCAAATAGGAATGCTCTTTTAAACCGGAAAGAAACGTTTTGGATATATCGTCAGGGAACATTATATCCAAATGGATTGAATGATACCACAGAGAGAGTTTGAACGTTGCTTTTTTTTTTTTTTTTCTCTGGGTTTTTTTTTTTCCTTTTGGGTTTTTTTTTTTTTTTCTTTTCCGTCTTGCATCCATGTTGTCAAGGTTGGATCAATCAGTGGGTGTGTTCCTGAACTGTGTTCCTGAACTTGGTCCACACCCTAAATCAAGTTTCTGAGATTGGGATAAAAGGTCGCTACTATATACACTCACTGGCCACTTTATTAGGTACACCTGTCCAACTGTGTGTTAAGACTTAATTTCTAATCAGCCAATCACATGGCGGCAACTCAGTGCATTTAGGCATGTAGACATGGTCAAGACAATCTCCTGCAGTTCAAACCGAGCATCAGTATGGGGAAGAAAGGTGATTTGAGTGCCTTTGAACGTGGCATGATTGTTGGTGCCAGAAGGGCTGGTCTGAGTATTTCAGAAACTGCTGATCTACTGGGATTTTCACGCACAACCATCTCTAGGGTTTACAGAGAATGGTCCGAAAAAGAAAAAAAATCCAGTGAGCGGCAGTTCTGTGGCCGGAAATGCCTTGTTGATGCCAGAGGTCAGAGGAGAATGGGCAGACTGGTTCGAGCTGATAGAAAGGCAACAGTGACTCAAATTGCCACCCGTTACAACCAAGGTAGGCAGAAGAGCATCTCTGAACGCACAGTGCGTCGAACTTTGAGGCAGATGGGCTACAGCAGCAGAAGACCACACTGGGTACCACTCCTCTCAGCTAAGAACAGGCATCTGATGGCTACTTTCAGCAGGATAATGCGCCATGTCATAAAGCTCGAATCATCTCAGATTGGCTTCTTGAACATGACAATGAGTTCACTGTACTCAAATGGCCTCCTCAGTCACCAGATCTCAATCCAATAGAGCATCTTTGGGATGTGGTGGAACGGGAGATTCGCATCAGGGATGTGCAGCCGACAAATCTGCGCCAACTGTGTGATGCCATCATGTCAATATGGTCCAAAATCTCTGAGGAATGCTTCCAGCACCTTGTTGAATCTCTGCCACGAAGAATTGAGGCAGTTCTGAAGGCAAAAGGGGGTCCAACCCGTTACTAGCATGGTGTACCTAATAAAGTGGCCAGTGAGTGTATAAGTGTAACTGAATTTTATACTATTAATATTTGTACTGTGTTTTTATGATACCTGATGAAGGATATACACTGTATCCGAAACGCGTTGTATCTCTTTTTTAGCCTATAAAATAAAAAAAATATGCAATATCATCTTTGGATGTGAGTCCTGGGAAGCGCTGCCGTTTATGGGCTGGATGTGTTTTTCTTGATTAACTTAAATCCTCGTTGGTTTATTTTAATGCAGCATAAACCAACACGTTGGGAAAACAAACTCAGCCTAAAACAGGAAAAACAACAAAGAAAACGAAACGCTGCAACACAGTCCATACATTGCGGGTGGCACCCCGCTCTGGAGCAACACAGGTTCAGTCTGTGCTCAACAAGCCACAAAGCCAATGGAGACTTCTCTCCAGATTAGCTGATCCTAGACTGCCTGAAGAGCTCGGTTATTTAAACCCAAGACCATGTGACTTTTTCTTTCATGTGACCGATCACATGATCATGACATCACACAGGTCCTGGCAGCTCTGCAGATGGAGATAAAGTGGACTGTTGTGAGTTCATTTTCCCCTTCATCACTGAGGTCTGGTGAACTCCCTATTCTGGTAAAGAAAGGTAATGAGCCTGATTATCAGGCACCTGAGCCTAATGAGGATGACTGGCTGAGTGGAGTCACGGACTGGATATAAGGCTGCCGACGCCCTTCTGCCCTGCGGGTGATTTCTCTGTGGACTCCTAGGACACCAGTCTGATTCCTGCTCCTCTAAAGCTAAGTTTTCTGTTTTGCCTGTTAGCATTTTTGTTTTGCTTTTTGTTTTCCTTGCTTTTCTGTATTCTGCCATTCCCTGCTGGGGTGAGCTGCCTGTAGCTCTGTCTTCAGAATATTCCTGAGTACTGACATAGCTTTTTGAAGCCTAGCGTCTTCAGGGCCTTTTTCATTGTCAGTCTGTTGGCTCTTATTTTCATAGGGTTTTTCACGGATTGCAGACAGCAGCCTTCCTGTCCTTTTCTATCTAGTTAGCTTGGGCCCTGTCTTTGCTCAGTCTATCTTTCTCTCTGTGTTAGTTTTTTCATCTTGCTTCACCGTCATTATATGTTGGGGGCTGCCTATTGCTTTGGAGTCTGCTCTGGGGCAGTTTAGATTTCCCCTTTCTTTCTGTAGGCCTATTTAATTCTCTGGCTGTGATCGAGGGGTCTAGGGCATCATAGGAACCCCCGACGGCTACTGCTAGTTGTGTTGATAGGTTCAGGGGTCTGCAATCCGATAGCTGCCAACTTCTCTGGTTTTCTGGACTTAGCTAGCATTTCTGTTTTTGCCTCCTACGGTTACTCTTTCATAACAGAATCACCCGCCATACCGAAGATCCTAGGGTACTCAATAGCAGGAAAGAATTGTGTTTAAAAAAAAAAAAAAAGTGTGTGTATATTCTTTCCTCTATATCTCTGAGGCCGTAGGGGGAATTTTTTTTTTTCTCTCAGTGGAGATAAAGCAATTGTCTGATCGTGTGGAGCAGCTCGCTGCGGAAGTGCGGGGAATTTCCGCCTACCTTGCTCGTTCGCATGCTGTTGAACCAAAGATCCCTACACCTGATGTATTTTTTGGGGATCGATCTAAATTTTTGAGTTTCAAAAATAATTGTAAATTATTTTTTGCCTTGAAGCCTAACTCGTCAGGGAGCTCCGCGCAGCAGGTTAAAATTGTCATCTCTTTGCTGCGTGGCGATCCCCAGGATTGGGCGTTTTCTTTGAAACCAGATGATCCTATTCTGACTAATGTGAATGCATTCTTTCAAGCTTTGGGGTTGTTGTATGACGAACCTAATGCTATTGATCAGGCTGAAAAGACCCTGTTGGCATTGAACCAGGGTCGAGATTCTGCAGAGTTGTACTGTCAAAAGTTCTGAAAGTGGGCGGTCCTTACTATCTGGAATGATAATGCCTTGGCTGCTCTCTTTCGGAAGGGTTTGTCAGAAGCCGTAAAAGATACTATGGTGGGATTTCCTGTTCCCTCTGGTCTGGACGATTCTATGTCATTAGCCATTCAGGTTGATCGGCGTTTACATGAACGCAGGATTGCACGAGAGGTGTTGCCACCGGTTGAACAGACGTCTGAACCTATGCAATGTGATAGAGTTTTGTCTAAGGTGCAACGTCAGGAGTTCAGAAGGCGTAATAAGCTGTGTTTTTTCTGTGGAGATGCCTCGCATATTATTTCTGTTTGTCCTAAACGAGAGAAACGCTTTGCACACACGTTTTCTGTTGGTGGTGTTCAACCTAAGTTTCTTCTGGCAATTACTCTGATCTGCTCCCTGTCCACATTTTCCGCCAAGGCTTTTGTGGATTCGGGAGCAGCGCTAAACCTAATGGACTTGGATTTTGCTAAACGTTGTGGATTTCCGATGACACCTCTGCAGACGCCTATCCCTTTGAGGGGGATTGATGCTACTCCTTTGGCTAAAAATAAACCTCAGTTTTGGACCCAGGTGGTCATGCGGGTCGCCCCAGACCATCAAGAAAATTGCAGATTTTTGGTATTGCATGGTCTGCATGATGCTGTTGTTCTGGGGTTTCCCTGGTTGCAAATTCATAATCCAGTTTTGGATTGGAAATCTGTGTCTGTGGTGAGTTGGGGTTGTCGGTGTGCCTTTAGTGAGGCTCCGTTTTTTTCCACCTCTCCTCAGTCGCATGATGTTCCTGACTATTTGGCGGACTTTTAACATACTGTATATTTAGTGAGAATGAGTGTGCGTCCTTGCCTCCTCATAGGAGTTATGAACTAAGCCCGGGGTGTAAATTTCCCAAGGGTCGGCTCTTCAATTTATCTGTACCCGAGCACGAGGCTATGCGGTCCTATATTAAGGAGGCGTTGGAAAAGGGTCATATTAGACCATCCTCTTCACCCTTAAGTGCCGTTTTTTTTTTGTGGCCAAAAAGGATGGTTCTTTAAGGCCTTGTATTGATTATCGTGCCCTCAATAAAATTACTATTAAATATCAGTATCCGTTACCCCTGATTTCGGATCTATTCTCTAGAGTTAGAGGTGCTTGCTGGTTTACCAAGCTTGACCTCAGGGGGGCGTATAATCTTATCCGCATTAAGCAGGGGATGAATGGAAGATGGCGTTTAATACTCCGGAGGGACATTTTGAGTACCTGGTGATGCCTTTTGGGCTCACTAATGCCCCTTCTGTCTTCCAGTGCTTCATGAACGATATTTTCCGAGACTTTGTCGATTAAATTTTTGATTATCTATCTGGATGATATTTTGATCTTCTCCAAGGATTGGGATTCTCATGTGGAACATATTCGGACTGTGTTCCGGATCTTGAGGGAGAATTCCCTGTATGTCAAAGGATCGAAATGCCTTTTTGGAGTACAGAGGATTTCATTTTTGGGATTTATTTTGTCTCCGTCAACTATTGAAATGGACCCGGCCAAGGTACAGGCCATTTACGATTGGGTTCAGCCCACTTCTTTGAAGGCCCTCCAGAAGTGTTTGGGTTTTGCTAATTTTTATCGGAAATTTATAGCAAAATTTTCTAGTATTGCCCAGCCATTGACTGATCTGACTAAGAAGAGTGCTGATGTGTTGAATTGGTCTCCTGAGGCTGTTGCTTCCTTTCAAGAGCTGAAGCGAAGATTTACCTCCGCCCCGGTTTTGCGGCAACCTGATGTCTCACTCCCGTTCCAGGTAAAGGTGGATGCTTCTGAGATTGGTGCAGGAGCTGTTTTGTCCCAAAAGGATCCTGTAACATCTAAAATGAATCCCTGTGCTTTCTTTTCCCGAAAGTTCTCTCCATCTGAACGTAGCTATGATGTGGGGAATCGGGAACTGTTGGCCATGAAATGGGCATTTGAGGAGTGGAGACATTGGTTGGAGGGAGCTAAACATCAAGTTGTGGTCCTCACTGACCACAAGAATTTGATTTACCTAGCGTCGGCTAAACGCTTGAACCCTAGACAGGCTAGGTGGGCCTTGTTTTTTACACGGTTTGATTTTGTGGTCTCTTTTCTTCCTGGAACTAAGAATGTCAAGGCAGACGCCCTCTCTAGGAGTTTCTTTGCTGATTCTCCTGTGGTGACCAAGCCTGCTACCATCTTAGGCGAAGGGGTAGTTCTTTCTGCCATCTCGCCCGATTTGAGACTTGCTCTGGAAGAGTTCCAGGAGGACAAACCTGAGCGTTGTCCCAGTGGAAAGTTGTATGTTCCTGACCAGTGGAAGAAGAGAGTGATGTCTGAAGTTCATTGCTCTGCATTGGCTGGTCATCCAGGTATTTTTGGTACTAGAGATCTGGTGAGTCGCTCTTTTTGGTGGCCCACCTTGTCTCATGATGTCAGGAATTTTGTGCAGTCCTGTGGGACTTGCTCCCGGTCTAAATCTTGTTATCGCTCTAGTGGGTTGTTGATGCCTTTGCCGGTCCCCAGGAGGCCATGGACCCATATTTCAATGGATTTCATCTCTGATGTGCCGGTCTCTCAAAGAATGACTGTTATTTGGGTGATTTGTGATAGGTTCTCTAAGATGGTTCATCTTGTACCACTCCCTAAGTTGCCATCTTCCTCTGAGTTGGTGCCCCTGTTTTTGCAACAGGTGGTTCGCTTATACGGGATTCCTGAGAACATTGTATCTGACAGAGGAGTTCAGTTTGTGTCTAGATTTTGGAGGACTTTCTGTTCCAAGCTGGGAATTCAGTTGTCCTTCTCCTCTGCTTTTCACCCTCAGACCAATGGGCAGACAGAGAGAACAAACCAGACCTTGGAGTTGTATTTGAGATGTTTTATTTCCGCTGATCAGGATGATTGGGTTTCATTTTTGCCCTTGGCCGAATTTGCTTTAAATAATAGAGCTAGTTCTGCCACTTTGATGTCACCTTTTTTTTGTAACTTTGGGTTTCATCCTCGATTTTCTTCAGGGTAGGTGGAGCCTTCTGCCTGCCCAGGTGTTGACACTGTGGTGGAGAGAATGCACCAGATCTGGGACCAAGTGGTGGATAAGTTATCTCTCTCCCAGGAAAAGGCCCAGCGGTTTTCCAATCGACATAGGACCATTGGTCCCCAGTTTAAGATTGGTGATATGGTGTGGGTATCATCAAAAAATATTGCTATGAAGGTGGCTTCTCCTAAGTTTAAGCCTAGATTTATTGGACCTTACAAGATTTTGGAGATTATTAATCCGGTCTCTTTTCGTTTGGCTCTTCCTGTCACATTTAAGATCCATAATGTGTTCCATAAGTCCTTGTTGAAGAGGTTTGTTGAACCAGTTGTTCCTGGGGTGGCACCTCCAGACCCTGTATTGGTTGAAGGTAACATGGAATATGAGGTAGAGAAAATACTGGATTCCCGTTTGGTTAGACGGAGACTCCAGTATTTGGTTAAGTGGAAGGGTTATGGTCAGGAGGATAATTCCTGGGTCTCTGCCTCTGATATTCATGCCAAAAGATTGGTGCATGCTTTTCATCGGGCTCACCCTGATCGCCCTGGTGGCGTGGTTGAGGGTTCGGTGACCCCTCCTCAAGGGGGAGGTACTGTTGTGAGTTCATTTTCCCCTTCGTCACTGAGGTCTGGTGAACTCCCTATTCTGGTAAAGAAAGGTAATGAGCCTGATTATCAGGCACCTGAGCCTAATGAGGATGACTGGCTGAGTGGAGTCACGGACTGGATATAAGGCTGCCGACGCCCTTCTGCCCTGCGGGTGATTTCTCTGTGGACTTCTAGGACACCAGTCTGATTCCTGCTCCTCTAAAGCTAAGTTTTCTGTTTTGCCAATTTTGTTTTGCTTTTTGTTTTCCTTGCTTTTCTGTATTCTGCCATTCCCTGCTGGGGTGAGCTGAATCTCCTTTTGCCTGTAGCTCTGTCTTCAGAATATTCCTGAGTACTGACATAGCTTTTTGAAGCCTAGCGTCTTCAGGGCCTTTTTCACTGTCAATCTGTTGGCTCTTATTTTCATAGGGTTTTTCACGGATTGCAGACAGCAGCCTTCCTTTCCTTTTCTATCTAGTTAGCTTGGGCCCCGTCTTTGCTCAGTCTATCTTTCTGTCTGTGTTAGTGTTTTCATCTTGCTTCACCGTCATTATATGTTGGGGGCTGCCTATTGCTTTGGGGTCTGCTCTGGGGCAGTTTAGATTTCCCCTTTCTTTCTGTAGGCCTATTTAATTCTCTGGCTGTGATCGAGGGGTCTAGGGCATCGTAGGAACCCCCCACGGCTACTGCTAGTTGTGTTGATAGGTTCAGGGGTCTGCAATCCGATAGCTGCCAACTTCTCTGTTTTTCTGGACTTAGCTAGCATTTCTGTTTTTGCCTCCTACGGTTACTCAATCATAACAGTGGACCTTCTCCCACCCGCTCTATGAAAGTCCACATGAAACCAGCCCTTTATGCAACTTTAACTTAACCCTCACAACATGTAGTGTGTTGGAGGAAAATACATAAACCACAAGAAAAAAGTATAAATTGCCAAAAATTACAAATTTTATTAAATGCAATAGCATACCATATAGTATTTAATGAAACAAGAAATGACAAGGACACTGCTATCCAAAACAGGGAGTCTATATTGCACAATTGCCCAAATTAGCATACATTCACAAAGTACTATAAGAAATACTAAATAGTATATCATAGAGAGACAACATATATATGCTATACTGAAATGTCAATAAACACATTGGGATTAGATCCATATAAACTTATCAGGACTATAGGAGCTTTCCATAATGGAAACAGGCATGGCCTATCTACTATTTTATATAGAGCTTGAGTGCCCAAATTGTATCACTACACTATTAGTAAATACCTCATAATCCCAAAAAGTGGTGTGTGACTAAAAAGACATTCCCCAAAAGGGCACTTAAAAGATTAAAGTATATGGCGCTGGCTTCCCCGTTGCCCCAACGCGCGTTTTCCTTCTTTGTCAGGAGGCAAATACTCTGGTTTCATATTACTGACGCCATTAAGCGCAGTGTCACATATCTCCCCTCTATTACCTTACCAATGACTTTGTCACAACGACCACATGCAGCTTGCTGCAATTTTTTTCCCCTCAGCCCGATTAGAGCTGAGGAATAATTCGCAGATGAGCACTGCCTCATTGAATAACATTAGTCAGAGTCCAATGAGATTTTTTTCTCGCGGTATTCTCGTCCAATTTATACTGCTACCAACAGATGGCGCTATAGAGTTCAAGTCCTCTTCCTCTCTGAAGAGGCAATTTGCATACCAATTTATACATTAATTTGAGCGAACCCTAACTCTTCTGTTGCTCTTTACAATGGTGTGTCGTTACAGAGATGTACTTGTATATTGAACATATATATAATATATATTGAATCTTGGCTGTAGGGAATATATCTAAAGTTTTTCACATTCATTGATTGTTGAATTCGTTTCCAGAATATATTGATAAAATAAATGAATAAATTAATAAAATTCTGTTTGCATTTCTGTTGTATAGGTATGACAGTAAGTGCTGATAAAGATGGCTCTGGTATGATTGTCCGCAGTGTAATAAATGGAGGCTCAATAAGTCGTGATGGTAGAATTCATGTTGGAGACTGCATATTGGCCATCAATAATGAATCTACTGCAAACCTAACCAATACCCAAGCACGGGCTATGCTGCGAAGACATTCTTTACTGGGACCTGACCTAAGGTAAGGGGCCACAATTTTCTATAACTTTTCAATATACTGCATAGTTCTGTTAATCTTGGGTGATTTTGTCACGTCTGCATCTTATTTATATGTCAGTAGTAGTTGCTGATTATTTATTGCATATAGATGTAGCAGAGCTTAATTTGTCAGATGTAGCAGGGTTGGGATTATTTGGTCCAACTCTTTGCGACACTGTGAGAAGGAACAGTGACCCTGAAAATACGGTCATACAAGCAACATCTTATGGAGCAAGAGGAGCTGAGCAGATTGAAATATAATATAAAAAATAAAAAATCCTAAAAAATGAAAGTACCATTTAGTAGCCTGTAAAGGATCCGAATCTTCTGCAGGAGACAGTTCGAAAATTCTGGGATCATGGCATGCTGTATGGCAGCTTTCCACAACCCTTCATGACAACAGTTGCAGTCAGAACCCGAGATCTCACATGCTATCGCAAATCTTAGCACTGTCTGCAGCATTACACAATAGATGCTGAAAACTGCAGTAATTTGAGATGAGTGGATCACTTAGCGCAACCGCAGTCCATGGTAGCGCAACACCAGTCCATGGTTCAGGTCAGTGGACAGGAGCTGTGCAAATTTTCTGACTTAGGTTCCTCAGTGGTGTGACGTCATCTGTGCAACGCACAGGTGATAAAGTGTCAGCAGAACAAAATGTAAGACTGAACTTAAGACTACCTTGGGATCCTGGAGGATCAGGAAGTTCGTGCAGCTTCTGCACTTGGCCAGAGTGCAGTGACATGAGCTGTGTGGACTGGGGTTGCATGAAGCAATCCACTCATTTCAAGTTATGTTATTGATCAATAATAACTGTTTCAAAGGTGATGAATCAAGAATGTATGTTATCCCAAATAAATAGGGAAGGTATAATAACTCATTGATCAATTGGGGTTTGACCGGTGGAAGAAAGCTGTTGGAAATTACAGTGGCAAAGTGTCACAGAGAATGAATGGAGTTGAGGTGATCATGTTCGACCTCAGCTCCACTGAGTTGGGTCTGAATAGCCCAGTTCTCAGGATTGATGGGGGTCCAACCGGACAAACCGCTAATGATCAATAAGTTATTCCTTACCCCATTAACAGGGAATAACTTTTATACTTGGTCCAACCTATTTCCAATGTTATTTTTTATTACGCCTATGGTCTAAATATAATTCACATCAACTGCAATATTTAGAAAATCCTACAAAAATTCATCAGTTGCTGGGCCTTGGGGATGGAGTTGAGGATCACTTACTTTTGCTGTGTATTTGCCTTTGTGCTGCTGCTTGTCTCTGTGTGCTAAACAAGAATGTAGAGCAGGAATCCCTCTCTGTGTGCTGGGATGTGTATAGGAGACATCATAGCATTTAGTCTTCACCCACCAGCTCAGAGTAGATTGTAAAAAAGAGATAGAAGCCCTAAAGGGATTGAGTGATGACAGTGAAGTATACAACTGATATAATGGCTGGAAATAGATGTAGTTACACCTGATAGATTATTCTGAAAAGTTACTCAAAAGTATGGTTACCCTTTAGCAATAATTTTGCACTGGACCCTGGTTAATATCACTTATAGTATGGTCTGAAAAGGTTAAATAGCATTCAGCTCTGCTACATCTGTACAGCATGTGTTAGGCTGAGTTCACATCACGTTTGTGATGTACTTTAAGCACATAATAGCGGAAAGCTCTTGATGCACTTTCTAAATGTGTTCAATGATGCATTGTCTAGCGGAGGCCGAATGATTCGCTTCTTGGCTTTCGTTTGGCCAGTACGCAGCATTAGACCCTACCAAAAGCATGGCATGCTCTTTCATTCAACTTTATTCAGCAGAACAAGCGTCTGTGCCCAGAGTATACATTTTTTCGGACTGTATAGGTAACGTGCTACTCTATCTATTAGAGGCAACCGTTTAGTACATACATACAGGCTATAAGCGTGATGTGAACAGAGCCTTAAACATTTTACAAAGTGCGTGGATTAGTTCGTTATATTCTTCTAAATTGTCAGAATTTAGTTCTTAGATATTTCAAGCTATTTAGAAAAGGAACTTAGCCTTGCAAATCTAGCTTTGAATGGTACAGCAACCTTGCTGGGGAGCAGAGTAAGAATGGGGAAATATCCAAGATGAACATATTGTGTATTTTTTTTAAGGTTTTTTTTTCGGGAAAAGGATGGAATGATTTCAGCTTGACAAGCTTTAAAACAGCTGGTTGGGGTTGCAGGTTTGCGTTGTTTTGCACAGAGAAGCAGCTGTGCGGCCACTCGCAGAATGCATGTCGTCCCACTTCACAACCCACCTTGCCAGAAGCTTCTGCTATCTGCGCTGTTCTAAGAGCCCCGGCTTTGCATACCGCAGCAGCTGCTTCCAACATCTGCCAGATAATTACCAGTCTGAAATGGAATTCACCTGCCCTCACCTAAAGAATAAATTCCTGATCAAGGGAGAGAGACGGATGGCGCGAACATTTCCTCATCCTTGTTAATAATCACGGCTATAGACACACAGAATGAGCAGATGCTTTCTGGGGGAGGTGTTGATAAAAGGGAGATGGGATTGATGTAGGAAAAAAAAATAGACAAAATCAAAAATTGCACATACTTTTAACTACATATGTGTGCTTCGCGCGTGCAGCGTGGGGCTTTGGCTTTTGTTAACACCATTGTAAAAAGATGCTGCATTATATGCTTCCCATTCTAGATCTTCTCCCGCACCCGCTGATGATCAGGCCCCATTTTATGTGTGAGTATCGGTGATCCGAAAGCTTGGCATGGCTTTGTCTCTTCACCTCACCTTTTCTGACATGAATTACTTTGTATCTTTTCATGTGTTCGTCCTCTCTCTTTTAACTCTTAGTATCACTTTTTTTAATTACACATGTGAAAAAAAAGAATTCCTTGTGTAATCTGACATTAACCATTTCAGAGTTCGTTTTTGTTTGTTTTTTTATTGCATGCACAATCTTCTTGGTCATATGAAATTCTCCCGTTTTCGACACCTACTATTGCCGTATTTCTCTCTCCTAACCCTTTTCTTCCCGCAATGAACTGTTTTCCTTGAAGAAAGCAGTGACTGCATTCCTTGTCGAGTAGTTGCAGCTGGAAAGAGCTAAACGTGGAGGAGGAGTGTAGGAAAGTTGAGGTTAATTTCAGGGAAAAGGTCAGAACACGTGTGCTCTTTTGCAGCCTCATTGTGTTATTTTGTGTTTTTTGATTGGTTTTTTTGTTTTCATTTTGAAATTTGTTCTATAATTTTTAATTCATTTTATTTTTTTATTGTTTGATTACTGTAAACTAAAATGTATTTAACAGTTTTTATTTCTGTAAGGCTGGTTTCACATTTGCGTTAAAACAACGCTGCGCCCTGCGTCATTAAGCCCCGCCCTGAGCCGGCTCCCTGCCCGCCCCATCCGGGATCACCGCCTACTTTCGCATTTGCACGCATGCGATCGGCGCACCCTATCTTTAGCATAGGGTGCGCAGATCATGCGCTGCCAGTGTGAAAGTAGCATGCTGCGCACTTTTGACGGTGCGCCGTGCGCGCCGAAATGCAGCATGTTGCATTTCGGCGCGCACGGCGCACCGTCAAAAGTGCGCAGCACGCTACTTTCACACTGGCAGCGCATGATCTGCGCACCCTATGCTAAAGATAGGGTGCGCCGATCGCATGCGTGCAAATGCGAAAGTAGGCGGTGATCCCGGATGGGGCGGGCAGGGAGCCGGCTCGGGGCGGGGCTTAACGACGCAGGGCGCAGCGTTGTTTTAACGCAAATGTGAAACTAGCCTTAGGCACGTTTACATGTGGCAAATTTTATAAAGAAAATCCATTCCACACATTTAAATATAGGTGCATATGTTTACATGAAATTTAGAAAGCCCCTTCATATATATAAGACAATACGTAAATTTATCCTATGAAAATGCAAAGTTCTTTTTTTTTTGCGAAGTTTGGCCTTTTGGTTCAGCTGCATTTATTAACCAAAAAAGTAACAGATCTATTAAAAATAAACTTATTAGGAAAATATTTGCAAAACAATGCACATCTCTTTTTTATTTTCTGCCAAAGAGATGTGCTTTTTAAGTGTAGAACATACATTGTTTGTCTCATTCAGGTACATGCACATTTGTTCCATTAATCCATAACTGAAATAAAAAAATCAAACTTAGGCCTGTTTCACACTTCAGTCTTTTGGCGTCAGTCAAAATCCGTCAAAGTGTGAAGAAACGGATCCGGTGAAGAATGTCCAAAAACTAATGCACCGGATCCGTTTTTTTGACGGATCAGTCGAAGCTGCAGGTTTTGGAATTTAAAGCAACAGGATTCAAGAGAGAAAGAGAGAGAGATTTTTCAGTGCCAGAACAACTTTTGTTAAATTAACGGAATGGAAAATCTTCCAGGCATGCTCAGTAGAAAAAACGGATTCCGTCATATGACAGACGGCGACGGATCTGCCGCCTATAGGTGTCCATTCTAGCAGGCAATTATCCGTCACTGTTCGCCTTTTCGACTGAGACAAAAAAAAGTTCCTTTGGACGTTTTTCTCGGCCGAAGGACACCGATTTTCCGACAGATCCGTCGCAAGATGGACGAAACGGAACGCCATCCGTCACAATCCGTCACTAATACAAGTCTATGGGGAAAAAGATGGATCCGCCAGGCAAATCCGTCGGATCCAGTTTTTTTTTGCTAACAACGGATTTTGACTGACACCAGAAAACTGAAGTGTGAAACAGGCCTTAAATGATAGCAGTTCATGCAGTCAGATGAGCATAAACATGTTACTTTGCATAGTAACAGTACAGTTTGTTGTTTAGCATTAGGCATAGTAGTAAATAATTTTGACTTTCAGCATGGTTCACCTGATCACTTTCAGCATGGTTGACCTGATCGTATATTTCTACATTTTACTTTTTGCTTTTTTTTTTTTTCTTAAAATCAAGCAAAAAACATTGTCAGATCTGACACAAGTTTGCATTTTGATGTCACAGAAAAAGACTATACTTTTTTAAGGACTGGCTAAATACCAGGTAGCCTCTCCTTGTATTGGTGTGTTTGGCCTCTTTCTGTGATATAATTTGAGTCTGATAAGTTTGTGCTCTTTATTCATTTTATTTAAATACCCCCGATGGGCTAATTTGTATTAAGGGCCTCCCAACTCTCCTGCATGTTCAATTTCTGACTGCCATTCCCATTGTTCTCGGGGAGATAAGCTGCTGCCAATGGATTCTGGCACCATTTTTTTCAAGGAGAGTTCCTGTGTATGGAGGATTCGAAAGACAACTTCCAGCCAAACTTTTACTCAGCTGACGGCTATCTGTTGTGTATGGGGCCCTTAAATGGAATCTGCCAGCAAGTTTTTGAGTTTTTGCTACCTCATCTGCAAGCAGCCTGATGTAGGCAAAGAGAAGCTGAATCCAACAATGTATCTTGGGTGCAGCCATTCTGACACAATCAAAGTTTTATGATTTAGCAATACAGCAGAGCTGAGAAAGCTAAACCCACCCACACCAGGCTCTGTATATACAATATTCATAGACAGTGAGCTACTTATCACAGGAGGGGGTGTGTTGAACTAGCATGCACATGCTCCTGTGTCACAGCAATGGTAAGCTCCTGGTGCTAAAACAATCACTGCAAGTAATCAAACAAAACCATGGAGGATGATAAGAAACGCATTGCTGAAATCTGTGTTTTAACCCCTAGCTCATGTTGTCTTCAGATTATGTGTAAAAACCTGCTGATAGATTCCCTTTAAGAAACAGATTTTAAAAAAGGATTTTTCTGAGCATTTGTGAAATTTGATTTTGACTTGATTTCTAATTATGTCCATCTTCCTTCCATCTTCATGCTCTGTTTTTACTCCATTTAGATGCTGCATAGTTTTGAAGTGCAAAAATATAGATTACAAAAATTAATATTAAGACGTTACAGGAATTGTTTGAGACCCTAAATTGTTATCAACTATCTTAGAAGTAGGGCCTATTTGTTGCTTCAGCTCATTCCCTATTCCCTCGATAGGTTGGAGTTGTGATATCATAAGATGCAATTAAGGGTCTATTCACAAATCACATTTTTGGGATTTACACAAAATTTGGTCAAAACTTTTGCATTTGATGCAACGTGTGAGCAACCCCGAAATGCCCACAATTGTGATTGTCAACTGGATGAATGTTGGACTTTCTCTGAAGTGACTATGGTAACTCACCATGTATCCTTTGTCCAAGAATTTGACAATGGAAACATTTGTAAGGCTGCATTATTCTGATTAGCCTTCCTTAACAATTCCATACTACATGTGCTGGAGAATACAAAATGTATTTAGCTCCAAATTGACCACCATGACATAAGTGGAAGGCCACTGGACCAGATACAATAGCCAAGAAGCCAGTCAATTGTATTTAATAGGAAAATGTGATTAATAAAAACATGTTTTACCATAAAACTATTTATAATAGGATTAAAATAAGCGAGTAAATGGCAGATCATTACTTTTTACGGATTCCGCCAGAATTGATTATTATTAAGCAAAATTCTGGAGAAAAAAGAGAATTTCCTCCCCTCCTCCTATAGACAACACATTTTGTGTTGAAAGCAAAATCTTGATCATGCATTCATGAGTTGTTTATCTGACTCCTACTCATTGGATGTCAGTCAAAAAACCCAGGTGCCAGGCAGTGGATCAAATTCATTTTAGCTGTGATATCGTCATGTTTATTGGCTAATTCCCAAAGCACTTGTGTTGGTAGCCACCAGCTGTGATGCTTGATTAAGGTGCTGGTGGGCTTCATGGTATTTTTATCTCCCTTGATTCAATTTACCGCATAATGTGAAATCAAATGAAAATTACGTATATTCTTCTGTCAGAGCAACGCTCTTCAGGTCTTTATTAGGGTGAGTGTATTATTGACAATTTGTAACTCATTCCTTGCCATGCAAATCGCATAAAACACGCTTTTACCCGAGAAATAGAATAATTCATTAAGACTGCAGTCATCCAAATGTACTCAACAGCATAATCTAGAAATTCAAACCCATTACCCCGACCTATACGTGTTTTCTAGGACATGGATCATTTGCGTCTGATGCTGAGCCTCATGATGCAGATAGCACCGTAAGCCTCTCAATAATGGATTTAGAGCTTTCGATAATCTCATTCCTACCAGGCAATGGTCGGCTTCAGGTGACTTGTCTCTGGTTTTGGCTAAAGCAAAGATTTAAAGGGAACCTGCCATTCGACGTGCTGCACAAACCATGTTTTTTCTCTTCTGCTACGTCCCTGGCCAGCTTTTCACCGCCGTGTCCCAGGTGATTGAAACGTTCCTTCCTATATCCACACATGGAGGAGAGACCTATCAATCACCCGCAGCGGAGCAGGGCTTTTCAAAATGTTTTTTTCATGAAATGCCGGAGCGTTTCAGAGGAAAACATATTTAGCTGTAATTGTGCAACCAGACTCTGATTGATGTTGCTCCTTCTTTAGGCAGCATGAATCGTGTGACAGGTTCCCTTTAACTAGAGTTTGATGACGAAGACAACACTTGAAGGGGTTTTCCCATGAACAAAGTACATTTTAATTGATAGAACTTGGAATAATAATAATCTCCATAATTGGATGTGCTAAAATAATGTCCCTGTGCTGAGATAATCTTATACATGTGCCCCTGTTGATTACTGTGTAATGGCTGTGTCTGACCGCGCAGGGACATGCTCTGATCATACCACATCTCCTGGGCAGGGGAGGACGCAAAAGAGAATAAACAGACATCACAGCACAGGATCACAGCGGATTCTTTTTGTGAGGTAAAACATTTCACTGCTTGTGTTTAAGCAATGATTTACCTCACAGAAACAATCCGCTGTGATCCCATGCTGTAAACTCTGTATATTCTCTTGCTTCCTCCCCAGGAGCTGTGGTATGACCAGACCATATCCCTGTGCAGCAAAAGACAGCCGACAGCACAGCAGGAGTTTTGTGGATGCAAGCTCCAAGTTCACAAGCCCAAGTGAACACAAATGTCCAATAAAAAGAAAGAGAGCAGCATCCCACCCAGGTGAAAAATCGTGTCAAAGATTTATTCTGCCAGTGAAAAAATACAACGTTTCGGCCATATTGTGGCCTTTTTCAAGTACAGCATGTAGTTCAAATGATGACCTTTCATGGTGTGGCGCAGCCAATTACCACTTCGGTAACACCCATTACATATAATTACAATAAATACATAGAATTACATCCATCAGAGTCTTGTACATGTAAATCAACATAATATCATGTAAATTTTACTCAACATTGTATCGTTAATATAAATGTAGTAAAATTAATCCAAATGTAAATACAAAGTCCCAAAGAAAGCCCACCAATCGATGTCATGCATCAAAATAACCATAGCAATAGAGTGCCAATCAGAAACAGCGGTACAAATATGACTCCACATGATCATAACTGCCAATCAACACCCTCATTCCTTTAGGCGCCCAGTTGCCAATTGTTTTTATTTACTTATCCTGCACAAGAGCCGGAGACTTCCCTCTCCTCCCCCTGCAAACGTTAACAAAGTGACGTCACACGCTGACGCCAGGTCGCATGCCAGGTCGCATGCCGCGCAATGACGCGCCCAACGTGGCCACCCCACATGCGCCGTGTCCCCGACAACGCGCGATCACATGACGCGCCCGCCGCCTAACACCGCGCTTGCGCAGTGTCACCCAGAGGGCACAATCACATGATGCGCTAGTCAGAAACACCACGCACGCACAGCACCGTCAGAGGGACAAAATCATCCACAGCGCCGGTCGCGATCATAGCGCCTGTGCAGACAGCCCCTACATTTATAGTAAAACAGGGCATGAGCTCACCCAAATAAGGGGGGTCTTATATTTCTTTAGAAAAGGAATATTATATGCGAAAATAAAAAAGACTCCTAAAAAAAGGAGCCATTCATAGATCGAATATATTCAGCAACCACATCCATGGTAACTTCCTAATCCAAAGAATAGACCACCATAATCGAATCATTATATATGACAGAAAAACATTTAGTGTTGGCAACAAATACAAATTACAAACGAAACCAAAATATATATAGCAGGAAGAGGGCACGGGGAATAACAGACAACAAAATACCTGTCGCAAAGTCTTCATGATTCGGGACTGTTCAGTCCCCGTGTCCTCCGACCGCCAAAGGAAATCTATAAAAAAAGAGCAAAACACAAAAATTAAAAATTAAAATACACCATTAAAAACCACATAAACTCCATAGCCAGGATAATGTTATGAGACGAGGAATTAGGGAACACATATTTGTAAATTATAGTCCAAATTTAGACCCTTCGGTTGTAATATATCCCTGTACAGTCAGACACAGCCATTACACAGTACACAGCAGTGGCACATTTATAAGATTATCTCAGCACAGGAACATTTTATTTAAACACATCCAATTGTGTAAATTATTAATATTCAAACATCTATTGATTAAAATGTACTTTGTTTGTGAGACAACCCCTTTAAGGACTTATGTACACAAGCATTACAGCTATGTGTATGAACTGTGTATTTAGAGTCATGCACCCAATTGGGATCCATCTTGTTAAATCAGAAAAATCTTTCCTAATGGCCAGGTTGGCACCATCAAATTATGGGCACATTTTTATATCTATGTTACAACCAAGTGTCCCAGCCTGACCATGGGGTGAATATTATAAACCAATAGTTTGGGTCAATAAAGCCGTGCTTGGTGTCACGTGGACTCGTCCTAAGTGACACAACCCGCAGGTCGGTAACTAAAACAACAAGACACGGCGCTTGTAACTGTCCTGTGTGACACGACCCGCCGGCCGGTAACTAAAACAACAAGACACGGGGGAAGGGGAAACAGTTACAACGGTGGGCACTGCGATAGGGAACGGGGACGTGGAGACCTCCTCACCTGTCGCCGAGCCGGAACCTGTCACCCTAGCACACCCTACACCTATCCCTTGCTAGGGAGCTGGGTGGTGCAGGCACTGGCCCCACCGCTGTACTAATACACACCAGGGAAAAATACAAACAGGGATAACAGCACTTAGCTCTGCTCTGTTGCTCTTGCTCACAGCAACAGAGTCCAGCACCAGAATGCAGCTTTCCTCCTGAATAGCTGCTACGTCACCAAGCGTTGTCAGAGCTGCAAGGAACTCCTCACTGTGTGTCCTTCCACACCAGGACTCTGACCGTGCTGTAAGGAACTCTCTCTAGCTCCTTCCTCCACCAAGGATGGTTGAAATGACCAATATCACCAACAACTGCTCATAGACCAGGTGACCCTATATAGGAAAAGGGAATGGTTAAATGGTCAGGGGCCAAAAGCTGCTATAATCCCAGTGACCACCGGGCGCAAAAGGCAAAGAAAAGAAAACATCAAGTGCAATGACCCTAACGGTCACCGGGGCAAAACTAGAGCTGAAACCACCAGCTTAAGGAAAAAAAAAGGTTACTAGTGCTTTTATCTGTCATAATCCAGCATGGATCATGACACTTGGTCTGTGCAAAGCACTGACACTACATTGATAAAGGGTGAATTAGAAATTTGATTGATTGAAAATGGGTTCCATTTTTTTGAATAGAACAGTTTCAGAACTTTCCGCAAAAACTTTGCAGCGCAAACAACGTGTGGACCTCCCTCAAAGTGTCCAGTATTAAATATACATGTAAGGTTTCATAGACGTCTTAGACAGCAAGAGCATGAAGCCCAGAGTGCCACAAAAGTCCCTGATTATAAAGCCTAAGATCCTGTCTGTAACACTCTCGTCTCCCATCAGACATTGCTTTTAATAGAGAATACCACTGATATACAGCACCCAATAGGTCATGTCGCTACTTTTATTTTCATAGAGATTCCAAATTAGAAATAACCTCTCTACGTGCCAGGAAGAGTATGGCATGTAAGTAACGATAAGCGTCGTATTACAAATTCCTGTTCGCAGATCTGTAATAAAAAATTACATTGACCTGAAAAAGTGCTTTATGCTGTCTCACATCTTCAAACACGGTGAATGCAGTTGTTTCCAAAACTGCTCTAATCCATAATATAGAGAATATGTGGCACATATCTTAATATTCAATAACTTTCTTTCTCCATCTTATTTTGATTTCCATTTCCAAACATTCAAAATTTGAATACTTCTAAGAAGTTATAATAATCCCCACTGTGAATAACGTCCAAACTGCGACACAAGCTTTAAAAAGGTATTCCCATCTCCAAGATCCTATCCCAATATATAGTAGGTGTAATAATAATAATATTAGCAAATTCCTCCAGTTATAAAATGTAGTATAGTTCTTCTGGTTCGCTATGTCTCTTTTCTCATGTGTAGGTATTGTAGGACCTTAGGGTATCCGTGGTTATGACGACTGATATAGTGACAGTTAGCTAGTTTCTAGTAGTCGTAATCATGGATACCTAAGGTCCTGCATTGCCTGCACATGAGGAAAGAGACATAGCAAATCAGAAAAACTATACTACATTTCTAATGGGAGATATTTTCTAATATTATTGTTATCACACCTACAACATATTGGAGATAGGATCTTGGGAATGGGAATACCCCTTTAAAGCTCGTGTCGCAGTTTGGACATACTTGGTGCTGTTTTGCTATATATGCTGCAGATCTAGCAGTTCTCTGAATGCTGAACTCTGTATAACCCCGCCCACATGACTGATTGACCGTTTTCTGTGTACACTATACTGCCAATCAGTAGTGGAGGCGGGGTTTTAACTGATGAATATGGGGACTACATGGCAGCAGTTTTACTAGTCCTCTAGTGATGACAATCTACACATCACTGAAAACGGGATCTGCGTCTCTATTATACTGCTCTCAGATAACATTCAAAAACCTGATGGCAATTAAAGCCACATTTCTCCCCTATCTGTTACATAGCAGAGATGGTGAATACACGATTACCATTTCAAGATTTCATTTCATATGTTCGCTATCTAAAAATATCAGAATGTATTTGTACAGCGACAAGTTATTTTTCTCACATATAACCACTCATAAGGCATAGTCAGACAGCAAGTACACGGCTTTAAAGCTGTGAAACCGCTACAATTTGCAGTAAACCCATATGCATGTTTTGTACCACAGCACAACCGCCAATGACTTGTCACATTTGGCTGCGTTCCCATTATCTAGATATTTTCTTGTCCCATTTTATGCGATACAAAGATTGCTGTTGGCAGTATTTTGTACATGTGGCTCCCATTCGTCATTTTGCTGGGTTTTTTTTCTCAATTTTTTTTTAAAAAATGGTGCCCTCGGTTCATTAACTTTCCATATTTTATCCAAACAGGCGAACAAGTAGAAAATAGGCTTTAAAATAGGCGGAACTTTTATTTTTAATAAATTATTAATAAATTAATAAATATTAATTATTAATTTACATCAATTAAGGAATTTGCTTTCAAGACCTGGTGGGGGCATCACAACACATTAGGATACCCTAATCAGAGGACCATAAAACATCCGGACTCCTTATCTATGTACTGGTCCAATATTTATGTTTCTCCCTCTCCCATAATGATAGTTCTGCTTCACGTCACTTGTCTTATCTATTGCATTTTTTCTAGGCTGTATTGTGCATAAATATGTGACTCTTCAGATTTTGTATTAGTCTAGCCTGATGAAGAGACCTGAGTAGTCCCGAAAGCTTGCAATGTGTTACCATCTTATCAGTTAGCCATTAAAAGGTATCAACTACTGAGGACTCTCAATCCTGAATATTTTTCTATCTACTGGCTAACACGGTACAAAGATATACATCTTTCCTGTATCTTCTAGGTAGTGTTTTGTTTTTGGAACTTTAAGACAGGAGTGACTAAATTATTACAAGTATGGACTGCAATGTCCGAACCGGCTGCATGTCTCTTGAGCCAAACGAAAGAACCTCATTGGCATTCACGAGGCAGCTGAGCTCAGGTCCGGAGACCCGAGACTTGTCTGGATATTCCAGCCCATACTTGAGCCGTCTATCCCTGACTCATGAAACTGGCCTAATATAATGTTATATATAATAACCCTGTGCTAATGACCACTCAGTCGTGCTCTGTTTTCACATGCATGTGCTTTTTTTGTCACAGTCTTGTTGCTACAATTTTTTAGGCTTTCTTTTTTTGTCCAAAGAGTGTAGTAAGTACCGTATATTTAATTGTAATTTAACCTGAATAACAAATACAAATTCAGGAACTAAAATGCTTGTATGATTAAAGCCTATGTCAGTGGTGGTGATCCATTTATTTCTACTCCTATACTGCCCATGTTCTTGTAAGTCAACCAACATTGTGTTAATCCACTACTTATAATATACCTAATAACCTGGTAGCATTAATGTTCATTGCTGGACATTTGTCTTATAGCATTACATATATTCCAAGTGAGAATTTGGAAGACTTTCGGGCAAGTATGGGGCAGCTGAGTGAAGCATCTGTGCCAGTAGATCTATTTCCTGTACAGAGTAATAGGTAAGCACTATGTGTACATATTGTGTATATGTGTCTGTGTAATGTATACACTCCTCAACATTGAAATTGCACCATCACAAAGAAAGTAATTTACTGGCACGCTGAAAGCACTTTGGCACACGAATCGTCAAGATCTGCTGCTGGCAGCTCCCTTTGTAATCGCTAACAATTGATATCTAAAATGTGCTTTATGGGAAATAAGTCCGGAGATGCTGCAAGCCATGATAGAACATTTTGACTACGCAACATGATCACAGCAACATGTGACCTGGTGTTTTCATGTTAAAAATAGACTCTGGGACTCCTTCACTGTCCCCCATGAAGGCCTCTTTCTCATATTACCCGTCAGAGGCCCAAATACCAGTACTATGGTGTGCAGTGGCATAATGTATGGTAGCTGGATCTCTGGTCTTGATTCCAGCAACACTAACATCTCGGCTTTTCATTGGTTTTGTGGTGGAGCCAGTGATATGGCCATTTTTCCATAGTATTCAAAGAGCATTTTTTCAACACTACAGTGCCATGTTGCTCGTGCTGCTGTGAGTAGCATGTATGGCCTAAATGTGCTACCATGGTCTTGGGAAAAAAAACGCAAAAAAAGGCAATCCAGCATTATAATGCTTGTCTTACCTCCTGGACTGCTTCCTTGAGCCATCTGACACCCGGGACCATGTGTGCTTCAGCAATAGCAGAGATTGAAAGGTGGCACTCACTATCCTGTAAAAAAGCAGTTTTATTCAAACCAAGTTAAAAACATGGGTGCAGGAGGATATGAGAAGCATGCAGTCCTTCATGTGGCTCTTATCATCCTGCACCCATGTTTTTAACTTGGCTTGAATAAAACTGTTTTTTACGGGATGGTGAATGCCACCTTTCAACCTTTGCTATTGCCTGCTACCATGATCTGCAACGTCTCTGGACTTGTCTCCCATATAAATACTTTAAAACATAGAATTGTTCATAGCAGCCTGTGCTCTACAATAAAGTTCAAAGTGGTGCTTGGGATCTGAGGCATCGGGGAAGAAGTCCATGGCCCATGCCCTATATCTTCAGTAATAGTGATGCCATTGCCTGTTTTTTTGTTTTTTGCACTTTTATTTCATCCCTTTCTTCCAAGAGTCTTAACTTTTTTTTTATTTTTACTTTAACATTTGTTTTTCGTTGAACAAGTTGTAGTTTGGATTGACATTATTCATTTTTTAGATTTAAAATTTGGATTAATCTGACTTTTATGGAAGAGGCAATTCGTAACATTATTCTTTTATTATTTTTTTTTTCATAATTAAAAAGTGGGTATTATTCAAATGTTTCTGTTTATAAAATGTTATGTATTTCTATATAATTTTTTTATTTATTCTAAAGTCCCCTCTGGGGACTTGAACATGTAATCATCTGATTGCTTGTTCTTTATTGTAGTATATAGCTAAAATCACGGTCTCATATGATGCCCAGCCTGTGTCTGGGCTTCACAGGAGTACCAACATGGCAGCCATGTGAACCTCCAGCTGAAAAAGAGTTTCTCACATCACACACGGTAGTGTGATCCCTGCCTAATACTGATATTGAGCAGGGTCAGTTCCTGAGCTCATCCCAAACACATGTGTTACGTACATGTATGACACATATCAGGGAAGGGGTTAAAATGTATTTGAATTAACTTTATTTGGCATAATTGTTGAAAGTCTTGGTTACCGTACCGGTGGCGCGGGTTTGAATCTAACCAGGATCCAAGGGGTAATGTTTCACCTTGTGGAGTGTGACATGCCAGGCCTGGCATGCCAGTGTGAGGAGGCTTTTAAGTCTTGCAATGCTCCTCTGGGAAATGAAATGTGAAAATTGCCTCTTCAGAGAGGAAGAGGACTAGAAATCCCAGTGTCACCTCTTGGAAGTAGCAATCCTAAAAGTTAATATCGACCCTTTAACGGGCCTTTCACGGGCCTTGCCACATGACTTATCCTAAGTATCTTCATGGAGCGTGTATGTTCTCTTTACCTGTTTGTTTGAGTAAATAAATTTGGCAAATCTTTTGCCTGTCCAACTAGATTATGGAAACTATGCATACTAGAACTTGGCATCGCTTTCACCTTCAGTATATGCTAAAAGACAGTATTTTTGCACAGATGCCCTTTGATCCAAATATTGCAACTTTTTGAATCCAGAAAACCGGCAGAGAGAGTTTATGAATGCCATCTCTCCTCCCCAGTGTGCCTGTATGTATGCTTATTATATAGGGAACCTATTGTGAGCCTCATGGGCACAGAGAGCGTTGTGTACAGAGTTCCCAGATATACTTGTGCTATATAAATAATAGGTTGTGAAAATATGGAATTTAATGCAACATCTGAAATGTCATAGTGAGCTGTACCACTTTAGCTGTTTTCCTCTGCAGAGATGTGTATGGACTCCGTGTACTGAGAACACCACTGACCCTTAGACCATTATTTCTTTATTTTTTTAATTTTTTTAGTGATGGTCCAGAGCTGCCTGAGCGTGAAGAAGGAGAAGGAGAGGAAAGTGAACTGGAACACGCTGCATTTAACAACTGGAACAATCCAAGAAGGTTTGCCCAAATGTGTTTTACTCTATACCACAGAAACGGAATGAATGCCTGGAACATCTTGGCCCAAGAAATTCACAGTACGACTATATGTCTGTGTTATATTCATGAGCTAATTTCTGTCCTTTATCTGTATCCTCCAGGGTAGAGCTTTGGAGAGAGCCTGGGAAATCACTGGGGATCAGCATTGTTGGTGGCAGAGGCATGGGGAGCCGTTTAAGCAACGGGGAAGTAATGAGAGGAATCTTCATTAAACATATTCTAGAGGACAGTCCGGCAGGGAAGAATGGAACACTGAAAACTGGAGATAGGATTGTGGAGGTACAAATGATCAACTCTTTGACGACAGCTTTGGCCATTGTTGTCCTGCCAGCAGAAATTTTACTTTTGACTGTTGAGTTGAATTCTACACTTTTCTCCTTGTAGAGTTTACCTGTAATGCAGTTGCACTTCTTGTCTCAGGGTGCTGAATTTGGAAAGTGCTGGATATATAGAATTACGTTGTGATTACACCGACCGACTGGTGGCACGATACAGCCACTGATCTGTAAATGTTATTGGCGGTCATTTGACCGCCTGTTTCCACAGGCCAAAGTAAATGATGCGTACTGAGTGATCTATACTCAATTGTTCGATTCTTCAGTGCACATAGTCTGCCTTTGTTCTTGCCAGCATGATTCCTGTTTACACAGGATGATACTTCACCTAGAATGATGATCTTTTATTCTGCATAAAAAATCCTTTCATTCAATGGCTAAACATTTTGTTTAGCAGATGTTTGGAAGTCTATTTACATGGCAAAAGAATCGTGTGACGGCATTTTTAACAACATTTTTTCACGATTATCTTTAAGGGGTAACGATTCTCCTTGTGGAAAGTGACATACCTGCCCTGGCATGCCATTGTAAGGAGGCTTATTCACCAAGCAATGCTCCTCTGGGAAATTAAATATGCAAATTGCCTCTTCAAAGAGGAAGAGGTCTATAACTTTATAGCGCCACCTTTTGAAAGCAGCGATCCTACATGTCACTCTCAACACTTTAACCAGCCTTGCAATATGACTTACGATAAAAGCCAAATCAGAACCTTAATTTGCAGACAGGGTGTTTCGTGGTCTCGACTGGGCAAAGTATGAGATCAGATTTGGCTAGGTGAGAGGCTCTGGACTGAGGTCTAAGGGGTAACATTTCTCCTTGTGGAGAGTGAAATACCTGCCCTGGCATGCAATTGTAAGGAGGCTTGCACAGCATGCAATGCTCCTCTGGGAAATCAAAGTGTCTTGTAGGATCACTGCTCTCAACAGGTGGTGCTGTTGAGTTCTAGTCCTCTTCCTCTTGAACAGGAAATTTGCATATTTAATGACCCTTTATGCTCACTATAAATATGTAAGTGTTAAACACACTCTTCTGGTCTCCAGTGACTTCTCTTGAAGGCATTTTAAGATATTAACTTGGATTGTTTTACTTACAAAATTATTAAGTGCTAGGTATTGTCCCAGTGAAGCTTGAGACAACAGTGTGCTGGAGAAAGTTAAGAATGAATGAATTTGGTACATTTTTTGGCTGCCACGCGCACCGCAAGGAATGTCACCGACTGGAATACTTTTCTGTTAATGAACCACTCCCACTCTTGGCTAAGCTCCACCCAGTTTTAAAAAGTGGTCGGGACTGGCATAAAAACGCCAAAAGAAGCTACATTTTTGCTGAGCTATAAGTTGCCTCGAATTTCGCTCAATTTGAAGCAGTTTTACAAAATCTGACTAATCTGATTAATCTGTAAGTCTTTTGGGCTCAGTGAGTAGGACTTGTCACAGGGTTGTGGATTTTCCCTCAACTAGACGACTACTATCTTCAATCTTAACTGTCTCTCACTATTTGCTTTAATGAGTCGACTGTCATCCTTAAGCCTCAGATTAACTTTGGAGACCCCAGTCCTCGCTTGTGATCCTTGCGGTAAAGCCATTTAGAACATCACTTACAACATAAAGCTGTCGTACCAAGGCTTTTTGCACAATAAAGCTTATTACTGACATCTATTTATAACACTTCTCTAATGCTTACATGCATCAGCGCAGTAGCCATAGGAGGAGACTTTTTTCCTTTTTTTTCCATCTCTTTTTACTGCTTTTAGCATTATCTTTTAGCACAAATCCCAAGGGTAACGCAGGAGATCTCCTAAACTCTTTAATTTACCCAACTTGTTTTCTGTCTTCTTTCCCTGTTAAAAAAATTGTGTTTTAGGTGGATGGTATTGATCTCAGAGATGCCAGTCATGAGCAGGCAGTGGAAGCCATAAGAAGAGCTGGAAATCCTGTTGTCTTTCTGGTTCAGAGTATCGTCAACAGATCCCGGGTGAGTACATGAAAAGCTTGCTAATAGGTGGTGGCCGAGCAGTTTTTGTTATGTAGAAGACCTCATTCAGACATCTCAATATTTTTCTGGCACGTAAAAACACGGACCCTTGATCATCAGTGTTTTGCCTCAAATTTTAATCAGTATTTGGTCAGTATGTCAGTTTTACTATCAGTTTCATCAGTGATTTTCACTGATGAAATAAAAATACATTACAAAGCTTCTCCTATACATTGTAATATTAATCACGGATCACTCCGATGCCAAACATGAGCTGTCCGTGATTTTTACGGACTCATAGACTGTTGTGGGGGTAAAAACTGGGCATGTCTCCATTATTTTTTGAAGACCACTCGAGCTGCAAAAAAAAAAATAAAACAGCCATGTGAACAGCCCGATAGATTATATTGGGTTCGTATTCTAGCCACATGCCAGTAAAGCAGTTGGCAGTAGAAAATGACCGGATGTGCAGAATTGACAACTACTGCCTTTCAAATTATGCTGCGGATTTACACTTTTATACAGATTACCACGCTATGTAGTGCAAAGAATCAACAGCATTTCCACCATGAAATCTGCAACAAAATCTGCATCGGTCTTGCCTTTCTCTACGGATAGTTCTTTATAGCCGTATTCTGAAGCTTTATCAGTATGCCTGAGTCCATATATACCGATATAAGGACTTGCAAACATAAATTGCTCCTCCACTCTGTGACATGGAGTTCATTCCAACTTTTCAGATTTTTAGCCCTTTTTCATGACCGTAGGGAACCACATAAATAGAAACTACTGCGATGTCTACAGTGTACGTTTCTGATCAGCTCTTTGCTGTAGTCCTATTTTACTATAGCATTGAAATTGAAATAAATAGAATTTCCAATAAAATATATCATGATCACTAACCAATATAAGCAAACACTTTTGATAACTTTCTTATTGTAACTTGAACCTCCAATAACTGTAACCAGCCCTCCAGTAATTGTTTATGTTTCCCTAATTTTCTCCTCTAGCCTGAATCTTTGTATTGCTCATCTGCCTCTGCTTTCAGGGGTCAGTCACATACTAACCCCTTCTCTCACACCTCGCCAAAGGTAAATATTCTGCTTGCTTGCCATTTGCTTCGCTTGCTAGTCTAAATATTCTTTTGGAGGGTAGACTCATTGAGGGAGATTTGAGACCAGATGCATTCAAATACCTCCTACCCCACCACCATTAAACACACACACCTTTCCCCAGCATCTGGATTTACTCAGTCTACTTACATTTTGGGCTCCCCTATGAGATTCCTATATAGACCTAACTATTGCCTGGATGTTGTATTTCTTTAATCATTATATTCTTATAATTTGGGGTATTGCTAGTCACGGGTCAATGTGACCACTCTACCAATAAAAGCCTCCTAGATGCTTAGGCCTCATTTGTAGAATTGCTAGTACTATTTTACAGATATATCACCTCATGAATAATTTGGGTCCAACACTCTGATGGTAATATGTGTGATTTTATCTGTGAAAAATAGAATTTAGTAGGACAATTGATTAAAGTGGTTGCCTCAGTTACCATAATGTTGGCTTCCAACTTACTGTATGTTCCCTCTCCGATCAACATTGTCTTTAAGGAGATAGCCCATTTCTTAGCTCCTAGTTATTTTTTTTGCTTTAATAGTAATGATGTTGTGTTTTATTTTTTTTTTAGAAGCAAACCTTGCCTTTACAGAGCACCTTTGGTACTAAACCTCTCTTCAGATGCACTAACCCATTTGCTGATTCCTCCCAGTTCACCACTAACAAGGTTGGATCTTTTTTTACTAGTTTGCCTGTTCCCCAGATTTGCGCTTCCTGCCTAGCTTACTTATTAGTGTTCAATAAATGGTGCGATATTTGGATGCATATATATGAACAGTGGGCTGGAGAACCATACAGAACTTAACTAAATTATACAAATTCAGTCTGTGTCCAAAAGCATTTGGGCCAAACTCTGTGTAATTATCAAGGACTGAATTTACATGGTTAACATAGAAAAAAATATTTTAGTTGATATCTTATAATAGGTTTTCCAGTCCATATTAAATAAAAATGTATAAAAAACTATTTACCACAACCAATCCCTCCAGATCAGTGGCTCACTGGGTCTCTTACATGGTCACTTTGGCACGTCAGTATTGGTACTATGAAAGCTGTATCACCACTGTGCCAAGTAGTTAACTGCCATTGCCATGTGGTAATCCATGATCTTAAGGGACATATTCTATTGAATTATTACACATATGGTCAAAATTGTTGGCACCCCTTGTTTAATGACAGAAAAACCCACAATGGTCACAGAAATAACTTGAATATGACGAAAGTAATAATAAATAAAAAACCTATGAAAATGACCAATGAAAGTCAGAAATTGTTTTTCAACCATGCTTCCACAGAATTTAAAAAAAAATAAAACTCATGAAATAGGCCTGGGCAGAAATAATAATACCTCTGAAAATAATGTGACAAAAGGGACACCTTAAATCAAGGTGTGTCCACTAATTAGCATCACAGGTGTCTACAATCTTGGAATTAGTGAGTGGGCCTGTATAGAGGGCTACAGATACTCACTGTGCTGTTTGGTGACATGGTGTGTATCACACTCAACATGGACCAGAGGAAGTGAAGGAAAGAGTTATCTCAGGAGATTAAAGAAAATTGAGGACAAATCAAAGAGACGGATAATACGAATGGTAACAAACGAGCCCAGAAAAACTTCTAAACAGATTAAAGGTGAACTTCAAGCTCAAGGAACATCAGTGTCAGATCGCACCATCCGTCGTTGTATGAGCCAAAATTGACTTCATGGGAGACGACCAAGGAGGACATCATTGTTGAAAAAAAAATCATAAAAAAGCCAGACTGGTATTTGCCAAACTACATGTTGACAAGCCACAAAGCTTCTGGAAGAATATCCTATGGACAGATGAGACAAAAATGGAACGTTTGGCAAGGCATGTCAGCTCTGTGTTCACAGACGGAAAAATGAAGCATATCAAGGAAAGAACACTGTCCCTACTGTGAATCATGGAGGAGGCTCTTATGTTCTGGGGCTGCTTTGCTGCATCTGGCACAGGGTGTCTAGAAACTGTTCAGGGTACAATGAAATCTCAAGACTATCAAGGGATTCTAGAGAGAAATGTGCTGCCCAGTGTCAGAAAGCTTGGTCTCAGTCGCAGGTCATGGGTCTTGCAACAGGATAATGACCCAAAACACACAGCTAAAAACACCAAAGAATGGCTAAGAGGAAAGCAGTGGACCATTCTGAAGTGGCCTTCTATGTGCTTTGACCTAAATCCTGTTGAGCATCTTTGGAAAGAGCTGAAACATGCCATCTGGAAAAGGCAACCTTCAAACACGAGACAACTGGAGCAGTTTACTCTCGAGGAGTGGGCCAAAATACCTGTCGAGAGGTGAATAAGTCTCATTGACAGTTACAGGAATCGTTTGATTGCAGTAATTGCCTCTAAAGGTTATGCAACAAAATATTAAGTTAAGGGTACCATCATTTCTGTCCAGGCCTATTTCATGAGTTTTATTTTTTTTTTTTAAATTCTGTGGAAGCATGGTTTCTGACTTTCATTTGTTCATTTTCATACATTTTTCATTTATTATTTCTTTTGTCAGATTCAAGTTATTTCTGTCACCATTGTGGGTTTTTCTGTCATTAAACAAGGGGTTCCAACAATTTTGACCACGTGTTTACATACTGAGCAATTACTGGAGACCCAGTGAACCGATGTGTAAGCATGTGAAGGAGACCCTGTAATCAGTATATCTGAAAGGTTATTTATTTTTTATTTTTCACCCCTACCTCTGTGTTTAGAAACCAGAAAATCCTCTAAATTTTATTTTCATTAATCCTAGCTGCTTTTCCTCTTGTCATCTCCGTATAAATTAAATGTCTTGCCCCCCCATTTTAAGTGTCTCACACCCCTCTAAATACTAAGTATACGTAGTATGAGATTAACCGTTAAACGGTGACACCAAGTACACAATTTTGTATTATCTGTGTATTTTCTAAGGCTGCACTTGTTATCATTTAAGACTCTATTCTCTTGTCACTGTAGGCTACAATGAATCCGGTTAGAATTGCTTTCCGTTGTTCCCCAACTAACCCCTTTGCTCCCACGCCATTTAAGGTTTGTCTTAGTGCTGACATTTAGTAACTGGCCATACTTTTCCATTGTTAGTGTGCACTTGTTTGTGGTCCATATATGACGTGATGTGCCATTTTTAGTTTGTGAAGCTCTTGTTGACTGTCCAATGGAAAGTATGAGATACTTACTGTGTCCTTCATTGTTTTATGTATATCCATGGTGCATGACCATCAAGTCGTGATTGTTTTGTATATCGATGCATTTTTGCATGAATATCTAAAGGTGGTCATACACATTAGACTAAATTTGGCCGAACCCTTTGATTTTCTTTGGGACCAACTATCTAATAGCTTTCTACAGATGACATTGAGAAGAGCTATTAGGCATGTTGAATTTCAATATGCCTAACCCTTATTCTCAAGGAAGGTAAGCTGCCGATAAAGGTGTCTGAATGCCACTTATTCTCTTCTTTCCATTATGAACATATGAACACTTTGCAGAACTGAACGTGCATTTTTGTAGGGAGGTCCAGCTGTTGGCTGAACGAGTGTTCGACCAACAGGTTTTGAAAGTGTTTGGCCACCTTTGATGCAATCTTTACTATCAAAATGTAGTGCATGTATGTTTTTGTTTTCATGCTAATATCCTTGTATTGAACAATATGACTTCTATGATTCCTGCCTTTTGGATAGGATTAAGTTGTACCTGTTCTTAACATGGCCGTTGAGATGGAACCGATATGCTGTTAAGACCTGGGTGTAAAGACTCGTCATATTGCTATTTATTAGAGATCCCAGGTCCTAATGACTGATGCCAAAAGCTCATGTACCTGGAACGTATAATGTGCAAAGTGCCCCAGGATTGCAAAAATGTTGAACCAGCTGATTTGTGTAAAAAAAAAAAAAACATCTTTCAGGCTCACTCGCGTGTATTTTAGCATACCTTTCTAGCTAAGCTTTGATATTAGAATGTTTATCTGACATTTGTTTTAGCTTAGCTGGCTAAGCATGGCACGTTTTTTTCTATAGTGTGTACAGTGTGTGTTCTCTTCACCTTTTTGTTCAGTCACTTGGATTTTTCTTGGTTTAATGCCCTTATGAGTATTCCTCATTGTGGTCCTGGGGGGATATTGTTGGGCTATCAGGTCCTTCACCCATGCACCAAGGTCCTTCCTGTTAGGTCTGGTATTTTGATCTTCGGGGGATGAAAGAGCGAACTGCAAAACACAGACCGGTTACCATAAGACCTAGTGTACGGTAACCATTTGTCTCTGACTTTTACGGGGCCTCCACCTTTTAGAGAGGTTGTATGATAGAGACAAAATGAAAATATACACTAGTATAAGTAAGTGAAAAGCAATAGTGCATATAGATAACAGAGGGTACTTAGTAACTATTGTTTTAGATCAGGTCAGAAATTTAGAAGCCATCCCACCAGCGCCAAGATGTACCCAGTCGGGACAGTCCTAGCCGCTAGTATTAAAACCTGGTGTCATAGTAACGTCAGTGTGAATGAGGGCCGAGCAGGATTGGGGCAGACTTTGGACACCCAGCCATGGGAAGCTATGTAAACTCAAAGAAAGGAAGGTCACTCACGCTCCTTGCTTGCACTGAGTTCAAAAGACAAAAGCAAAACCAAAAGTGTGTACTAAGTACCCGCTGGCTCTCGTGGGATGGCTTTTAGCCTTTTTTTATCGAAAGTGATTACTAGGTACCCTATGTTATTTATATGCACTATTGATTTTTACTGGCTTATAACAGGTATGTGTTGATTTTGTTTCTAGCCAGTGTGAACATGCTCTTACACATTTCGTGTCTACCAACTTATACTCGAGTTCACTTCTTTTGGTTTTGCAGAGGGTGCACAAAGGTATCCATCCGTTTGGATATTAAACTTCACCAATTTAATAGTACAGCTGAAAAGGTTCCAGGCACATTGAACATCAAGGCAAGAGCTCATGTAGCGCCTTACTCTTTTGGAGGCGGTGTATGCTAGGACACTTCTTAGTGAGCCCTTTAGTGTGTAATATCATGCTTTTCGTTGTGGAAACCCCAACTTTCAGGAATTTTAAAAAGGAGTTTCTGAAGAATGCCTTGGTGGCCTACTGTCTAATACATACACAGAAATGTTCCTTTAATCCAGTATCCATTATTATTGGGACCTGGAAAATGTCAAATTTTCATGTAACCTTGGAAAGGTACATAACATTCACTTGGTAATCATGTATTTCATGTTTTATGAAATTCCCACAATGCCATGCATTTGTCTGAGATAAGTAGGCTTTCAGATTATTTAATGCCAGGTTAAAGGAATTGCATTTTTATAGCTATATGTATATTATTTTTAGCAACATTACCTAATGATTGTTTTTTGTTGTTTTTTTTTTTTTTTTTTTTTAAAAGGCTTCTAGTAATTCGGACTCAGACTCAGAAAAAAATACTTTATCCAATCTTATTACTGCACCGGTGACTTCAATGAGTTCAGACAGTGCTCAGCATCAAGGCACTGCCATATTTAGCGGCGATCCCGAAAAAGAGGACGAGTTTGGCTACAGTTGGCGTAAGTTGCCTGTTTTAACTAAAATGGTGCTTGAGGCTGTGTACCCACGTAAGCGTTTTTTAATCGTTTTTACCGTCAAAAACGCTTAAACGCTTGCAAGAAGCATCCCATTCATTTTAATGAATTCCTCACTTTTTGTGCATATTGATGCGTTTTTTTCCGCAAAATAAGCACATCGCGGTAAAAACGCAGCATGCTCATTAATTTCGCAGAAAAATCCACATTTCTAGCTATATTCTATTAGCAGGAGGATGCTCCTGTAAAAAACGCATAAAAAAACGCACAAAAATCGTACAAAAAACGCGCGTTTTTCCTGGGAAGGAGTCCGTTTTTTTCTGCATATGTGGGTACGTAGCCTAAAGCTAATTTAATGTGACACTTTAAAAGATACAAACTTCAGATGATGATGTAGAGATTTGTATCTTACAGGAGATTTCTGGGAGTTAATGAAGAGTAAGGGGAGTTATTAAATAAAGAAATATTACATTTTTTATTTTACCTGTTGAATCTCCCGCTGCCCCAAGACCATCTCTCCAGTGATCCCCTCTGATCCTGTACTGATGAAGTCCTGCCTGTTAGTCACCTGTCTGATGACAGGACATCATTAGTGCAGGACCAAAACTTCCTTACTCTGGGTTAGACTATATAAAATCAAGGAAAACCCTTTTAAACAGTCTATTGTTTCAAAGCATTTGCATACATCCATAGTGCAGGCGACTATAAGAAACTTATGAGTAAAATCTGCTTCTTTCTCCATTTATGAGCCAGTTCTTTACCTGCCTCAGCGATTCCGATAGGCATCCTAAAAACAACGTTTGCATGTACTCTTGAAAGGTGTCTATCACCAGGTTTTCACTACACCATTTGAGAGCAGCATGATGTAACGATAGAGTCCCTGATTCCAGCAATGTGTCACTTACTAGGCTGCTTGCTGTGATTTTGATATAATCCCTGTTTCATCTGCTGCAGATCTACTAGTTCTCTGAATGCTGAGCTCTGTATAATCCTGCCCACATTACTGATTGGTGACTTTCTGTGTACACTGAGCATAGTCAGAAGGCTGCCAACCAGTGGTGAGGGCGGAGTTATACAGAGCTCATGAATATGGAGGACTACATGGCACATTTACTAGTCCTATAGTGATAATCTCTTTATCTCTTGATAAAACAGTGATTTTATCAAAACTACAGCAAGCAGTCTAGTAAGTGATACATCGCTGGAATCAGGGTCTCTGTCTCTAAATTATGCTACTCTCAGATTAGCTGAAAAAAGCCTGGTGATAGATTTCCTTGAAGTAAACCCCTTTATGCCAGCTATGCAAGTTACCATTCTCCATCACTCTGTATTTTTTCATTAGGATAACTTTTTATCATGGAGGTTAAGAATTGATGGTAAGTACAGTATGAATATTCCAGTAAGGAATATTGATAACCTTTTTTGTTTTCTTTTTCTTCTGATTTTTACTGAAGCAAGTCACATTTTCCCTCCACGAACACTGAGGTTTTGCTTGAATGTTGCTTTCTAGCTTCCTAACTGGGCGAATCACAGATATAACTGGATTATATAAAGATGACACTTTGAGCCACTCTCTATGGTAAAATTGTGGTAATAATGTGTTGCTGTTGCTAGGGGACCTCTGCACGTTTTTCTCCCCATTTTGCTGCAAAGAGCTAATTACTCATGTCTGTTCTTAGTATGATGGACTTGTTAATTAGTGCTTCTTCCTCCCATTTAGGCAAGATATCACAGCGGTATGGAAACCTGCCAGGAGAGTTGCATATGATAGAGTTGGAGAAAGGGAAGACTGGATTGGGCCTGAGCCTTGCTGGAAACAAAGACCGATCGCGAATGAGCGTCTTCATCGTGGGGATTGATCCAAATGGAGCAGCTGGCAAAGATGGCCGGTTGCAGATTGCCGATGAGTTATTAGAGGCAAGTATATGTCAATAAGCCGCCAGTGAATACATCCATTGTAGTTGTAAATGGAGATTCGGCATTCTATTTAGCAGCCGATGGAGATAAAGATTCCCTTTCAGTGAGGAGTTCTTATAGCTCACTAAGTGGAAGCCAAGGTATCTTCCAGAATCTTTCATTATTAATGTCGCATTAAACCCAAAGTAAAATTTTTGTATCATAGTTCCACAGGAATACCAAATAATACAAATGTGTAAAGAATAAATAGCAGAGACCTCTTTGTATTTCGGTTCTGGTTTGTGTTTGGCTGAAATAGAGACCCAGTGGAAGGCTCGTGGGGTCTTACTGTACCATATGCCTTTTTTATTATTTTTTTTTCTTTTTGAGGAATGCTCCATCTGTTCTTTTCTTTTCATACTTCCAGGGAAGAATAGTATGGCAGTACACTAAGGCTTTGTGAAAAGCCGTAGAATAGCGTATAGCAGTGCATGGGTATATACCGTGCCTTCCTATACCTCTGATTTCATGCACAGATCATTGCAGAGTATATGTGTATCAGGCCTTATGATAATGTTTAGATACTAACCTAAGACCTTACATTCATCCAGTAAGGGCATGCACACCCAGCATGGTTTTACCACCCAAGAAATGGGCAGCTCAAGAGTCTCATTTTTAGAGTTTGTTCAAACCAGCATAATTTCGATGGATGCCATACGGACCTATTAGAACCAATGTTCTAGTGCACATGAGTAATTTTCAACATGGATCGATCGATGGTCCGCCTGGGAAGAAATCGCATCTTGCACTATTCATCCAATAGTACATCCAAAAGAAGGCCCCTCCTGGACGTCATGTGCGATGTGGACAAACACAATGAGCCGAACACAGGACCCATAACGCCCGCAATTTGTCTGTTTTTTTCTTAATATCTTCATCTCGGTCTTGCCGTTTGGTACATGTATGCAAGTGGATCGATCAGCATGAAAAGTAAGGCTTGGGTTTCCATCAGATTTTCAATTCCAGTATTCTTTACTGGGTTAGGAGCAGAATAACGGAATTCATAGCAGGTAGCGATCCTTCACATGATGGATGCCATCATTGTTCCACAAGTGCTGATGGCCTGCAGTGGATTCTTTTAAATGACTTTCTTGTTTTTTTCTAGAAAAAATAATGCATCATGATGATATCTCTCACAGAGCCTTTTCCAATTCAGGTGTGAACTTAACCTGAAGTTCAGTTATATTCCTGAGTTGTTTTAAATAGTTTCTAGTTTCTTATTTCATGTACATTCTTTTATTTCATAGATTAATGGACAAATATTGTATGGAAGAAGTCATCAGAATGCCTCATCAATCATCAAATGTGCACCATCTAAAGTCAAAATAATTTTTATCAGGTAAAAAATATTCATGCTGAAATATGTACAGGTGTGTATGTACGTGTGTGTTAATGTGTGTATGTATGCATTCATGCGTATTTATATGAATATGTGTGTGTGTGCATATGTGTGTATTATGTATGTGTGTGTATATATATATATATATATATATATATATATATATACACACACAAACACGTGTTTATACATGTGTGCGTGAATGTATATACATGTATACAGTGTGTACTGAAAGTATTCATTAAGTTTTTCACTCTTTGTTTTTTGTTAATTTTTTTGCTTACAGAGTTGTTGTGAAGCCACTCTTTTGTTAATTTAGCTGTGTGCTTAGGGTCATTGTCTTGGAGGGTGAACCTTCAGCCAAATCTGAGGTCCAGAGCACTCTGGAAGAGGTTTTCATCCAGGATATCTCTGTACTTGGCCGCATTCATGTTTCCTTCAATTGCAACCAGTCGTCCTGTCCCTGCAACTGAAAAACACCCCCATAGCATAATGCTGACACCTCCATGTTTCACTGTTGGGATTGTGTTGGGCAGGTGATGAGCAGTGCCTGGTTTTCTCCACACATACCTCTTAGAATTATCACCAAAAAGTTCTATATTCATCTCATCAGACCAGAAAATCTTATTTCTCATAGTCTGGGAGTCCTTCGTGTGTATTCTAGCAAACTCTATGCGGGCTTTCAAATGTCTTGCACTGAGGAGAGGCTTCTGTTGGGCCATTCGCCACAAAGGCCCGACTGGTGGAGGGCTGCAGTGATAGTTGACTTTGGGGAGCTTTCTCTCATCTCCCTACTGCATCTGTGGAGCTCAGCCACAGTGAACTTGGGGTTCTTCTTTACCTCTTTCACCAAGGCTCTTCTCCCACGATTGTTCAGTTTGGCTGGACGGCCAGGTCTAGGAAGACTTCTGGTGGTCTCAACCTTCTTCCATTTAAGGATTATTGAAGCCACTGTGCGCTTAGGAACCTTGAGTACAGCAGAAATTATTTTGTAACCTTGGCCAGATCTGTGCCTTGCCACAATTCTGTCTTTGAGCTCCTTGGCCAGTTCCTTTGACCTCATGATTCTCATTTGGTCTGACATGCACAGTGAGCTGTAAGGTCTTATATAGACAGATGTGTGCCTTTACAAATCAAGTCCTGTCAGTTTAATTAAACACAGCTGGACTCCAATAAAGGAGTAGAACCATCTCAAGGAGGATCACAAGGAAGTGGACAGCATGTGTCTTAAATATGAGTGTCTGAGCAAAGGGTCTGAATACTTATGACCATGTGATATTTCAGTTTTACTTTTTTAATAAATTTTCAAAAATGTCTACATTTCTGGGTTTTTTTCAGTCAAGATTGGGTGCAGAGTGTACATTAATGAGAAAAAAATGAACTTTTTTAAATTTACCAAATGGCTGCAATGAAACAAAGAGTGAAAAATTTAAAGGGGTCTAAATACTTTCCGCACTCACTGTGTACAGCTCTGGCAAAAATTAAGAGACCACTTTCAAATGTTCAGTTTGTCTGATTTTTCTCTTTATAGACATGTCTTCGAATTTCTAAAGCAATAAATTTTGTATTTTTTTCTGACAAAGAAAAATGGTCAAAATTAAAAAAAAAAAAAAAAGAAAACAGTGCTTTCAGACCACAAATAATGCAAAGAAAACAAGTTCATAATCATTTAGAAACAACAATACCAATGTTTTAACTCAGGAAGAGTTCAGAAATCAATATTTTGTGGAATAACCATGATTTTTATTCACAGCTTTCTTGCGTCTTGGCATGCTTGCCATCAGTCTTTCTGGCACAAAAATATAAGCAGTTCTTCCTTGTTTGATGGCTTGTGACTATCTATCATCCTCTTCATTACATTACAGAGGTTTTCAATGGGATTCAGGTCTGGAGAATGAGCTGCCCATGACAGGGATTTGATGTGGTGGTCTCTTAATTTTTTCCAGCGCTGTATGTCTTTTTATGTAGCTTTGTTTATATTGTAAATCTCATTTGATACTCATTTTTAGCTAGAAATATTTAATTTTCTTTAAGGTTACAAGCTGCTTTTTGTCAAATGTAGCATGTAATATTTGCCAGGAAGGAATTGGCATCTTGCAGTTACAGCTTGATTACATTACAATATACTGTTGATTTGATAATAGTTATTACGTATCATTTTGTTAAAAATCATGATGAAATGGTATAGTACCTATCCTTTCTATCAGATCAATCTTTTACTGGTAATTACAATATGTCTGACTGCAGGCAAGGTTGATCTTAATTATTGTAAAGAGGAGTTAAGAGAATTAAATTTGGACTGGCATGGCTCTGCTGATAGATACACATATCTTAGGAATCAATCTAACGCTAATTAAAGGTGTATTGTTTCCATTATTTGCTCACATATCACTCAAAGGCCCTGTTTACACTTTGCATACAGAGAAGTTTTCTCTTCTACATAGACCTCTTTTTTTTGTTTGTTTCTTGCATAAAAAACGTAGAAAAGCATCATCATGGTACAATATGTCAGGGATTTTAGGTAACTCCAAATTTCACCTGCCCTTAAAATGGAATTCTTCACTATATGGCCTAGTTCGTTCACATGACCGATCCAGAAAACTGATGATTATTTTTCCTCACTTATCATCCATGTGCAATCTGTTTTTTTGTGTTTTTTTTTACAGCAGCAGCTATTTATCATTTACAAAATCATTTACAGTTTCCTATGTTACAGGCGTGCAATGTATCCACAAAAATTGTATGCTAAACTGTGGCTCTGTATGGCATCTGATTTTTTTTTTTTTTGCGCAACCGTGAATTTGAATGAGCGAGTCTCATCTGATACATGGGATAAACTAGTGCACTGCCCCATTGAATAACCGTGGTCCTAGTGCTGTCAGTGTGCTGTCCGTTTTTTTTATTGGCTAGCACTCACATCAAACATGGTTTTGTGAACGAGCTTTATGGCTGAAAAAAATATGAGCTACCTTCCTATATATGAGCAAATTTAAAGGCCTGCGTGCATACTGCATACATAACAGGTGATCATCTGGACGCCTACTAACTCTCCTCTGACAGAACAACGTGTGGGGTAACTTATTTGCCCACCCTATGTGTTTCGGGAGATAAGCCACTGGTAGAGATGACGTTACCCGCTGTCCACCTTGAAAATGCTTGAACGCTCAGCGAAGCCAAATGTGTGTAGGGAACAAAGCTAGCACGGCCAACAGCTGTCACATATGTATCGCCAGCTCGAGGCTGGATCATTGCTATAACCTACATCACTAACATCTACTAAAACCTTCTACTGAGACATGTGCATAGGAAACAATGATTTGCCACTCCCAAGCTAAATAGAGCAGTAATGTGCACCTTGGTATGAACTGTGTCTTAATACACAATTCTAAAACTACCATAGTAACACAGTCTGGAACATCGCGTTTTTAGGTTACTATATATCAAAGCAAGAGTTAGAACCTTAAAGGGGTTTTCCCACAAATAAAGTAAATTTTAATCAACAGATTTTGAAATACTCTTAAGTTCCACAATTGGATGTGTTCTAGTAAAATGTTCCTGTGCTGAGAATCTTATAAATGTGCTGCTGCTGTGTACTGTGTAATGGCTGTGTGTGACCGTGCAGGGACATGGTCTGATCATACCACAGCTCCTGGGCAGGGGAGGAAGCAAAGAGAGTATACAGACAGCATGGGATCACAGATACTGTTCTGTGAAGTAAAACATTACACTGCTTCTTTATCCCCTTTACAACATGCACCATATGTGTACAGAGCATGTCGGGTCTCCCCTTTGATATGGGCTCCGGTGCTGAGCCCTCATCTTTTCTTGCACATATCAGCTGGCACGTGCCCCTAACAGCCGCGGGTGGAATCGCGATCCACCCGTGAATGTTAGCTAGTTAAATAGTAAACTGAAAGGGGTTTTTAATGAACAGTTCTTTAAAATGCGAATTGTATTGCATAGTTATACCTTAGTACAAAGTTTTCTAACATCTCAGAACTCGGAGGGAGAATAGTCTGCAGTGCCATACCCCTTCGTTCTGGAGCAATGCTGCTAGTCCATGACAGCCAATGCTATGTAACAAGATCCCTTTTATGGAGGTCTTCCAGAAACATATAGAAGATGGGGAACTCAAATACCATAATACATGTATCCGTACCTGCTTTTGGTGGGGTGGGGGATAGCATCCCACTCTCTATAGATGTGCCATTCTATCCACCCTGATGAGCTGTGTTATCTCACACTCCCTTCCTGATCACATTTTGACATTACATTTTGGCACAGAACCCAATAGTGAGTCCTGAGGGTTTTCTTTTGCATGGGACCATCGAATTATGACCTAAGCATTTCTTAAATCATTGATTGCAATATCTTTCTACTTGCTGTACCCTTAGTATTGAAGTGCTGCATGTCTAAACTATAAATCCTTGTCACTGTAATATGGCTGGTAGCGATATGTTTTTCTCCGGGATGAAATGCTGCTTTGTGTGACATGCCTGTCATCTGCTCAGCCATTTGGTACAGCGCTATTCCTGTAGGCGTGTTGATTAGCTGATGTTTGTGTAAAGCGTCCCTGTGACACACACATGCCTCGGCAATAATGCCGCAGGGTTTAGTGCCGTCTCTGCTCTTGCCGATGCGTGCTGGGTTGCTTTCCAGAAAAATGAAGACTACAAAACTGTTTTCCCATTTTTAGGAAAGGTGCCCATGCGAGCATATAAATGATGGTAACATTTACATATATGTCAATGTTTTTACAGGCTGCTTGGGAAAAGCACTGCTGATTTTTTTACTTCTTGTATTTTATAAAAAGGAATAAAGACGCCGTAAGCCAAATGGCGGTGTGCCCTGTGAAAACGACCGAGCTGTGCCCTTCCAACTCTTCTGCTTTATCAAGTCAAGAGGTAGACATCACACTGACACATTTCCATAATAGTGTCTGTTTCTCTAGCTGGGAGACTTGTGGACACAACATTTAACGTTGGCCAACACAGCAGGCTGGTGACTTGCACAATGTGTGGTGTAGTAGTGCAGCGGGACCCATGCGGAGCGCCTCACTCTGGTAACAGAATTGCCTATACTATAAACAAAAAGGCTCTATACAACAGAACTATATCTCACATAGAGCAGTATATTCAGTCTTCGGGCTGTCATCCAAGTCTGACAGTGTTTGCACCCCGACACTACTGCTTTTTAAGAAAAACAAATCTCCAGCACCCTTCTTAAAGAGGACTTTCTCCACATTTTCTTTACTTAACTGGTCACATCATGATGAAGTAACTAAAGAGCTGAATAAAACATATTTTTTTTTATCTCTCATTTCTGTTGCGGAGATATTAACTTCTAAACTTTATATGCTAATTTCCACTTAAACCAGGAAGGTGTTAGCAGAGATTCTTCACTGGGGCCATATACTTTTCCCTGCATGAAGTTGACCAATCATAAGCAGGAGGCAACATGCAGGGGAAATACAGAAGATGCCCCAGAGAATGTCACAACTAGCTGTTTTGTTTTTTACTAAAACCTTTAAGATATCTATCCAGGTCACACAGATCTAATTGATGATGATAACTAGACAGTGGGAGGAGAGCAGAGCTGCTTGTCATTACAAACACCACTCTGCATCTATCCCAGGAATTGTGGAATAATGAACTGGTAGCTGGGATTGATGCTGATCACACACTACAGCTCCCATTTCACAACACTGTCATGCTGTGGATGAGAGCTGTAGTGTGTGAGCAATTCTTGTCCCAAACACTGCTCTGCATCTGTCCCAGGAATTGTGGAATAATGAACTGGTAGCTGGGATTTATGCTGATCACACACTACAGCTCCCATTTCACAACACTGTCATGCTGTGGATGAGAGCTGTAGTGTGTGAGCAATTCTTGTCCCAAACACGGCTCTGCATCTGTCCCAGGAATTGTGGAATAATGAACTGGTAGCTGGGATTGATGCTGATCACACACTACAGCTCCTATTTCACAACACTGTCATGCTGTGGATGAGAGCTGTAGTGTGTGAGCAATACTTGTCCCAAACACTGCTCTGCATCTGTCCCAGGAATTGTGCAATAATGAACTGGTAGCTGGGATTGATGCTGATCACACACTACAGCTCCTATTTCACAACACTGTCATGCTGTGGATGAGAGCTGTAGTGTGTGAGCAATGCTTGTCCCAAACACTGCTCTGCATCTGTCCCAGGAATTGTGCAATAATGAACTGGTAGCTGGGATTGATGCTGATTACACACTACAGCTCCTATTTCACAACACTGTTATGCTGTGGATGAGAGCTGTACAGTAGTGTGTGAGCAATGCTTGTCCCAAACACCACTCTGCATCTATCCCAGGAATTGTGGAATAATGACCCGGTAGCTGGGATTGATGCTGATCGCACACTACAGTTTCCATTTTACTGCACTGTTATGCTGTGGATGAGAGCTGTAGTGTGTGAGCAATGCTTGTCCCAAACACTGCTCTGCATCTGTCCCAGGAATTGTGGAATAATGAACTGGTAGCTGAGATTGATAATGATCACACACTACAGCTCCTATTTCACAACACTGTCATGCTGTGGATGAGAGCTGTAGTGTGTGAGCAATGCTTGTCCCAAACACCACTCTGCATCTGTCCCAGGAATTGTGGAATAATGAACTGGTAGCTGGGATTGATGCTGATCACACACTACAGCTCCTATTTCACAACACCGTTATGCTGTGGATGAGAGCTGTACAGTAGTGTGTGAGCAATGCTTGTCCCAAACACCACTCTGCATCTATCCCAGGAATTGTGGAATAATGACCCGGTAGCTGGGATTGATGCTGATCGCACACTACAGTTTCCATTTTACTGAACTGTTATGCTGTGGATGAGAGCTGTAGTGTGTGAACAATGCTTGTCCCAAACACTGCTCTGCATCTGTCCCAGGAATTGTGGAATAATGAACTGGTAGCTGAGATTGATAATGATCACACACTACAGCTCCTATTTCACAACACTGTCATGCTGTGGATGAGAGCTATAGTGTGTGAGCAATGCTTGTCCCAAACACCACTCTGCATCTATCCCAGTAACTGGGGCATTATTTCCCCATAACTATAATTGATATAGAGGACTTTATGTGACAAGCAATGCTCACACACTTCAGCTCTCAACTTATAGCACTATAGATTTGTGAGATGAGAATTGAAGTGTGCAATCAGCGCCTGTCTTTTACAGCTCTCTATAAATTCCAGGTACCAGCGCATTAATCCCCGATGCCTGGCCCAGCTGCAGATCGTGATTGTAATGACACATTGTTATGCTCTACTCCTCCTACAGAGTAATTTCCTGCCGTTATATCTATAGGACCTGGCTAGACAAAAGAGAAAGCCAATTCTGATGTTATCTGGAGTGTCTTTTTTCCCCTACATGACTATTTCTTCTTATGATTGGACATCGTCACACATGGTAAAAGTAAAGAATCTCTAGCGCCGCCCCCTTAGCTTTAGTGGAAATTAGCAAGTAAAGTTTACAACCTTAAATCTCTGCAACAGAGATGAGAAATAAAATAATGTATTATTCAGATCTTCAGCCATTCCATTATGACGTGGCCAGTTTAGCAAACAAAAGGTCCTCTTTAAACGTTCCTCCAGTCAAATGCCATTTATAGTAAAATTCCAGTTTCTCCCAGAGGGTTGCTTTAAAATGACCATATAAGTGGACAGCTATACTTTTAACTACTACCACCCCAGCTCATATGATTGCCGATGTTTTCTCCCTGGAGAGAGGAGAGTCAGCCCGTCAGACACCTCTAAGAACAAGGATAGGGTTAGTTAAAGACCCACAAATTCCGCCTTCTCGTTCCCAATATGTGATGTATGTAGAGAGTCTGGATATGCTCGTATACATTAGATGTTCGTCAGGTTCTGCCAGTATCCCACAGCTCCCATTCATCATTTATGTATGGCAACCTTTAAATGTTAGCATTATTAGATGTAAATTTAAGCCATAGGTTATGTTCCCCAAGTTAAAATTCTACTGAAAAATTAGCACTGATCTGCAATTGACTGTACAATGAAAAATGTCTACTACATTATCTTGCGGGGTGAGACTGGTTGGTGCCTCCATCATTTATATATATATATATATATATATATAAACCAGGAGTGCTTTTAGTCTTTTTTAAACTAAAAGACAGAAAAGTTTAGCTACAGATAACATTTAAAGGTGCCATCTTTAATGAAGTTAGTAGTGCACCCTTAGCTTAAACTGTTGAAGTCTATGGGATAATGTCGGTTTGTAATCTGAAAAATAAATATTGCCAATGTTTTCCATTTGTAGCAAGTGGCATATACCACTGGGAAGAGCCATCATGCACAAGTAATTGCTCCATTGTATACACTTTTGTGACCATTTGCTTGTTGTTCGCCATAGATATCTATATTCAGTGTATTTATTTTCCCGTTCAGAGTGATGAGAACAATCCCAGTGTGGAGCCTCCAGTGAAATTCAGCTCCTTTAACAATGTCATCCATGTGAATTTACCAAAGGTAATAACCTTTCTGCTGCAGGTTACAATAACAGTAATGCTCATCTACACTGTGTAAATATGAGCTGTAGGATATCATTCTTTTTATCTTCCCAGCACTAGCAAATATGCGCTGGGAATAATTACCCTCACACTTACATAGCACATTCCTCCTATGGGATGGAAAGGCTTTACAGTAGGAAAGCTGTCGCGTAAATGCCTAGAAGAGTGAACATATTTGTAGAAATGTGAGATGTGTAGAAGTAGTTTCAAAACATTTTTATTACTGAAAACATGAGAAACAAGGTTTGGATTGGAGAGGATACAGAAATACTAACAGCAGAGCAGCGTTTGATACCATAGAGCACTCTTATGCATTGTGGAGTCAGAAGTGCCCAAAGTCTAGATTTCTTACTGAGATCATTGGGATCAAAATTCACCGAACATTCTCCGGTATAATCGTGAAAAGAGTTTTATTCACATCCGCCTTGCTGTGCTGGCTCTCTCTCTCTTTGTGACTGGCTCTCTCTTTGTGGCTCGGCTCTCTCTCTTTGTGACTGGATCTCTCTTTGTGGCTTGGCTCTCTCTCTTTGTGACTCAGCTCTATCTTTTTGTGACTGGCTCTCTAACTCTCTCTTTGTGGCTCGGCTCTCTCTCTTTGTGACTGGATCTCTCTTTGTGGCTCGGCTCTCTCTCTTTGTGACTGGATCTCTCTTTGTGGCTTGGCTCTCTCTCTTTGTGACTCAGCTCTATCTTTTTGTGACTGGCTCTCTAACTCTCTCTTTGTGGCTCGGCTCTCTTTGTGACTGGCTCTGTCTTTGTGGCTCAGCTCTCTCTCTTTGTGACTGGCTCTCTCTTTGTGGCTCGGCTCTCTCTCTTTGTGACTGGATCTCTCTTTGTGGCTCGGCTCTCTCTCTTTGTGACTTGATCTCTCTTTGTGGCTTGGCTCTCTCTCTTTGTGACTCAGCTCTATCTTTTTGTGACTGGCTCTCTAACTCTCTCTTTGTGGCTCGGCTCTCTTTGTGACTGGCTCTGTCTTTGTGGCTCGGCTCTCTCTCTTTGTGACTGGCTCTCTCTTTGTGGCTTGGCTCTCTCTCTTTGTGACTGGCTCTCTTTGTGGCTCAGCTCTATCTTTTTGTGACTGGCTCTCTAACTCTCTCTTTGTGGCTCGGCTCTCTTTGTGACTGGCTCTCTCTTTGTGGCTCGGCTCTCTCTCTTTGTGACTGGCTCTCTCTCTTTGTGACTGGCTCTCTTTGTGTCTCAGCTCTATCTTTTTGTGACTGGCTCTCTAACTCTCTCTTTGTGGCTCGGCTCTCTTTGTGACTGGCTCTCTCTTTGCGGCTCGGCTCTCTCTCTTTGTGACTGTCTCTCTGTGGCTTTTTTGCGACCCACTATGTCTCTCCGGCTCGCTTTCTCTCTCTGATTGCAGCTCACTTTCTCTCTCTTTGCAGCTCGCTTTCTCTCTCTCTCCGGCTCGTATTTTCTCTCTTTGCAGCTTGCTTTCTCCCTCTCTCTGTGGCTCTCTCTCTTTCTGGCTCTCCTGCTTTCTCACTTTTTCTACCTTTCTGTGGCTCTCCTGCATTGTTCCTTTCTATTTTTTTGACTCTTTTTCCCTGTTGCTCTCCTGCTCTCTCTGGCTCTCCTGCACTATTTCTCAGTAGCTCTTCCACTTGTGCTCTCTCTCACTCTTTGTGGCTCTCCTGCTCTCTCTCTGGCCAATATTTGTCTATCAGACTAATTTGGGTCTTTAGATGGATTAGGATAGACCCCCCCCCCCCCCCCCCCTACTTTCTTGAATTTTTAGAGTGGAAGAATCGGTTCCAATGATATTTCCTGGTGGTCTTGGGTAATGCTCCTTCCTTTGGTGCACTGGGTTGTAAAGGATAGTTATACATTGTACTTGATAATACCTCATGGTTTTCCATAGACTCCTGTGATGTGTCCAGTCTCTTTATGTCACTGATTGTACCCACTAGGAAGAGAAAGGGCTATGTAGCTATGAACAGTAGCACCGTGGTCTGTGTGACACTGAGAGGCTGAACACATGGCAGCCCTCATCCGTTTCTGCCTGGCACTGACCACACAAACTATGCACACTCCACTGATCTCCACATAGTAAGGCGGTGAGTGCCCGCTCTGACTGTCAGGAGGTGCTAGGGCCATCAGACTTACCAGACACTTGGCAACATTTTTTACCAAGAATTTTTCTTACTAAACAAAAACGGCCTTATTCTAAATATACAGTAGTATGTCAAACTTCTCTTTTAGAAAAGGCATTTTTATTAACATGTAAAATATTGCAGTATGACTACTCTTGCCTTCTGCACACTACATCATTATAGTAACCATTTTGATAAAGTTTGGGACATGGCATATTATCTGTAAATGAACACACAAGCGGCCATCTTTGGGTGGGAAGAGGCTAGTATGTGGTCTTGCTCTTCAGTGAATTACTAGGATGAAGTCCAGAAAAAATGTCCTCTCCCAAGACCACTCACGTCTTACAAATCCCCCAGTTCTTTAACCCTGAATATGCTCTTATAGGACCAAGGAGGCTTGGGGATTGCCATCAGTGAAGAGGATACTGTTAATGGAGTAGTTATTAAAAGTATAACAGATTATGGTGCAGTGGCAAAGGTGAGTAGGAACGGAGAGAGATACATATATATATATATATGTGTGTGTTCTGGGTTCTAGTGCTGCAGTAAAGAAATGGTTTTGACACCTGTCCCTCACTTATAGGATGGGCGAATAAATGTGGGTGACTGTATCTTAGCAGTAGATGATGAACCAGTGGTGGGTGACCCTATTGAGAAGGTAGGTGTTATAATTTACTGTTACCATTGTATATAATATTTAAGATAGTATATAACGTATATATAATGTGCAGATATAGCATTGAATAGTATATTAAAGATAAAAGTGCCAAGATCCAGAAAACTGCACATAAATACGTCCTAGGACTCATTTTTGAGTGTTATATCACTTAATATCTATCCTATATAGCTGCCTATAGAAGTTATATTGACTCCTGCATTTCAGTAATTTTGGGGGAAAAGCTAACATTTCTGAACATAAATCACTCCCACTGTGTATTCCTTGAATCAGTGTATTGTATTTGAATGACTTAATTCATTTATTTCCTGTAGGTTGTCAATCTCCTTAAAAAATCAAAAGCAACTGTGAAGTTGACAGTAAGTTGTGAGGAAAAAGACATCCAACAAAACCATGTAGTACCGATGTCTACATTTACTCCCAGTGCTGCTGACAATAGAAGCAGCCAACAGTGTCTCCAGCATGTCAGCCTTCCCGAGCCCGAACCTGTCCATAGTAAGGGTCACAGTCTTATTATTGTGTGTGTGGGTGTGTGTATATATATACTGTATATATGTACAGTTGTGCTCAAAAGTTTACATACCCCGGCAGAATTTTTGCTTTCTTTGCCTTTTTTCAGAGAATGTAAATGATAACACCAAAACTTTTTCTCCACTCATGATTAGTGGTTGGGTGAAGCCATTTATTGTCAAACTACTGTGTTTCTCTTTATGACCACATTTTTATATCTGTATTACAACCAAGTGTCCCAGCCTGACCACAGGATAAATGTCCTGAACCAATAGTTTGGATCAATAAAGCCGTGCTTGGTCTGGGTAAAGCACTGATACTACATTGATAAGGGGTGAATTAGAAATTTTTGTGATTGAAAATGGGTTCAATTCTTTTGAATAGAACAATTTCAGAACTTTCAGCACATTCATAAGATTATCTCAGCACAGGAACATTTTTTTTTAAACATCCAATTGTGGAAATTATTATAATTTTATGTGTTGATTAAAATCAACTTTAAGATTAACTTTGTTCTTGGGAAAACCCCTTAACACTATTTTGATCTAAAACTCGTTCCCCTTTTCATTTCCCACCACTTGACCAAGCCCTTCTCATTCCCCACTACTTGGGCAAGCCCTTTTCATTCTCCACTACTTGGACAAGCCCTTTTCATTCTCCACTACTTGGACAAGCCCTTCTCATTTCCCACTACTTGGACGACCCCTTTTCATGCCTCACTACTTGGACAACCCCTTTTCATTTCCCACTACTTTGACAAGCCCTTTTCATTCCCCACTCCTTGGACAACCCCTTTTCATTCCCCATTACATGGACAAGCCCCTCTCATTCGCCACTACTTGGACAACCCTTTCTCATTCCCCATGTTTGGTCCAATAAAATAAAAACACTCCTACTCCTCTCCCATGCCAGTACTGTTTCAGCGGTGTGTGCACACGCGGTCCCGGCGTTCACATCCGATTATGACAGGTGAGCCCTGCGCCCATCATCGCTGGTGTAACTCTCCCTGCCTTCAGACGTATATGTAATAGAGAAAGTGCGTGGTCAGCCGCTGTACCCACTGCTCTTGATTACTTGTATGTCCTAAGGAGGAGATAGTGACGCCAGCGGGAGGTGAGTATAAGTGTTTTTATTTTATCAGGGCCAAACATGGGGAATGAGAAGGGGTTGTCCTAGTAGTGGACAACCTCTTTAGTGTTGCTTTTTGCGCAGGGGAGAGCAGTCTTTGCAAGTAATGCATTTCAAAGCACTAACATAATTTGTATTAGTGATCTGCTTTGGCTGACTCTCTGGGAACTTTGCCCCTATTAAACAGCCCTTTACAATGTATTGTGTTTTTATTCAATGTCCATTAGTAATGGAATTTCCTTATTTAGTAGCCTATTTCTTTTCTGTATCTGCTTGTTTTGTTAGTACAGTAAAATTAATTTGTCATCAATGAAGCTTGAAATATGTCCAATTATTAGATATTAAACATTTTCAAACCATAACAAATACATTTCATTCACTTGGAGGTAGAAAATCTCCTTGTAGCAAAGAAAAAAAAAAAGCAAACTTTTTTGAATTCTAAAGGTTGCTGGAATATCGGATGCAATTTTCAAAAGAACTCAGTATATTACCGTACTTGTTATATGTACAGTTAGGTCCACATATATTTGGACAGAGACAACATTTTTCTAATTTTGGTTCTAGACATTACCACAATGAATTTTAAACAAAACAATTCAGATGCAGTTGAAGTGCAGACTTTCAGCTTTCATCTGAGGGTATCCACATTAAAATTGGATGAAGAGTTTAGGAGTTTCAGCTCCTTAACATGTGCCACCCTGTTTTTAAAGGGACCAAAAGTAATTGGACAGATTAAATAATTGTAAATAAAATGTTCATTTCTAGTACTTGGTTGAAAACCCTTTGTTGGCAATGACTGCCTGAAGTCTTGAACTTATGGACATCACCAGACGCTGTGTTTCCTCCTTTTTGATGCTCTGCCAGGCCTTCACTGCGGTGGTTTTCAGTTGCTGTTTGGTTGTGGGCCTTTCTGTCTGAAGTTTAGTCTTTAACAAGTGAAATGCATGCTCAATTGGGTTGAGATCAGGTGACTGACTTGGCCATTCAAGAATATTCCACTTCTTTGTTTTAATAAACTCCTGGGTTGCTTTGACTTTATGTTTTGGGTCATTGTCCATCTGTAGTATGAAACGACGACCAATCAGTTTGGCTGCATTTGGCTGGATCTGAGCACACAGTATGGCTCTGAATACCTCAGAATTCATTCGGCTGCTTCTGTCCTGTGTCACATCATCAATAAACACTAGTGACCCAGTGCCACTGGCAGCCATGCATGCCCAAGCCATCACACTGCCTCCGCCGTGTTTTACAGATGATGTGGTATGCTTTGGATCATGAGCTGTACCACGCCTTAGCCATACTTTTCTCTTTCCATCATTCTGGTAGAGGTTTATTTTGGTTTCATCTGTCCAAAGAATGTTTTTACAGAACTGTGCTGGCTTTTTTAGATGTTTTTTTTAGCAAAGTCCAGTCTAGCCTTTTGATTCTTGATGCTTATGAGTGGCTTGCACCGTGCAGTGAACCCTCTGTATTTACTTTCATGCAGTCTTCTCTTTATGGTAGATTTGGATATTGATATGCCTACCTCCTGGAGAGTGTTGTTCACTTGGTTGGCTGTTGAGAAGGGGTTTCTCTTCACCATGGAGATTATTCTGTGATCATCCACCACTATTGTCTTCCGTGGGCACCCAGGTCTTTTTGCATTGATGAGTTCACCAGTGCTTTCTTTCTTTCTCAGGATGTACCAAACTGTAGATTTTGCCACTCCTAATGTTGTAGCAATTTCTCGGATGGGTTTTTTCTGTTTTTGCAGCTTAAGGATGGCTTGTTTCACCTGCATGGAGAGCTCCTTTAACCGATTGTTTCCTTCACAGCAAAACCTTCCAAATGCAAGCACCACACCTCAAATCAACTCCAGGCCTTTTATCTGCTTAATTGAGAATGACATAACGAAGGGATTGCCCACACCTGTCCATGAAATAGCCTTGGAGTCAATTGTCCAATTACTTTTGGTCCCTTTAAAAACAGGGTGGCACATGTTAAGGAGCTGAAACTCCTAAACCCTACATGCAATTTTAATGTGGATACCCTCAAATGAAAGCTGAAAGTCTGAACTTCAACTGCATCTGAATTGTTTTGTATAAAATTCATTGTGGTAATGTCTAGAACCAAAATTAGAAAAATGTTGTCTCTGTCCAAATATATATGGACCTAACTGTATGTATATTCTCTAATGTCTGTAAAGTTATATACAGGGTGGGCCATTTATATGGATACACCTAAATAAAATGGGAATGGTTGATGACCCAGATTGGCACGCTGAATTTGCAAAATGGGCAAAACAAAAATTGGAACAGGACCCTCAGTTTACACAGAACATTATGTTCAGTGATGAGGCAAACTTTTTTGGGTGGGCCATTTATATGGATACACATAAATGAAATGGAAATGGCAACAGTTTTCTTGCGTAGGGTGTCTTGCATTGAAATCTGCTGCAATGACCCGGGTACTGCGTTCACCAGACATCAACACAATTTCTATCCGCTCCTCATGTGTTAACCTCTGAGACATGTTAATGGCTGTAAATAAAGAGAAACTTTTAAATAACTCATGAAAGAATAAAGTTACGTTAAACCAAGCACCCCGTTGTTTTTCTTGTGAAATTGGATCCAAAATGGCCGACTTAAAAATGGCCGCCATTGTAACCATGGTAACCACCCATCTTGACAAGTTTCTCCCCTCCCATATACTATTGTGCCACAAATAAGAAGTTGATATTACCAACCATTCCCATTTTATTTAGGTGTATCCATATAAATGGCCCACCCTGTAGATTAGTGTCCTTGCACCAAAAAGTGACAATATAAATGTGCACTCGTAGTTCTTGTGGGACAACCATGGTAGTTCCAGAACATGTTCAAAACAAGTGAATATTTTCTTTGTGATCTTTACAGATGCCAGTCGATCTTCCACTCCAGCTACATTTCCATCCGATCCAACCACTTGTCCAATTATACCGGGATGTGAAACAACAATTGAAATATCTAAAGGGAGAACAGGTCTGGGACTTAGCATTGTCGGGGGCGCAGACACTTTACTGGTAAGTACAACTTTGATTATTGAATTTCAAACTTAAGGCTTAGTCATACTTTTTATTGTGATGTATCCTGTATACATAAAGCATACCTCTAATGATACTGTCAAAAAAGATGGTTTTTGATTCAGCTCATTCCTGTGTTTTTGTACTAGCATATTTGCATCTTATACTGATGGGTGGTTTTAACTTTTGCTGGAATAAAAGTCTTTGGTTTTGTAGATTTTTTGGGGACTGCTGGACTAACCACTTCTTCTATACCTTCAATCTAAAGTAACCACGTTCCACACATTTTGCATGTCTATATATTACCAACTGTTTTTTTATTATTATTATTTGGGTATTAGTATTTGCTTCTAATATACAGTAATGTGAAAAATGCTGCAAAGTAAAAATGCTTTAAAAAATAGAAAAGTTGGTTAATACTGTATATACTCGTATATAAGCCAAGTTTTTCATCACATTTTTTTGTGCTGAAAACACCCCCTTCGGCTTATACACAAGTCATTGTCCCAGATGCTAGTGAGGGAGGGGGAGCGGCTGAGCAGCGGGACACAGGAGGCAGGAGCCGGCGGCTGCAGCTGTAACTGTGCCCGCTGCTAAAGAGAAATGAATATTCACTGTACTAGCAATGAAAATTCATTTCTCTTATAGTGCACGCACAGTTACAGCCACAGCCACCGGCTTCCAGCAGCTGTAAACAACTTACCTATCTGAAAAAAACTTCTACTTACCTTCCCAGCGCCCCCTCGCAGCATCTTGTTCCGGTGCCAGCAGCTCCTGCGGTCGGGCGATCACGTGTCCCCGCTGAGTGGAAAGAGGTGAATATTCATTACCTTAATGAGCAGGGACACATGATCGCAGGAGCTGCTGGAAGCCAGAGCAACAAGATGCTTTGATGGCACGCAGGGAAGGTAAGTAGGAGGGTTTTTTTTTTAGTCTTTTCTCATGGGGTGCCATTCATACAAGGATAGGGATGAGGCACCATGCATACAAAGATAGGAATGAGGAGCCATGCATACCAATGCTTACCAGGACAGGCATGAGGAGCCATGCATGCAAGGATGGGGATAAGGAGCCATGCATACAAGGATGGGGACAAGGAGCCAAGCATACCAGGACTGGGATGAGGAGCCATGCAGACAAGGAAGGGGATAAGGAGCCATGCATACAAGTATGGGGATAAGGAGCCATACAGACAAGGATGAGGATAAGGAGCCATGCAGACAAGGATGGGAATAAGGAGCCATGCAGACAAGGATAGGGATGAGGAACCATGCATACCAGAATAGGGATTAGCGGACAATGCATACCCGGCTTATACTCGAGTCAATACTTTTTCCCCAGTTTTCCTTGGCAAAATTAGGTACCTTGACTTTTACTCGGGTTGACTTATACGCGAGTATATACAGTAGTTTATTTTAATCAATTAACAAAATGCAAAGTGAGTGAACAAAAGAGCAATCTAGTTAATATTTGGTGTGACCACCCTTTGCCTTCAAAACAGCATCAGTTCTTCAAGGTACAGTACACATTCACATAGGTTTTGAAGAAACTCAACAGGGAGGTTGTTCCAAACATTTTGGAGAACTAACTAAAGATCTTTAGATTCTTCATGTAATCCCAGACAAACTCGATGATGTTGAGATCAGGCCATATCATCATTTCAAGGACTCTTTGACCTTCGTTATGCTTTAGATAGTTCTTAATGACATTAATTGTATGTATGGGTAATTTTCCTTCTGCAGAATAAGTTTATAGTCCGCTAGACTCCTCTTTGATGGTATTGCATGATGAAGAAGTATGTGCCTGCACTTGGGACTATAAAAAATGGGTAATGTTGAGGACCATAGAAGCAGACAGATAAACTTAGTGTAGCAGATGAATGAGACATCATATTTCTGTTCAAAACTGGAGGATGTCTAGCAGTGAAACTAGCTCAAAGCTGGCACTAGTGAGACCCAGCTACACCCAACTAGTGTTTGAAGAAATATTGCTCAAGGTGGTCTTCATGGAAGAATTACAGATACAAAGAAACCACATGTTTGACATGTAAACAATATGAAGCGACTCATCTAGACGTGAAAACAGGAACTGAGGTGCAGAAAATGGCTGCAGGTGCTCTGGACACATAACTCAAAATGAGAAATATTTGGCTGTAACAGAAGGTGATTTGTTTACCAAAGGGCTGGAGAGTGGTACAATAATGAGTCTGTTGGCAACAGTGAAGCATGTTGGATGTGCCCTACAAGTTTTGAGCGGCATTTCAGCAAATGGATATTTGGTCAGTATTAATCAATGCAAAGAAATACAAGCAAATGTTTATCTATTATGCTGTACCATCAGTGAGGAGTCTGATCGGCCCCAAATTTATTCTACAATAGGACAACTACCCCAAACAAACAGCCAATGTAATTTATAAATTCTCTTTAGTGTATAGAATAACCTGGAAGTGATGATATGAACCCCACAAATCCCTGATTTCAACATAATTGGGCAGCACGTTGGCTTAGTGGTTAGCGCTGTCCTGGGTTCGAATCCCACCAAGGACAACATCTGCAAGGAGTTTGTATGTTCTCCCCGTGATTGCGTGGGTTTCCTCCGGGTATTCCGGTTTCCTCCCACACTCCAAAGACATACTGATAGGGAATTTAGATTGTGAGCCCCATCAGGGACAGTGATGAAAATATGTGCAAAACTGTAAAGCGCTGCGGAATATGTTAGCGCTATATAAAAATAAAGATTATTATTATTATAATTAAGGTTGTCTGGGAATTCATAAAAATACTGAATGATTTGCAGAAGCCTACAAGAGATCTGTGGTGATTTATCCAAGTTTTTTGGAACATGTTCCTTCAAAAACTGGATGGTCAAGGTTGAGAAAAAAACAAAAATAAGGAGAAACAGCGAGATTTATATTATATTAAGATAATACTAAGAATAAAAAATGATATATCGCTGGAGAGTGTTGGACTGTTTAAAGGACAGTCGTGTTGAAAACACCAAATTACAAAGAGAAAAACGACCAGAAAGTCCCAGAAGGATAATATATTTTATTAAGTCATTATAAAAAATAGTTAAAAAACATTGCATAAAAATAAGTAATACATATACTGAACAAAAAAGGGGGGATTTTGCTACCCAGATATAAAGCATAAAATTGTAAAAAAATGTGTAAACAAATGGTGAATAAGCAAAATAAATATTAATATATATAGAATAATAAACAATATAAAGTGCACAAACACCAAAAAGTATATTATAAACCATAAACATAAGTGTAAAACACTACCACAGTAAACCTATAAATCTCAATATATCGAAATAGTGCATCTATGTGGTAAGGCTAAAAATAAGGACACTGTATGTGTCACCGTGAATTAAGGTGTCTACCGACCAGGAAAGGAAAAATAGTGCAAAAATAAAAATAAGTGAAAATACATACAACCTCTCCTGGTCTCCTGGGGAAGCAACCCGGTCCCGACGCGCGTTTCGGCGCTAAGCCTTCATCAGCCCCTGATGAGAGAGAGGTTGTATGTATTTTCACTTATTTTTATTTTTGCACTATTTTTCCTTTCCTGGTCGGTAGACACCTTAATTCACGGTGACACATACAGTGTCCTTATTTTTAGCCTTACCACATAGATGCACTATTTCGATATATTGAGATTTATAGGTTTACTGTGGTAGTGTTTTACACTTATGTTTATGGTTTATAATATACTTTTTGGTGTTTGTGCACTTTATATTGTTTATTATTCTATATATATTAATATTTATTTTGCTTATTCACCATTTGTTTACACATTTTTTTACAATTTTATGCTTTATATCTGGGTAGCAAAATCCCCCCTTTTTTGTTCAGTATATGTATTACTTATTTTTATGCAATGTTTTTTAACTATTTTTTATAATGACTTAATAAAATATATTATCCTTCTGGGACTTTCTGGTCGTTTTTCTCTTTGTAATATGGTCAAGGTTGGCAAAGGATGGTCACATCAAATAGGGATTTCACTTAGATTTTGCTTTTGTTCATTCACTTTGCATATTAATAATCATTACTAGTTCTATTTTTTAAAATATTAGTACTTTGCAACATTTTTCCACACCTTCCTTTTACACTGTACTGTATATCTTTTGATCTGTGTTGTTTAGTATACAGTGATGTGTAGTAGATGCTGATGTGAAATTTTAACAAGTTAATTGATTGCTTCTAATTGGTTAATGTAGGAATTTTTTTCCACACCTGTGTAAGAGTTTAAACAGTAGTGTACATGTGTTTCAGAATTGCTAAGCACATACTACTACCCCATTAATGTATGTAGGTGGTTATTACCTACTCACCACGTGTTCACCACATTCTCTCCTTTTCAGTGCACACCCACAGTGCACTTTCTTTCCTGCTTGTTACTTCTCATTAGACCCGGCAAAAGAGTGCACTGTCACTGTGCACTGAAAAGGAATATTCCACAGTGAACTCATACTGAGCATGTATCCAGCATACACTGGGGATTTTCAAACAAAACATCTTCGAAATGGAGCTAAAAAAAGCACATAATTGGCATGGTAGGGACTTTTTAATCAAAGTAGAAAAGCAATTAGAGTATTACATTAGACATATAGGATTGAAATTAACTTTAATTTCAGACCACCACTTTAAAGTACAGTCATGGCCAAAAGTGTTGGCACTCTCAAAATTGTTCAAGAAAATTATTGCAATTAAATATGTTTTGTTATACAATAAGTTTATTTCTTTTGTGAGTCTTGGAACACAAAAAAAACGCAAAAAAAGGCAAATTGGTCATAATTTCACACATAGCCCCAATAATGGTCCGTATAAAATTGTTGGCACCCTCAACTTAATATTTCGTTGGCACCCTTTGGAATAAGTATAGTACATACCTTTATAGGTGAAAACCTATCCTATTTTAGTCCTGATATTGGTAACCTGACTGTTGTAGGTAAGATATATCAGCCTGGGATACAGAATATTTTAGGAGATTGTGTGCTTAGATTACAAGGAGTGACAATGGAAAAAACTTGGTGAAAGTAGGACTTTCAGGGCAATTTTTCATCTTTAACTTTAAAGAAAGATTAGAGCTGGAGTGACAGAGCCTCATTTGCATGTCGATTCAAATGCTGATTTATTTCCGTAATGGAAGAATGGACTGCCCATGTAACGACATTGCTTGATTGGTCTATGAAATCTTGCTGCCATATTCTATTTAGAGACGTGAAGTATGCCAATATTTGTCTATTGTCCTGTTATTTGTGTAGCAATTTTTACTCTCCGCTGTTGTTTTGTAAAATTAATTGTTTTTTTTTTTTGTTTTTTTTTCAGGGTGCCATTATTATTCATGAAGTTTATGAAGAAGGCGCAGCTTCCAAAGATGGCAGATTATGGGCTGGTGACCAAATTTTAGAGGTAAGTGAAGAAAGAATTATAAACACATTGGCCCCAATTCATCAAAGCTTTTACACCAGAATGCTGCTGTAAAATACATTACAGACCAAAAGTTTGGACACAACCTCATTCAAAGAGTTTTCTTTGTTTTTATGACTATGAAAATTGTAGATTCACTCTGAAGGCATCAAAACTATGAATTAACACATGTGGAATTATATAATTAACAAAAAAGTGTGAAACAACTGAAAATATGTCTTATATTCTAGGTTCTTCAAAGTAGCCACCTTTTGCTTTGATTTCTGCTTTGCACACTCTTGGCATTCCCTTGATGAGATTCAAGAGGTAGTCACCGGAAATGGTCTTCCAACAGCCTTGAAGGAGTTCCCAGAGATGTTTAGCACTTATTGGCCCTTTTGTCTTCGCTCTGCGGTTCAGCTCACCCCAAACCATCTCGATTGGGGTAAGGTCTGGTGACTTTGGAGGCCAGGTCATCTGGTGTAGCACCCCATCACTCTCCTTCTTGGTCAAATAGCCCTTACACAGCCTGGAGGTGTGTTTGAGGTCATTGTCCTGTTGAAAAATAAATGATGGTCCAACTAAACGCAAACCGGATGGAATAGCATGCCGCTGCAAGATGCTGTGGTAGCCATGCTGGTTCAGTATGCCTTCAATTTTGAATAAATCCCCAACAGTGTCACCAGCAAAGCACCCCCACACTATCACACCTCCTCCTCCATGCTTCACGGTGGGAACCAGGCATGTAGAGTCCATGTGTTCACCTTTTCAGCGTCGCACAAAGACACGGTGGTTGGAACCAAAGATCTCAAATTTGGACTCATCAGACCAAAGCACAGATTTCCACTGGTCTAATGTCCATTCCTTGTGTTCTATAGTCCAAACAAGTCTCTTCTGCTTGTTGCCTGTCCTTAGCAGTGGTTTCCTAGCAGCTATTTTACCATGAAGGCCTGCTTCACAAAGTCTCCTCTTAACAGTTGTTGTAGAGATGTGTCTGCTGCTAGAACTCTGTGTGGCATTGACCTGGTCTCTAATCTGAGCTGCTGTTAACCTGCGATTTATGAGGCTGGTGACTCGGATGAACTTATCCTCCACAGCAGAGGTGACTCTTGGTCTTCCTTTCCTGGGGCGCTCCTCATGTGAGCCAGTTTCTTTGTAGCGCTTTATGGTTTTTGCCAATGCACTTGGGGACACTTTCAAAGTTTTCCCAATTTTTCGGACTGACTGACCTTCATTTATTAAAGTAATGATGGTCACTCATTTTTCTTTACTTAGCTGCTTTTTACTTGCCATAATACAAATTCTAACAGTCTATTCAGTAGGACTATCAGCTGTGTATCCACCAGACTCCTGCACAACATAACTGATGGTCCCAACCCCATTTATAAGGCAAGAAATAGCACTTATTACACCTGACAGGGCACACCTGTGAAGTGAAAACTATTTCCAGTGACTACCTCTTGAAGCTCATCAAGAGATTGCCAAGAGTGTGCAAAGCAGTAATCAAAGCAAAAGGTGGCTACTTTGAAGAACCTAGAATGTAAGACATACAGTATTTTCAGTTGTTTCACACTTTTTTGTTAATTATATAATTCCACATGTGTTATTTCATAGTTTTGATGCCTTCAGAGTAAATCTACAATTTTCATAGTCATGAAAATAAAGAAGACTTTTTGAATGAGAAGGTGTGTCCAAACTTTTGGTCTGTACTGTATATTGAAAAATTGCAAAAATATTGGGACATTGGTGGCAGGTTTGTCAGTAATCCAAAATCTCCGACTCCAACTACTCAATTTCCTTGACTCACGACTCCATAGCATTGCCTCAATACTGAGCATGTACATAAAGTGCAGCACAAACTCACTTCTATTAAAAGCCTAGATCTTTAGATCTGGATCTGAACAGACATTTGTAGGACATTTCATAACTTTCCCAGATTCCTTCTGAAAAAATTTACGCCACATACTACATTGTACTACTGTACCCAATTTATTAGGTAATTTAGGGGTCAGAGTCAGTTCACTTCATACCGATTCCACCAAAATGGACACGGACTCCACACCCCTGTTTGGTGGTCTCATTCCAATTTTGCTCAGCTATGACTAAATTGGGTGGAGCTGGGGCAGAACTGGGACGTGGCAACCCCGTACCCATCAATTGATGACTTGAGTAAGATTTTGGGTGAGGCGCACACGGCTCCTCTTTATGAATCGGGAGCATCTAACTTCAGCACACTCCACCTCATCAAGATCGGCGTAGAAATTGCTGGCTGTGATTACTCGGGACCATAATATCCTTGTTTTGTTTTGACTTTTTACCTATTGACATTTGATGCTGAATTTTAGGTCAATTGTCTTGATCTAAGAAATGCCACACATGATGAAGCCATAAATGTGCTGAGACAAACGCCACAAAAAGTCCGTCTGACTGTATACCGAGATGAGGCACAGTACAAGGAAGAAGATATGTATGATATCATGATTGTGGAGCTCCAAAAGAAACCAGGGAAAGGTCTTGGGTTAAGCATCGTTGGGAAGAGGTGAAGTATGTTCTCTACTTGTGTCTGTACATCATGCTGCTCTCAGATTAGGCAGCAAAAACCTGGTGACAGAGTCCCCTTAATAAACGTCCCAACGCCTGGTCCCTGACCAATCACAAACATCTGTGTACCTTTTCTGCCACACTATTATGGTACTGCCGAAAATAGCAGAGTATAGATGCAGTCCCATGAGTTGTGAATGGAGCCTTGGTCACTCTACTGCTGCATTCCCATAGGGTCTATCTTTCTCGTGGTCAGTGAGATACCAGCAGTCAGACCCCCACTGATTAGACACGTCTCACTTATACCATCGATTGATGAGTTTAGAGTAAGGGATGACACCTTTAAGAGATTCTGTTTTGAATATCAGAAACTCCTTATTGCAATGAAACTGTAAATTAGATTAAACCTATGGAAAAAAATTCTTTAATTACCTTTGAGAATTTGCTTAGTCCTTCAATGCTGCTTCCCTGAGGCCTGTGAAAATGCCAGGTCTCAGTAAGGCTGCACCTAACGTGATGTAACATCACGTGGCACACAACATCCAATAGCCAAAGGCCATAGTCATTTCATCCATAGTGACCGACCATGCGACAGAAGGTTCTTTTTTGGGAAGACGTAAATCTGGATGCAGGTTTACTACAGAATAGTCTGTTTAGTCCTGTAAAAGAAAAACTCTGTGGCACGGGTCCGAAATTCAGTTTTACTCTAAACCCTTTTTGACATGTGTTTTCTGAATCATAATCCGTTTTTTAGATTTAGTTTATTTTATAAACTCCACCCTTGTGCAGATATTTTTTGGATGGGAATGCAAAATACGTGTAAAATTAAGAAAAAATGTAATAGTAATTTTGATCTTGCACATTATATTCTGTTATAGGTGTAGCATTTTACCATTGCACTTTTTTGCTCCCCAGAAATGATACTGGAGTATTTGTCTCCGATATTGTGAAAGGCGGTATAGCTGAGTCAGATGGAAGGCTGATGCAGGGCGATCAGATTTTAACAGTAAACGGAGAGGATGTGAGGAATGCCACCCAGGAAGCTGTGGCAGCGCTCTTAAAGGTAACTGTTCCATATTGGTATATACATAGTAAAATATTCTTCTTCGTCACTTAAAGATACATCTTGTCACTTAAGGTACGTACACCTTCAATAACTGTCCGCTCATCTATTCTTTTCAACCTGTCCATGCACATGCACACTCAGTTTGGCAAAACGTACATGAATTTAGAGTGGGAAAAGGACAAGGTCCTTCAAGACATCTGTGAAGGCTACTAATCTCCTGAGAGAACAAATAGGTTAGGCTCGGATATGATTTTGAGACATTTAACATTGTATGTTTACACTCAAGCATATTAGGAATAATAGGTTTATAAAATGCCCTTAAATGGAATCTGTCAGCAGGATTTCATACCCCAAACTTTTTCTATGTGCATATAGCTTTTTCAAAGACAAGTCCAGCAATACCTATACATGGCCAGTCCGATCTTCCGTTACTGAGAAATCAGTCTATGAATTGATAAGCAAATGAGGCTGAAGAACTATAGGTCGATCTGAAGCCTCTGTTACTTCAGCGTTAATCCCCATCATTTCATCTTATTTAACTGACGGTTCCTTTTCCTGAATTCGCACAGCATAGAGGCTGTCAGTCAAGCAGGAAGAAGCAGTGCTGGGCGGGGAATAGAGCTGGAGTGACAGAGGCTTCAGATCTATCACAGTTATTTGCATATGAATTTAAGCACTGATTTCTCAGGAATGGAGAAATGGACTAGGCACGTAAATATATTGCTGGATTTATCTTTGAAAGGGCTACATGCACATGTAAATAGTTTTGGGGATAAAATTCTGCTGACAGATTCCCATTAAGTGATTCAATAAAAGATTTAAAGGGGCCACCCACTACCTAACAACGCATTCCCAATAGCACCACCTGCAAATCAAAATTAAAAAATGCAAAATTATTTCCTGGAGGGGCTCTACTCCTGAAGCCTCCCTGTTGTGACAGAATGCTTTTTTTTATATTTTATTCTGCAGGTTGGTGCGATTATCAGGTTACTCCCATTTACTTAGATACATCCTGTCAGATAGTGCTTGTAAAAACAAGCACCTTTGCTATTGATGGCTTATTAAAATTTGCAGCCGTTATTGAAATATTTAACACTTTTCGTTACAGCTCTTTGCCTAGGAGACCGACCATTGCTGCTCTGTAGCTTGTAAGCACTACGCTGAAGCTGGCCTGGGTTAGGAGGTAGCAGCACACTCCAGTGATCCTGGCCAGCCTCAAAACAGTTCTCACCTACTTGATAGAAAAAAAAAGAGCATGTAAGCACTGTGCATGTTCTTCTGCCTAGCAGCGATAGTCGGTCTCCTAGGCAATGAACTGTAAAGAAAAGTGTTAATAGCTCAAGAACAGCTAGAAATTTTAATAATATGTAAATAGCAAAATTGCTTATATTAACAAGAACTATTCAACAATGTAAAAAGATGGGAATATCACTTTAAGAAGGGGCTGTCAAGTAGTGGACAAATCCTTTAAGGTCGTGTCATGTACTTTGCATAGAGCACACACTCCATGCCTCTCTGCACTGTATTCTATAGCTTCTTCCCAACATGAATATTGTAATGTACAGCTCCTTGTGGACATTAGATTGATGAGCCTGTGTTATGTGGCAGTGTATAGATTTCTTTTATGTTATAGGAGGGAATTTCATTAATTGCATACACCCCAGTGTGAGTGTGGGAAGCTGTACCATTAGCAGAGGATGACTGGCACCACCAGTAATGTGGCACTACTTATGACATGATGATATTGGTTTAAATATCCTACAGTGATCAGCACCAGAGGTTTACAAATATGTTTTGCCCCAATAATGGGCCAGTAGATTGGCATTCAGCTTGAGAATGTTTCCGTAAGACTCTACAATGGTGCTGGCATATAAGAGCGAAAAGCTTCTTATGGGAACAGAGAGGTTTGTAATCCCAGTAAACAATAACCAAGATGAAAGCTGGCTATTGGTTACTGTTCTGTTTGCACTTAAATGTTTGGCACCTTTTGTCTTTACCCCCCTAAGTGTGCCATCAGCTGCAATTTCTGTCCATTAGGCCCCATTGTTAAATCATGAAACTAAGGGAGGAGGCTTATTAAAGCCAAAATGACTCCAATAGAATGGCTGTAATCATATACTCAATGACTCAGGAGATCCATAACTGGATAATAATAGCGAGTTACATCTGATGACTCCAGATGGCAGAACATAAAATAAAGAGCAGCAATAACTATAATCTCCAAAGGCCCTGTTTAATAATCCTATTGATTCCCCCCGTGATTATTGCAGGAGACTGCAGCCACGGCTGAACCACAACTTGATCTTGGTATTTTTTGCAATTTAACATTAGATGAAAGAAGCTCTATTCTGTGATCATGGACTGCACCCAGCTGAGGACGATATTGTATCTTCTTGTTTCCCATTTCTGCACATATCCGCCCACCCTAGACAGGGAGTATAACAGCACAGCGCACATGTAGCAATGAAGTCATTGCTTCTTGCTGCACCCGGACTACAGCGCGAGCCAAAAGGCCCAAGGGGAAACTATCATTGTGAGACAGTCGAATTTTATGCAAAAAGTTTTAATAATGCAAGATCTTCACGTTTTGGAATTCATTTTTGGAATTGCCATTGTCAGAGTTATTATTCTGGCTGCAATGACATAGGACAGATAGATAGATGTACATAGAGGCTCCATAAATATGTCTGCTGTATTGGGGGAGACATTCAGCCTAAGGGATCTTAAACTCTTTACTTTCGGATCGTGAATATCCGGCTTTTATCATCTACGATGATATTAATACAAAATCTGTGCTGAATAATTTTTTTAAGCCCTTCACGATGGAGCCAATTTCCATTTTTGCATTTCCGTTTTGCCCTCAGCCGTAACTCTTTTATTATTTTTTTTCCGGCCTAATAGATATATGAAGGCTTGTTCGTTTTCCTCCTGCACAGACATAGTTTTAAAGCATGACATGATGTCTGCCTGGAGCCACCTATTGGGAGCGTAAAATCTTACTGTACACAAGAGGTGGGGAATTTTTTTTCTGCCAAGGGCCATTTGGATATTTATCCCATCCTTCGGGGACCATACAAATTGCGCACTATCTGCGCCCACAAAGTACGTCCTGATGCTGGCACTGGTCTCTGGACGCAATCTTTGGTTGCACGTGCTTTCAGCGTTCAGTAGTGTGCACTGTATGTGATGTGTGAGCTCACAGAGCAAGAAGTAATTAATGGGCCGGCAGCCATAAAAATCCAGCTACAGGCCCAAGCACTGAGATCACCGGACATCTGCTCGGAGACCAGATGGCCATCAAAGGTTGTAAACGGCCTAGGGTCCCTCACCCTTGCTGTATATGGAATTTCGTGTATGACAGTAGGTATTTGTCTCCTGGGGTTCCTCTAGCGGTGACTGTAATAGCCAGCATGTTTTAAATCTAAGGCTATGCAGAACCTTTAAAGGGGTTTATTAAAAAATATCAGAACAGCAGTAAATGATGTAAAACAAAAAAAAAATGAAACCATAGTTGTCTTTTAATCTTTCTGAGCCAGCACTGGTGCTATGGTAGTCCTCACAGTTCCTCACAGTTTTTACTTGCAGTGTGCATATGACGACTGCAGCCAATCAGTGACTGTGGAAGTCAAGTGACAACCTTTACTGACATAGCAGAGATGTATGACGCCTAAATGCGGAGGTCATTGGGTGCTTAGGTGGTCTTGTGCTGGCTGTTTGGACCAGGAACACCTCTTGAGTATCTGCACTGGATCATTAGGGAAAACAAGAGCCAAGTTATTTTTTGTGTTTTTGGCTTTGCTGCTTGTTATATTTTATTTTTGTACCTTCTTAAATATTGTATTCTAGGCGATCATATAGTCATGTAGCTTCATAGTTATGCTCTTTTATATTTCTTTGTATACATAGGTGAGTGCTGGTATATTGATGACGTAGGAATTGTACATGTATCGACAAGCTTTGACCCACCTCATAATTTGTAAATGGTTACTACTCAAAAATGGGGGGAGTGCAGTGTCAGACATACATTGTGTATCAGTTAATTGTAAGATATCAGTCTGGACATTTGTTACATTAATATGTATATGTCTAAGTGCTCCTTAGGTACGGTGAAGCTGGAGGTCGGAAGAATTAAAGCTGGACCATTCCATTCAGAAAGAAGGACTTCCCAAAGCAGTCAAGTGAGCGTTAGTAAAAACCGTGATGTCTCCATATTCTATGCTGTGTAGCTGAATGCAGTCTAGTGTTCTCTATTATCAGCCATTTAGGCTGAGGAGTGGGACTATAATCATCTTTAATGGCATAAGTCCAGTAAAATGTCTGCTCTCTTGATCACCACTGATGAGACTTCAAATTACTTCAAAAACAAAATTGACCATATCCGACAGGAAATTATCTCCCAATCCCCTCATACCATGCACTGTCCTCCCTCCCCCACTGCATCTAGCTCACTCTTTGATTTTGAACCAGTCACAGAAGAAGAAGTAATCAGGCTCCTTGCATCTTCTCGCCCGACTACTTGCACCAGTGACGCCATTCTGTCACATCTCCTCCATTCCCTTTCCCCTGCTGTCATCACTCACCTAACAAAAATATTCAACCTCTCTCTCTCCTCTGGTATCTTTCCCTCCTCATTTAAGCATGCCATCATACATCCATTACTTTAAAAAACCATCCCTCGACCAAAACTGTGCTGCTAACTATAGACCTGTCTCTAATCTTCCCTTCATCTCTAAACTCCTGGAACGCCTGGTCCACTCCCGTCTTATCCGCTATCTCTCTGATAACTCTCTTCTCGGCCCTCTACAATCTGATTTCCGCTCTTTACACTCTACTGAAACTGCCCTCACAAAAGTCTCTAATGATCTTCTATCAGCTAAATCTAATGGTCACTACTCCCTGCTAATTCTCTTGGAACTCTCTGCAGCATTCGACACTGTGGATCATCAGCTCCTCCTCACTTTGCTCCGCTCCATCGGCCTCAAGGACACCATTCTCTCCTGGTTCTCCTCCTATTTCTCTGACCGCTCCTTCACTGTATCTTTTGCTGGCTCCTCCTTATCTCATCTTCCACTTATTGTTGGGGTTCCTCAAGGATTGGTTCTAGGCCCCCTCCTCTTCTCTTTGTATACTGCCCCTATTGGTCAAACAATCAGTAGATTTGGTTTCCAGCACCATCTCTATGCTGATGACACCCAATTGTACACTTCTCCTCATATCACACCTGCCTTTTTAGAAAACACCAGTGATTGTCTTACAGCTGTCTCTAATATCATTTCCTCCCTCTATCTGAAACTGAACATGTCAAAAACTGAACTCCTTGTGTTTCCTCCCTCTACTTACTTACCTATGCCCGACATTGTCATTTCTGTGTGTGGTTCCACCATTACTCCCCAGCAACATGCCCGCTGTCTTGGGGTCATACTTGATTCCAAGCTTTCATTCACCCCCCACAGCCGATCGCTCTTATTACCTGCACCTCAAAAACATTTCTAGAGTTCACCCTTTCTCACTTTCGACTCTGCAAAAACTCTCACTGTTTCTCTTATTAATTCTCATCTGGACTATTGTAACTGTCTACTAATCGGTCTCTGTTATGATTGGGTCACCAAGGAGGAAAGCAAGACCAAGCTAAGCCACAGAGAACCAGAGAGGTTGGTAACTAAGAGGATTGCAGACCCCTGATCCTATCCACACAACTTGCAGTAGCCGTGGAGCGTACCTACGATGATCCTAGACACCTCGACACAGCCGGAGAGCTAAATAAACCTAAAGCAAGAAAGGGGAAATCTAAACTGCCCCAGAGCAGACCCCAAAGGAATAGATAGCCCCCCAAAAAATATATTGTCGGTGAGACAAGATGAAAACACAAACGCAGGTAGGAAAATAGAGTGAGCAAATGATGGGGCCCACACTAACTAGACAGGACAGGAAAGGAAAGACACTGTTTGCAATCACACAAAAAAAAAACGTGCAAAAAATGTCCAACACGTCTGACAGAAAAATACTGAAGTCGCACGACTTTGCCCACTATATCAGCACTCTGGTATATTCTGAAAGCAGAGCAAAAAGAGGCCAATCTACTAAGGGACAAAAACAAACTGGCACAAGCAGTAACATATGGATGGAGATTTAGCACAGCCCCAGCCGGAGCTGGCTGACAACACAAAACTGAAATAGACAAAACCAGATCAAATGTGAACAATAGCAAAAGAACACTTCTCTGAGTATGCAGGGACTGAGCTGGAAACTAAGACCTCAGGAGGCAGGAAAAAAATCACCAGCAGGGATAGAGGGAGTCGGCTGTCGTAAATCCAGTCAGAAACTCCAGATCTCCAATCCTCCTCATTATCAGGTGGCAAGCCTTTGTTAATCAGATCAGCTCCATTACCCTCACTAGTAACCAGAGGTAGGCCAGAAAGTGAATTCACCACAGTACCCCCCCCTTGAGGAGGGGTCACCGAACCCTCATCCACGCCACCAGGCCGATCAGGATGGGCCCGGTGAGAAGCACGAACCAATCTATCTTCATGAATGTCAGAAGCAGAGACCCAAGAATTATCCTCCTGGCCATAACCCTTCCATTTGACCAAGTACTGGAGTCTTCGTCTAGCCAAACGAGAATCCAATATTTTCTCTACCTCATATTCCACATTGCCTTTAACCAATACAGGGTCAGGAGGCGCCGCCATAGGAACTACTGGCTCCACAAACCTCTTCAACAGAGATTTATGAAACACGTTATGGATCTTAAACGTAACTGGAAGAGCCAATCGAAAAGAAACAGGATTAAGGGAGTCGGCTGTCTTAAATCCAGTCAGATACTCCAGATCTCCAATCGTCCTCCTCATTATCAGGTGTCAAGCCTCTGTTAATCAGATCAGCTCCATTACCCTCACTAGTAACCAGAGGTAGGCCAGAAAGCGAATTCACAACATGTCTCCCTCTTACCAAACTCTCCCCTCTCCAATCTGTCCTGAATGCTGCAGCTAGAATCATATTCCTCACCAATCATTATACCGATGCCTCTACCTTGTGCCAGTCCTCACACTGGTTACCCATCCACTCCAGAATCAAGTGCAAACTTATTACCCTTACCCACAAAGCACTCCATGGCTCAGCACCACCCTACATCTCCTCCTTCGTCTCAGCCTACCACCCTACCCGTGCCTTCCGTTCTGCAAATGACCTGAGGTTGATATCCTCAATAATCAGAACCTCGCACTCCCGTCTCCTAGACTTTTCACGTGCTGCGCCAATTCTTTGGAATGCACTACCCAGGTTGTTACGATTAATCCCCAATCGCCACAGTTTTAAGCGTGCCCTAAAAACGTATTTGTTCAGACTGGCCTATGCCTACCGTCTCAACGCATTACCCTAACTATCCCTGTGTTGTCCATTCAAAACTTTTACCATGGTTACCAGGTTCCTTGCATCATGTCCTCACATGCTTTATGCATATAATAGCCCTCTGTGTCTATACTGTTACATAGTTGAGCCGATAACCGGTTAATGCAGCATTACATGAACATCCGATTCTTACACTTTGGCTGGTCCGAACAACGAAAGCAATTGTGACCTTCCGTGTCTCGACTTTTCCTCATAGATTGTAAGTTTGCGAGCAGGGCCTTCGTTCCTCTTGGTATCTGTTTTGATCTATGTGTTATTATTACGCTGTAATGTCTATTGTCTGTACAAGTCCCCTCTGAAATGTAAAGTGCTGCGGAATATGTCAGCGCTATAGAAATAAAATTATTATTATTATTATTATGAGACCCTCTATAGACATTTGTATTTGTGATTACTAATTAAATAAAAAGATAATATACATTATCCCAGCCCTGGAAGATGTTCTCTTATTAGTTGCTGACAATGTGAATGAATGAAATATCACCAAAGCACCTTTATTTCTTGTGTTGCAGGTGAGTGACGGTAGTAATAGTCTTACGTCATTCAATTTTCCACCTTCTGGTTCTTTCGCAGCAGAGTCACTTGAGAGTGCCTCCAAAAAGAATGAAGGTAAGCCTTGCAAGTCAATGCTGCTCCATTTTACAGAGCAGCATTTCAGCCACTTTCATTGAACTTCTGTTATTCATTTTAAGGCTTTTTCTCATTGTGTGACATTTTATTCTGATAAATCTGAGAGACACAGTGGCATTGGTTGTTTGCATGCTTCACTTAGACTTCATGTACACAACACTCCCATATGCATGTATATGCTCGTACTACTGTGTGCCACCTAGTGGTGCCTCTGTGTAGCACCGCACTGTCTCCTATCAGCAGTGACCATTATATGCCTTACATCAGCGTAAACATTTTACTTATCTTTTTTTTTAACTGAAATAACTGAGGGCCTTATTTTGGCTGATAGAAAATGGAATTGGTTCCCATGATTGTACCATTTATTAACAGTAGTTGTGCTATGGTGATATACACCCCTTTTTGTTATTCACAGCTATATGTTGTTTTTTTACTTCTTCAGGTTAATGTGACTTTATTATGGCATTGTCCCAAACAAGAATGTGTTAAGTACTTGTTGTATTAAACACAAAAACTAAAAAATGAGCTGACAGTCTCTCCCAGCACTGGTGCCTGGCATTACTGGTTGTGCTATTCTTCTTACATTGTCCTCCCAACATTTAGCAGCCTGGCTCTGATCCATGTGCAATCCATGTTTTGTGCACGTAACATCAAATTAAAGGTTTTTTTTTTCCTTTTCATCCACAGCTCCTGATATTCAAGGACTAAGGACAGTTGAAATAATAAAGGTATTCTCCATATGTAAAGCACAGTGTCTAAAAAAAATAAAATACCATGTATACTCGAGTATAAGCCGACCAGAGTATAAGCCGGGGCACCTAATTTTGCCACGAAAAACTGGGAAAATTGATTGACTCAATTATAAACCGGGTATGCTTTGTCCCCTCATCCCTATCATGGTATGAATGGCTCCCTCATCCCTATCCTGGTATGCACAGCCTCCTCATCTCCATCCTTGTATGCATGGAATCCTCATCCCCATCCTGCTATTCATGGCTCATTATCCCCATCCTGGTATGCATGGTCCTCTCATCTTTATCCTGGTATGCATGGCTCTTCATCCCTATCTTGGTATGCATAGCTCTCTTCATCCACATCCTGGTATGTATGGCTCTCTTCATCCCCATCCTGGTATGCATGGCTCTCTTCATCCACTTCCTGGTATGCATTGCTCTTCATCCCTATCCTGGTATGCATGGCTCTCTTCATCCCCATCCTGGTATGCATGGCTCTTCATCCCCATCCTCGTATGCATTGCTCTTCATCCCTATCCTGGTTTGTATGGCCCCCTCATCCCTATCCTGGTCTGCATGGCTCCTCATCCCCATCCTGGTATGCATGGCTCTCTTCATCCACTTCCTGGTATGCATTGCTCTTCATCCCTATCCTGGTATGCATGGCTCTCTTCATCCCTATCCTGGTCTGCATGGCTCCTCATCCCCATCCTGGTTTGCAAGGCTCCTCATCCCTATCCTGGTCCTCATGGCTCCTCATACCTATCCTTGTATGCATGGTCCCCTCATCCCTATCCTTGTTTGCATGGCTCTTCATCCCTATCCTGGTATGTATGGCCCCCATCAAAAAACATAAAAAAAATAAACTATCCTTCTTACCGTCACTGCCCCCCCTTGCAGTGTCTTGTTCTGGTGCCAGCAGCTGATTTATGCTTGTAATTAAGCAGCACATGGCAGGGATTACATGTGCTGCTTACAAACAGAGGACAGCTGCCGGAATACTCACTGCTCTCCATGCCGGGACTATGGGTATGGAGAACAGTGAGCATTCATTGCTATTGTGTACAATATGTGGCAAGGCACGCACTACTTATAAGATACGCCCAATTTATTAAGTGGCGTGTGCCTCCTAAGGAATCAGGCGACTCTTGCTCTATCATGCTCATTCATTAAGACAAGCTGGTACAAAACCAATTTTTTACCACCAAAGTGATCATTCTAAAAACCAAACCCATAAAATGTCGACATTTCACCTTTTTTTTTTTTGTCTTGCCCCAATTCACATTTTTGTTCCCATTTTTCGGTACATTATACAGTAAAATGAATGGTTCAAAACTACAACTTACAGTGGGTACAGAAAGATCTCTTTAAAATTTTCACTCTTTGTTTCATTGCAGCCATTTGGTAAATTCAAAAAAGTTCATTTTTTTCTCATTAATGTAAACTCTGCACCCCATCTAGACTGAAAAAAACAGAAATGTAAAAATCTTTGCAAATTTATTAAAAAAGAAAAAATGAAATATCACTTGGTCATAAGTATTCAGACCCTTTGCTAAGTATTGAGTAGAAGCACCCTTTTGAGCTAGTGAGTCATCTTGGGAATGATGCAACAAGTTTTTCACACCTGGATTAGGGGATCCTCTGCGGGATGGTGAACGTTGGTGGACAGCCATTTTCAGGTCTCTCCAGAGATGCTCAATTGGGTTGCGGTCAGGGCTCTGGCTGCACCAGTCAAGAATGGTCACAGAGTTAGTAACATAGTTATTAAGGTTGAAGTAAGACTTTAAGTCCATCTAGTTCAACCCATATCCTATCCTAACCTGCCCTAACATGTTGATCCAGAGGAAGCCACTCCTTTGTTATTTTAACTGTGTGCTTTGGGTCTATTGTCTTGTTGGAAGGTGGACCTTCGGCCAAGTCTGAAGTCCTGAGCACTCTGGAAGAGGTTTTCAATCAGGATATCTCTGTACTTGGCCGCATTCATGTTTTCTTCAATTTCAACCAGTCGTTCTGTCTCTGCAGCTGAAAAACACACCCACTGCATGATGCTGCCACCACCATGTTTCACTGATGGGATTGTATTGAGCAGGTGATGAGCAGAGCCTGGTTTTCTCCACACATACCGCTTAGAATTATCACCAAAAAGGTCTATCTTTGCTTCATCAGACAAGAAAATCTTATTTCTCATAGTCTGGGAGTCCCTCATGTATTTTTTTAGTAAACTCTGGGGTTTCATATGTCTTGCACTGAGGAGAATCTTCCGTTGGGCCACTCTGCCATAAAGGCCCAACTGGTGGAGGGCTGCAGTGATAGTGGACTTTGTGGAACTTTTTCCCATCTCCTTACTGCATCTGTGGAGCTCAGCCACCGTGATCTTGGGGTTCTTCTTTACCTCTTTCACCAAGGTTATTCTCCCACGATTGTTCAGTTTGGCTGGACGGCCAGGTCTAGGAAGACTTCTGGTGGTCCCAAACTGAGGCCACTGAGCTCTTAGGAACCTTGAGTACTGCAGAAATTCTTTTGTAACCTTGGCCAGATTTGTGCCTTGCCACAATTCTGTCTCTGAGCTCCTTGGCCAGTTCCTTTGACCTCATGATTCTCATTTGGTCTGACACGCCCTGTGAGCTGTGAAGTCTTATATAGACAGGTGTGTGCCTTTACAAATCAAGTCCCATCAGTTTAATTAAACACAGCTGGATTCCAATGAAGGAGTAGAACCATCTCAAAGAGGATCACAAGGAAATGGACAGTATGTGACTTAAATATGAGTGCCTGAGCAAAGGGTCTGAATACTTATGACCATGTGATATTTCAGTTTTTCTTTTTCAATAAAGTTGCAAAAATGTCTACATTTCTGTTTTTTTCAGTCAAGATGGGGTGCAGAGTGTACATTAATGAGAATAAAATGAGCTTTTTTGAATTTACCAAATGGCTGCAGTGAAATAAAGAGTGAAAAATTTAATGGGGTCTGAATACTTTTCGTACCCACTGTACCCCATAAAAAACAAGCTCTCCTATAGCTATATTGATGGAAAGACAAAGTTATGAATCTGTTATGGCTAAGGAAGAAAAAGCGAAAAAATGTCTGCATCTCCAAGTGGTTAAAGTGGGGCTATTTCCAATCTGTGTCTAATGTGTCCTATTCTTGAGAACTACTATTTAGGCATATTCCCCAAAACGTGAGCAGCAGGAGCTTGTGTTTATAGGGGTATATGCAGGCTTGGACTGGCCCACAGGAGAGCAAGAGAATTCTCCGGTGGGCCCCTGCAGGAGGGAGGTAAAACCCTGTTATATGAGCAGTACTTGGCACAATATACTGTACTTGAATCACTACGTACAGACAAAGGCAGCATCTTATTCATTTAACAATCTACCCAGTTCATTGTTATATACATTTCTGATTAAGGATGATGTCACATTTGCATGTAATTGAAAAGTGGTTCCCTGGAGTTGGTTACTTGGCACCCCAGTCCGACACTTGGTATATGCAGAGGTGGCCATTGTGCTTAAGAGGATCTAAAGCAGAGGTGCACAACCTTTTTTGGTCCAAGGGCCAAATTGTCATTCTGAACCAATCCAGGAACCACACTAAAAATTAAGGAGTAATCCTTCCTGTGACATTTGTGAATATTGCACGTATATACCATAAATTCCACTTACAGGGCTCTTACCTCCAAATAGAATCTGCTCCTAAATCCACATCAAAAACCGCATCAAATACTCTTTGAATAAGTTTTCTACTAATGAGAAAATCTCCTTTAGCGTGCACAGTACTGTTTTTATCATGTTAGTTTGAACATTTCTCAGGAAGACTAATAAGAAGCTTATTCAAAGAGTATTTAAAGCATTATTTTCCTGTGGATTTTCTGTACAATCTATTTCTAAATCCTTGTAGAAAAACTGTGTGAATAGGGCTTATAGAGGAAGAGGTTATACATGCACATGGCTCTCTATAAGTTTTCTTACTGCCCAATGTTTCAGAGCTACCTTAACCTACAGTGGAAAAAGCCGCGAATGTGGAAGGCTTCCTCTCTAATTCACAAACTACCTTCTGGAGTGCCAACGGGTTATGAGACCGCATTCTCCTGATGTATGAGGCATCCAGAGATGTCTACCATTAGTATGTGTCAGTCCTTGCTGCCTAGCTGCCGGCCACTACACTTCTTTGTGTGGCTGCCCACTTATACTTAAGCTGGTCTGTCCATATGACTATTGGCCGTACAGAATGCCACCGCGAGCCGTTTGTGGCCCCTGAGCTGTAGGTTGTGTAATCCTGGTCTGAAGGTGCGTCTACCACAGAGAACAGTATTGGCACGTTGTAAGTGGAGTACACATTTGCTTTTAAAGAGTACGTTCACTAGTGGTGTAAAGGGTATGTTACGTGTACCTAAGTTAAGGAAATCTTATTTTGCTCTTACATTGAGCACAGAAAAGTCTCTGATCGCTAATTCTTAAACTTAACATTGTTATTCATATTCACTTTTTACAGGGCCCTTCAGACTCGCTCGGTATCAGCATTGCTGGCGGAGTTGGCAGCCCCCTTGGGGATGTACCAATCTTTATAGCCATGATGCATGCAAATGGAGTTGTGGCCCAAACACAGAAGCTAAGGGTAAGGATAGTATCATGACTGATTTGTCATTTAGTGGATGGTTAGATCTTGTATACACTGATTTATTTTATAACTCCTCACTATGCAAAGAGTGTGCCACACAAAAGATAATTACGGTAGTCTAGTAAATGTACTTGGGTACATGCTCGTGTGCTGAGCGTCTTCGGTGTGCCCAAATAATATGTTTAATTCCCCCCCCCCGGCTGCATGTCTCGCGTCTGTTAGACAGCTGCAACACATGCAGGGATTGTCCAACAAAGAGGGAATCCCCGCATATGTGGCCGCTGTCTAATAGCCGCGAGACATGCAGCCGCCAGGACTCAAACATATTATCAGAGTATGCCAAAGACACTTTATTAGCACATGAGCATACTCTGGTGTTATCCAAGTATCTCGGGTGTGCTTGAGTACTATGTTCGAGTCCCCGCAGCTGCATGTCTCATGGCTGTTAGACAGCTGCAACACACGCAGGGATTGTCTAACAAACAGGGAATCCCTGCATGTGTTGCGGCTGTCGTAACAGCCATGAGACATGCAGCCGCCAGGACTCAAGCATTATCAGAGTATACCAAAGATACTCAGCACACGAGCATACTCGGGTGTTATCCAAGTATCTTGAGTGTGCTTGAGTACTATGTTCGAGTCTCCGTTGCTGCATGTCTCGTGGCTGTTAGACAGCCACCACACATGCAGGGATTCCTTGTTTGTTAGACAATCCCTGCATGTGTTGCGGTTGTCTAATAGTAGAGAACAGTGTGCACTACTAAGGAAGGTGCCGTAGTAGGATCCCACACCGTAAAGTAATAAAATTAAACTAGGCACTCAACTTAAAGATGTATTTTGTTGTCTTTTAATGTAGTCAAGGCAAAAAGTTTTGGCCGCATTTGGCCTTTATCAATTACAAACTATACAGGCGTGTCAGGGATTCGTGGGGAGTATGGGGCGTTAAAAGAGGAAAATCCCCAATGGTAAATAACGCAGGGGACCTGGATGTGTGCACGTAATTGATAAAGGCCAAATGTGGCCGAAACGTTTTGCCTTGACTACATTAAAAGACAAAAAAATACATCTTTAAGTTGAGTGCGGTTGTCTAACAGACTCGAGACATGCAGCCGCAGGGACTTGAACATATTATCCGAGCACACCCGAGATACTCTTATAACACCTGAGCATGCTCTGATGACACCTTATCCGAGCACGGTCGCTCATCACTAATAACTACTGGTATATAAATTAATTTAGTAAATCCTCAGGGTCTTTTCTGGCACATATAAACCATGGCAAAAGAACAAAAATAAATAAATAAAATGAAATATAAATAGAAAACTGAATATAAAGACATAGGCTAATTATATAAAAATAGTCATATTTTATTTCAAAGATTAAATTACCTACTAATAATAATAAATTTTATTTCTATAGCGCCGACATATTCCGCAGCACTTTACATTTCAGAGGGGACTTGTACAGACGATAGACATTTCAGCATAACAATAATCACATAGATCATAACAGATACCAAGAGGAATGAGGGCCCTGCTCGCAAGCTTACAATCTATGAGGGGAAAAGGGGAGACACGAAAGGTGGGTGGTAACAATTGCCCTGATTGTTTGGACCAGCCATAATGTTAAGTGTGTACGGACATAGAGGGCTAATAGATGCATAAAGCAGGTGGGAACATGATACGGGGAACCTGGTTATGGTAAAACTTTTGACTATGCCACACAGGGATAGTTAGGTTAATGTGTTGAGGCGGTGGGCCAGTCTGAATAAATGAGTTTTCAGGACACACTTAAAATTGTAGGGATTGGGGACTACTCGTATTGACCTGGGAAATGCATTCCAAAGAATTGGCGCAGCATGTGTATAGTCTTGGAGACGGGAGTAGGAGGTTCTGATTATCGAGGATGCTAACCTCAGGTCATCAGCAGAACGGAGGGCATGGGTAGGGTGGTAGACTGAAACAAGGGAGGAGATGTAGGGTGGTGCTGAGCCATGGAGTGCTTTGTGGGTGATGGCAATAAGTTTGTACTGGATTCTGGAGTGGATGGGTAGCCAGTGTAAGGACTGGCCCAAGGTAGAGGCATCAGTGTAATGATTGGCGAGGAATATGATCCTGGCTGCAGCATTCAAGACAGATTGGAGGGGGGAAAGTTTGGTAAGAGGGAGACCGATTAGAAGAGAGTTACAGTAGTCCAGACGAGAATGAATGAGAGAAACAGTAGATAGAAACAATTCTAGAAATGTTTTTGAGATGCAGATAACAAGAGCGAGCCAGTGATTGGATGTGGGGGGTGAATGAAAGCTCGGAGGCAAGTATGACCCCAAGACAGTGGGCATGTTGCTGGGGAGTAATAGTGGAACCACACACGGAAATGGCAGTGTCGGGTATAGGTGCATTAGTTGAGGGAGGAAACACAAGGAGTTCAGTCTTTGACAGGTTCAGTTTCAGATATAGTGAGGACATGATGTTAGACACAGCGTTTAGACAATCGCCGATGTTTTCTAGAAAGGCTGGCGTGATGTCAGGAGAAGCAGCGTATAATTGGGTGTCATCAGCATAGAGATGGTACTGGAAACTAAATCTACTGATTGTTTTACCAATAGGGGCAGTGTACAAGGAGAAGAGGAGGGGGCCTAGAACCGATCCTTGAGGAACCCCAACAGTTAGGGGAAGGTGAGAGGAGGAGGAAAAGATACAGTAAAGGAGCGGTCACAGAGATAGGAGGAGAACCAGGAGAGAACGGTGTCCTTGAGGCCAATGGAACGGAGCATAGTGAGGAGGAGCTGATGATCCACCGTGTCGAATGCTGCAGAGAGATCCAAGAGAATTAGCATGGAGTAATGACCATTTGATTTACCTGTTAGTAGATCATTAGAGACTTTAGTGAGGGCAGTTTCAGTAGAGTGTAGAGAGCGGAAACCGGATTGGAGAGGGTCGAGAAGAGAGTTATCAGAGAGATAGCGGATCAGACGGGAGTGGACCAGGCGTTCCAGGAGTTTAGAGATGAAGGGAAGATTAGAGACAGGTCTGTAGTTAGCGGCACAGTTTTGGTCGAGGGATGGTTTTTTAAGTAGTGGATGTATGATGGCATGCTTAAATAAGGAGGGAAAGATACCAGAGGAGAGAGAGAGGTTAAATATTTTAGTTCATCAACTGTAACAATAAAGTGCATTCTTTGCTCCATATCCAAACATATTACTAATCCATTGGCAAATGGAAAACAACTTTTCTCAGCCTTTCTTAAAAATCTGATAAATGCAATGGATATTAACAACCAAACAGGGAACATACAGTAGCCATCAATTTCAGTAAGATGTGAGTCAAACAACTGTTATAGAAATATGTAGCAATCACTATGAATGGTCCCAAATAATCATATATGAGATGGCCAAGGAACTTTGAATTGGAGTCATCGTACCACAGATCCCAGCATATCTAAAATTCTGTCGACTATGGTAATGCATTACATCACAGGGTGATATTTTTTAGTAGCCCAGTAATATGACATGCAGTTCTAGGTAGAAAATCATTGCATTATTAGGACATTGGTTATTCCAAGTATTCAGTATTGAATGCAAGAAAAAGGCTTTGTTTCTTAGTAAATTATTTGGCGAAGTAGCTTGTGTTCATAGATGTGCAGGCATTTAGTTAAGAATTACTAATAAACCATGTATTTTTTAAATAATCTTTTCTCCATTGTCAGGAAAGAAACATAGAAATATCATTTTAGGGAAATCTTTTTAGGAAACTGTGGCTTGAACACAAGATGGCAGCATATACCCAGATTTCACCAGTATGTTCTTGGCTTCTTTCCGTTTCCAGCTTTTACAATGGCTTTATACATATACACTGATGAATTGTTTCCTGGTTTGTTTGGTTTTGACTTTTATTAGCTTGGGGAGGATCCTTCAGCTATGGCATCACTAAATTTTATATTTTGGGTTCTTTGTATATTTTGTTTCAGAATTATGACACCTTTTTGTAAGAGTTTTGAGAGTAGTTCTCAGAGAACTTACGTTCATACTTAACATGTCTAAAAAATGGTATGTAGAAAGCTAAAAAGCAAGTGGATGACACAGACTGTATTCTTATGGTTAGGCCGGGGTCACACTTGTGAGTGTGACGCGAGAAACTCGCGCGAGTCTCTCTCAATACCCGGCACTGCCACCGGCACTCGGGACCGGAGTGTCTCTTTCTATGCAGCTGAACGCTCTGGTCTGGCTATTGAGGAGAGAGACTCGCGCGAGTTTCTCGCATTGCACTCGCAAGTGTGACCCCGGCCTTAGGCGTATGCTTTTCGTTAATTGTCACATGTCGAGTTCTCCATTTATGTAAAATTAGCTATTCTTTAGGGTACATATTTCTATATTTTTCCCTTCTCCCATGACAGAACTACCTGAAAGAGGGATCCAACCACCAAGCACAGGAAATATACTGAAATAAAAGGGTGACACCTCTCCCTCCTTCTCAGTTGCCTTCCTGTCCTTTTAACCCCTTGGTGACAGAGCCAATTTGGTACTTAATGGCCAAGCCAATTTTTACAATTCTGACTACTGTCATTATATGAGGTTATAGCACTGGAACCCTTCAGGTGCTTCTTGAGAACTAAAGCAATGTGGAAGGATAAAATGAACATTTTATTTTTTTCACCAAAAAATTACTTTGGAACCAAACTTTTTTATTTTTACAAGGTTATCAGGAGAAAATGGACCACAAAATTTGTTGTGCAATTTCTCCTGAGTACACTGATACACCGTATTTGGGGGAAAGCCACTGTTTGGACTCATGGCAGGGCTCAGAAGAGAGGGAGCAGCATTTTACTTTTTGAACCCAAAATTGGCTGGAATCAATGGCGGGCGCCATGTCGCGTCTGGAGACCCCCTGAAGTACTTAAACAGTAGAAACCCCCCAATTTTAACTCCAACCCTAACACAGCCCTATCCCCAACACACGCCTAATCCTAACCATAACTCTAACCACAACCCTAGCCCCAACCCTGACCATATCCCAACCCTGACCTTATCCCAACCCTAACCGTAGCCCAACCCTAACCCTAGCCCTAACATTAGCCCAACCCTAACCCTAGCTATAACACTAACCCTAGCCCCAACCCTAACCCAAACTATAACCCCAACCTAACCCTAACCTTAACAATAGCCCCAACCCTAATGGGAAAATGGAAATAAATACATTTTTTTTTTATTTTATTTTTTTCCTTATTGAGTAATAAGGGGTGATTTACTAATTTTTTTTATTTTGATAACTGTGATAGGGTCTATCACAGTGATCAAAATTAACCAATAGGAAAAATTTCCTATTGTTGCCAGGTGCCGGCCGGCAGATCTCGGCGGGATCACTGCATACGCGTCCGCCATTTTCTTCCTGGAAGAAGACGCCAACGACCAGAGGACATCACCAGGGGATGCATTAGGGTCTATTGACACCGGAGGTACCGGGGGGACCCCATTTCTCTCTCCTCTGATGTGCTAGATCATATCAAAGGAGAGAGAAATTAAATGGGAAATCAGACTTTTTTTTTTTGCGGTCACCATTATTCCGAATCATGTTCTTCGGGGTCTCAGCTACCCCCGCTAGCTGAGACCCCGGAAAATTTCCAACGCTGGGGGTCACTATATCCTTATTTCTCAGCGCTGTTAAACGGCGCTGTGGAATAAATACCCTTAACTACTGCCGTTAAAAGGCGTATCAGCGGTCGTTAAGGGGTTAAAAGGCCTCCTTGTTTTTGTTTCAATCACTAGGAAAGACCAAAAAAAGATATAGTTAAGAACAACAGGAAATGTACGCTATGTAAAATCTCGCTAACAGGTGACTGGCAGAATAGTCTCTGTTCAGCCTGTATTCAGAAGACAATTAGTGAGGAGATAGTGACACCCCCCAGGTGGTCATCAGAAGATCATTTAGCCCTAGAGACGGAGGTCTTGGGCGTAATGGGGAAACAGGTCTTGTGCGCGGTTCCTGAAGAAGGAAAAGGAAGGGGATTTTATTCCCCCGTTTTTATATGAAAAAAAAAAAAACAACTTGAAGAACCTAAATTGATGGATAAAATATCAGACCTTCAAGGTGGCTAAAAAGCTACTGTTTCACAACTGTTTCACAGCGGTCATAGAGTTAAAGGATGCTTATTATCACATCCTGATTCATTTAGACTAGTGGTTCCCAAACTCAAGTCCTCGCGGACCCCAACAGGTCATGTTTTCGGAATTCCATAGTGTTACACATGTGAGAGAATTCCTGATGCCTTGATGATACTTCCATCACCTGTGAAATACTAAGGAAATCCTGAAAACATGACCTGTTGGGGTCCGCGAGGACTGGATTTTGGGAACCACTGGTCTAGACCATCAAAAGTTCTTGCGAGTCGCCTTATACATGCAAAGAGAAATAAGGCTTTCTCAATTCAGAACACTTCCATTTAGTGTGTCTGTGGCTCCAAGAATCTTAACCTTTGGTAAATCTCTCAGGTATGCTGTCATGGGTGAAGGGAAAACACCAAGGTTACTTACCGATAGCCGTTTTTTCCAGAACATATGACGGTACCCGTATATTCTCCCTGCCCTTTCTCATTGTGTTGGTGTTTACTTTAGATTTGGGTGAAATAATGTTGGTGTCAGTTATGTATAGAATTTTTTTTTTGGAGGTCCTCTCATGCTGTGTAACTTAACTGATGCTGGGGAGAGGTGCCACCCTATTATTTCAGTAGCTTTCCCGGCGGGTGGATCACTCTCTCAGGTATGCGGTCATGGGTTCTGGAGAAAACAGCTACCCGTAAGTAACCTTGGTATTTCATGTACATGCTTTTGTTTCCCCAAGTTTCTGATTAACATCTATATTGCAAAAGTGCAATGCATACTGCTGATCAACCTCAAGCATTTTCTTCTTTGCCTTTCTTCAGTGCTTAATCAGGGTAACTAGGAAACTTAAAAGGGTTATCTCATGTTCTGCAGGAGTGCACCACTCCCCATGCTTCCTGATTGCTGCTTGATTGACTGTTTGGACCAGCAGCATTGTCACGCAGATGGCCTAAACTGTGTGCTCTATAATGCTGCAGAGGCAACTATGCTTCTGCAGCATCATGAAGCTGCCTGGGATTAGGTGATAACCTGTTCTCCAACGATCCCCAGCAGCTTCAGAGCAGCGCTCACAAGCTGAGATGCTTAGAAGGTGTTTGTAGGCATTACCCATGATCGTCCACTACTGCTAGCCTGCAATAGTAGCTGGTTCCAAGGCAGCAAGCAGGAAACAAAATGAAAAATCCTTCTATTCTTGAAAAGGGAGAGGATTTATAATAAGTAAATTTATACAAGCACCTCACAATTTTTCCATTAAGGCCACCGGGATCACACATGTGAGAAACTCGAACGAGTCTCGCATCTCAACTTTAAGTGTTCTCTGATCAGAAACCCCTTTAATAGGTTATTCTAGTGTTAATTAGGCTGGGATCACACATGCGAGAAAATCGGACGAGTCTCGCACATCAATACCCGGCACTGCCGCCAGCACTCGGGAGTGGAGCGTGCGACTCCATGTATTTCTATACAGCTTGTAGAGATCCACCAAATGAGTGGACGGGGATTTACTCGCTTGGCCGGTCTTGGAGGCATACGTGGGGACACTCCGGATTAACCAGTTCATTCGGTTTATTAGACGTCAGCATAAAACGCTCTTCATGAACATAACAGCGTGCAGCTTCCTGTACAACGTCCGTTAAACATGCAGCGTTACCACATAAAGCATACAAAGTCTCTTTCTGACCCCGGTCAGCGTAACTCACAGTTCATCCCTCACGGGATATCAGGGAAGCAGCTGCACTGGGATCACCGTTTCCGACAAAACCTTGCTCACTAGGCCGTCTACAGTTTCAGACCCGCAGCCGGGCAGTAGCTTCCCTATGCAGAGCCGTCACAGACTCTATCAGGCCTTTCCATGTGCTCTTCCAGGAAGTTCAGTCCCAGACACTTCCAACACACACAGGCCTTCCAGGACCTTGCACTCTGACCACTCAGGATCAAACACATAACCCCTGTGACCAACCTCAGTCACACTAAATGGTACATGACCACACCCACAAGTGAGGTATGGATCACATGGTCGTGACCTCACTATAGGTCTTATTACATACAGCCAGACACATACAGGCTTTATCATGGGCATTCAGACATACGCCCGCATGCATATTCTGAGTAGCATACACAGCGCCCCCTAGCATTAACAGAAGTTACTGCACCACAAGCTGCACGCTCCGCTCCCGAGTGTCGCCGGCAGTTCCGGGTATTGACGTGCGAGACTCGTCCGATTTTCTCGCATGTGTGATCCCAGCCTAATTAACACTAGAATAACCCATTAAAGGGGTTTCTGATCAGAGAACACTTAAAGTTGAGATCGGGGTGAAATCAACTTTGAAAATCTATGGCAAATCTACAAGATAATAAGCTTGCTGCAATTTGTGAAAATCCACAACATTAACTGAAATTTTCACAGATTTTTTTCTCTGCTAAAACCACATTGCAAATATACCGTGAATTTGCTATATTTTGAATATGGGCTAACAGTGCAGTCGTAGGAAAGGGTAGAAGGTTATCCTATAATTTGAATTGTCCACTTGGAGCTAGTTGAGGTATTCCTTAGCTGCTGGACAGTGCATTTGGGTGGACCCATCTCCTAGATGCCTTTAGTTATTATTTAGGTCATGTTAAGATTTGTTGCAGTTTTATTTTAAGGATTCCATACTTATAATTTGCAATTATGTATAGTGCCTTACATATAAATGTCATTTTTAGAACCAAATTCAGTAGACAGTAGTAGACCTTCTGCTACAGACGTGAGTGATTTCTTAAATTGCCATGATGCCAGCTATGCCATGAAGTTGCCTTCTTACATATACTGAGTCCACATTTAAAGTCATAGTGACTACTTAAAAGGGTCTCCCTATTGAGAACCTCCATCACCAGCTATTTCCATCACATTAGTAGACTGAATGGACCAGCAATGTACTTTGTTGGCTGCCGCTTCATTCTCTTTACTTCTTGCCATGATCATGCAGCTAAGGACTATGTGGTGTTCCCTTCTTTTAGCCTCATTATCAGCTCCTGCTAATCTTAATTTTGCCAACTATTCAGTGCATAGGAGAAATGTATTTGGCCTGAACACTCCTTTAAAATGTGCTTTAGTTAATCTAGGTTTCAGTATTCCTTTGTAAGTTAAAGGGTGTCCCAAGAATAACTTCCGCTAGGTTACATCAATAATCTTAGGTGGTTCTCTCACCCTCACCATGTCCAGTGAAGCACTTTCAAGCTGGTCTTGTTGACAGGCATCAGCAGTGACTTCAGGAATTTTTCACATGTGACCGCTGCACCCCATCATTGAGCTCATCTTCTCTGCCGATTTAGGCAGAGATGCAACACTGGACTCCATTTTAGTAGCATGTGAGTTTATTATTTTAACCTAGCAGAAGCCGATGGGCAGAGAAAAGTTATTCCCAGGAAACCTTGTTGATGTACAGCTATAGGAAAAATTACAGTTGGGAAAAGAGGTGATTCCTTATGTTCATTTCAGTATATTAGTCAAGTGCTCTCATAATAATAAAGTATATTTTGTTCCTACTGTGATCCGAGTCCGTGACTCTTTGTCTTTCTTTGTAACCTTCATTTTTTCTTTCTCTTCATACACAAAGGTTGGCGACAGGATTGTTAGTATTTGTGGGACACCGACTGATGGAATGACTCACTCAAAGGCTGTCAGCCTCTTGAAGAATGCCACAGGCACAATGGAGCTGCAGGTAACACTGCTTGGCATTGTTCAGCGCCATTCATGCAGCTCCTGTTAATCCACTGTCAAAATAAGCTCTGCTTCCCCCTGGATTAACAATGGAGCTACATAAACCTTCACCTTTTTACATATTGAGAAAGACTAAGCAGATATCAGTAACTTACTTTACAGTTGTAAGGTTAAAAAAAAAGTGCCTATAAGGCTGTGTGCACACGCTGCGGATTCCGCTGCGGATTAATCCGCACGGATTTTGCAAAAACCGCAGATAATCCGCAGGTCCAAAGACCTGCGGATTATCTGCGGTTTTGCCTGCGGTTTGGTCCTGCGGATTCACTATCTCCACAATGGTGGAGATAGGAACCCGCAACGGTTTCCGCAGAAAGAATTGACATGCAATTCTTTCTGCGGATTCAAAACCGCAGCAAATCCGCGCGTTTTTTTCCGCAGCGTCGGCACAGAGTTTTTTGTTTTTCCATTCAAATGAATGGTACTGTACACCGCAGCTAAAACTGCTGCGTGTCCGCAGCGGCCAAAACCGCTGCGGAAACGCAGCGGAATCCGCAGCGTGTGCACACAGCCTTAGGTAGGTAAGAGGGACGAGGTTACAGCTTCAGAAGCCCCTTGAGCACATTGGCTTTGACAGTATGACACTTAGATGCCTTTGCCAGGTTATGTTCCCCAAGATTCGGCACCATTAGAAGATGATAGGTAGTGATCTTTTCCCTGCCGCCTATGACAGTACACTTTTGGTAGTTAAGGACAAGGTGAACCTTCCTAAGGAGGACATGTCACTTGCTAAAAAAAATTGAGTTAAATACCTTGTAAAAATATATGAGCTCCCCTATTTCTGTCACACTTTTCTGATTAGTGCCATGTTACTACATTGCAGAGATATTCCTGTTTGTTTCTTTTAGAGCTCCTGTTTGTTTCTTTTAGAGCACAGTGTGGGAAATTTCTGTTTGTAGTCCAACTGGTCGTTTCTTTAGAGTCTTCTCTTGGGGTATGCGCTTTTTCACCTCCCTCCCAGATGCAGCTATTTACAGCTCAGCAGCATCCTAGACTGATTGCTCTGCAGCTCATCTAGCAGTCTGTGATTGGCAGGGTCTGGGAGAGAGGCGTGAAAGCGCAGACCGCCAAGAGAAGATTCTGCAGAAACACCCAGTTGTACTTTAAGAAGAGATTTCACATAGTGCACTCCAAAAGAAAGAAATGTGAATATCTGTGCAATTCAGTGATGCAGAACCTAAAGAAAAAGTGGCAGAATCGAGAAGCGCAGTGTATTTAACTCGATAGTTTCAGCAACTGACACATCCTGTTTAATAGGAACCTTCCTGCTTTCCAAATAAGTGCCAGCATGAAATCCTGAAAGGTTTTGTAACATGTGTCATATTTGTGTATTTAGAGAAACTGGTCAGTCAAGCCGACCAAGACAGGGAGAAGCCAGAGAAAGGAACTCTGCAAACTCAATACTTGTCTGTATTTACTGGCCTCAGTAGTCTTATTTTGCATTTTGTTGAGGCACTTGATTGGCTGCAGTGGTCACATGGTGTACATACAACATCATCACTGCAGCCAGGTAAATGGAGACTGATGCAAAAGCCAACGTATGGCTAGTTAGCACAGCCGGTGGAAGAGGTGCCATGCAGTTGGTTCCCAAACCTTAAGTATATATGTATAGCAAGCCTTTCACAGCTTATTTAATAATATTTATCCACTGGCAATACCTTTGTGAGATTCACACATATTCTCTTACACTTACCCTAGTACACTGACGAAGGTCTATAATGACCGAAACATTTGCATCTAGTGGCTACTGTATGTATTAAAATTATTTTTCACATCCGCAATTCACGAGTGTGCCCAAGTATGATGTAAAGGCCAAGACTAGGCACTGAAATACTGGAGATTAAATGGCTTAGTAACACTTTTTGTTATTTTATTACAATTTTTATCAAAACTCAGAACAGTCTGAATTAAAGCTATTAAAGGAAAAAGGTGTAAACCACAGAAAATACAGTAATGTTCAAATTTTACATTACAGGTAGTGGCTGGGGGCGATGTGAGCGTGGTCACCGGTCAACAACAGGAACATGTTGGCACTGCAGTGAGCTTTTCTGGCCTTGCTTCAAGCAGTATATTACAGGATGATTTAGGGTAGGTATTATTTCACAAATCATGCACATATTCTGCTACTATAATGTAACCTTTGTAAAATCTTATCATCTCATCCAATAGGCTTTTTAGGATGTATTTACAAATACTAGTTTATAGCCAAATCACAGCAAAAGAACCTATCATTTATGTAAAAAAAATAAAATAAAATGTTTCTAAAGCTGCAGCATAGTGACCTTACATGTTGAACATTTTAGACTTTTCTAGCAACTGTTTAGAATCTATAGATACTTCTTGAAAGCTACCGCGTTTCCCCGAAAATAAGACCTACCCTGAAAGTAATCCCTAGCATGATTTTACAAGATTTTTGGAATATCTTTGAAATATAAGCCCTACTACAAAAATAAGGCCTAGTTATAGTTCAGGACAGGGGCGACTGATCAATTGTCCAGGGCTACCCTCTCTCAGGGGCCCCCAGCATTTTCCGAGATTAAAACTGCTTAAGGACCTTTGGTGACATCACGGTGGTGTTACCATGATATCACAGAGTCCTGTAACTGCAGGAGCGTATAGGAACTAAATAGGAGACAGGCTGCTATGCAGGGCCAAGGGAGCAATCTGAGCAATTTCTCAGGGACCACCTCTCTTAGGATCCTCTAGTATTTCTATTTTAAGGTTGACATAAAGGGAAGGTGCCGTGTTTTTTCATAATTTAATGTAAAAAAGAAAATAGTATAAAAAGATATTGTCCCCTAAGCTTGACTCAGTGGTGAGTATGTTTTTTTTTTTTTTTACTGTATTAATGCAGCCACTGGGGGGCTGCCATCTTACCTTTCTGGCTGCTGAACGACACTTTCCATGCTCATTTACGGCAGTCCCTGGGCATAAGAGACAATAGTCGGCTCCCGACCCTATCTCTTTCATTGCAGCTGCATCAGGAGTGAACTGGGGGCACCTCTGTGGGCAGCTCATTTCACAGCTGTAGGTGTGGCCAGGCTCCATCTTATTAGAGCCCAGTGCTTTCCTTTTAGCTTCATTTACACTCTATTGCAAGCCCTGTTATCACTGATGCTGTGCTGTTCCACCATAACAGGGCTGCAAGAGAGGATACAGGACGAGCTCCTGGAGACCGAGCTGCTCTTTCCAAAACACCCGACCATCTGCTGCCCCTGCTCTTGCAAAACATAGGAGGAGCTGCTCCTTGCTCTTTCAAAACACTTGGCAATCTGCTGGACATCTAATCCTCTCCTGTGTGATACTGACTGCTGAGCCGTGTATCTAATCCTCTCCAGTGTGATACTGTGTGCTGAGCCGTGTATCCAATCCTATCCCGTGCGATACTGCTGAGCCGTGTATCTAATCCTATCCTGTGTGATACTGACTGCTGAGCCGTGTATCTAATCCTATCCTGTGTGATACTGACTGCTGAGCCGTGTATCTAATCCTATCCCGTGTGATGCTGACTGCTGAGCCGTGTATCTAATCCAATACCGTGTGATACTGCTCTCCTGAAATACTCTGTGCTGCTGTCACCCTGCTCCTCCACCATATATCTCCTTCTGTGCCCCCCATAGACCAGTACACTGCTCTCCTGAAATACTCTGTGCTGCTGTAACCCTGCTTCTCCACCATATATCTCCCTCTGTGCCCCCCATAGACCAGTACACTGCTCTCCTGAAATACTCTGTGCTGCTGTCACCCTGCTCCTCCACCATATATCTCCCTCTGTGCCCCCCATAGACCAGTACACTGCTCTCCTGAAATACTCTGTGCTGCTGTCACCCTGCTCCTCCACCATATATCTCCCTCTGTGCCCCCCATAGACCAGTACACTCCTCTCTTGAAATACTCTGTGCTGCTGTCACCCTGCTCCTCCACCATATATCTCCCTCTGTGCCCCCCATAGACCAGCACACTGCTCTCCTGAAATACTCTGTGCTGCTGTCACCCTGCTCCTCCACCATATATCTCCCTCTGTGCCCCCCCATAGACCAGTACACTGCTCTCTTGAAATACTCTGTGCTGCTGTCACCCTGCTCCTCCACCATATATCTCCCTCTGTGCCCCCCATAGACCAGCACACTGCTCTCCTAAATACTCTGTGCTGCTGTCAACCTGCTCCCAGAATCCTTGCTGCCTGCCATCCTCGGTGACTGAAGACCCCATTCCTCACTTCAGATCCTGTCCTGGCGATGTGTGAAAGTGAGGCGACAGGGGACTGATATATGGTGGAAAGAGCAGAGTGACAGCAGCACAGAGTATTTCAGGAGAGCAGTGTGCTGGTCTATGGGGGGCACCCTGTTCAGTGCCAGGGATTGTACATAAAGTGCTGTGTTATATACACATGGATGGACCGTCTGCTTGTCTGCTCCACAGAAACATTTGTGCTGATTGATGGCCTGTTCTGATCCAGACTTTGCATGCAAAGACAGTCAGTAACTTTGCAGGCCCCATCAAAATGGCTGCTCACTGTGTACCTAAATGTCATCCTCTCTTTTCCCTTAGCAAACACCCAGAAGGGGAGGAGAGGAGTGACTTCACACCCATGTCAGCAGATTCCGCCCATAATTACTGCAGGGCAGTAATGTGAGCAAGTTGTACACTAGGTTTTTGTGCCAAATTTCAGTAGCTGCTCCCCCTAGTGTTAAAAAGTGGAAATGCCAAACTTTTTAAAATTATTTTTCATATTTTACAAAATTAAAACGAAATGATAATATTTTTTAAGAAAATGTAAACATTGATTCTTCACATTTTTTCAATTGCTGAAAAAAAATTTTTGGATGGCACCTTCCCTTTAAGAACTTTTGGTGACATCAGTCATGTGACCATGACATCACCAAAGGTCCTTTAACCCTTTAATGACTGCCGATACACCTTTCAACGGCGGTAGTTAAGGGTACTTACACCACAGTGCTGTTAATTAACGGCGCTGTGAATAAAGTAAATAGCGCTCCCCAGAGTCGGATTTTCTCTGGGGTCTTGGCTTCCGGGGGTAGCCGAAACTCCAGAGAACATGATTCGGGTCGGTTTTTATCGACCCCGCTTTTGCGACCGCCGTTATTAACCGTATAACGGCGACCGCAAAAAAAGCTGCAATTTTGCATTGTGATCGCACATCAGAGGAGAGAGAAATAAGGTCCCTGATACCTCCCTGTGGTCTTCGTAGTCCCCGGGCCCTCCTGCCTCATCCGGTGGGCGCCGTCATCTTGGTCCCAGCAGCAAATGGCGGGCGCATGCGCACTGCGCCCACCGAATTAGCCGGCCGGCAGATTCCATTCATTCATTTATTTTGATCACTGTGATAAACTATATCACAGTGATGAAAACAAAAAAAATAGTAAATAAACCCACCCTTTATCACCCCCTTAGTGAAATGTAATGAAATAAAGAAAATATATTTGTTTTCATTTTTCGGTTAGGGTTAGAATTAGGGTTAGGGTTGAAATTAGGGTTAGGGTTGGGATTAGGGTTAAGATTAGAGTTAGGGATTAGAATTAGGGTTAGGGTTGGGATTAGGGTTAGGGGTGTGTTGGGGTTAGGGTTGGAGCTAGAATTGAGGGATTCCACTATGTACCAACTTTGGGGTTCTAATTTCTCCCATTACGCTTGGGAAAATAAAAAAAATTGGGGGCTAAAAAATCATTTTTGTGGAAAAAAGATTTTTTATTTTCACGGCTCTGCATTATAAACTTCTGTGAAGCACTTGGGGGTTCAAATTGATCACCACACATCTAGATAAGCTCCTGGGGGGGGGTCTAGTTTTCAAAATGGGGTCACTTGTGGTGGTTTCTACTTTTTAGGCACATCAGGGGCTCTGCAAACGCAACATGATGCCCGCAGAACATTCCATCAAAGTCTGCATTCCAAAATGGCGCGCCTTCCCTTCCGAGCTCTCCCATCTGCCCAAACAGTGGTTCCCCCCCCACATATGGGGTATCAGCGTACTCAGGACGAATTGCACAACAACTTTTGTGGTCCAATTTCTCCTATTACCCTTGGGAAAATAAAAATAGTGGGCTAAAAATAATTTTTAAGGAAAAACAAATGATTTTTTATTTTCACTGCTCTGCGTTATAAACTTCTGTGAAGCACTTGGGGGTTCAAAGTGCTCACCACACATCTAGATAAGTTCCTTATGGGGTCTAGTTTCCAAAATGGTGTCATTTGTTGGGGGTTTCCACTGTTTAGGCACATCAGGGGCTCTCCAAACGCAACATGGCATCCGATCTCAATTCCAGCCAATTCTGCGTTGAAAAAGTCAAACGGCGCTCCTTCCCTTGCGAGCTCTGCCGTGCGCCCAAAAAGTGGTTGACCCCCACATATGGGGTATCGGCTTATTCATGAGAATTTGCACAACAAATTTTGTGGTTCTTTTTCTCTTTCAACACTTGTGAAAATAAAAAAAATTGGTTCTGAAATAAATTTTGTGCAAAAAAAAAAGTTAAATGTTAATTTTTTTCCTTCAACATTGCTTCAGTTCCTGTGAAGCACAGAAAGGGTTAATAAACTTCTTGACTGTGGTTTTGAGCACCTTGAGGGGTGCAGTTTTTAGAAAGGTGTCACTTTTGGGTATTTTCTGTCATCTACACCCCTCAAAATGACTTTAAATATGATGTGGTCCCTAAAAAAATGGTTTTGTAAATTTTGTTGTAAAAATGAGAAATCGCTGGTTAACTTTTAACCCTTATATCTTCCTAGCAAAAAAAAATTGTTTCCAAAATTGTGCTGATGTAAAGTAGACATGTGGGAAATGTTAGTTATTAAGAAATTTGTGTGGCATATCTCTCTGATTTAACGGCATAAAAATTTAAAGTTTGAAAATTGCAAAATTTTTGCCATATTTCTGTTTTTTTCATAAATAAACACAAGTCTTATAGAAGAATTTTTTACCACCAACATGAAGTACAATATATCAAGAAAAAACATTCTCAGAATCAGCGGGATCCTTTAAAGTGTTCCAGAGTTATAACCACATAAAGTAACAGTGGTCAGAATTGTAAAAATTGGCCTGACAAATATTCAGGATTGAGAGTCCTCAGTGGTTGATACCTTTTAATGGCTAACTGAAAAGATGGTAATACATTGCAAGCTTTCGAGACTACTCAGGTCTCTTCATCAGGCTAGACTAATACAAAATCTGAAGTCACATATTTATGCACAATACAGCCTAGAAAAAATGCAATAGATAAGACAAGTGACGTGAAGCAGAACTATCAATATGGGAGAGGGAGAAACATAAATATAAACATTGGACCAGTTCATAGATAAGGAGTCTGGATGTTTTAAGGTCCTCTGATTGGGGTCCAGTTCTGTGACCATAAAACATCCGGACTCCTTATCTATGAACTGGTCCAATGTTTATATTTATGTTTCTCCCTCTCCCATATTGATAGTTCTGCTTCACGTCACTTGTCTTATCTATTGCATTTTTTCTAGGCTGTATTGTGCATAAATATGTGACTTCAGATTTTGTATTAGTCTAGCCTGATGAAGAGACCTGAGTAGTCTCGAAAGCTTGCAATGTATTACCATCTTTTCAGTTAGCCATTAAAAGGTATCAACCACTGAGGACTCTCAATCCTGAATATTTTTCTATCCACTGGCTAACACGGTACAAAGATATACATCTTTCCTGTATCAAAAATTGGCCTGGTCATTAAGCTGCAAAATGGCTCTGTCACTAAGGGGTTAACTGCAGGACTCTAGAGGAACTGAAGAGCAGACTGGCTGGTATGTACCGTATGTATAGAGTGTATATATTTACATGTGTATGTACAATGTGTGTGTATATACATGTGTATATACAGTGTGTGTGTGTGTGTGTATATATACATGTGTATGTGTGTGTGTATATGTGTGTGTATACATATATATATATAAATGTGTATGTGCAGTGTGTATGTATATGTACATGTGTATGTGCGTGTGTGTATATGTACATGTGTATGTGCAGTGTGTGTATATGTACATGTGTGCAGTGTGTGTATATACTTGTGTATATGCATTGTGTGTGTATATATACGTGTGTGTGCAGTGTGTGTGTATTGTAGGGATTCAACTCGCTTCGGTGCGACGGGAGACAACCAGGAGGCACGTTGCTTTTAAAAGTTCACAGGGTTTTTTGCTTCATAACCCATAAACCAGCACATAACATAAGGAATAGCCTTTAGCTCAGGCGAAAGCAAGTATAAGTGTCCATGATTTCAGGCTCAGTCCTGGAGCCTCAGCAAACACAGGAGGCTTATCCTTCCTCACATACAGCCAATATACATAGTCCTCCCCGGGTCAGCAGCCTCAGCACGTGGTCTTCAGGAAGGTAGCACACCTTCTTCCACCTAGGCCTATCGGGACCTTCCACATGGCTCAATCAGATCCATGCGCTCTCTCTCTCGTGTGACCTACTCTGGTTACCTTATATGGTCTGTAGCCACACCCAGCGGGTCACATGGCTATGACCTCATCACAGGTCCTTCAAGCATTCATACACATATACTTTATTATGACACTATTAAACACACCCCTGGGTGGATTTGTAGATAGCTCTCGCTGACACAGTGTAGCAACAGCTCAGCAGTGCCTCTGCTGATCAGCACATAAGCAAGCCTTCATCTCAAGGCCACCTAGCTTGAGATACATAACGATCCTTCAGCCTCCTGTACCCATTACCACAATGGATATGACTGTAGGCCCGTCCTGGGACACCCACATAGCGCCTCCTAGCGGACATAGTGGTCACTGCACCACATACCTCCCCCCTCTGTTCAAACTTGTGGGGTTGAACACATGACATCACCCAGGGATCTCGAGACTGGGCACCCATGTCACCTTGCCTTACTAGACGAGAGGACCATCTCCATCTGTTTCGACAGTCATACTGCATCATATTTACGTTAGGCCGCCCCCAGCGGTCAGTATCTCGTCCTTGGGCTTTGGCCTTTCCGTCAACGTCCGTCAGCGTGACCAGACATTCATGAGTCTCCACCTGTCTGCGATGCGCTCCGTCACCCGACCTTTCTCTCACTGGCCGGCTCTCCCGGTTTGTACGGTCATGAGTCCCACGTCCAGTCGAGCCAACTGGCTGGTCTGAGTCTGACCCTTTGTTGCTAAGTCCACCACCGGGTCTCCTGCCTATGCTACTAAGATTAGAACTGCCACTTGCGGACTCTCGACGTTCTTGTCTTAGACTACCTGTCCTTTCATTATTTGGAGGATCCCTTCGGGCCCTTACACCTTGGGTTGGAGGTGGATGCCACCTGACATTCTGTATCTGCTTATTCATTTGCAGTCAGTCCGGTCTTAGCTGCTCTATCTCCTTCAGGTACACTACCCGATATTACAGGAGCATGCGAAGTTTCCCAATGCTTTCCACCGAGCCAACCACAATGACTGGAGCCATGTCATCTTCAACAACAACTTTGATTTCCCCAGCAGGTGGGATCCTCACTCTCTTCATACTGGATCGATTTACCATCTCCTGCATCACCTTTCCAAGTCTGCCAACGACTTTCCCCACCAGATTTCTGGGTACCGGAATTATGCCTTCCACAAAGCCCATTCGACTTTGAGCCTCCCTCGCAAGCTCCAGACACTTCCCTCAAGATATCTGCCACGACTGGGTGACTGTCTTTTGCAGCTCTTGGCTCACCATCTTCATGAGATTACAGTCTTCAGGTCCCTTTTCCAAGATGGGCTTTGGCAGTTCTGCCTTATTATCACTTGTGCCCGGCCGCTGTACTTCTTCGTCCCAGCTCTTCTCCCGCAGAAGACCTTTTACTACTCCTCTGAGTTCTTGGAGAACTTTATCCCACTCCTCTGCCAGGCAGCGACGCTCATCCTCTCTCCGGAGAATCTCCTGTTGATGCTTCTCTTGGGCCACTCTGAGCACCTCCATATCCTTCACTATAGCTTTGTTCATAGTTTGACACACTGAGAGGTGACCTCTGAACTCAGAGACTTCCTTCTCCAGCTCATCTACTCTGTGCTCAGCTGCTTGCCTTAGGACTCTTTCCCGTTCGAGATGTCCTTCCACTGTCTCCTTTAACAGCTGTATCTCACGATCCTGTTCTCTTTTGGCCAGCATGTGTCTCACCACTACCTCTTTAATTATATCTTCAAAGGGTACCACTGGGTCAGTCCCATCAGTCTCATCTCCCAGCCCACCATCCGTCATGTCACAAGACGACAGGTCCGTAAGTTGGGCAGATGTACCTTTTCTTCCGGTCAGTTCTACCTCTGACCTGTCCATGTCAGGAGGCGTCACCGTCTCAGTGTCCGCTGGCCCCACAGTCGAAACGTCTTCACCGTCCGACCATACGTCATCAAACACGACAAAGTCTCGACCCCTCTCAAAGGTATGCACTAAGTTTGGTGGCATAATACCACCTTGACACTTCCCCTTTGTCATCTCAATCATAACTCTGTCCACCGTATAATTCACAATGACCCCATGGTCACAGCGAACCCTGACGTTTTTCTCGGTCAGAGATAAAATGAGAGGAGTTCCTGTCAGAGTCACCTGACTCTTTGAGTCCAGCCTACCAAGGACTCCTTCCCGGTGCAGCATCATGGTACACACCTGTGGCCCGTCGTTATCAGGAAAATACATGCCGCAGTCCTCAAAACTCATACACACACACTGCGGTTCCCCAGACATACCCACTGAGGCAAACAGTGCTGCCATTTCCTGAACCACCCCAATTTAGGTCGCCGCCCCTCCTGGCACTCCACCCCTTTTTGGGTTACCACCCCACTTTGGGTCACCGCCCCCTTTTGGGCTACCACCCCAATTTGGGTCACCACCCCCTTTTGGGTTACCACCCCAATTTGGGTCACCGCCCCCTTCTGGGACTCCACCCCCTTTTGGGCTACCACCCGACTTGGGTCACCTCCCCCTTCTGGGACTCCACCTCTTTCTGGGCCACCACCCCGATTTGGGCCACCGCCCCCTTTCGGGATTTCCCCATGTCCGTTCTGCAGAACTTCTTATGCCACAGTTCACACAGTACAGTTTATGTCTTTTTGGGCTGGTACTGGCCCTTTTAGCACGGCACCACACCTGTTCCTTCTGGCGCTGCCACAGCTCCTGCTGTCACAAATCACCGGCACCACCGGTTGCTGTTCACACACAGCAACTGGTGTCCTCTTCGTAACCCCGCCGAGTTACAGGAAGCCGCTTGTCGTCTTCGTAACCCCGCCGAGTTACCAGAAGCCGCTTGTCCCCTTCGTAACCCCGCCGAGTTACAGGAAGCCGCTTGTCACCTTCTTGACACCCACTGAGCCACCGCAGGCTGAGTTGAGAAAAGAGAAAAAAAACACACCACACAAAACTCACGTGTCATGTCTGTGTGCTATTCAGGACGGTCCGTCTCCGCCTGAGACCGTCCAATACACAGGGCGCACCGGGTGCTATTCAGGGAGCCGACCCTCCTCCCAGGGTTTCCCAACACACCGGCCTCACCAGGTCCAGGGGCTCAGCGGGTGCTCTTCAGGACATCCATCTCCTCCTGAGACTGCCCAACACTCACGCCTCACCAGGTCCAAGGTCATATGACGTGCTCCAGGGATCCGATTCATCTCCCAGAACCTCCTAACACTGACCCTCCAGGACCTCTCTCACTGAACCCTCCAGGTACAGTCTTTCCCACTGACCCAGGTCAGTACAACACGAACACCTGTCCGTTTCCTGTGTCGGCCACACAGGTACTCGGGTACCTCATATCCACAGAGGCACCCTAGCAATCACCAGTCTCTTTCTCTGACCCCGGTCAGTACAACACGGCTTTCACAACCGTCACCTGCTGGCCGCGCAGGTTCTCTGACCCCTCTACCGCAGAGGTGTCCTATAATTCTCTTCCACTCACCTGCTGTCTGTATGTCACATGGCTTTCACAACCGTCAGCCCTCCTGGCTCAGCGTTGCCAGCACTACACCATGTGCTTTTGGAAACCGTTGCCCTTAGCAACCGAATTTTGCAGTCCTCTTCCGTTGCTCCTAGCAACAAGGCTACAACACTGCCCTTAGCATTCTCCACCAATTTTAAGGTAGCGCTGTCATTCAAGGTTGGGGACACTCACTTGGCAGCCAAATAACCAGATCCGGCACAGGTTTCCCATAAAACAATCACAGTCCATGCGGTTTATTAGGCATCATAAACCAGGAACAGCAACAGAAAGTTCATATAAACAGCATAGCGTCCATGACAGAGCTTCACTCTGCTTATCCTGTGGTCACACAGGTTGTGCCATGTCCAGCACACAGGCTCTCTTAGCCTTACAGTTATATCCCCTCTCTGGGTTTGCCTCATGGCTGCTTCATCACGCTGCAGACGTCCATTCCCTCCAGGGAACTATCAGGCACCTGCTGCCATTAATCACAGCGTTCACTTGCTGTCAGGAAGACAGCCCCATTTCTCTCAGACGGGACCTTCCAAAACGAACCAACCGGGTTCCTGCATTCACTTCATGTGACCTACCCTGGCCACCTTATATGGTCCGTAGCCATGCCCACCGGGTCACATGGCTATGACCTCATCACAGGTCCTTCAACCACTCATACACATTTTACAATAGCGTTCTTAAACACACCCCCTGGGTAGGTTTGTAGGTAACTGGTCCAGCCCGTCTCACCAGTTACCTGGAGACTTCCCAAACACATTGAAACAGCACTTCAGCAGTATCACTGCTGATCAACACACACACAAGTCTCCATCCCAAGGCCATCCACCTTGAGATACATAACGGTCATTCAGTATTCTGCCACTCATCCTCTCTCCTGGGACATCCACACAGCGCCCCCTAGCGGACACAGTGGTCACTACACCACAATGTGTATGCGTGTGTGTGTATATATATATATGTGTATGTGCAGTGTGTGTATGTGTATGTGCAGTGTGTGTATATGTACATGTGTGTGCAGTGTGTGTTTATGTGCATGTGTATATGCAGTGTGTGTATATGTACATGTGTGTGTGCAGTGTGTGTATATACATGTGTATGTGCAGTGTGTGTGTATATATACATATGTACAGTGCCTACAAGTAGTATTCAACCCCCTGCAGATTTAGCAAGTTTGATAAGATGCAAATAAGTTAGAGCCTTCAAACTTCACACAAGAGCAGGATTTATTAACAGATGCATAAATCTTACAAACCAAAAAGTTATGTTGCTCAGTTAAATTTTAATAAATTTTAAACATAAAAGTGTGGGTCAATTATTATTCAACCCCTAGGTTTAATATTTTGTGGAATAACCCTTGTTTGCAATTACAGCTAATAATCGTCTTTTATAAGACCTGATCAGGCCGGCACAGGTCTCTGGAGTTATCTTGGCCCACTCCTCCATGCAGATCTTCTCCAAGTTATCTAGGTTCTTTGAGTGTCTCATGTGGACTTTAATCTTGAGCTCCTTCCACAAGTTTTCAATTGGGTTAAGGTCAGGAGACTGACTAGGCCACTCCAACACCTTGATTTTTTGCCTCTTGAACCAGGCCTTGGTTTTCTTGGCTGTGTGCTTTGGGTCGTTGTCTTGTTGGAAGATGAAATGACGACCCATCTTAAGATCCTTGATGGAGGAGCGGAGGTTCTTGGCCAAAATCTCCAGGTAGGCCGTGCTATCCATCTTCCCATGGATGCGGACCAGATGGCCAGGCCCCTTGGCTGAGAAACAGCCCCACAGCATGATGCTGCCACCACCATGCTTGACTGTAGGGATGGTATTCTTGGGGTCGTATGCAGTGCCATCCAGTCTCCAAACGTCACGTGTGTGGTTGGCACCAAAGATCTCGATCTTGGTCTCATCAGACCAGAGAACCTTGAACCAGTCAGTCTCAGAGTCCTCCAAGTGATCATGAGCAAACTGTAGACGAGCCTTGACATGACGCTTTGAAAGTAAAGGTACCTTACGGGCTCGTCTGGAACGGAGACCATTGCGGTGGAGTACGTTACTTATGGTATTGACTGAAACCAATGTCCCCACTGCCATGAGATCTTCCCGGAGCTCCTTCCTTGTTGTCCTTGGGTTAGCCTTGACTCTTCGGACAAGCCTGGCCTCGGCACGGGGGGAAACTTTCAAAGGCTGTCCAGGCCGTGGAAGGCTAACAGTAGTTCCATAAGCCTTCCACTTCCGGATGATGCTCCCAACAGTGGAGACAGGTAGGCCCAACTCCTTGGAAAGGGTTTTGTACCCCTTGCCAGCCTTGTGACCCTCCACGATCTTGTCTCTGATGGCCTTGGAATGCTCCTTTGTCTTTCCCATGTTGACCATGTATGAGTGCTGTTCACAAGTTTGGGGAGGGTCTTAAATAGTCAGAAAAGGCTGGAAAAAGAGATAATTAATCCAAACATGTGAAGCTCATTGTTCTTTGTGCCTGAAATACTTCTTAATACTTTAGGGGATCCAAACAGAATTCTGGTGGTTTGAGGGGTTGAATAATAAATGACCCTCTGAATAAACTTTTCACAATTTAAAAAAAAAATTAAACAAAGAAATAACATTATTTTTTGCTGCAGTGCATTTCACACTTCCAGGCTGATCTACAGTCCAAATGTCACAATGCCAAGTTAATTCCGAATGTGTAAACCTGCTAAATCTGCAGGGGGTTGAATACTACTTGTAGGCACTGTATGTGCGTGTGTGTATATATACATGTGTATGTGCAGTGTGTGTGTATATATACATGTGTATGTTCAGTGTGTGTATATATACCTGTATACACACACACTGCACATAGACATGTATATACACACACACTGTACATACACATGTATATATACACACACACACACTGCACAAACACATTTATATACGCACACACTGCACATACACATGTGTATGTGCAGTGTGTATACATGTGTATGTGCAGTGTATGTATACAGTTAGGTCAATATATATTTGGACAGAGACAACATTTTTCTAATTTTGATTCTAGACATTACCACAATGAATTTTAAACAAAACAATTCAGATGCAGTTGAAGTTCTGACTTTCAGCTTTCATTTGAGGGTATCCACATTAAAATTGGATGAAGGGTTTAGGAGTTTCAGCTCCTTAACATGTGCCACCCTGTTTTTAAAGGGACCAAAAGTAATTGGACAATTGACTCCAAGGCTATTTCATGGACAGGTGTGGGCAATCCCTTCGTTATGTCATTCTCAATTAAGCAGATAAAAGGCCTGGAGTTGATTTGAGGTGTGGTGCTTGCATTTGGAAGGTTTTGCTGTGAAGGAAATATGCGGTCAGAGGAGCTCTCCATGCAGGTGAAACAAGCCATCCTTAAGCTGCAAAAACAGAAAAAAACCATCTGAGAAATTGCTACAACATTAGGAGTGGCAAAATCTACAGTTTGGTACATCCTGAGAAAGAAAGCACTGGTGAACTCATCAATGCAAAAAGACCTGGGCGCCCACGCAAGACAACAGTGGTGGATGATCACAGAATAATCTCCATGGTGAAGAGAAACCCCTTCACAACAGCCAACCAAGTGAACAACACTCTGCAGGAGGTAGACGTATTAGGCTGTGTGCACATGTAGCGATTTTTAAGCGTTTTTGCCGCGATTTTCGGCGCGAAAACGCTTAAAAATCGTGTACAGAACGCCCCCCATGCATTCCTATGGCATTCCGCACATGCTGTGCTAATGCTGCGCTTTTTTCCGCGGCGGAATCGCATCGCGGAAAAAATCGCAGCATGCTCATTCTTTGTGCGGAATCGCAAAGAATTGCCGCGATTCCGCACCCATAGGAATGCATGAGGATCGCTTACTTCCCGCATGTGGCTATGCCCACCATGCGGGAAGTTAAGCGTCTCATGTGCGGTTGGTACCCACGGTGTGGAGGAGAGGAGACTGTCCTCCAGGCCCTGGGTATCATACCCCTGTAAAAAAAGAATAAAAAATAAAAAATCGGGGTATATTTACCTTCCGGCGTCCCGCGATGCATTCCCGGCCTAAGCGTTCCCAGTAATGCCTTGCGGCAAGGTCCTGTGATGACGTAGTCTCGCGTGACTCTAGCGGTCTCGCGAGATCGCTATAGCAACGCGAGACTACCTCATCACAGGTCTCGCAAGGCATTACTGGGAACGCTGAGGCCCGGGAATGCATCGCGGGACGCCGGAAGGTAAATATACCCCGATTTTTTTTATTTTTTTTTAGCATTTTAACATTCTATCTTTTACTATTGATGCCGCATAGGCGGCCTCAATAGTAAAAACCTGCTCACACTTGTCAAACACTGTGTTTGACAAGTGTGACCAACCTGTCAATCACTTTCCAAGCGATGCTTCAAATCGCTTGGAAAGTGCTTGAATATCGCACGCGAAAATCGCGGCAAAATCGCGATCATAATCGCGGTGAAATCGCGCGGAAAAAACCACTCGATTTCTGGGAAGGAGTCCGGTTTTTAGTAAGCGTTTTAAAACGCTACGTGTGCACATAGCCTAAGGGTATGTGCACACGCTGCGGATTCTGCTGCGTTTCCGCAGCGTTTTTGGCTCTGCAGAAACGCTGCGGATTCTGCTGCGTTGTACAGTACCTTTATTTCCTATGGAAATAAAAAAAAGCTGTGCACATGCTGCGGATTTTTCCGCGCGGTTTTGCTGCGGTTTACAATCCGCAGCATGTCAATTGTTTGATGCAAAAACGCTGCGGTTTTACACCTCATCCATTATGAGGTGTAAAACCGCAGGGCAAAACCGCGGAAAAAACGCAGATAATCCGCAGAAAAACCGCAGCACTTTGTCCTGCGGATTTCCTGCGGTTTTCTCTACAAAATCCGCAGAGACTAAAAACTACGTGTGCACATAGCCTTAATATCCAAATCTACCATAAAGAGAAGACTGCATGAAAGTAAATACAGAGGGTTCACTGCACGGTGCAAGCCACTCATAAGCATCAAGAATAAAAAGGCTAGACTGTTGGCGCTATAGAAATAAAATGTATTATTATATACATCTGTATGTGCAGTGTGTGTGTGTATATACATGTGTATGTGCAGTGTGTATGTGTGTGTGTATATATATATATATATATACTAGCTGAAGAGCCTGGCGTTGCCTGGGCATAGTAACCAACTGTGGTTAGTTATAACAAATTATAATGATTATATTGCACATAAAAACCGTGCATCTAATCCTATACTATGTGATACTGACTGCTGAGCCGTGTATCTAATCCCATTCTGTGTGATACTGTCTGCTGAGCCGTGTATCTAATACTATTTTGTATAATAATGTGTGCTGAGCCGTGTATCTATTCCTATCCTGTGTGATACTGACTGCTGAGCTGTGTATCTAATCCTATCCTGTGTGATACTGACTGCTGAGCTGTGTATCTAATCCTATCATGTGTGATACTGCCTGCTGAGCCATGCGTCTAAAGGGCCCGTCACACTAAGCGAAATCGCTAGCGATATCGCTAAAGCGTTACCGATTTTGTGACGCAGCAGCGATATTGCTAGCGATATCGCTATGTGTGATATTTACTTCCGACCGGCTCCCCCGCTGGTTATCTCTGATCGCTCGAGAATGTCCTGGGCCGTTTCTCGTCAGCCACTTCCTGCTGGGCTTCCTGCTGGCGCCGACGAGCGACGCGTGGACGCGGGCGGGAGGACGTCTTCATCGCCGCGTCTGACAGGTAAGTAACGACCGCTGCTATGTCGCTGGTGAGATCTGCCTGTTTGGCAGCTCACTAGTGACCATTTAGCGATGCACCAGCGATCCTGACCGGGTTGTATCATTGTCGGGATCGCTGGTGCATCGCTAAATGTGACGGTACCTTAATCCTCTCCTGTGTGATACTGACTGCTGAGCTGTAATACTCCGGAGGTGTTCCAGCAACTTCGACCAAAGGATGCAGTCTGTGTCAGAGGGTGGTCTGTGTTGGCATGGTAATAAATTGTGTTATTTCCAGCTTTACAGAAGGACGATAACACCATAGAAATGATAAGAATAATAGGCCTCAGTTACCACAACTGTCTACAAAGAAAACTGTTGCTGATAGCAACCAATCACAGCTCATTTTTCATCTTTTAAACAGCTCTGGGACAGCGTGGTGAGTTTTGAGTGGCGACTTTTGTGTTTCGACTTTTATGTGGCGAGGTTGGTGTATGTGTGGTGAAATGTGTGCTGAGGGTGGTATATGTGTTGAAGCACGTGGTAGTGTGTGGCACATTTTGTGTGTGTGTTCATATCCCCGTGTGTGGTGAGTATCCCATGTCAGGGCCCCACCTTAGCAACTGTACGGTGTATACTCTTTGGCGCCATCGCTCTCATTCTTTAAGTCCCCCTTGTTCACATCTGGCAGCAGTCAATTTGCCTCCAACACTTTTCCTTTCACTTTTCCCCATTATGTAGATAGGGGCAAAATTGTTTGGTGAATTGGAACGCGCAGGGTTAAAATTTCGCCTCACAACATAGCCTATGACGCTCTCGGGGTCCAGACGTGTGACTTTGCCAAATTTTGTGGCTGTAGCTGCGACGGTGCGGATGCCAATCCTGGACATACATACATACATACACACCCACATAGCTTTATATATTATATATATATTATATATATATATGTGCAGTGTGTGTGTGTGTATATATATACAGTGCTGTGCAAATTAATTGGGACAAAGCATTTTTTTAAGTAAAATCGTAAGTTGGTTACCAGTCAGTGATTAAAACCAGTTTTATCTGCTTTGAACAGGTACTCACACCGGAACCATAAACAGAATGTAATGTTAAAGGGGCTGTCCAGTCAAAACCGATAAGGCCTGTTTCACATTTGCGTTGTCGGCGGACAGCTTAAATCCGCCAAAAAAAACAAACAACGGATCCGCCTCTCCGTTTAGTGATATACGGATGTCAGCGGACAATTTTTTTACGACGGATCCGTGGAAGATGGAGAGAGAGAGAGAGAGAGAAAAAAAAAAAAACGGATCCAACGCACGGCCATCAGTCAAAATCCACCACTAATGCAAGTCTATGGGGGGAAAAAGCGGATCCGCCAAAAAAGGGGCGGATGCATTTTTTTCACAAACTAGCAGATTTTGACTCACATCAAAAAATGGAAATGTGAAAAAGGCCTAAGTCTGAAGTCACTCTGTGTGACTGCAGACTTGTGAATCCTCCTGAAACCAGGATTCACTGGTTTCATCCCCAGGAACGGAGGGTATGCATGAGTTATACATACTCCCTGCCAGTGGATGTGGCCTCTCTCCACACCCTTGTATGGCGTGAGACCGCACCGTCTAGTCGGACATGCTCACTGACCGGCTGCATCACTAGACGGGCTCACAGCCTACGGTGTATATATAACTCATACATACCTTCCGTTCCCAGGTCTGAAACCAGCAAATCCCGGTTTCAGGAGGATTCACAAATCTGCAGTCACACAGAGTGACTTCAGACTTATCGGTTTTGACTGGACAGCTCCTTTAACATGACATTCTGTTTAGATGGCTTAGTTATACTTGAATCCGAGGTGACTTCCTTGCATACCTTACTGTCTATGTCACAGGAATACTGTCATGACAAGCACAGGGCTCTTCAGCAGAACCCAAGCTATCTTGGCAACTGATTGGCACCATGTCCGGTTTAGCGGATGTGTCACCCGCGTAATCGGACGCATAGTGGAGACAGGATTTCATAAAATCCCCTCCACTATGCAGGAACATCTGGCCACTGCGGATTAAACTCTGCGGCAGGACACGGCGTTCAATCCGCAGCGTTCAATCCACAGCAATTCCTGAATGTTTCCTAACCGTGGAAACATGCCCATACATTTTTTTTGTAGGAAAACTTTCAGTATAACTTGTTATTCATTGAAATTCCCAGTGTTTGAGTCTAGTGGTTGGTCCTACTCAGTGGTTGGCAGTATTTCCTCTTTGACTGCTTGCAGAGATGATTGTCAATCAATGAGTAGGACCACCAACTGGACTCATATGCTTACAAACAGCAGGTATTTCAATAAATTAAAAAAAGGATTTTTCAACAAACTTATATGTCCTTCTGTTCATCTTCTTCTCTATACCATGCTGTCAACAGATTGGACTGTATATGCAACATGACTGATTCCTTTCTACTTCTTCATTACGAATTTGAAAAAGGAATCTTGCTATGTAAATGTTATCTGTACATCCTGTACATGAATAGGATATGTGTTGACCCTAAATGTTCTAATTCTGGTTTGTATATTTATTTTAGACCGCCTCAATACAAAACAATTATTCTTGACAGAGGACCAGATGGCCTTGGCTTTAGTATTGTTGGAGGTTGTGGGAGTCCACATGGTGATCTCCCCATCTATGTGAAGACTGTTTTTAGCAAGGTAAACAGAAAACTGATTGGTGCTAATGTGAATAGATCCTTGGTTTTCATGTCTGATTTGTTAACAAATCTGTAACCTGAGAGAAAACTACTAGAGACTGTATAAGTGAATAATAATCATTTAAATAACCTGAATATCAAATATGGATATTGGGCTACACGGTGGTTAAAGGGAACTTGACAGTTGATACGTGCTGCCCCATCCACAGGCAGCATGTGTCAGATGCCAGCTGTATGATCTGCACATTTCAGAGAAAACAGTTTAAAGCCGCTGATGTCTGAGCCACAAGGGAGACTAGTTGAATAGGTGGGTCCATGCTGGCTGCTTCCAACCTGCTCCCTTTGACTAAGGGTTCTTTTACACTTCCCATTTTTTTTGCGGGACGTATTGCCTCAAAAAACCTCGGATCGCTGTTTTTCCCTGTTTTCACAATTGGGGGGAAAAATACGGTGTTACGCAAATACAGTGTAGCGCAAAAACAAGCTACCGTTGTCTTTGCGGCACCATTGAAATCTATTGCGGCCCTGTCCGTAAGCCTTGAAAAATATCGAGCAACCTCGATATTTTTTCACGGTCGTATATACGGCCATACGGCACTCTGATGAATTTTTGTGAACCGTTTTTGTGGCCCCATAGAAATCTATTGGGGCCGCAAAAACGGCCTGCAAAAACACGGAAAGTGTAAAAGAACCCTAACAGGTCTTTCCCTCCATGTGTGTGGCGAGAGACCTGTCCCTTCAGGCTAGCGGGCAAGGAGAAGTTGCCAGTGATCCGCCTGTTTGACTAGTCTCCCCTGCTGCTTGTTCCCCAGAAGTTACTACTGTAAACTATGTTTGCTCTGGAAAGCCGCAGCGCTTCAGAGTTGAACATATAAGGCTGAAATTGTGAAGCAAGTGCCTGATACATGTTGCCTGTGGATCGAGCAGTATGTATCAGCTGTTTAGATTCCCTTTAAGTTCACCGTCTTTACTGAAGGGCCGATATCCATTGAAGGTTAATGCACAGGTTAAGTACACAGTTGTACTTTAGTCATAATTTGCTGAGATATGGGAAAACCAGCTTGTGCACAAACTAGCCTAGAAGTGATAATTATCCAATATAAAAATGGCTGATTTTAAGATAATCTCTTGGAACACCAGAGGACTCTATAGTTCGAGGAAACCTAGTGTGGTATTTCTTATCAGTGTGCCTGTAAGTCTGCATAATTTGTCTTCTGGAGACACATTTAATATCTGATTCAATTTAAATGGTCTGTTATCCACGGTACAGTGGGATAAACATGCTAGGCACACCTCATATTCTATAGGTGTATCACTTTTGGTGCACGGGTCAGTTAGATGCGCTGCTACTCAAGTATTGTGTGGCCCAGAAGGACATTATGTCTTTGTTCACTCCTTCATTGATTAAATTTTATATTTAATTCTTGGTATACATTTCCCCTCACTCTCAGCTTCTTTTCATGTTCTTCATCAGGTTATATTTTTTATGGCACAGTACCCTAATGCTAAATTAGTATGCACTGGAGACTTCAGAATGATCTTTGAAATTTATTAGATTGACTTCAGGCCTCAGCTTGTGAGTTGGGAAACTCTCTTGGCACAACTTATTTCAGAAATTTTACCCCAGAATTAGGGTGACTAGATACGTGGTACCAACGTCATCAGATTATTAAGGAGTGCTCATGTTTTCCATCTACAAGGAGATGCATGTCTGGTATGCTTTTGGGAACTCCTCCATATTGGATGATTTACATTATGGCCAAAGGGGTATTTCGGATGACTCAGCATTAATCATTGAAATAATACATGCAAAGCCCTTTCCAGTTACAAATATGTATATTCATCGCTTTTAGCTGTTTTTACTAAGGAAACAAGATCACATCCATGACCAATTGGAATCCTTCTTAGAAGATCATGATGCTTTGGGCGGTAAACTAGAATTGCGCTTAAGGTGTTTTTAAGGGGATGTTTTAAATCTACTCTATCTTTTCTCTTCTTTTCAACACTAGACTAGACTTACGGTATCTTTCTTTTGTAACAGTCTCGTGAAAGTTTGTTTGGAGCCTGTGGTGCAGTGACTGCTGTGACAGCTAGGGGGCGCTGTATGGGTCATGCACACAGGCATATCCATTGTGGTAATGGAGATAGGATGAACGGCAGGATGGTAAATGACCGTTATGTATCCCAGGGTGGGTGGCCCTGGGATGGAAGCTTGAACGTGTGTTAATCAGCAGAGGTACTGCTGAGGTTTTTGGTACAGTGTACCAGGGAAAGCTTCCAGGTGGCTTGATGAGATGGGTGGAACCAGTCACCTACAAACCCACCCAGGGGCGTGTGTCTAAACGCCCATAGTAATCCTGTATATGTGTGTGTATGGCTGGGTGTCTGAAATAGCACCTGCGATGAGGTCACAGCCATGTGATCCGGTGGGCGTGACTATGGACCATATAAGGTGACCAGGGTAGGTCACATGAGTGAGTGCCTGGATCTGATTGGTCCGTATGGAAGGTCCCGGAAGGCCGATGTGCTGGAAGGGGTGCTGCCTTCCTGAAGAGCACGTGCTGAGGCCGCTGACCTGGGAGACCTGTGTATAATGGCCTGTGTGTGTGTGTGACAGTTCCCAGGAGGGAATGGACGTCCGGAGTGAGAAGCAACTAAGAGGTAACCCCGGACAGGGGGAAATAACTGTGAGGCTATAGAGCCTGGTTGCTGGAGAAAGTACAGCCTGTGTGACCACAGAGCTGAGAGAGCGGAGCTCTGTCATGAACTTTCTGTTGTTGGATATAAGACTGTTGCCGTATATGGTTTATGCTGATTAATAAACCACATAGACTGATTTACAGTATGTGAAAAACCCCTGCCGGAACTGGTTAATCGGCTGCCAAGCGAGTGTCCCCCAATACACTCAGTGAGCGCTACCTTACAAGCCCTAAAGACACATTATAGCAAGCTTCTTTGTGAGTTGGCAAAAAATAGAAGAAAAAGCCAAGAGACGTCTATTCTTCACAAAACCTATACAGTTTGAGCTAGGAAACCAAATTACCAAGTCCCTTAACCACATAATTAAACAGGAACAGGCCTCTCCAGGTATTCTTGGTTTTAATTCAGCATATGGGATTGTTTTTTGGTTTCAACTGATATAGTTAAGAAAACTGTGCAGGCATGTGTAAAACCCATTTGCACTGATTGGATGAGGAGCTTTTGTATTGATTTCCCTTAGCTCTCTTTTAAGGTTCAAAAAGCCTGGATAAATAGTTAACCCAGGGTGAGTTATCAGAAGCAATAATGGCTATGGCTGTTGGTAAGATCCTAGTAGCGGATTACATTCTGTTAGAGGTTTCTAAGACCAACTCAGTCTGTCCATCCCTATATAACCCTAGTGTTGCATCATGTAGGGATGAAGGAGCTTGTATAATATTATTTGTGGAATATAATTTCTCTTGGCCCTCACTGTACACAGCACCATCCTGCATTATATCACACCTCTGAGCCCCGTCTGTACATCGCTCCATACTACACTGTCACTCTTCTCAGCCCCTCTGTTCTGAGCCCTATCCTTCAATCTATTCAAAGCCCTATCCTTCAATCTATTCAAAGCCCTATCCTTCAATCTATTCAATGCCCTATCCTTCAGTATATCACTCCTCTCAGCCCTCACTGTACACAGCACCATCCTGCAATATATCACACCTCTCAGCCCAGTCTGTACATAGCTCCATACTATACTGTCACTCCTTTCAGCCCCTCTATTCAGAGCGGTATTCTGCAGTATATTACTCCTCAGCCCCCTCTGTACACAGCCATATTTTGCAGTATATCACTCCTTTTTATATACCTCCCCATCCTGTAGTACATCCCTCCTCTTTGTTGCCAGCACACATGTACATTGCAGCTTTTTGGACTTTAATGAAGAAGACTTTGCCCCCTCCCTTGACATCTTATTGTACAGTAGCAGCTCCATTGTAGCCATGATCCAGAGCAGAGCTATGCTGGCAGGCAGCCAGCTGACAGAGACTGCAATGTGCATGATCACTAGAAGCGCTGGAACTACAGCACGACAGAGAGCGTAATTTGAGCTAAAAGGAGCATATTTTTTTGGGTGGAGGGGATATGTGCAAAATGGGACAGATTTAAACCTATGTTATATTGGCACAAATTAATCAAAATATCAGTACATTGAGATTTTGGGAATAAGCTTTTAGTTAAATTTGGATTTGGATCTAAGTTCTATAATAAGGTCACAATTTTATATTTGAATCCCAGAGCTACTATTTATATCTACAACATGCAGTCACCATTCGATTCACTCACGTATACAGAAAGTATATATTATCATGCCTTTTGATAAGGGTATTTAAAACCCAGCATCCCACAATTATAAGGTTCGTCTGCACAAACTGACTGACGGCATTAAATGACCGCTGCTCAATAAATTTTTACCTATTGTCTGTCATTTAGTAGCCTGTTTACACAAGCAAATTGCTCCTAAACGATCTGAAATAGTTAACTGTTCATGGGCTGCCATTATTCTTTGCAGCATGAGTCAAGAATTATGATCTCTTGTGCAAAATCTAATGTATATGGGGCGGTTCAACACTAGTCTCCCCGGCAGCAAATAGTAAAATATCAGTACAGAATTTTTCACCCAATTTCTGCTGAGTACGGTAATACCCTATATTCAGTGGGTACGGAAAGTATTCAGACTCCTTTTTTTTCCTCATTAACGTACACTCTGCACCCCATCTTGACTGAAAAGAAGCAGAAATGTAGACATTTTTGCAAATTTATTAAAAAAGAAAAACTGAAATATTACATGGTCATAAGTATTCAGCCCCTTTGCTCAGAAACTCACTCATATTTAGGTCCCATGCTGTCCATTTCCTTGTGATCCTCCTTGAGATGGTTCTACTCATTCATTGGAGTCCAGCTGTGTTTAATTAAACTGATAGTACTTGATTTTTATACACCTGTCTGTATAAGACCTCACAGTGCATGTCAGACCAAATGATTTAATCACTGAAATACTGTGTATTCTTAAATAAAACAAGAAAATATTATGGAAGTTGGGTGAAAGATGAAGTAGCGACAAGTAGCCGCATTATAATAACAATTTCAGGGTATCTGTGATGGAACATTTTAGCTTTTGATTGACAAGTTGTGGAGCTTGACCCCTGTTTTTTTTTTTTTATAACGATATCCATTTTTTTGCCACTTTTTGTTGCAGGGGGCAGCATCTGAAGATGGTCGCTTAAACAGAGGGGACCAGATCATTGCTGTGAATGGACAGAGTTTGGAAGGTGTGACTCACGAGGAAGCAGTCGCGATTCTGAAGCGGACAAAGGGAACTGTTACGCTTACAGTGCTGTCCTGACCTCATGACATCTTCACCACCAGCTTCCAGGGTCCATTTGAGGTGCACCAGCACTTTCCCCTGTGAAAGTACATAAATCAGTCCAGCTCTTACTATAGGTCAGCTGTGTGTCTGGGAGAATGTTTACCTAGCCGCTGTCATTTAACACCCGCGGATGTACATTGTAAGGACAGCGGAATATGTTACAGCTTATTCAGATGACTTGTGTGCATGGTTCCTGGAGGCCAGGTTCCAATAGCTCTTTCTTTAGCCACAATGGGAGTATTTTAATGGTGTAGATCTACTATACTTAGCACAAATGTGTGAAGAGCAGGGATCTTGGCAACACGAGATAATGTCTTTGTCTTGAAAAACAAACATTTTGTAGGCCACTTCTATTTTTATTGTTGCTGTATTTTTACTATGCTTCCATGTCTTTTGTATGACTGCTTTGCTGCTACTTAGCCTATGAACAAATGAATGTTCTGCTATTGTGTCTGTCTTTACAAGTACACTGGACAAATTAAGATTTATTTTAGCATACTTATGAAACACGTTTTTACGTAGTTAAAAGCAAATGTTTTTGCTCAACTTTGTATTATTTTGGTTAAAAAAATTGTATTTTATTTGAAGACTATGGTAGGTACATATATTTTCTATAGTTTATATTTTTCTTTAGGATGTAATGGTTATATCTTCTCCAACACAGATAAATCTCTAATATTTCTCCTGCACTAGCAGTCTATGGTGCTCATGTCGGTAATGTAAGGCAAACAGAATCCAGTGGCCTCACTCAATCCTAGCTGGTCGTCGTGGTAAGATTCCTCAGAAGGAAGTTGTGCATTATCATTTTTAATTTATTATATTTTGGTCATTTAATTATCTACAATAGTGATTTCTGAACGTATTTGCTATTTGGAAACTCTAAAATGCATATTTGCAAATTGCCTCTTCCATGAGGAGGACTCAAATTCTAGTGCCACCTATTGAAAGTAGCAATCCTAAAATTCAAAATCGACCCTTTATCAAGCCTTGCCACATTACTTAGGATAAGAAGCCAAACTAGAATCTCAATTTATAACAAAACTGTGAAAACTCGCGCTAAAGTAAGTACCTAGACAATAACAATTAATAATATATAGCAGGAATGATAAGTGTGTGCCTCTATGCAGAACTGAGCCAAGGGTAAGTTGCCTCTCTGTGGTGAATAGTGACATATGAGCGCTGGAATCGCAGGGATATTACTTTGCAGGCAGGTAACTTTAAGGTCCTTCACATGAATAGTCCATGTAGAGCGGTACCTGATATCGTGGATCAAAATGACCAGGATTCTAATGGAAGACGTAGTCCCAGCCGGTGACTAACGCCTGTCTGTGGCTCTGTGACGGCCGCCTGTATAAGGTACAGACCCCGCGCTAGGGAGAAAGCCTGCAAGGTGCAGAGACGCTGCAGGACCTTGCGTGACGTCACAGTCACGTGATCGATCACGTGACAGGCTAAGGAGCGCTATGGAGCGCTCAGGGGACCAAGAAGATTTTCCTACGCGTTTCGGAATCTCGGATTCCTTCATATGTCACTATTCACCACAGAGAGGCAACTTACCCTTGGCTCAGTTCTGCATAGAGACACACAATAATCTATCCTGCTATATGTTATTAATTGTTATTGTCTAGGTACTTACTTTAGCGCGAATTTTTACAGTTTTGTTATATATTTTAATTTTTATTGGACAAAGTAAGTGGTTTTGCCCTTAAAACTTGCTGCTGTTGTATTTTGTGTACCACGCTTAGTGCCGTTGGTTCTATATTGATTTTATTATTAGAATCTCAATTTGTAGACACGTGTTTCTGGGTGTTGCCCCTCCTCAGTGCAAATCATGAGATTGACAGTATGAAAAGCCTCTGACTGGGGGATTCTCCTTGTTGAGAGTGACATGCCAGGTTATTTACTTTCCCAGAGGAACGTTGCATGGCCTATAAGTCAATAGCCAAAAAAGGTAAATCCAGCTTCAGGAATTGCAATGATTAATGACCTGAGGGTCTGAACCGCGTCTGCCCATCATCTCCCCAAGCCGGGGCTGTGACTACCATGCTGTTGTTTTATTTTTAATTTACCTAATAAATTTGTTACTTTTAAATACATTGGATTCCTGAAGCTGGATTTACCTTTTTCGGCTATAGATTGATCTTCCTGCTGCACTGCTGGATTTTCCTTGCTCCGGACTCTGCTATGGGTGAGCTAACATAATCCCCTTTCTTATCTTGATGGCCTATAAGTCTCCTTACACTGGCATGTCAGTCTCCATAAGGAGAAACCTTGCCCCTTAGACCCTAAAACTCATATGGAGCCTCTTAATACTATTCTAACCTCATAAAGCTTAGTCTAGTGGTGGTGTAGGCATACTGTATACTAGATGATATTTCATGTCTGCATCTTTTGTCCCCCATGCCACAAGTTTCTTTGAACAGGCTAAGATCCATTTGCCATTGCTTGTACAATAGCTCTCATCTTTGCTATGTTCTGTGAAACACTTAACTTGGTTCCTAGGTAAGGCTGGTTTCACATTAGCGTATCGGGGCTCTGCGGAGGGCTGCGTACTTCCTCCCTGAGGCTCCGCCCACGTTTGCACTTCTTCCGTTTAGATCCGCCTACTTCTCCATGCGTCCTGCGTACCTATCTTTAACATTGGGTACGCAGGACATGCGGATGTATGCAGAAGCGTCGTTTTGACGCGCCCCCCGTCTGCGCAAAACACAACATGAGTTCCAGTGCAGTCGGCCGGCACGTCAAAACAACGCATCCGCATGTCCTGCGTACTCAATGTTAAAGATAGGTACGCAGGACGTATGCTGAAGTAGGCAGACCTAAACGGAAGAAGTGCGGAAGTGGGCGGAGCTTCAGGGAGGAAATACGCAGCCCTCTGCAGAGCCTCGTTACGCTAATGTGAACCTAGCCTAAGCTGGTTTGGGAAACCGTGGTCTATAATATGATATTTTTTTAATCAGACATACAGAAAAATGGGGCAGATGCACCAGAAATAAAAAAAAAAAAAAAAAGTGAAACAAAATCTGGTCAAATTTGTCAAACAGGCTTGTATGTAAAAAATTCAACAATTATTTCATGAAAAATAACCTGCAGTCAATTTTGTTTGTCACTGCAAAACAAAAAGCCACACTGGTAGAATGTTATACAAAGGAAAATATATATAAATGAGTTTGACAATATTTGCCACTCCGGTCATAATGTGCCTATGTGAAGGAAATGTTCCATTGTTAAAAATGTGGTTGAGAACGTGTTTAGAGCCAAAAAACAAAACAAAAAGCTTTTCAGTATTAATAATGAAAGTCAGTTTAAGACGACAGAAGAATGTCAGCACCTACACACAATGTAGTTATGCGGTAGACAACATTTCGAGCCGGTCTGCCTGGCAATGTCAGATCACCAGTGTCATTTGTTAACGGAGTCTGATTTCTCTGGGGAACAATTGCCGTCTTTGTTTGTACTGTACGTTAGGGAATGTCAAGGATTTATACATATCTAATCGGAAACGCCTAACACTAATCTTCATTCCCCGAATATCTCAGCCTGCGGGATCTCAGCAATATGTTCTCTTTTTCTTTAGCTTTATAATATAACCCACACTATCCTGAAACATAGTCTAAATATATACACATTATAAATATGCCTTTGTGTACCTTATAGTTTTTATTATAAGCGTGTAAAGCAATCATAAAAAAGTAAGATATTACCCCCTCCCAAAATATACAGCACTGTATTAAATAAGTCACAAATTTTAGCACACTGGAATCCTTTTCCATTCATTCTTTACCTTTTAGCATTTAACCTTCTTTAGAGCTAAGGTTTCCTGACAATCATTTTCTGAATTTATCTTCAGAGAGGTTAGAGCTCCTTTTCCCAGAGCTTCAATTACCCTGCATATAGTTTTATATATGAAATATATGTATACCTAGTGTTGGATCTAGGTAGTCCAAACTTTAGGATTATTGCTATATATCTATGCAGATGATAAGCAAAAAAATTGGACACCATTTTGGATCTATTTAAATTTAACAATAAATGATTGAGTTTGAAGTTGGACATTCATTCTAAGGGCCCCGTTACATTTAGCGATGCACCAGCGATTGTGACAACGATATGACCTGGTCAGGATCGCTGGTGCATCGCTAAATGGTCGCTAGTGAGCTGCCACACAGGCAGATCTCACTAGCGACGCAGCAGCGGTCATTACTTACCTGTCAGACGCGGTGTTGATGACGTCCTCCGCCCGCGTCCACGCGTCGCTCGTCGGCGCCAGCAGGAAGCCGCCAACGAGAAACGGCCCAGGACGTTCTCGCGCGATCAGCGATAGCCAGCGGGGGAGCCGGTCGGAGGTAAGTGTCACATGTAGCGATATCGCTAGCAATATCGCTGCTGCGTCACAAAATCGGTGATGCTTTAGCGATATTGCTAGCGATATCGCTATGTGTACAGCCCCCTTAAAGAATCTTATGGCATAAAGGAAACTGATATACACAGGTAGAGTAAAGTTGGCTGTTTCTGATGATGTGCCTCTTGTCCATTTAAAGAGCTCCCATTTGATCAGCCCAGGATACATCCTGATTAGAGAACTAGTGCAATATCCTCTCTGCCTCAATATGTAGGTACAGTTTTATCTCTCGGACATTTCATATATTTACCACAGTTTTCGTCCGTATAGACGGACGTAGCTAACGTAAACAATCCATTTGACACATACAGTACTTATCGATATCACAGGTCTAAATTACGTGGTTGTGAGACTCCTTGATATCATAACCTCCATCATGCAGAATAAGTTATGTCTTGAGATTTTTACAGTTGCAGAAAGCATGGTCATTTTCAGTTTTTGGTCAGCTGTCCTTGAGCTGATCACATATGGTGAATGGGCTGCATTGTATACTACGGGCAGAAGATTGTTTTCAAGTGAAACATTAGGTTAGATTTATTGTTACATATATATACAATCTTGGCTGAAAGTGTTGGCACTCTTGAAATTGTTCCAGAAAATGAATTATTTCCTGTGCTTTTTCTTTTTGTGTGTTCCAGTACACAAAAGAAAAACGTGTATAACAAAACGTGTCATTAAAATAAATAAAAAATCTATTGAAATAAAAACGTATAATTGGAACAATTTTGAGGGTGCTAACACTTTCAACCATGACTGTATTTTAAAAGGGTGATCCAAAATTAAAGTTGATTTTAATCCTAAATGTCTTAATATAATGCTCTAATTGCTTTTCTAATATTTCATTAAAAAGTCCACGCCATTCCTGCTTTTTTTTTCTTAGTTCCATTTTGAAGATGTTTTTTGGTTGAGAATCCCCAGTGCATGCTGGAATACTCAAATGGGATGTCATCAGAGGGCTGCCACAGCTGCTTTACCAGACCATAAAATGAACTTCATTGGTGTTGTCCGTTGCTCTATTGAACATATGTGTGTGTTGTCAACTACAATACATGTTCAGTATGAGCTCACTGTGTGATATTCTTTTTCAGTGCGCAGTGACAGTGCGCTCCCTTGCCAGAGAAATGACAAACTGGCAAGTAAGTGCACCATCAGTACACACTGAAAAGGAGAGAATGTGGTGAGTAGAGACCAGCACAGTCCTCAAAACATGTCACTGTCTTTTGCTAGCTCGTCACTTCCCATTAGAGCCGGCGAGGGAGAGCACTGTGGCTGCCCATTGGAAAGGCATATAGCCCAAGAAAAGATACTGAGCCTGTGTTGAAATTGACAACTGACACATACTCAATAGAACGGGGACAAGTACAGCCCCTAAAAAGGATGTCACTGATGACTCTTCAGTTCATGGCAAGGAAAGCCGCTGCGGCAGTGACTGCAGTCCAGACCCCCCTGATGACATCGTGTTTAAGTATTCCATTATGTACGGGAGCTAGTCAAATGAAGTGTCATCAAAACGGAAGTAAAAAATAAAGCAGTTGAATAGTGTAGGGAGGGAACAGTAGAGACTATTTAAGTAAAGTATATTAGAAAAATGATTGAATTATTCCATTAAATAGATAGACATTGAGGATTAAGCTAAACTTTAGTATCGGGCCAATCCACACTGAAAGTAATATTAACCTAATTGTTAGGGTTATAGACTGATTACTGATGGATTAGCCTGGCTCCTTAATAGTCGGAAAACTGTATTTACTTTGCTTAGAACTAGTCACAAAGAACTAGAGGCTTCTTGTCGCTTTCAGTGCAATATTTACATACCGTACTTCATTTAGTGTATGTTGATTTCTGCTATATAACTGTAACTGAAACCTGTCAAGTATTATCGAATATGGAAAAGCTAAAGAAATATAACTAGAATTTTCTAGAAAATCTAAGGATTATTCTAAGTGATTGTTGAAATGTTGAATGTGAAATCATAAGTACATACGGTATGTAGATTTTTCTTTTTTAGTATTTACTATATTAAATGGGTTTCTGGGATTTAAGAACCTATCGACTGATCAGCTAATTGAGTGGGACCATGGTTTACCATTGATGGCAGCAATTTCCCAGAATTTCCCAGACTCAGACTCCACAGCACTGCCTACTACTGAGCACATACAGAAAGTGCAGCATAGATTCATCTCCACTAAAAGACGAGATCCTTAGATCAGGAACAGAGCAGACATTTGTAGGACATTTCATAATTCTTATGAAAACATTTACAGCACATCCTGCATTGAACTACTGTACCCAATTTATTATATACTGTTGGAGTCAGGCCATTTTTTACTGAAATGGACACCGACTCTGAGTCCTCAACCCTGGATGGCACAGTGCTATGCATTATGTAGTTGCCATCGATGGTACGGCGAGCAATCTGCCATTCACATGTTTGGGGGTTGAGCTTGAAGAAGCCTTCACAGCTACTACAGTTAGGTCCGTATATATTTGGACAGAGACAACATTTTTCTAATTTTGGTTCTAGACATTACCACAATGAATTTTAAACAAAACAATTCAGATGCAGTTGAAGTTCAGACTTTCAGTTTTCATTTGAGGGTATCCACATTAAAATAACATGTGCCACCCTGTTTTTAAAGGGACCAAAAGTAATTGGACAATTGACTCCAAGGCGATTTCATGGACAAGGGGGGACGGCAATCCCTTCGTTATGTCATTCTCAATTAGGCCTCTTTCACACTTCAGTTTTTTGCATCAGTTATAATCCGCCAAAAAGGCGGACAAGCGGATCCGTTGTCAACTGATGTGAACGGATGGCACAGGATCCGTTTTGAGACGGATCCTGAAAATGACGAAATTTAAAGGAATCGCTGGCTAGGAAGGAGAGAGAGAGAGAGAGAATTTTTTTTTTTTGTCCGGCACCCAGAAAGAATTTCGGGTTAAATCAGTGTCTGGAGGATCCGCCACAGAAAAAAACGTTACAAGCTCCGTTTTGAAATCTTTGAGGATGGTGACGGACAGCAACTTTTGGCGGATCCTCAAAAAAAACGGATGCAACGGACAGCAATCCGTCACAATCCGCCATTAATGCAAGTCAATGGGGAAAAAAACGGATGCTCAAAAAAAATTGAGGATCCGTTTTTTTTCAAAACCTGGCGGATTGTGACTGATTGTAAAAAACGGAAGTGTGAAAGAGGCCTTAAGCAGATAAAAGGCCTGGAGTTGATTTGAGGTGTGGTGCTTGCATTTGGAAGGTTTTGCTGTGAAGGAAATAAGTGGTCAAAGGAGCTCTCCATGCAGGTGAAGCAAGCCATCCTTAAGCTGCAAAAACAGAAAAACCTCATCCGAGAAATTGCTACAACATTAGGAGTGGCAAAATCTACAGTTTGGTACATCCTGAGAAAGAACGAAAGCACTTGTGAACTCATCAATGCAAAAAGACCTGGGCGCCCATGGAAGACAGCAGTGGTGGATGATCGCAGAATAGTTTCCATGGTGAAGAGAAACCCCTTCCCAACAGCCAACCAAGTGAACAACACTCTCCAGGAGGTAGGCGTATCAATATCCAAATCTACCATAAAGAGAAGACTGCATGAAAGTAAATACAGAGGGTTCACTGCACGGTGCAAGCCACTCATAAGCATCAGAATCAAAAGGCTAGACTGGACTTTGCTAAAAAACATCTAAAAAAAGCCAGCACAGTTCTGGAAGAACATTCTTTGGACAGATGAAACCAAGATCAATCTCTACCAGAATGATGGAAAGAGAAAAGTATGGTGAAGGTGTGGTACAGCTCATGATCCAAAGCATACCACTGGCACTGGGTCACTAGTGTTTATTGATGATGTGACACAGGACAGAAGCAGCCAAATGAATTCTGAGGTATTCAGAGCCATACTGTGTGCTCAGATCCAGCCAAATGCAGCCAAACTGATTGGTCGTTGTTTCATACTGCAGATGGACAATGACCCAAAACATAAAGCCAAAGCAACCCAGGAGTTTATTAAAGCAAATAAGTGGAATATTCTTGAATGGCCCAGTCAGTCACCTGATTTCAACCCAATTGAGCATGCATTTCACTTGTTAAAGACTAAACTTCAGTCAGAAAGGCCCACAAACAAACAGCAACTGAAAACCACCACAGTGAAGGCCTGGCAGAGCATCAAAAAGGAGGAAACACAGCGTCTGGTGATGTCCATGAGTTAAAGACTTCAAGCAGTCATTGCCAACAAAGGGTTTTCAACCAAGTACTAGGAATGAACATTTTATTTACAATTATTTAATCTGTCCAATTACTTTTGGTCCCTTTAAAAACAGGGTGGCACATGTTAAGGAGCTGAAACTCCTAAACCCTTTGTCCAATTTTAATGTGGATACCCTCAAATGAAAGCTGAAAGTCTGAACTTCAACTGCATCTGAATTGTTTTGTTTAAAATTCATTGTGGTAATGTCTAGAACCAAAATTAGAAAAATGTTGTCTCTGTCCAAATATATATGGACCTAACTGTATATAATGTAAGGAGCTTAGCTCCTTCAATCAACAAATCATAGGGGTGATGGGGGTCATACCCCACTGATTTGACATTAATGACCTATTATATCATAAATAATAAAGGCTCAAAAAACTCTTTCAGCCTAATAAGCACATGTAGCCCTCAAAATTTAGAATTTAGCTACATATCTTCCTTTAAACTTAGTATTTGAGGCCAATTTCAACTGTTTTTCTCTTGCTTTTACCATAAAGCAGCTCTGGGAAATATGTACACACAGATATTTCCAACATTAAATCCACATAATCATCTTGAAGGGCCTCATGCTCCATTCTTTGGCACATGGAGTGTATCCATACTGTGAGCCTGCAGCGCAGTCGGTGCGCCTCCATTTGCCTAAAAAAATGTTCTATACATACCACTATTAACTGCCTAAGCCATATCTTACAAGTCTGGTCAGTGTTTAAATTGGATTCTATGTTGGTCTTTAATCGTGTGTATATGTGTATATATATATATATATATATATATATATATAATATGGAGAGAGAGATCTACGATACAAATGTTCTGCCCTACAATACCAAGTGTTTTTAGAAAGTCTGTTAGGTTATTAAGATGGATTTAGAGTAAAAATACTGTATGAGTGTTAATTTTTGATTATGTAATTTTAGGTCCAAAATTTTATGTGGGTTCCAAACAATCCCACAGTTTTAATAATTCTTCCATTATGCATCTGAAATTTAAAAGAAGGTTGAGCTTATAGTATTTTTCCCTTTAAATCCTTCCTTTCCGCCTCCCAGATGAATATTACTTTTTATTTATACCTTGCTCAATAACCGCATACTTGGCCAGTGGTAGACAACGCCAGATCTCCCGACTTGGGAGATACAGCATTGGCATGTTACAAAGAATCTGAGAAACGTATTTATACACACTGCCAGCCAGGGACAGAAGGATGGCAGCTCAAAAATGAATCTTTTTTCCAGAGGGGCCATTGGGGAAACCAGCAAGGACTTTGTCTCCCTAGTGAATGTGGAGATTTTCCATTTGACGTTGTAATACCCGTGTCATGTTTTTTCCCTGCAGAAAGTTATTTTAATAGCTCACATTTATCTGTCTTGTTTATTCTGTATAACGTCACACACATTCTTTAGTTGTCACTTTAAGTATTTGTAGAAATGAAAAATGATCGTAAAGATATTTTCTTACTACTATCAAGTTAAACACATGTTCAGACCACTGCTTTATATACATAACAATAAAGATACACTTAGACATGAAGTTTCTGTGATTTCTGATAAAAGCTTGGTCTATTATGTTCTGTTCAAGCGAAAAAAAAATCAGTTCATTTCAGGGCTCTGGAAGAAATGTGGGACTTTGCTTTATAGAATGCTTTTAGTGCGTAGAAAAGGATGATGGTATTACATTGACAAAAAAAACTATTGTTTTCTGTTTATAATGGTACATGACCACATTTTAGAGATTTCTTACAAGTGTATCAAAAGTAAAGGCTCACCACAAAGGGGGAATTGATCGATATGGGAAATTGACCAATACTCATTTCACATGCAGCAATGATTGTGAAAGTGCAAACTGAATGGGGCAAATGGTTGTCTGAACGATTGTTCATATTTGCATCATTCTCACAGCATGTGCATTATTGTCGAGAGCAGATCCCTATTTCCACGGACGAACGGCTATATAAAAGATGTCATCAGTTAGCAAGAAATTATTTGCTTGATTGTCTTCTGTCTATGTGCCATAATCTGGAATGATCATTGTTTTAAATGATCATCAGCCGTGCAAAATGTTCTTAATGGGATTATCTGATACATAAAATGCCCTGCACGTATAAATGTCTGTTATCCCCTAACCACTTTTTAGAATTTACTTGACTCTGGAAAGGTCGACTTCCCGTGACTTCTCCACCCCACAGCCATCACCTCTACCCAACGTTCTGTCCCCCTCTCTCCCGAATAAAGGACAAGCCACAACCATTATTCTTTGGATAAGAATGGCCATAGCAGCCAATTTTATTACTAATTTTAGACACTCCGTGGGGCCCTCGAAGCTACCATGGTACCGGTCTCGGAAGCACCGTGAATCGAACCAAACACCGTTACCGTACAGCCGACTTTCATCGTCGGGTGCCCCCGCATCTCATACTAGTGTGACCCCGACTTCCTTGCTGTCCGGACGTCCTTCAGTCAAAGAGGGCAATCGCCCTTGCTGCATCCTTTTGTCCTCAAACCCCCACCCCTGCCTATGTCACTTCCTACCCAACCCCCCCTTGTCCTCCCCCTTATTTTTATTTCCCATTTCCCCATTTAGTCACTCCCTCCCTGCCAGTGTCATGCCCGCCTCCCTCCTACCCTTTGTGTCTCATCCGGCGGATCCTTGACTCTGGAAAGGTTGACTTCCCGTGACTTCTCCACCCCACACCCATCACCTCTACCCGGCGTTCTCTCTCCCGAATAAAGGACAAGCCACAACCATTATTCTTGTCCTTGAAAATAAGCTCCAAAACCAGAACTACCAGCTGTATCCGTGTATAAGTCAATGTCCGAATTACGACATACTCCTTACATCATCAAGGATCGCCCATTATACTTATCCAAGAATGTTTCCCAAACTGCCAGGTCCGCTTAATTATCTGCCGATAATCACACATAATGATGGGGTGACTTTATACCCGCTGTTGCACTTGCTAGTCTCCTTGAGAAAACCCTGCCTACAGGCATGACCCGGCATGCAAAATTTAAACTGCCAAGCAAAGACTGCACCTCTCGCAGCATCAGTTTTTAAGTCTCAATGCCCTGCCAATTTCTGCTTTTAGGGATGACAAATTATCTTCCGGAAGACGACATTCCCATCGAATTGTATCGATCACAATACCCAGAAAGGAAATACACGTCGTTGGCCCGACCTTTTTCGGGAGCTAACGGGACCCCAAACTCCTTAGCGACCCACTCCAGGCTCCTTAGAATGGAATCACACACCTGCGATTGTGTTTGGCCTACACACCAAAAATCATCTAAAGCTGGAGTCACACATAGCAATCTCGCTAGCGAGATCGCTGCTGAGTCACAACTTTTGTGACACAACAGCGATCTCACCAGCGAGATCGCTGTGTGTGACAGCGATCAGCGACCGGCCTCCCTGCCGGTATCGCTGATCGCTGCAAGAAACCTCTGGACATTTTTTTCGTCGCTGATCTCCCGCTGGCCAGCTCGCATCGCTGCGTGTGACAGGCGGAAGACCAGCGATCAGCTGTAAAATAATAAAAAAAATGAAAAATATTGTTATTCTCACCTTCCGACATCCCGCGCAGCATTCCCACCTCTCCACGCTCCCGGTCCCAGTAATCCTTTGCAAGATTGACCTCGAGACTTCGCGATCCCGCGAGAAGGAACGTCATCGTGGTAATTCTCGCAAAGGATTACTGGGAACGGAGTGTGGAGAGAGGGTAATGCTGTGCGGGATGTCGGAAGGTGAGAATAACAATAATTTTTATTTTATTTCTATTTTTGACATGAACACAGCGATACCGCGCACGCGGCGTCGATGTGCTAATCGCTGGTGAAAGAAACTGTCTGACAGCTCACCAGCGATCACATAGCGACTTACCTGCGATCCTGACACGTTGATATCGTTGTCGGGATCGCTGGTAAGTCGCTATGTGTGACTCCAGCTTAAGTAGTGGACCAACGAGCCCAGCCCCTTGATATCTTATACTATCCACTACAGGAAGGTGCTAAAGGCCTCAAACAATGAACATGACAAAGAGCATCCCATAGGAAAACACCTATCAATAAAGAACTACACCCTCATTTAGAATGGTAGTAGGCTCTGTCACAATAAGAGAATCCACAAAGAAACTCCTAGAAAGGGTGTCCGCCTTAACATTCTTAGTGCCCGGAAGAAAAGAAACCACAAAATTAAAACACATGAAAAACAAGGCCCACTTAGCCTGTGTAGGATTCAAGCGTTTGGCTGATTCAAGATAAATCAAATTCTTGTGGTCGGTGAGGACCACAACTTGATGTCTAGCTCCCGCCAACCAATGTCTCCACTCTTCAAATGCCCATTTCATGGCCAACAATTCCCGATTCCCCACGTCATAGTTACGTTCAGATGGGGAGATTTTTCGAGAAAAGGCACAGGGATTTATTTTAGAAGTTACCGGATCTTTTTGGGACAAAACGGCTCCTGCACCAATCTCAGAAGCATCTACCTCCACCTGAAATGGGAGTGCGACATCAGGTTGCCGTAGAACCGGAGCAGAAGTGAATCTCCGCTTAAGCTCCTGAAATGCCGAGACTGCCTCTGGAGACCAATTCACCACATCAGCACCCTTTTTGGTCAGATCAGTCAGTGGTTTGACAATACCAGAAAAATTACTTATAAATTTATGGTAGAAATAAACAAAACCCAAAAAATTCTGGAGAGCCTTCAAAGAAGTGGGCTGAACCCAATCATAAATGGCCTGTACCTTGGCCGGGTCCATTTCAATAGCCGACGGGGACAAAATGAATCTCAAAAATGAAATCCTCTGTGCACCAAAGAGGCACTTCGATCCCTTAACATATAGGGAATTTTCCCTCAAAATCCGGAACACAGTCCGGACATGTTCCACATGAGAATCCCAATCACTGGAAAAAATCAAAATATCCAGATAAATAATCAAAAACTTATCCACAAAGTCCCGGAAAATATCGTTCATAAAAGACTGGAAGACAGAAGGGGCATTAGTGAGCCCAAAAGGCATCACCAGGTACTCAAAATGTCCCTCCGGAGTATTAAACGCCGTCTTCCATTCATCCCCGTGCTTGATGCGAATAAGATTATACGCCCCATGAGGTCAAGCTTGGTAAACAAACAGGCACTTTTAACTCTGGAAAATAAATCAGAAATCAGGGGTAACGGGTACTGATATTTAACAGTGATTTTGTTAAGGGAACGATAGTCAATACAAGGCCTTAATGAACCATCTTTCTTGGCCACATAAAAAACCCAGCACCTAAAGGTGAAGAGGATGGTCTAATATGACCCTTCTCCAACGACTCCTTGATATAAGATCGAATAGCATCATGTTTGGGTACCGTTAAGTTGAAAAGCCGACCCTTGGGAAATTTACACCTGGGCATTAACTCAATTGCACAGTCATAACTCCTATGAGGAGGCAAAGACGCAGACTTACTCTCACTAAATACAGTACAGACCAAAAGTTTGGACACACCTTCTCATTTAAAGAGTTTTCTTTATTTTCAGGACTATGAAAATTGTAGATTCACTCTGAAGGCATCAAAACTATGAATTAATACATGTGGAATTATATAATTAACAAAAAAAGTGTGAAACCACTATAAATATGTCTTATATTCTAGGTTCTTCAAAGTAGCCACCTTTTGCTTTGATTACTGCTTTGCACACTCTTGGCATTCTCTTGATGAGCTTCAAGAGGTAGTCACCGGAAATGGTTTTCACTTCACAGGTGTGCCCTGTCAGGTTTAATAAGTGAATTTTCTTGCCTTCTAAATGAGGTTGGGAGCATCAGTTGTGTTGTGCAGCAGTCTGTTGGATACACAGCTGAGAGTCCTACTGAATAGACTGTTAGCTGCTTTTTTCTTGCCATAATACAAATTCTAAGTAAAGAAAACCGAGTGGCCATCATTACTTTAAGAAATGAAGGTCAGTCAGTCCAAAAAATTGGGAAAACTTTGAAAGTGTCCCCAAGTGCAGTGGCAAAAACCCTCAAGCGCTACAAAGAAACTGGCTCGCATGAGGACCGCCCCAGGAAAGGAAGACCAAGAGTCACCTCTGCTGCGGAGGATAAGTTCATCCGAGTCAACAACGGTTTCTGCCAAACCCTTCCGAAAGAGAGCTGATAAGGCATCGCCATTCCATTTAGTAAGGACCGCCCACTTTCTGAATTTTTGACAATATAACTCTGCAGAATCCTGACCCTGGTTCAATGCCAATAGGGTTTTCTCAGCTTGATCAATAGCATTAGGTTCATCATTCAACAGCCCCAAAGCTTGAAAAAATGCGTCCACATTAGTCCAGTTGTCAGAGAAAAAGCCCAATCGTGGGGACCGTCGCGCAGCAGGGAGATGACAATTTTAACCTGCTGCACAGAGCTCCCCGATTAGTTAGACTTCAAGGCAAGAAATCGTTTACAATTATTCTTAAAATTCAAAAATTTAGACCGATCCCCAGAAAACACATCAGGAGTAGAAATTTTTGGTTCAACAGCAGATGATTGAGCGAGAAAGGCAGAAATTCCCCGCACTTCAGCAGCGAGCTGCTCAACCCGATCGGGCAATTGCTTAAGAGAAAAAGAGGAAAAAAAATATATACAAAATTCTGACACTTTTTTTGAGTACCCTAGAGTCTGCGGTTAGGCTGGTGATTCTGTTATGATTGGGTAACCGAGGAGGAGAGCAAGCCCAACTAAGCCACAGAAAACCAGAGAGGTTGGTAACTAAGCAGATTGCGGACCCCTGATGCTATCCACACAACTAGCAGTAGCCATGGAGCGTGCCTACGATGATCCTAGATGCCTCGGCACAGCTGGAGAGCTAACTAAGCCTAAAGCAAGAAAGGGGAAATCTAAACTGCCCCACAGCAGACCCCAAAGGAATAGATAGCCCCCAAACATATATTGTCGGTGAGACAAGATGAAAACACAAACGCAGATAGTTAAATAGACTGAGCAAACGATGGGCCCCACACTGACTTGACAGGACAGGAAAGGAAAGACACTGTCTGCAATCACGCAAAAAACCCTGCAAAAAAGTCCAACACATCTGATGCAAAAAATACTGAAGTCGCCCACTATATCAGCACGCTGGTATATTCTGAAAGGAGAGCAAAAAGAGGCCAATCTAATAAGGGACAAAAACAAACTGGCACAAGCAGTAACATATGGATGGCGATTCAGCACAACCCCAGCCGGATCTCGCTGACCCACACAAAACTGAAATAGACAAAGCCAGATCAAATGTAAACAGAATAGCAAATGAACATTTAGCTGAACATGCAGGGACTGAGCTGGAATCCAAGACCTCAGGAGGCAGGAAGAAAATCAGCAGGGATAGAGGGAGTCGGCTGTCTTAAATCCCAGTCAGAAACCCCAGATCTCTAATCGTTGTCCTCATTATCAGGTGGCAAGCCTCTGTTAATCAGATCAGCTCCATTACCTCCAGTAACCACAAGAGGGAGCCCAGAAAGAGAACTTGCAACCCCTCTGTCAATTTGACCAGCTCCACTACCTTCAGTAGTAACCAGAGGTAGGCCAGAAAGCGAATTCACAATTCCTCCTCCCAGTAGCAACCAACAACCGCTTACTATTAGGATGTACGGGCAGTAACCAAAACATGGACTCCACGTCGGCTTTTGCCATCAGTGCAAACTTCCCACATTTTCTCACCCACTCCACTGCCTCCTCAGATGATGCGTATAGGACCGAACATAAGTCAGGATCAATGCCGTCATTGACAGACTTACCCCGTGGGTAGGACAGGTGATGGATCATTCGGTACTTGTTTGGTTCCTTCTTTGGAACGATGCCCAAAGGAGAAACCACCAAGTCTGGGACGGGTGGGAATTTAAATGGACCTGCCATTTGGCCCATCAGCACTTCCTTTCTTAGTTTTTCTTCTACCACTCCGGGTGCTGATAGGCCGAACTTAGATTTTTTAATTTCGTGGTGTTTGGAACGTCAGGGAGGGGATAATGAAACCGTCTCTGAAGCCTCTAGATAATAAGTCCTCTTTTTTCCTATCCGGGTACCTATTTAGGTAGGGGAATAATTTAAAGGGGAAAATAGCTAGGTGCAATCTGGACAAGGATAAAGTCCGAGATAATAGATATGGAGAAACAGCCGCACTCAAAAAGGACAAAGTATATTGTGCAAAAAAAATTTAGTACATATTTGGAAACACCACATGGATGAAAGGAGAAAAATGGGAGATACCGAGGTAAGATTTTGACCTAGATCAAGGTCTTTATCAAGCCTCACTTAGGAGTGTCATAAGTGGATTAGGGTATATAAGAGAAACAAGAGACCCAGCTGGGACTTATCAATGTATCATGGGGAATCGTCTGTGGTCGATTCCCCATGATACATTGATTTCCCATGATACATCGACAATAAGCCCCGGCTGGGTCTCTTGTTTCTCCATATCTATTTAGGTAGGGGAGCATCGCATGTAGCCTGACTGGTGTTTGGCTCTTGACCATAACCAGCTCCACCCACTCTACCACCGTACTTTCTGGGACATCTATTGGCCCCATGTGACGTTCCATTGCAGGTGGAACACAGGTGTCTGAATTTACAACCTGTGCCAAATCTACATTGGCCCTCATTAAATAGCCAACACAGGCTGTGTTTCTGCATGTTGCCCCGGCCTAGAAGTGTTCCCGACGCCTGACCTCCTGCTCTGTACCCTGTTTGGCCGTAATTACCGGCCCACTCTTTAAAGGGATTCCCACATCTGTTGTTGGGGGCCATACTCTTAAGCCATAGGCCAATATTTTTCTGGTCCCATCTAATGCGTGGGCGAACGGCCTTCCACTGACAAAATTGCTCATCATGTCGCAACCACGCTTGTGGCCCATACGCTCTGTAAGCCTCGCCAATGGAGTCCATGTAACAAAACAGTTGTGAGCAGTTTTCTGGAGCTTTCTCCCCTAAGACACTAGCTAAGATCGCAAAGGCTTGGAACCAATTTGAGAAGGTTTGTGGTATCATTTGACTCCGTCGCCTTTCATCTTCATACTTTTTTCCCCCTTCCTTTCCTGCCTTCTCAGAGTTCAACCTATCCATTGGCAGCAGTGAAAAAATATCCACATACTCATCTTTTGAGATTTTTTCCCTGACCTCTTCTTTTTTTTTTAAGATGGGCCCCTAGTGGGCCCGAGAAATATACACCTCCCCCCGCGCCCTGTCATCTAACTGAAAATTATCTCCTTCCCCCGTTGACATTGTTTCTGACCCGCCTATGGTTTCTTCCCTACCACTCGCGCCTCCTGAGTGAGCATATAGACTCGTCCAGGCAGATAGGTGTGCTGGCCCGTGCCCTTCTAACCGGTTCATTCTCCTTTTCAAGCTGGTTAACAATGCCTTAATTTTGCTGGTGTTGGACTCTGAAGACACTGTTGGGAACTAAGCTATCCCCCGCTGTTCCCTGATTCCCCCCTTCCTTTTGTACTGTGATTGCATAAAAGGACAGACAAAACATGGAGTCATCATTACCAGGCCACCTGGGAGTCATCCTCCCCCCTGCTGCTGTTGTTCTGGAATCCTCCACATCGTCATCATCCTCAGCCTGGTTAGGGGCGCTGCTGGTTCCTGCCAATGGTGTGCATCTTCTGTGCTACCGTCGCTTAGTGGTCTGTGATTCCTAAGGAAGCAACCTGCTGTCGCCTCTCTGTCCCCGGCTGTCCTGGGGGGAATGACTGATGCTACGTCCCTGCTGATCTAGCGGGGGTGAGATCGTGTGATCTCAGGTTTTTTGTATATCAGAAGTGTTGAACTTTTTCAGGGTTTTGTGCGTGATTGCAGACAGTATCTTTTTCTGTCCAGTCCTGTCTAGACAGCTTGGGCCCCACCGTTTGCTCAGTCTGTTCTCTGCCTGTGTTTGTGTCTCATCTTGTCTCACCGACAGTATATGTTTGGGGGCTGTCTGTTCCTTTGGGGATCTGCTCCGGGGCAGTTTAGATTTCATCTTTCAGTCTTTAGGCTTAATTAGTCCTCCAGCTGTGACGAAGCGTCTAGGGCATCATAGGAACGCTCCACGGCTACTGCTAGTTGTGCGGATAGGATCAGGGGTGTGCAATCTGCTTAGTTACCAACCTCTCTGGTCTTCTGGTGGCTTAGCCTGTTCCTGCCATCCTCCTCAGTGACCCATTCATAACAGTCATGCCCGCCTCCCTCCAACCCTTTGTGTCTCGTCCGGCGGATCCTTTATTTTTAAAATTCCCTATCAATTACTGTATACAACTATTGCCTACATTTTTATTTATTTTTTTAACTTGTTGAGATTCACAAACAGGGAGTCTTCAGGAGGATAGCCCTGCAGTCATTTCTCTGCAACTTTGATCCCTACCCCTGGAACCGGACATCTTCAGGATGATAGCCCTGTGATCACTTCTCTCTAGTTTCGATTACACTCATTCCCCTACCCCCACCCTCCGAGCAGGACATTATCAGGAGGCTTTGCTGTGGTCACTTAGAGTTGTTTGCAAAAGTATTCAGCCCCTTGGCTTTCTACCTATATGGCTACATTACAACCTGTGGTTATATAAATATATAGTCTAAGTTGGTGAAGTGAGAAAATATAAATTTATGGGATCAAATAACTAAAAATTGTCATGTGCAGATGTATTCACCCCTTTCGCTATGAAATCTGTAAGAATTTCTGGTGCAAGCAGTTACTTTCATAAATCACATGGATAGTGAAAGGTAGTCCGTCTGTATGTAATGTAAGTTTCACAAGGTCTGTTATTATATATACATCTTTTCTGAAAAGCCACAGAGGCTGCAACACCAAGCAAGAGACCCCACAAACCAAACAGCACAAGGAGCTCTCCAAACAAGCCAAGGACAAAGTTGTTGAGAAGTACAAGTCAGGGTTAGGTTAAGAAAAAAAATATCCCACTCTCTGATCATCCCCTGGAGCGCCGGCAAATCCATTATTATTAGCGAAACCTGGATGTTCAGGCCCAGCTCAAAAAGTTCGGGTACAGAACAGTACCCGAACCTGGACCCTGTTCACTTGAATGGGGGGCCAACCATCCAGTGTGTGCCTCGCTGTCATGCGCATGACAGTGCAGCAAACACCGCTTCTGATCAGCGGTAAAATCATCACCTTTGGTCAGACAGCTGCTGTTCCCAAAGACAACGTGAGGGCGCAGCTGTGATCGGAGGTATAAAGTTTACCTCTGGTCACTGGTATCAGCTGATGGGACTACTGCTCCCATCTGCCGACACCTGCTGCCGCTAATAACAGTGAGAGCAGGAGCAGCTGATGGGAGTATTCATCAGCAGGCGCCGGCACTGTAAATAAATAATTTTAAAAAAATGGTGTTGGTTACCCTATATTTATGATAACTAGCCAGGCAAATCTCACAACTGGGGGATGCAACTCTCAGCATCAGAAAAGCTGGTTATCAAGAATAAAGGAGTCCCCACTCTGATTTTTTTAATTATTTAAGTAATTGATTTTAAAAAAACGGCATGCGGTCCCCCACCCATTTTTGACAACTAGCCAAGCTAAAGCAGACGGCTTTGGGCTGGTATTCTCAGTCTGGTAAGGGGCCTGTAATGTCACGTGTGACTGGATACACCGCCTCTAGCAAGGCGAATTTCTACATAACACCCGTGAACCTGGATATACCGCCTCCAGCAGGGCGAATTTAAACAGAGTTAAGGGAAACACTGGGGAAACCGTTACAATGGAGGGCCCTGCAATAGGGAATGGAGATGTTGAGACCTCCTGCACTCCCCTGAGTCAGTGTCCCTACACTCCTGATGATCCCTAGGCAGGTTCCGCACCTGGCGACGAGCTGGATACCTCAAATCCCTAGTTCGCCCTGCACCTATCCCTTTCTAGTGAATTGGACGGTGCAGAAACTAATCCTGCCACTGCACTAATACACACACAAGGAAAGTAACACACAGGGAAAAACACCACTTAGCTTTCCTCTGTTGCTATTGCTCCCAGCAACAGAGTACAACACCAAACTTCAGCTTCACCCCTGAAGCTCGACACCTGAATTCAGATTCTGCCTGAAGCTATTACATCAGAGCTCCCCTGAGCTGCCAGGAACTGTTAGGAATCTGGTTTCTACCATGCCTAGGCAGGAATCCAGATTCTCACATTTATCTCCAGAGGCTAAGTCCTTTGTTCCGTCATCTGAGCATGCTCACGGGACGAGCACCCATTGGAGTTCGGGAGTCAGGTGCTCAGGTCCCGCTCCGGATTCTATTGGCTCCTTTTGGAGACCTGGAGATTTCCAGCAGGTCCCGTACGCTATAAAAAGTGCGCATGGCCGTTCCGCCATGCGCTAGTATTTTCATACTGCTGCTGTGTGTATGGTGATGGATGCTTGGACTGGTGACTGACTTATTAAGAAACCCCTTCCCTCTGATAATACGTCTGTGTGAGTGTGTGGGATTTAGTCAGTAGCAGCGCTAGCGCCAGCGCGCTCTAGCTCCATCTGTTCCAGCAGCTAGCGTCCTGCATCGCGTTTGCGCGTTAGCGGTGCTTTCCTTGCAGCTTAGTTCACGCTGCACTGCGGTAGCAGTCCTTCCGGGCATTCGCAGTTGCGACGCCACGCAACTTACTTCACGGTAGGTCTAGACGGAGTAGTCCTGACGTCTAAGGCTACTCCTGTGACTTTTAATACCGTGTCTGCTCCGCTGGAGTCTGTGACCTAGAACAGACTCAGCAGTTATGTATGCTTTAGGCTTACAGTTCTGTGACTTTAACAGAGCTTGCTTTAGTGCACTGGATGCAGTTAAACCCTGTGCACATTACCGCCACAGTGCTCTGCCTCTTTAGCAGCGGTTTTTCCATCCACCGCACGGTGGACCCCGAGTGGCGAAGGCACTTTATTTATTTTTTATTTAGTGCCTTCCGCCACTCCTAACAGGAACTCCTCTCTGTAGTTCCTTCCTTCACCAGACTTGGTTGGAAATGAGTAATATCACCAAACATGAGTGAGACCACCTGCAACTTCTTTATAGGTAGGAGCCAGGGAACCACACCTGCTTCATAATCACGTGCAATAACACTATTGGCCACCGGGGGCAACTAAACTAAATTAACCAGAGTGTAATGACCCTAACGGCCACAGAGGCCAAAACTAGAACTGAAGCAACCACAGTGTAATGACCCTAATGGCCACCGGGGGCAAAACTAACTTTAAGCAAACAGCTTAAAGGAAAAAAAAAGGTTACTTGTGCAAAATCTGTCATAATCTAACCTGGATCATGACAGTACCCTCCCTCGATGAAGGGCCTCTGGACCCTCAAGACCGCTCTTCACCAAAAACAAACACCTACAGTGGGGACGCCCAGATCCAGAGTTCACCCCAACAACTACCTGAACTTCAGGTTTATGACAAACGAGCACCGCTGGTATTGGCAATGTATGTTCCGGAGGCACCACCCATCTCCAAAGCGCCAATCTGGGGAACGAGTGGTGTATGGGCAAGTTTGTGGGTATCTCCAGCTGGTAAGTCTCCGGGCCGATGATGGCCGACACCAAATACGGCCCAATCACCTGAGAATTCCAGACCCCCACAACACACTTCCACTGGATGTTTTTGTTGTCCACCCATACATGCTCGTTCACACAGGTCCGGACCTGAACGTTTATTGCCACACATTCGTTTGTCACAATATGATGAACTCTTTCTGGAACTGACAACAGAGGCGTCCCCCTGTGTCACCACACTCACACCCCCACAATTCACCAAGGGAAACACCACCCTCCAACCCCTCCTACTACGAGGTCTGCGCCTCTCAGGGTTGGCTAATGGCAAGTGTTGAGCCTTGCCCCTACTCTCCTGCAGCACCTCAGCTGCTCCCACTGGAGAGAAAGGGGACGCTTGTAGAGAGATGGCAGAGACAGTAGCCCCTAGGCAGCAGCCCTCACACGACTGCTCCCTGCTGACTACTTCCCTAGTCTGCCAATCCCAGACCAGGTTGTGTTTTTTAGACCAAGGGGGGACCACAACGATAGGTGCTGGCTTTCCCTCCAAGACGTAGTATGACTGGGACTCATCATGATGTCCACTGTGCAGCTCAATGTTTTCTACGACTTGGTTTAACCCCCCCTAGCTCAGTGGGACCGAGTCAATGGCCTGGACGCTAATGGGTTTGTCCGGCGCCTCACACTTCAGACCATGAGTCTGGACAAACTGAGCATCCACCGGACTGACTTCTGCTCCACTGTTAACAAGCACTAAAATGCCCTCAGGTACCTCGCCAACCATCACCTCTGCTGACATAGTACCTTCTGAGGGCGAGGAGGAAATATACACTCCCAGGTCGTCTTCCTCCACATGACCAGGGGGACACGGCTTCTCTGACAGTACAGAAGTTTCGGCGTGAGCACCAAGGACTAAATCATTAGTCTGCTCACTACAGGGACGTACCCCTTCACCTTGGGGAACACCAGGCAGCACCATGGGGACTCCAACTCCTCCCACCTGCCTGGGTACATCCGCATATATAAGCAAGTCCTGCTCCACAGCAGGGACTCCAAGGTGCATCTTCGCCAAAGCCGCAAATGGACCCTCTAGTGGAGCCAGAGGGTAGGCCCCAGACCCATAATTCCGCTGCAGGTGCTGCTTAAACACATTCAGCTCCTCATCTCAGTGAGGACCAGCAGCAACTGCTCACCGGTCTGAACTTGGCCCATGGCTCACCAGAGAAAAATGTTAAGGTTGGTGATAACGTAATGTCACGTGTGACTGGATACACTGCCTCCAGCAGGGCGAATTTCTATAACACCCGTGAACCTGGATATACCGCCTCCAGCAGGGCGAATTTAAACAGAGTTAAGGGAAACACCGGGGAAACTGTTACAATGGAGGGCCCTGCAATAAGGAACGGGGACGTGGAGAACTATTGCACTCCCCTGAGTCAGTGTCCCTACACTCCTGATGATCCCCAGGCAGGTTCCGCACCTGGTGACGAGCTGGATACCTCAAATCCCTAGCTCGCCCTGCACCTATCCCTTTCTAGTGAATTGGATGGTACAGAAACTAATCCCACCACTGCACTAATACACACACAAGGAAAGTAACAAACAGGGAATAACACCACTTAGCTTTGCTCTGTTGCTATTGCTCCCAGCAACAGAGTACAACACCAAACTTCAGCTTCACCCCTGAAGCTCGACACCTGAATTCAGCTTCCGCCTGAAGCTATTACACCAGCGCTCCCCTGAGCTGCCAGAAACTCCTCTCTGTAGTTCCTTCCTTCACCAGACTTGGTTGGAAATGAGCAATATCACCAAATGTGAGTGAGACCACCTGCAACTCCTTTATAGGTAGGAGCCAGGGAATCACACCTGCTTCATAATCACGTGCAAAAACACTAGCAGCCACCGGGGGCAACTAAAGCAACCAGAGTGTAATGACCCTACCGGCCACCGGGGGCAAAACTAGAACTGAAACAGCCACAGTGTAATGACCCTAATGGCCACCGGGGGCAAAACTAACTTTAAGCAAACAGCTTAAAGGAAAAAAAGGTTACTTGTGCAAAATCTGTCATAATCCAACCTGGATCATGACAGGGCCATGGATATTGCCCCCCAGCCTAAAAATAGCATCCTGCAGTCGTCCCAAAAAGGAACATCTATTAGATGTGCCAATTTTGGCACTTTGCCAGACTCTTCCCACTTGTACTGTAGCGATGGCAAGTGGGGTTCATATTTGTGGAGTTGATGTCACCTTTGTATTGTCAGGTGTATTGCCAATGCTACAGGGCAAATGGGAAGAGCCAGGAAAAGCGCCAGTATTGTTGCATCCAGATGCGCTTTTGTGGGTGGCTGTGGGCTGCTATTTTTAGGCTGGGGGGCCAATATCCATGGCTCCTTACCAGCCCCCAGCTGTCTCTCTGCTTTAGCTTGGCTGGTTGGCAAAAATGGGGAGGACCCCACGGCGGTTTTTTAAAATTATTTATTTAAATAATTTAAAAAATCAGAGTGGGGACCCCTCTATTCTCAATATCCAAGCTTGCTAAAGCGGACAGCTGAGGTTTACAGCCCCCAGGTGTGAGTTTTAACTGGCTGGTTATCAAAAATACAGGGGAACCAACGCTGTTTTTTTTATTATTTCTTTACAGAGCAGACACCAGCTGATGAATACTCCCATAGACCGCTCAGGCTCTCACTGTTATTAGTGACAGCAGGCATTGACTGATGGGAGCAGTAGTCCCATCAGCTGACACCAATGACAGGAGGTAAGCTTTATACCTCTGATCAGAGCTGCGAGCTCATGCTGTCATTTGACAGCATGGGAACCGCAGCTCTCTGCCTGGGGTAATGATTTTACCGCTGATCAGAAGTGTTTGCTGTGCTGTCATGCATATGAAAGTGCGACAAACACCCATTGTTCAGGGGGGCTGAACACAAATAGTAACACAGACATCCTGGTGAAGTCCATGTTTGGTGTAGGTGTTCAGTACGGATGCCGAACATTACTGTGCAGGTTTGCCCATCTCTAATTATTAAATGGAAAGAACATGGTACCACAACAAACCTGCCATAAAATGGCCACCCACCAAAACACTCAGTCTGGGCAAGGAGGGCAGTAACCTGACAGGCAGCACAGAGACCAAAGGTAACGATTGGAGCTGCAGAGTTCCCAAGCAGAGACTGGAGGATCTGTCTATATCACCAAATAAGCCGTACACTGCATTCAGGTGGCCTTTATGGAAGAGTGGGCAGAAAAAAGCCTTTACATATAAAAAATTGTAAGGCTTGTTTTGAGTTTGCCAAAAGCCATGTTGGAGACTCCCCAACTGTATGGAAGAAGGTGCTGTGGTCCGATGATGCCAAAATTCAATTTTTTGGCCACCAAGGTAAACGCTATGTCTGGCACCAAACCAACAGCTCATCACCTCAAGAACACCATCTCCATAGTAAAACATAATGGTGGCAGCATCATGCTGTGGGGATGTTTTTTGCCAGCAAGGACTGGGAAAATGATCTGTGACCAGGTAAAGATGGATGGTGTGAGATACAGGAATATTCTTGAGCAGAACTTGTTTTTCAGTCATTTGAGACTGGTACTTCCAGCAAGATAATGACCCAAAGCAAAACTTGTGGTTTAAGGGTAAATGTGTAAATGTTGTGGAGTAACCTAGTTACAGTAAAGACCAGACCTTCATCCATTTGAGAATCTGTGGTCAGACATGAAGATTGCTGTTGACCAGAAGAAGCCATCTAACTTGAAGGAACTGGAGCAGTTGTACCTTGAGGAATAAGCAAAAATCCCTGTGGCAACATGTGTAAAGCTCATGGAGACTTATCCAAAGCGACTGTAATTGCCACAAAAGGAGGCTTTACAAAGTACTGACTTTAAGGGGTTGAATAGTTATGCACACTGAAGTTTTCATTTTTTTTGTCCTATTTGTTTGCTTCACAATAAAAAGAAAAACAAATGTTCACAGTTGTAGGCATGTTTTTTACATGAACGAGAGAGGGAATCTGCCCCACAAGGCCAGAAAACGTGAAAAAAAGGGCAGAACCTCTCCCCCGCATTAGTTGGTTTCCTGTCCTTGAGGAAACCAGAAGCTGATTATAAAGAGCTGAAAGTCAAAGAAGAAACTTTCCCAGCCCGGTTGTGTGGAAGAACGGCTCTTTGCCTGTAGCTCCAGTGTCTGGTCCTGGAAGCACCCCTGCTGATCTAGTGGGGGTTCATGCTGACACGAGCAGCAGAGACCTTTTGAATGTCTGCCAGCCGCCACAATGTACTGGGTCTGTGCAGGGCCCGCTAGAATTGGCACACTCTGGTAAGTGCACCGGAGACTTCTGTCACAGAAGTTTTGAATTGCACTTACGGTGGGTCCATAGGAGGGATGCACTGGGGATTAGTTGCTGTGGCATCACTCATTTAAAATTACATCTGACCCTCAAAAGTTCGAGTTGCCTCTGGCTCACCCTCCCCTGGTGATATGGAGGAACAGAAGCTATGGCAGCGCCAGAGTTAGAGTTGACACAGCAGTGAGAGAAGCGACACCAAGACCAGTCAGAAAAGCAGAGTGAGTTGTGAATCAACCACCTCCAGAGGAGAACAATCATGTGATTTGATCCAGTCTTCAAATCCAGTAACCTTATTAAACATCAGGATGGTGAGTGATCTTCCTGAAAGTTCATCATGGTAAATAGGTCCTTTTTTTCTTTCTTTAATTACTAGGAAAGGCCTAAGAAATGTAGCACAAAGTCTGATAATGAGTGTGCGCTTTGCACAGATATGTTACCTGTCTCATGGCAGAAAAAAACTGTTCAGATTGTATACAAAAAAAATCCATGATTAGGGGAGAAGTTAAGGATTCCCTTAAAATGTGATCGAAAGAGAAGGAAAAGGTTCAAGAGATTAACTGATTCAGATGAATCTATGAAGTTGGAAGGTGAATGTGGATCGGATTATTCTTCCTCTTCATCCTCTGGTGGCTATACAGGGGGTAGGTCAAGCTTTTCTAAGGAAGACACAGATAGGTTGGTTAATACTGTGAGAGCTACCATGGGCATCTTGGATGCTAAGATCCACAAATCAATACAATGTATGTTTGGTGGATTAGAGGGAAAAAAGAGGCACACATTTCTAATTAATGAGAAGATTCAAGCTGTCATTAAGAGGAAATGTAAAAAAGCGGAGAAAAAGGGTTCATTACCATCATCTGCTAAGATAAAATTCCAAAGATAGACATAGCAGTGGCCAAGTTGTCCAGAAAATCTACCTTGGCTTTTTAGGATATGGGTAATCTGAAAGACCCTCTGGATAGAAAGGCAGACTGTTACTTAAGACACACCTGGGAGTCCCCAAAGGATGCCCTAATGCCAGCAGTCTCTACCTGTACAGCCAGATCTATGATGATCTGGTTGTAAAAACTAGAAGATCTACTGAAGGATAATATCCCAAGAGAAAAGATCCCCCTAGCTAATCTCCCATTGCTGCATGGAGCAGCAGATTTTCTTGCAGATGCCTCATCAGACTCAGGGAGGCTGGCAGCCAGGTCTGCAGGCCTCTCTAATACTGCTTATTGGGCGCTATGGCTAAAACTCTGGCCAGGGATGTCCAGTCTAAGACCAAACAGTTTTCAATCCCGTATGATGTGGTGTTTCTTTTAGGTCATGTTCTGGATGACATCTTGGACAAAGCTGGAGATAAAAAGGAAGGATTCCCCAGAATACATGAGGTCCTTTCAGAAGAGAAGATATGGCCGGAAAAGACCTCCTAGGCATCAGAAAAAAATGAGAAGACAAAAGACCAAAAAATAAAAGTTTCATGTTTGGGGTCCCTCCTCATGGGAAAAGAAGTCTTCACAGTGACACCATTCCCCAGTTAGGAGGTAGACTTTCCCTCTTCTTCCCTGCATGGGAAATCCAGTTCCTGGATTCTAGGGATAGTGGAAGCAGGCCTGAGATTGGAATTCCAGACTATCCCCCACAAACCTTCGCGGTGACATCTCTCTGAAAGTCTTCCGTGGAACTGTTAGCCCTTGAGGCAGAGGTTTGAGATTTAATTAAGAAAAAAGTCCTCATGGAGATACCAATAGAAGAACAAGAAAGTTATTCTATTCCTGCCCCTTTTTCTTGCTAAAGATGCTGGATGGCACCTTCAGAACTATAGTAAATTTGAGAGATCGGAACAGATTTTTGGTATATCAACTCTTCAAGATGGAGTCAATAAAATCTGTTATAAAACTTCTGTTTCCAGGTTACTACATGAGTATGCTGGATGAAAGATGCATATTACCATGTTCCAATCCATGCAGAAAATCAAAAATGCCCGAGAGTGTCCTTATTCATAAATAATAGAATCAGACATTTTTAGTTCAGAACCCTGCCCTTTGGTCTGTCTATGACTTAGAGAGTATTTACAAAGATCATAGTGGAAATAGCAGTGTTTGGGAACAGAATACATTAATAATTCCCTACTTGGATGATTTCCTGGTGGTAGGCAGATCAGTAGAACACTGCAACTGTCAGCTTGCAAGGGTCAGAGACAACTGAGGAATTAGGTTGGCTACTAAACCTAAGGATGTCAAAGCTAACGCCAGCTAGAGTTCAGTCCTTTTTAGGACTCATTTTAGAGTCAGTAAATCAGACCTGTCTCCTACTGGAAGAGAAAATGCATAAAGCTATGACCTTAGTATCATTGACAGTTACCAAAACTACCTCACTCAGGAAGGCAATGTCATTGTTAGGGACCCTGTCTTCATGTATCCCAGCAGTCCTGTGGGCCCAATTGCATTCCACTTATAGCAAAAGACATAACCCAAAATAGAAACATAATATTCTGCAGTAAATGAACAAATAGCAATGGTGCATGAAAATAATATAGGGTACTTAGTTAACAAAATTTTGAAAAAAAAAAATGCAAAAGCCATCCCACCATGTCACGGTGACCCTAATCTGGATGGTCATAACTAGTGATGAGATACTCGTTGCTCGGGTTTTCCCGAGCATTCTCGAGTGGCCTCCGAGTATTTTAGCGTGCTTGGAGATTTAGTTTCTGTCGATGCAGCTGCATGACAAATTGCACAACAACTTTTGTGGTCCAATTTCTCCTGTTAGCCTTGTGAAAATAAAAAATAGCAGGCTAAAAAATCATTTTGAGGAAAAAAATGATTTTTTATTTTCACTGCTCTGCATTATAAACGTCTGTGAAGCACTTGGGGGTTCAAAGTGCTCACCACACATCTAGATAAGTTCCTTCGGGGGTCTAGTTTCCAAAATGGGGTCACTTGTGGGGGAGCTCCAATGTAAAGGCACACAGGGGCTCTCCAAACGCGAAATGGTGTCTGCTAATGATTGGAGCTAATTTTTCATTCAAAAACTCAAATGGCGCTCCTTCCCTTCCGGGCCCTGCCGTGCATCCAAATAGTGGTTTATGACCACATATGAGGTATCGATGTACTCAGGAGAAATTGCCCAACAAATTTTAGTATCCATTTTATCCTGTTACCCATGTGAAAATGAAAAAATTGATGCTAAAATAAAATTTTTGTTGGAAAAATTAAAATGTCCATTTTTTCCTTCCACATTGCTTTTGTTCCTGTGAAGCACGTGAAAGGTTAATAATCTTCTTGAATGTAGTTTTGAGTAGCTTGAGGGGTACAGTTTTTAGAATGGTGTCACTTTTGGGTATTTTCTGCCATATAGACCCCTCAAAGTGACTTCAAATGTGAGGTGATCCCTAAAAAAATGGTTTTGTAAATTATTTGTAAAAATGAGAAATCGCTGGTCAACTTTTAACCCTTATAACTTCCTAGCAAAAAAAATTTGTTTCCCCTTTGAACTATTGGAAGCATTGTCCATCAAAAATCTCACTTTCAAGAGGATAATTCTAGTAGCTTTGACTTCCGCTCGTAGAGTTAGTGATATACAGGCCTTGTCAGATGGTATAAGGACTTTAGTTAAGTACATGTCAGTGACAAAACAGTAGAGGATGAGTTAGACCTTGTTTATTTCTTTCCAAGGTTTTAGGAAAGGCCTCAAAGTGTGAAAGGATACCCTAGCTAGGTGGATTAAGGAAGCATTTGATTAGCCTATTCTTCTAGTGTCAGTCTCAGAAAATATAAAAGCTCATTCTACTAGGGCTGTCGCAACATTTTGAGCAGAGAAGACTGAGGTATCCATCAACCAGATTTGTAAGGCAGCAACATTGTCCTCTCCTTCGACCTTCTACAAACACTATAGACTTGATCTGCCTTCCTATGCTGATCTAGTCTTTGGGAGGAGGGTTCTACAGGTGGTGGTCCCTCTCTAAGGTGGATTTGGTTTCTCTGTAAATCATTCATGTGGTGCTGTCATGGGGAAAAGAAAAAGACTGAGTTACTTACCGGTAAGGGAATTTTCCAGAGCCCATTACAGCACCTTAATATCCCCCCATCACTGTGTTTATGTGCACTAATTAAGTTTGTGTGTGCAGTCCAGAAGGTGTTTTGGTTATTGATTGGTGACGGCATGTACATATAACTCTTTGGAGGTTGTCTCATGCGCTGTAACCCAACTGATGCAGGGGAGTTGTCGTCCTTTTATTCAGTAGGTTTTCTGTCCTTGTGGGGCAGATCCCCTCTCATGTGGTGCTTTAATTGGAGCTGGAGAATCCAGTTACCAAGTAACTAACTCAGTCTTTCACCACTGTCCCCTATTGACATCCAGAATCAATCACAGTGACAGAGGCAGGGGAAAGTGACCCCAGATTTTTTCCATACCAGTCATCTGAAAATTTTCTAAAAAGAGGAGCATTGCATCACAGAAAGAATTTTATTCATGACTAACCATATAGATCCACTGAGCATCTCATATTCTCAGGGTTAATCCATGCCTGGGATAATAAAGCACAAGCCCGTTTGTAAAAACTAATATTCATTGCATGAATTCTGCAGAACTATTATAGCTGGTATCTCTTTTAGGGATCAAACTTATGTTTTTTAACATCATTTAGAGAAGGTTCAGAGGTCACACTGTGCACTCATTTTCTCGCATCTAATACAACCGCAATGCCCGTCGCAACTGCGTTTTTTCTGACCAGGACATAACAGCAAACTATATGCCTAAATGCTGTTAATTCAGGTAACAAGACCCAGTCAGGCTGGGAATTGCAGACATTATACAGTAAAATAAAACACTGGGACGCCTGCTGTAGACTTAGAATAGCTATGAAGTCTTGAGGTGGTTTTCTTGTAGTATGTCAGCACAAAATAACTTTTCAAATCAAGCAAAGGCACTTGGCACACCCATCGCATGGCTAGATAGTTCCACCTACTAGTTTCCATTTAACTCTACTCCCCTCATTCTTGATTGATAGCCCTGACTTTATAGGATCCAGGTAGTATAAGGTGGGAGGAAGGTGCATTGAACTTGGCATCCACCTAAAAGGTACACTCATGTGCTTGGTTTGAACAATCATTTTGGGCCAGCAGACTCCTTTTAAAGCTCCTCGATTTCCTTTTCTCCTTTGACTCATGCTCTTGAGAAAGAACAATGTATTTCACATGAAAGAAGTGTATTAAATAAAACATTTCTCCCGTGCCAATATACATGCCTATGCCTTGTTTAAATGAAATAAAGTGAACTGCTTTATGAGAATGGTGAGTGCCATCCTACTTTCTTCTTTTTCCATAATGATATGTCATGTTTTTTCTACATGGGATTGAGCACCCGTTCAGTGTGGGTTTTAGATGTTACATCAATTGCGGTAATTCAGATATTATGCGTGTGATTTCTTTCCAGTAACGGTGCCGGATTTTCTTCTTTGGTTTTTGATAAAAATAATCTGCCTTCAGTTGTGGCACTCACTTCTGCCTTCGAAGCGATGTATCTGGTCAGGGAAGTTGTTAAAAAAATGGTGTTCCAGTTCTCCAGTCTCCACAAATGCCAACAAGCTTGTCCCCTCCCTGTATGAGATTATCACCCTCTGATCTACACACAGCCAACGTAATACAATGCAAAAAAAATATGCTGAAGTTTTCATTAAAGTTATGTCTTTTTTTTTTTCTTTTAAAGGGAATCTATCACCCCTTTTTTGAGATATCATATAATGATATCATTCAATTGTGTGTCACATAAGGATTCTCTTAGTACTTTTGCTTCCCCCTGACCCCGCACCTTTCATGCATAAATACCTTTTTTATATCGGTTCAGATGTATGTAAACTGCCGCTGTCCGGTCCGCTGGGCGGGGCTTATTCACCTGCTCCCCCCTCCCTGTCTTGCTCTACGCATTTCTTCTTGTGTAGAGCAAAACAGGGATGGGGGGTAGCAGGTGAATAAGCCCCGCCCATCGGACCGGACAGCGGCAGTTTACATACATCTGAACCGATATAAAAAAGGTATTTATGCATGAAAGGTGCGGGGTCAGCGGGAAGCAAAAGTACTAAGAGAATCCTTATGTGACACACAATTGAATGATATCATTATATGATATCTCAAAAAAGGGGTGATAGATTCCCTTTAATAAACTGATTTCTAACAAACTTGTCGGGTTTCTTAGTCCTTATCCATCTATATTCTTAAGGAAGATGTCCATTACGATGTAAGTTCTCACCCAAAAAAATAAAATAAATCCTATTTGAATGAAAAAAACAATCCTTATGCGTCTTCATATTGCTACTACACCTGGGTTCTTTGGTTCTTAGAAACGATTCTGTTGAAATGAAACCTCTCCTATTTCACAGATACTTATTCGCTGGCCTGCAGACTCTCAGGAATTACTCTGCTGCCTTATTAGAAGAGAATCTAGGCATTGATTCTGAGCATGTGCGACCACTGGCAAAATGCCACATTATTTTGGCATTCTGAGAGGCAATCCAAGACTATCAGAGGACATCAATACGCGTTTGTAACTGCTATATTACGGTACTGTTTTGGGAACACAAATACAGAAAAACTAATTGATTGAGGTTGTGTTCATATTACTTTGATCAATCTGTTACTCCAGATATATAAAAACAAAACTACAGTAATAATTAAAAAAAAAGTCTAAAATATCTGTGTTCCTTTACCAGATTACGGTACACTGTCACCTTCTAATAAATGGCAGAGGTTTGATTCCTTTGAAATTGCTCCCTCAAATGGTCCTGCTTGGCCATGAAGAGATTTTATCCCCCGTAATAAACGAATACAGTGGTTAGAAAAGGTTTTCATGTTGTGGAGTTCCCCATTTTAAATAATAAAATATTAATAAAAGTACTAATAAAAAAAACATGGTTTGTTGTAAAAAGTAATATTTTAACTGATTTTCTTTGTCTGTTTTTCTTACTCCCATGGCTCCATATTGAAGTCACTGTACAGACTTTAATGTAAAAGTATGAGCCTAAGAGGCGGAATAAAAGAAATATCAAGGGCAAATTTAGATTGTGACCGCCATCGGGGACAGTGATGATAATTTGTGCAAAACTGTAAAGTGCTGTGGAATATGTTGGCGCTATATAAATAAAGAGATTATTATTATTATTATATACAGTATTTCTATGACTACCCCAACCCTCTGATAACAAAACGACTCAATAACTGATAAAATGGTGTCCACAGTTAACATATTGTACTCAGCGACAAAAGGATGAAGAAGAGCTCGGGAGCATAACTAGATGCCAAAAAAATAAGTAAACCATGCAATGATGGAAGAAATATAAGAACAGCTAAGGGTTAATTTTTGAGCAAAAGTGTTCTCTTAAATGGAAACAGATTTTGCTTCTATCTACAGTAATTTGTTATGAGATCACTGTGTCCTTTTAGAATTCCTACATTATTATGCCCGTCTAATCATCAATTAATAAAGAATAGTCCATGAACTCGGCTGATTCATTCCGAAGATTAGAAAACATTTCAGGCGTATTTGCCAGCGTTTTTGAAGCCCAGTGAAAAAAAATAAACTTCAAATAATAGCTCTGAAATATTTCTGGAAAGAGATCAACTTCTGTTGGAGCAGAAGTAAAAACTACAATCTGGAATCTCAATTGCTATTTGACAAAAGTAATTCTTTAATATATGGTAGAGTTTTCCACATTGTCATCTGTTTTAAATTTGCCTTACAGAAGCTGATGACTTACAGTATGTGATTAGTCATTCACCAGAGTACTTCACCTATCTAATACGTATTAGGGTTACACAAGGTTCACACCTGCAATATTTACTTCCATTGTCATATTGTGGCATACAGTAGGTGTGGCAGATTTGTCACATCACATGGTGAAACGCAGTGGTGGCCAATAGACCAGAGTGACTATTAGGGCTCACACACACTGGCGTTCAACACGGTCGAGTGCTATCTGATGTTTTATTGGATAGCACTCAGCGCAATGTTATACTATGGGGCAGTGCAGATCTGCAATTTTTTTTCTCATGCCGATTCAGCAGTAAGTCTATGGGTGCATGTGACACATCGGACTGCATTCGGATGTACAGTCTGATGTATGCATACAGAGACAATGGAGAAGATGGAGAAATTAAGTTCTCCATCTTCTCCGTACCTATGCTGTGATTCACACTCAGATGACACGACTCAAACTCTGACATAGTTTGAGCTGAGTGTCATTAGGATAAATCGTCCCAATTATCTCGCATGAGAGAATATACGGGAGTGTGAGTGAACCCTAAGGGAGTTTATTAGGCTTCTGCTATGGTAAGTGGCATGCTGCACAATTAGCCCTTAAAAGGACTGTTAATACTATTCCTGAATCATCATACTGACACTAGAGTACTCTGATTAGCTAAACTGTGCACAGACAGGCCTGGATAACTGCTCTCTCCCTACAGTCACAACTGTCCCTAAACTGTGCAATGGTGTTAGTGGGTCGAGCATGGCTAGTCTTTCTTTTTATAACCTCTGATGAGGTAATGTGGCCAACCAATCACAGGAATGCCGCTACCAAGATAGTTACGGCATTACAGTGCCTTGCAGGCAATCCCCGCACATTTATTGGACGTGTAACAGGCACCAAACATGAGTGGCGGGGATTTGAGCTTCAAATCCAAGCACCAGTCAATGCTCGTTGAGGACCGAGCACATTCAAGCACCCAAATAGTCGAGTGATATCTGAGTAACACCAAGCATGGTACGCTCATCCCTAAAAAGTAAACAACCCAGATAAACCTCAAATAATGATATGGAGGAAATCCGTGAGCTAGGGGAGACCCTCTGGAACATCAACCCCAAGTAGACAACCCAGATCTCTCATGGGGCCATATAAAATAGTCAAGTCTCCATCAGGAAGTCCAATGAACCTGCAGGCAAATTGAGCAATGGAGGAAGACTTGTTTTGGCATTGTGAAGGTGGTACATCTGCGTTTATCTTCTGAGGAAGGGCATCCGAGGTATCTAGAAAGAGACAATCTGGAACAAAAAAATGGTCAGGACCCAAGATGTCGAACAGTCCAGAAAGATCTTCATGCTTTTTCAGGAGGAAGATGGAGTCACTTTGTGTACAATAACATGGAAGAGATGTCCCCCTCTGTACGAGGCATGAGTCTCTTTCATTTTTGCAGTAATAGGCTGTTGTCACACAAACAGGGTATGACTGGAGATATTGAGGAACAGTTTTATTTCAGCTCCATCTAGGCTTATAGGCCCATACGACAAAGGCCTTTTGCTCCTTATCAGCATACTGTTGCAGGTGGCACAAAACATCTCTTGGACTGGAGGTGTCACGACTGTTGTAGGGTATCCTCGGGCCAGGGACGCCTTCTTTTTCCCTAATGTATGGGGCACCCTAGCTATACCTGATCCCTGGATTCCTGCTAATAGTGAAGATGCCAGAGCCACATATCTTGCTGAGCTCTTGAATCCACCCTCAGTTTGTTCCCTTCCCCCAGACAGGGAAGAGCGGAGTAGAAGTGTATGGCTATACACCAACCATACTAACAAGTTAATGCAAACAATGATAAAGGAAAATATCAATCATACAAAAATTGCAAAAAACGGAGACACCAGGGAGAGAAGGTTTTGAAAAACCAAAGTAGGAGAAGGAAAGGATTTGCACAGAACCAGAACCTAGTAACAGTCTTAGACTAATCCACCAAACGCATTCTCATACAATACATCACCAACTCCTGAACAATGCAACATGAAGCTAAGGGTACCGTTACACATGGCAACGCTCCAGCGATCCCAACAACGATGCGACCTGGTAAGGATCGCTGGTACGTCGCTACATGATCGCTAGTAAGATGTCAAACAGGTCGATCTACTCAACGACGCAGCAGCGATCCATATAAAGACCTCGGCGGTCGTTGGCACCTTGTCACACAGCAGCTATTCTGACAACTCACACCTGCATCCATGAGTTCTAAGTCGCCAACGAAGTTGCTCTTTGGCATCAAACACAGCGATGCATGCCGGGCAGCGGGACACCAACGATGAAAAAATGGCCTAGGACATTCGAGCATGATCAGCGAGATCGCAGCGGGGTGGGCCGGTCGCCGCTGTGTGTCACACGAAGCGAGATCGCTGGCGAGGTCGCTGTTGCGTCACAAAATCTGTGATGTTTCAGCGATCTTGCTATGTGAGACGAGGCCTTAACTCTTGCAAAGCTTAGCTTCCTGAGTCCAGTTTATATAGGAGACAGGGGAGTGGCAAACAGTAAACAGCTGAGAGCTTTAAGGCAGGTAAGCTTACAGGAGCTCTCAACTGAGTAAAATTACCAATGCACTGCTAGAAACCTGCACTGTTTAATATGAAGGTGAAGTGCTTCTAGTCAGTGCAGGAGTAAGAGAAATCAGACAGGTCTTCTGGCTCCACTCTGTTGTGGCAACCCCGTGACAGTACCCCCCCTCTGAGGGACCTCCGGAACCTCAGGGCCAGGTTTATCAGAGTGTGCTGCGTGAAAAGTCCGGATCAATCTGACCGCGTGAACGTCAGATGCTGGTACCCACATCCTCTCCTCAGGACCGTAACCCTTCCAGTGTGCCAGATACTGAAGCGACCAATGAACCAAGCAAGAATCAACGATCTTAGCTAGCTAACTTCCAAATTTCCATCAACAAGAGTATGCAACACATTTTTTGAGTAGAGATCGGTGAATCTTAAAAGGTGGACGGCAAAGCAAAGCGGAATACTGCAGGATAGATGATGGCCACAATGTTATAAGGACTGATGAACCTGGGACCCAGTTTCCAAAAGGGAACTTTCAACTTCATGTTCCCTGATGACAACCAAACCAAATCACCAACACATAGGTCCGGACCCACCAAATGTCTCCGATCAGCCACACTCTTATATTTGGACCCCATCTTCCTCAAATAATCAAGAACCCATAAGACATAATTGATGATGAAAATTGTTCTTCTTCAGGTATTTCAGAAGAACGATTCCTATTAAATTAGCTGAACTGAGGATGAAACCTGAATGCCCTGAAGAACGGGGACTTACCAGTAGACTCATGACAACAGTTATTCACCCCGAATTCCTCTAGAGGTAAGTAACCCAATGCTCCTGATTCTAAGACAGACACAAAACATCTAAGATAGGTCTGAAGAGTCTGGGTTCAGTTTGCTCATTAGACTGTGGATGAAACGCTGAAGAAAACGACAGATGGATCCCCAAATGAGCGCAAAACGCCTTCCAAAATTTGAAAATAGATGGCACCTCTCGATTAGAAAATATATCGGTAGGAATCCCATGTAATTTTACAATCTCTCTGATGAAAATTTGGGCTGAGGTGATATCTACCAATAAATAAGTCCAAGGTCAACTGGGAATCGCAAATGGTTGGAGAGACCCAGAAGGACGAGTATGAGAGGTCTTAGAACGTGCACATACACTGGAGGCAGCTACATACTCCTAAACATCCTGATGCAACCCTGACCCCCAAAAACGCAGAGTAAGAAGATCTGTGGTAGCTTTACTACCAGGATGTTTGGCCAAGACCGAATCATGATATTCACTATGAACTCTAAGGCGGAGATTCACAAGTACAAACAGTTTACCTAATCGAGAGGCAGCAGGGGCATCACCCTGAGCCTCTACAACCTTCTCAAGATCAGAGCACTTAGACGCAATAACCACCCCCAGTAAACCCTGAGATAAGGGATCCACCTTAATGTTCCCCTGCCTATATGTAACAAAAAAGTAAAATTTGGTGTAGAATAAGGCTCATCTTGTCTGTCTAGGCATTAGACTGTTCGCAGACTCTAGATCAGTGATGGCAAACTTTTTAGCGACCAAGTGCCCAAAATGCAACCCGAAAACCCACTTATTGCAAAGTGCCAACACAGCAGTTTAACCCAAATACTGAAGTTTTACTGTAGAAAAAAACAGCTCACCCAGAGAGCAGGGAGGGGTAAGAGAGAGCAGGTTACAGAGAGTAAGCAGGCATATCAGAGAGCAGGCAGGGGCAACAGAGCAGGCAGGTGTAAGAGAGGGCAGGTAACAGAGAGTAAGCAGGCATATCAGAGAGCAGGCAGGGGAAGATAGAGCAAGTAACAGAGTGTAAGCAGGCCTGTAAGAGAGCAGGCAGGGGCAACACAGAGCAGGCAGGGGAAACAGATCAGGCAGGAGCAAATGAGAGCAAGCAGGCATATCAGAGCAGGCAAAGGCAACAGAGCAGACAGGGGCATCAGAGAGCAGACGGAGTCATCAGAGAACAAACGGGGGCAACAGAGAACAGGCAAGGGCAACATAGAGCATGTAGGGGAAAAAGAGCAGGCAGGGGCAACAGAGAGCAAGCACGAGTATCTCAGAGGAGGCAGGGGCAACAGAGACCAGATAGTGGCAATAAAGAACAGTTGGGGCAACAGAGAGCAGGCAGAGGCAACAGAGATCAGGCAGGGATATCAGAGAAGAGGCAGGGGTATCTGAGCAGTCAGGGACAACACAGAGCAGGCAGGGGTATCAGAGAACAGGCAGGGGTATCAGAGAGCAGGCAGGGGTATCAAAGCAGGCAGAGGGAACAGAGAGCAGGCAGGGATATCAGAGAACAGGATGAGGCAAAAGAGAGGAGGCAGGGGCAACAGAGAACCAACAGGGGCAACAGAGAGCCATAGGGGTATTAGAGCTGGCAGAAGCAACAGATGGGAGGCAGGGGCAACAAAGTACAGCAATAGACAGGAGCAGGGGTAACAGACTGCAGATATAAAGCAGAAATAAAGTACAGGCACCAGACTGCAGGCAGAGGAGAGACAGTGGTAAATTGCAGAATCAAGAAAGAACAGAGATAGCAGAACGCAAAGTAGAGAATTTGGAGAGGATGGAAGAGCAGAGATAGAGAAGAGCAGAGTGGTAACAGGCAGAACCAAGTGTCAGGCAGGGAGAGGGGCTGTAGTGGGATCCCCAGTGCAGATCAGGTCAGGTTGCTGCAGAATGCACTTGCTGCTCTTCTTGGCCTCGGTAGTCACCACTTCCTCCTCAGAGGTCTTGTTATGCTGTCTTCAGTGCACCTCAGAGCTCCTGGCCGCCTGCCAGCAACCTTCTACCACCCCGCCTGCGTGCAGCTGGTGCAGGCTCCAAGCTGCAGCTGCTGCTCCGTGTATCTGTGGCACCCCAGAGTCCAGTTGCCACGGTGACATTGCCTCCCTCTAAGGGGTGATGTCATGCCTGGAGGCAGGGGGGTTCCCCATGCCAGGTAACACAGTGTACATGTCAATTCCTGCTCCAGGCCAGAAAGGGGAGATTCCTTATATATTCTGGCCAGCAGGTAGGGTTAGTAAGTCAGAAAGAAGTCAGCTGAGAGAGTAAACAGGAGAGTTGTCATGGAAATGACAGTTGGTCTGTGGAGAGGGAAGGGACAGGAGCAGAGACAAGGGCTCTGGGGAATTAAAATTGCGTATAGCTGATCCCAGAGCGGAACACTGACAAAAAGGGATGCCAGAGTCCTTGGCTGGGCGGCTGCTGTACGCCCTGACAGCCGAATCTGGAGGGCAGGGGACTGCAAGCTCCCAGGCCACACCGAACACCTGAAGGCACGCCGGACCCAAGAGCCCGGGGCTGACAGTGAAAAGGACAGGGCCCGTGATATAGGCTCACACTGTCTGCCATACAGGTTAGAAACCATCATGCAGGAGAGGGCCGCAGCTTAGCTACAAGCAGCAGGGATCCAAAAAGAGAGCGCAGAAGGAAGGACCCCAGCACCACCTGGCAGGGTGGATCTCCTGAATGTCTCCAAGCACGCCGGACCCAATCCGTCACTTGTAATTGGTACCCCAGATTGCATATACTTTCAAGTAAAATCTTTGCTGCATCACCATCAGCTCCAGTGGACCAAACCCTCACTTCAGACGTGTCAATTTCTACAATAAATGGCTGAGTGACGTCAGGCTGTATGAGAATCGGCAGAGATGCAATTGCCTCCCTGGCCGGACTGGACCGTTTGGAAAAGTCTGTCCCTTTCCTGGTCATATCTGTCAGTGGTTTGGCCACTACTGAAAAGTTTTTGATGAACTTACGCTAGTAGTTGGTGAACCTCAAAAACCTTTGTAATGCCTGTAAGTCCTCAGGATGATCCAATCCAGTACTGCTCGAACTTTTGCCGGATCCATGCAAAAATCGATGGATGATAAAACATAATCCAGAAAAGGGATCTCCTCAATCGAGAACATTCATTTCTCTGGTTTGACAAATAATTTTTTATCTCTGAGTATCTGTAAGACCTGTCTGATATTCCATGTTCATTAAAGATTTCCCCTGACCCACTTTTATTTATCACATGATGCTGAAACTGCACATGTGTAATGATATAAGTCTCTACAGATTGCGTGCCAATTCGCAACTCAGAACTGATAATGTTTGATGAGATGAAAGAGGTTTATGGTGAGGATTCTCCATCATTCCCCATCATATGATGTAGTCAAGAACTGGCAACATCAATTCATATGTGGTCAGACTTCAGTGCAAAAAGCTCCAATTCCAGTGCGACCTCTGCTATTGATGAACACAACATCCAGTAAGTGGAGGTCGCCATTTTGGAAAATTGCCATGAATCCATTAGCCAACTAGCCCAAAATGTCAAGATCAGTGTGGGGGGTCCATGGAAAAAAATTATCCAAAACCATCTTCACAAGCATAAAGTATCCACTCGCTAGGTTCCCCGGCTACTCACACCTTTCCAGAAGCAGGAAACAGTTGAATGCTCTCAGGCTCTATTCACGATGTGCCATGGAAACCAGGAGGACTTATTTGGCAGACTGATCACACAGGATGAAAGCTGGGTCCATCACTATGATCCTATGACTAAAGTCCAGTCGATGCAATGAAAATATCATGACTCACGGCCTCCAAGGAAGGCACGTGCCCAACCCTTGGCAGGCAAGGTCATGCTCACAGTATTTTGGGACCAGCACGGAGTAGTATTGATAGATTTACTAGCAAAGGGTACCATGATCCCTGGGACATACTATTCTTCACTGCTGCGGAAATTGCGGAAGGCCATCAAAACCAAGAGCCATGGCATGTTTACCAAAGGTGTCCGCTTTCTGCAAGACAATGCACCAGTT